>NC_085136.1:283452430-284079436 GCF_035046485.1 Aedes albopictus | reverse complement strand
ATCGCGTGGTGAGATACGGAGCACACGTCCGACTCGTCCAAATGCACAACTGGGAATGAACTTTATTATATGATTGATGATTAGTCAAAATTTCAGCGTTTTTGATTGACGTATAAAAAAGTTTTAACATTAGAATGAAAATTATTTTGACCAAAAAATTGCTGTACGGACAATTGTTTGATACACTGCACTTACAAACTTTGCCTATCGTTATTCTAGCATCCTTGCGATGAAACCAGCCCAACTCAACCTGCCTAGTATATTTGGTGATTAGGCTGCGGCTTATTTTTGAAACCAGGAATTCTTATGTTTATCGGAATTGAAATGACATCAAAAGAAAAACCTCTGAGTTTGAGCCAAAATTATTGAGATTTGGAGGTGGCGCAATCGCCTCAAAGTTGAATTTTCGAGTAATAAAAAGGTGTTTTTACTTCAAGTGCCATAAATTTTTCAATTTTCAACCAACTTTCATTCATTTTTTTATGAATCTCTCGTAAACTAACTTTCGAATAAACTTGTAGTATTTTTTTTTTCAAAGTCAAAAATATAAGCTTTCATAGATTTAATTTATTTTTTTCTTCTTTTTACAAAAAAAAACTTTCGGGTTCGATAACTTTTTAACCGTTTGATCAATTTCAAATGTGTTTTGCGTGCTTTTATAGATATTTCTGTTGCATATCTTTGTCCTGAAAGAACTATTCGTCAAAGTATTAATTTTTATGATACTTGTGGTGATTCCGAATAGTCATAGTAAGCCTACCGTTCAGAGAGGCAGTTGATCAGAGAGTTCGTTTGCGGGCACACGCATACGCGTGGTCCATTTGTGTACGTCACCTTCAAGTAGTTTAATAAATAACTTCCCATTAATTATACGATAGTGAGTTTTTAATAAATTAGTGCACAATACCACATATTTGGCGACGAGACGAACCAGCAGCGTTTGGAAATATTCAGTAAGTACAATCCAACATTTTTTTTACGGATTTTATCCGATGTGCTAGGCGAAAGATATGAAGCCCACCTCAAAGGTGGACTGCCTCGGGAACGGATTCTGTCCGTTGTGTTAGGCGACAATATTTTCAAGTCCACACCAAAGGTGGACTGCCTCAGGAATGGATTCTGTCCGTTGCGTTAGGCGACAAAATTTATAAGTTCACGCCACAGGTGGACTGCCTCAGGATCGTTTTTTCGTTGAGTCAGGCAATTATGGGTAGTCCATAGCAACCCGATATTGGGTCCATAGCAACCTTTTCTGCGGTTAGACAAATAACAAACATTGTTACTAATGGTATCAATCAGATGGTAAAAAACGAAAAATTTGAGGTTTCCCAAAATTTGTAAGAAACAATGTTTGAGTGGAACTGTCAATATAATTATTTAATAATTCCTCAGAAATGGAAGAGCAACTGTTCAAGCTACCCCCATTTGAATGCGAGAGTGTTTCAATTACGGAGCTAAGAAACAAATGGTTCGACTAAAAGAAGCAGTTCGAATACATCGCTGCCGCCATGAGCAAGACGAAAAAGAAGAAGCTGAAAAATATATTTCTTGCCGTGGCTGGGCGTGAACTCCAGCGAGTGTATGAGAGCCTGCCCGAGGATAACCGAGGAACTAGTGAGGATGAAGAAGACGAGTTCGACCTTGGAGCGTTGAAAAGTTCAAGTTATTCTTACTTGGAAGAGACTTCGAACTCGAAACCGACCATCGTCCGTTAACCGCCGTCTTCAAGCCGACGTCACTACCTCCAGGCCGCATTGAAAGATGGGTGCTTAGACTACAACCTTACAAATTTAGGATTGTATATAGGCCCGGAAAGCAAAACCTAGCAGATCCACTATCTCGTCTCTCTCTGACGGCAGATAACGAAGACGTAGACAAATGCGATGATCAAATGTACATAAGCGCTATAACAGAATCTGTAGCTGTAGATGTGTCGGAGATCAAGAATGCACTTGAAACAGACCCTGAACTTCTTCTCGTCAATGATGCTTTGTTGACTTCGGGTTGGGCTGATGATGCTGTCAGAAGCTCAAAGTGCAAAGAAGTACATACCCTTTCAAAATGACCTAACTCTCCTCGAAGGCTACGTTGTCCGTAGATGCAAAATCGTCATTCCTCAAGATCTACGTGCTATGATGCTGCAGCTGGCTCACGAAGGCCATCCAGGGGAGACATTGATGATATCGCGTCTACGTGACAGGGTTTGGTGGCCAGGCATGGATGAAGATGCAAGAAAGACGGTCAGAAGCTGCGAAGGTTGTCATTTGGTAAGCAGGCCCTCAGCACCCGACCCGTGCGCCGTCGTCTAATGCCAAAAGAACCTTGGGTAGACGTCGCGATGGATTTTCTAGGACCTCCTAGTGATTGTAGACTACTACAGTCGGTACAAAGAAGTGTGCATCATGAAGAAAATTACATCTGAAGAGACCATCAGGAAGGTAGAACCAATCTTTGTCCGACTGGGTTATCCAAGAACGATCACTCTTGACAATGGTCGTCAATTTATAAGTACAGAATTCGAAGAATATTGTCATTCAAGAAATATAGCTCTGAACCACACTGCTCCATATTGGCCGCAGGCGAATGGTGAAGTCGAAAGGCAAAACAGTTCACTTTTGAAGCGGCTCAAGATCAGTCATTCGATGAACCGTGACTGGAAAACGGATTTGCTTCACTACCTTATGATGTACATAACACCACTGCTCATTCCGTCACAGGTAAGGCTCCTTCTGTTTTGTTACAGAACCGTGTGATTCGTTCCAAAATTCCATCAATAAGTGATATAGAAACGGCACCACCTATGGATACTGAATTTCACGATAGAGACAGAGTTCTGAAATATAGGGGAAAAGAAAGAGAAGACATGAGGCGCCATGCAAAACCCTCTGATATTCAAGTAGGAGATCGCGTGTTGTTACAAAATCTTGTATCGTCCGAAAAAGTCACTCCAACATTCAGCGACACGGAATACCAAGTCATGGAGAGAAGAAGAAGCCGTGTAAAAATTGTTGATCCTTTATCGAGAAGCGTTCTTGAAAGAAATGTCGCCCACCTCAAGAAGCTTCACAGTCCGCAAGCAACATCCAATGAGGGAACCTCTCCATCCGTCACGGATAACACAAACAACCCCATTCAAGACCAAAGTCAGGCACTGACAAGTCGTCCTTCTCGTCAGATGAATCGACCATCCTGGCACCGAGATTACTGCGTCGATCAACTAGAAGAAAAAGGGAGATGTGGTGATTCCGAATAATCATAGTAAGCCTACCGTTCAGAGAGGCAGTTGATCAGAGAGTTCGTTTGCGGGCACACGCATACGCGTGGTCCGTTTGTGTACTGTTACAACACCTTCAAGTAGTTTAATAAATAACTTCCCATTAATTATACGATAGTGAGTTTTTAATAAATTAGTGCACAATACCACAATACTTTTCACCAAAAACTGCCGAAACAAGCCGTAAAATTGGAGCCAAAACATGCCGTAAAATTTGAGCTTAGGACGATTTTTTGCAAGTTTTTACACCAAACCAAAAACTAAGCATCATATTTAGGGATATGGAACACAATGGAGAATTAAAAAAAAAAAACAAATTTCCTTGCATATAGAACATGATTTTTTTTTAATTCAGAACATAAGCATGAGCATGAGCATGAGCATGAGCATAGATGACCGTACAATTCGTAGTTGCTACTCCGTGATTGACCAGAACAATCGAAATTGCACAAGGAACCAACAAACGGAGCTTGGGAGTAGCTACCGCTTTCAATGTGCACAGTTCGAGAATTCCAGACTTAATTAGTCAATAACGGCGCCGGCCACGTCCTTACGGTCATCAAGGAAGGAAAGGAATGTTAGTGTGACGTACGTTGCTACTAGAGACCGAGATTACCTCATCTTCTCCACGACTGTCACGGGAAGGAGTTTTTGTTAGTGGGGAGGGGGAGAGTCACATGATTTGGATTCACTTTGGTAAGTGATGTGATTCATGGAACCTTTACTTGAGTCAAAACATTTATTTATTTTGACTAAAATATTATAAATGTCGACACCGAAGATGACGAACCATTCAAATTATTGTGTAAATGCAAAAAATGAAAGAAAAATATTTATCATCAACTAAAATATTACAAATGTCGACTCCGAAGATGACGAGCCATTCAAATTTTTGTGTAAATGCAAAAAATGAAAGAAAAATATTTATTATCAACTGAATGTGCATTGAAAACTAGCGCCGACACATGACGTGACGAACTTTTCAATATTTGTTAGATAAATACACAAAAACCAGAGCAGAATTTTATACATCCTTTAGCATTAATTATTATGATAAAATGGAACGAGCTCACCAATAAACATCTTTCGAAGTGTCCAGTGCGTATGTGCTGCAGCATCTTCCACTAACTGGCCTCTTCTCCGAAATCACACTTAACCGCTACAACTATACACGGGTACAACGATGTGCACATTCAAATTGACGAAGACGACGACGCGGCCGATCCGAGTGAAAAAAAGCGGCTTTTTCACTTTGCCTCCAGAATCACACTAAACTGCTCCGTACGAAGATGAGCACTGTCAAATCGGCGACGACGACGACGCGGCCGGCCCGTATGAAAAAAGCGGTCTCTTCACTTTGCCTCCAAAATCACACTCTGATTTTTTTTTAATTCAGAACACTCCAAAAATTGAAGTTCAGACTTCCTTATGATTATTTAGAGTGAATTTTTGGTTTTAGGACCGAAACTAAGCATGAAAAGAGTGTGTTTTAGGAGGCAAAGTCGAAATGCCGCTTTTTCATTTGATTCGGCCGCGAGCGCGTCGTCGTCGTCGTCTATTTCACAGTACTCGTCTTCGTACGGGGCAGTTTAGTGTGTTTTTGGAGGCAAAGTCGAAATGCTGGAGTGTGCGGTGGACGCGTCGTGGATCGAGTCGGTTCCGAATTTTTCGCTTCCCGTCGGCGCTAGTTAACAATACACATTAAGTTGATAATCCATATTTTCTTTAATTTTTTGCATTTACACAAAAGAGTGAAAAGTGTTGGTTCGGGCTCGCCGGTCGAGAAAAAATCCGGGCGCCGACAAGTGAGTCGCGTTCTGTGTATTTCTGTGTGGAATAGACTAAAGGTTTCTGCTCCCTAGTGGAGTGGAGATGCGCGGTAGAATCTTCTTTTGGCTAGTTTTTGCGTCGAAAAGTGGTCGGTTGTTAACGGCGGTTTGTGTATATTGATCCACTGTCAAATCATATCACCAACTACAGGTGACTCCCGGACTGACAATGTACCTTACCCTACTAACAAAAATTCCTTCCTGAGACAAGCGTGGAGATGCAGCGATTCGCGGTCTTTATAACAACGTTTGTCTTACTAACATTCCCTCCCATCCTCGATGACCGTAAGGACGTGGCTGGCGCCGTTATTGACCTTATTAAAGTTGAGAGCTCTCGAACTGTGTACATTGAGAATAGTAAGCTAGTCCCAAGCCCTATTCATTGGTTCCTTGTGCAATTTCGATTGCTCTGGTCAATCACGGAGTAGCAACTACGAATTGTGCGGTCATCTATGCTCTATGCTCATGCTCATCCTTAGGACGGAAACTAAGCATGAAAACAAATACAATTTTGGCAAAATTCTCATTTTTCTCGTAAAATACATGTTTTTGTACGGGTTTTGATATTTATCCATGTTAATTTTTTTTTAAGGTACAGCCCATTCACAGCATTCTTAGGCATCAGAAATAACTACAAAAACACGCAAAAGATTTGAAATTGGTCAAGCGGTTAAAAAGTTATCGGGCCCTAATGTTATTTTTTTTCTGTGAAAAGAAGAAAAATAGCATAGCATAGCATAGCATAGCATAGCATGAATACTTGCACAAATCTTGGATGGAGTTGCAAAGTTGAATATATCCATTGACATTGCTGATGTCGCTACTATCTACAATGTCATAGACCCACTCAGCTCCACACACCTGGCCAAGTCCTTGCAAGCATTTATAAATCCCTTCATCAACTTAGAAAGAGCCCAGAACTGAAGCAGCTTCCAATAGATGAAAGGATGTTGAAAATAGCGAATTTTCAACTTACAAGTAGTTATATGCCAATATAAAGTATAAAGAGTGTAATCAGAAAGGTCTCACCAAGTTCCGCGTAGTCCACTGATCTGCTTGAAATCGATCTCTTCCGGACCCGTCTCCGAGATCCGACATCCGAAACACACATCTTCAAACGAAGACGATTCTTCCAAATTCTGAACAGTTAAATGCACAAATTGACACACTAAAAGTGTTCACGTCCATCTCCACTAAGTCGCCATACATTATCACAGAAAAAGAGCACACCTCACTGATCCTCTTCGGTATCACACGCGGAATCTTTTCACCGGCCGAATTGAATTTTCAGCGGAGACGAGCAAAAACGTGACAACTAATCGAAAACACGTCCATCCGCGCGCACAGCTTACTACGATTCTTTTCTGTGAAAAGAAGAAAAATATACCTAAATTACCCAAGTAACACACTTGACAAAGAAAAGTCACGGCGGCGCAGCTTTTTGTTGTGCAGCAGTTACTGTGACTTCCTTCTTACAAATAAATACTAACTTGCTAGAAGTAAGTCACAGTGACTTCTACGCAACAAAAAGCTGCGACACCTTTGAGGCGATTGCGCCATCTCTAAATCTCAATATTTTTGCTGAAACTCAGACATTTCTCTTTCTATGTCATTTGAATCCAAAAGAACTTTTGAAAAATAAGCCGCAGCCTACTGGTGATGCATATCTAGTTTCGGAATTTCCAGAAAAAATACCACGTGATTTATGAACAGCCCCTAGTGGCTCCAACTTTTGGGGGGCATGCATGATTTGCCACACCCAGAGCCGTAGCGTGATCCCATGGCGCCCTTGGCAAGCATCCATGTTGGCGCCCCACGACAATTAGGCACTGTTAATTTGCTTAAACTTATAGGGTGCGTGCACCAGTTACACAGCGCAACAAAAAATAACTTTTTGTCTGTCTCAAGAGCAAACTTATGTGTCTCCGAAGGATTTTGGGCCGCTGAATCCGAATCCGGGCTCAGATTTGCTCTAACACGTCACAATTTTGAGCTATACCTCAATTTATAGGGCAAAATATGCGATTTTGGGCTTTTTTGACTGCAAGCCATTAAGCAAGGACATATTTTTTTAAACAATCAAAAGGTTAATTGGTCAATTAACATCTAAATTAACGACTCTACCAAATCGAATTTGATAGTTTTAAGCGATTTATGTTAGGTACGATATTTCCCATACAAGTCATCCTCCAAAAGTTGCATGCAAGTTTTCATACTAACATAAAATGCTTAAATCTATAAAATTAGATTAGGTAAAATGAAATATTTTGCATGAGTCGTTAATTTAGATGTTAATTGACCAATTAACCTTTTGATTGCTTAAAAAAATATTTCCAAGCTTAATGGCTTGCAGTCAAAAAAGCCCAAAATCGCATATTTTGCCCTATAAATTGAGGTATAGCTCAAAATTGTGACGTGTTGGAGCAAATCTGAGCCCGGATTCGGATTCAGCTGCCCAAAAACCTTCGGAGACACATAAGTTTGTTCTTGAGACAAAAAAATGTTGCGCTGTGTTATCGCACTAGCTAAGGAAAACTTTTTTTTTTACAAAAATAAGAAGAAGACCGACGAATGTTGCGATATGTCAAATGATTGATTAGTTTTCATACTTTATAGGAAAAATATAAAAAAAAGGAGCCCAAACTATTTTTAGTATTTACTACGGCGTGTGCCAATGATAGGAACCCTGTACTAGTTATGGACACATTTTTTTTTATTTCGGTTCCACTTCGCACTATTTACATGCATTCCTTATGGGATTAGCCATAACTGGTACACTATGGCGAAATAGGGTGCAAGGAAGCCGAAATTTTAAGGAAGATGATTTATTTATATCATAGTTTTAGCAAATTGTGAAGTTTGAATGAGTGCCATCATCTTTCATGAACATGATATTTTATTCACAAAATTTTTCTAGTTGATTTGCATCGTTAAAGGTTGAAAATCAGCTATTGCGAATTTGAGGTACTATAGCCATAACTGGTACACTGAGCATAGTTATATATGTTTTTTTTTTCAAAGTTTTTGAAGTTTTTTTTTGTTTTCTTTTCGGAATCATTTTGTTCAAACGAATTTTGTTTTTAAAAAATATCTCATTGCGTTTCAGGGGTTTCCAGGAATCCGCAAACGATTTACATATTTTTCCAATTTACGGCAATAGGTTAAATTGGGAGAAATCGAGGAGAAATTTAAGCAAGAATTTAAAATGGAATTCATGGAGTAATTCCTGCAGGAATTCCTGAAGCAGTTAGTGTATAAATGCCTGATGAAATGCCCGTAATAGTGTGTGGATGATCTCTGATATAATTTCTAAAAAAATACTTGGAAGCATTTTTGAAGAAATCTCTGAAAAAGTTTTATAAGGAATCTCTGATGGATTAAAAAAAACCCTAGAAGCATTGTGGATGGATTGCTGTGGGAACCCATGAAAAGCTTTCAAAAGAAACCTCGGGCGAAATTTTGGATAAAATCAATGTCAGATTTTCTAACGGAATACCTGGAGAATTTCTGAATGAATTCCAAATTTATAATTTTTTGGAGGAATTTATGAGGACCAGAGATGGGATCTTAATTTGCAAACTATTACATTCACTTGCTGTTAACTCACTTCAGAAATATTGTAACAAAAATCAATTAGGGGATTCACTAAACAGTTTAAATTGCTGCGTAAGTCATTGTAGTCAGTTTGGTGACAGTTCTTGTGACGGACGGTTGTGTGTTTGAAGACGTCCGTCCATCACAAGAACTGTCACCAAACTGAAAACTGTTCGAACACTCACTCAAAGTCCAAACTACTAACTTAATTTCATCTATACATTGTTTTTTTGGCAGCATGCTTCTGAGCTGAGATAGTAGCAAGTGAATGTAACTCTTTGCAAATGAATGATCCGATCCCTGATGATGACATTTATGAAAAAAAATCTAGTGGAATTCTAGCAGAAATGTATCGATCAATCTCTAGTGAGCATCGGATAATTTCAAAAGGTATCTTGTTTTCGGGTGAAATTGACCACTTTTTGCAGTTTTTGGCAACTAGTTTTCGATTATTTATCGACATGGTTAAATTCAATGCTTTAAAACAAGTACGACCATGGGTTTCATCAGTCATCGAGCTTTTACTGCAAATCATTTCATTATAATAAAAATCATTTAAATTAATAATAAAAAAAAACTTTCAGAGTAAAATTAATCAGTCAGTGAAATGCCTTTGAAAGTGCTGAAAAAAGTTCGAAAACTTTTTGATTTTTCTTTGCTCATTAAAAAAAGTAAAATAGCTTCTCAAAATAAAAAGTAGCTTAGTTTCCATCATGATAAATATTCAAAATATTTAATCGAGATTTTTTTTTTTGAGAATACTAAAAACGTAAAAAAATACATGATCGAGCAATCTTAGAAATTAGTGAAATCTTTATAAGATACAAAGAAACAATAGCATCGTTCTGTTTTCTTCTAGCCTTAGACATTTTCGGCGCCACTCTGAGGCTGGCGGCCTTGGCGAGGGCTAGCCTGAGCAATCGCACGCTACGGGCCTGGACAAATCCCTACCCCTTCTTTGTTGATTTCTTTGTTTTCTCAAACAAAAAATCATAAAATTCATTTCGCCCCTCTAGATGACTGCAACTAGCACCGCCTAGTGGCAGTCATCTCGAACTAATCGGCTTATCAACTCAGAGCCCTTAATCTACCGACCTGTAGACACCATGTTTCTTTGTCATCAGGATCCTGAGATATATAGAATACACAGTTTGTTAGCTCTCTAGCGCCGCCTAGAGGTGGAACTTTGAATCAAACGACACATCACCAGTGAGTCTTTCACCAAATTAACAACTTTGCCAAACACACCAACACTCTAAGTAATCAGGGTGCTGACAATGAGATATAAGGTATGGAAATTTCGCTAGTGTTTTGCTTTTTTTTGTCATAGACAAACAGACAAAACACTGATTGATTTCCCATACCGTATCGCCCCCTTAATGCTAGAACTAGGTAACTCGTTTTGGAAAGTGCGGATAAAAATGGCTGGTAAAACTTATCCTGGTATAAAACAAACTCTTTGTTGGTCTTAAAAGTTGAATTAATATGTGTTTTCGGATTTTCAATTGACAAACTTGTGTTTATTGTGGTGTACGTTCAGATATAAACAAAACCAGTTACCTAGTTCTAGCATTAAGGGGACGATATATATCACGATGCTGATTACTTAGAGAGATGGTGTCTTCGGCAAAATTGTTTGGCTGGTTAAGAACTTACGGATTATGTGCCGTATATTTCAAAATTACACCACCAGGCGGCGCTAGAAAGCAACCATATTTAATTTTTGATGTATCTCAGGATCCTGATTACATAGAAAGATGGTATTGGCAATATGGTTTGGTTGATCAAGACCTCTCAGTTGATTAGCCAATTGGTTAAATATTCTGTCGCCAGGCGGCGATAGTTGCAAGTTTGCAAGAGCATTCAACTTTTAATGCATATTCAGATAATTTTCAACAAGCTGTAACTTTTTATAAAATTCACCAAAACTTCTCAAACTTTAACTGTTAGTTGCTAAACTAGATAGCTATTAATGATACATATTTGGGCTCGATTACATAACTTAACATACAGTTAGAACGCTTCTAGTAAAATGGTTCATATTAGAATGTTGATCGATAAAGTGCTATTTCTCAGGGTTGAGTGCACCGAATGAAATGAAATTATGGGCATTTATGACTATTATTTTGGACTTTGAAAAGCATTTGACTCGACTTAGATATGTTCAAAGGAAAAAAAATACAACATGTTGAATAATTTCAGCTAAATTTTTATCGTTATAATGATTTTGCAAATGTGTAACTAGCGCCTCCTAGTAGCAGAATTTCGGAATAAATGGTCCATCAACTGTAAGTCCTTGGCCTACCAAACAACTTTGCGTAAGAAACCAACTTTCTAAGTGATTGAAGTCCTGAGATATATGAAATACAAAAAAAATGTTTGCTCTCTACCGCCGCCTAGTGGTGAAATTTTGAATCAAACGGCCCATCATCTGTAGGTTCTTGAAAGCCAAACAAGTTTGCTGAACACACCAACTCTCCAAGTAATCAGGGTTCTAAGATATATGGTATGGAAATTTGTCAGTGTTACGTCTATTATTCTCTGATATCACATGAATCCCAGACAAATAGACTCGGAGAGTATATACTTTTTCTCTATTCCGGAAATCGAAACGCCAAATTCATATTGGATAATTTTAAGCACAATAGATGGCCGCCATCTTGGATTTCAAAATGGCGTCAGACATCGAATTCAAGACTTTACGCTAAATATCTAATTTGATAAAAATATTATGATTGATATGCTGCAAACTTGGTGTCAAAATCAACAAAAAAAAATAACAACTTCTCCAAGGGAATCAGCTTACTGGATAGTCATACATACATGAAAACATCGAATCTATGACAAAAGGTCGAAAGACATAAGGTC
Source organism: Aedes albopictus (assembly GCF_035046485.1). NCBI lineage: Eukaryota > Metazoa > Arthropoda > Insecta > Diptera > Culicidae > Aedes > Aedes albopictus. The sequence continues at coordinate 284,067,871 of NC_085136.1, read as the reverse complement.
GAAGGACAAAAAGTCGAAGGGACAAAAGGTCGAATGGGACAAAAGGTCGAATGGGACAAAAGGTCGAATGGACAAAAGGTCGAATAGGACAAAAGGTTAAATAGACAAAAGCAAATTTGAAGACATGAAAAAGTGATCAAAATTTGACAGAAAAACGACAACTAAAATTCCAATAAAAATAATAGAACCGGTGATTCCAAAACTATTCAACAACTTCATATAAAAAAAAACATTATTAAAAGATAGGACAGGAAAGATAGGATGTCAATAAATAATAGAAAGTAATGTTATTCATTGGAGTTAAATATGGACAACACTATTCCTTGAAAGAGCAGCTTATGGGTAGAAGAACGATGCATCATTGATTGAAATATTGTCATTTGAAACTCCAATCATTACAGCGATTTAACCCACAAAAGATGCTAGGCTTTTCGCACCACGATGGCATTGTGCACGTTCAGCGTGCCTGTCTGGGCTGGGCCGTATCGACTCCAACATTCTACTAGGGATAATAAATTATTAGGGAAGGACAAATCGCTGGGTAATATATGAGCAAACAAAATGAAACTATTTACTTATACAGTGCAATTGATAGGAACTACCTATCATTTCAAGAGATGATGATCACTAAGCACAAATAGTCAATAAATATTTCTGCAGTAAAGCTAGGAAGAACAGCTATTGAATAAAAGAAGGCAAAATGTCTGATTGAAATATAAGCACCTAAAGAGTCAATAATTATTTCAGTAACAAAACTTAAAAGAACAGCCTATAAATTAAAGAAGGAAAAATTCCTAAACAAAAAATCTTGCTAAATTGCCATTTAATACTACATCAACAAAACTTGAAAGAAAAAATGCCGGGGCCCGTGGCGTAGTTGGTCACACGTTCGCTTCATATGCGGATGGTCATGGGTTTGATTCCCAGCCCCGGCACTTGCAATTTTTCGTCAGTTGCTTTTCCCCCGAGAGCAGCTGACACTGACCCTCTTCTGAGCCCCATGGCTCAAACGGACCCGGATACCTGGACATCGACGAACTGCTACTCATAATGGACCCCCAATCGGACTGGAAAGGAACAACGGCCATCCTTGTGCTCATCATTCTACTAGGTATAAAGTAGAAAAAGTGAAAGCAGCAGAAAGGAAAACCAGTTCGATATAGTAGAATAGAATCTAGGCGCTGTACAAAATGTAAGTGCAGCTGTCAATTGAAATTGCTCACGTAGTGCCCCAGTGGACAATAGAGCTGTAAATTAGGTTAAGTGATTAAGAATAAAAAAAAAAAAAAACTTGAAAGAACAGCCTAAAAACGAAAGAAGGGAAAATTTCCTATGGAAATGTTAGTGGCTGAAATGCATATGATTTCTTTAACAGCACTACATATAATGTTCTCTCAATGAGTAACAACAAAGACGCATCAATTTTTTTTATTCTTATAAGTGAGACACGCCAGCTGGTAACTTAGTCTACTAAAGTTTTTGTTCATTTGACCTTTTGTCCCATTCGACCTTTTGTCCCATTCGACATTTTGTCCATTCGACCTTTTGTCCTTCGACCTTTTGTCCTTCGACCATTTGTCCTTCGACCTTCTGTCCTTAAGCCGAAAACATCAGAACATCAACCGTTTTGTTTTGAAAGAAATAAAAAATAATATGTCGAAAATAATTTTCAGTGTCGCAAATTTGCACAAATATATTTCACGTTAATTCAAAAATCCGCGTAAATGAAAACCGCGTGAAAAAAAACTTGACTGTAATTCGGTTCTGATCCAGCTTCAATCCATCTTAGACTACGAATAACGACGCCCCATGGTCTGTACAGCGGGGATTCATTGGTTGGGTCACGATTGCGCCACAATTAGCGAATGTTTTTTTTTGGTTTTTATTAACGAACCCCCCGAAAACACCCACGTAACGCCTCCAAAACTCGCCAAAAATCCTCTGAACCTTTCTGAAATGCCCTCGAAATCCCCCTAAAACCCCTCGGTCCCCATGTAACGCACCTGAGACCCTCAGAAACCCCCGTAAACGCCTACATAACGTCTGCGTAACGAGTCTGAATTCCGCCAAAAATCGTCTGGAACTTGCTGAAATGCCTTCGAAATTCCCCTAAAACCCCCTCAGTCCCTATGTATCGCACCTGTGACCCTCATTGACCCCCGAAAATGCCTACGCAACGCCTCTGAAATCCACCAAAAATCCTCTGATGCTTCCTGAAATGCCATTGAAATTCCCCTAAAACGCCCTCGGACCCCATGTAACGCACCTGAGACCCTAAGAAACCCCCGAAAACGTTTATATAACGCCTGAGTAACGCCTCCGAAACTCGTTAAAAATCTTCTGATGATTTCTGAAATGCCTTCGAAATTCCCCTAAAACCCCCTCGGACCACATGTAACGCACCCGAGACCCTAAGAAACCTTCGAAAACGCCTACATAACGCCTGCGTAACGCCTCTGAAACTCACCAAAAATCCTCTGAAGCCTTCGAAATCCCCCTCTAATCCCATCGGATCCCATATAACGTCACTGAGACCCTTCGAAACCCCCCGGAAACGCCCCTGAAGCCCCCACGATACGCCTCTGACCTATCGCGATCACTTGGACATCCGAGACGAGAGGAGTTCAGCGAAGACGAATCTATCAGATCATCATCTGGTCGGCGTTAAGTCAGACCGGACCATCTGCTTTTCAATGATTTCGAAAAAATGCCTTGAAACAATTGAAATTTCAAATTAAAGGCATTATTCTATTATGAAAGCAGCACAACGGCAACCTAGTGGATAAAAAAGCTGTAAATTAGGCTAAGGCTTCCCAAACCCGGTTTTCGCGGCGCCCCAACACGTCGCAGGCTCGCTTTTTCTACTCGTTTCGGCGAGCCTGTAAGAGGCTGGTGCGCCGCGAAAACAGAGTTTGGGAAGCGCGGTGCTAAGCGGTTAAGAATAGAAAAAAAATACCTCAGAAATAATTCCTGGAAGAATTGCCTAAGAAAATTCATAGTTAATTATCTGTGTGCTACCTGCATTCAGAAATCTCTAGATGACTTTTTTGAGAAACCTCTGGAACAGTTCCTGGAGGCTCTGGGTGAAATTATGAAGGTACCTCTGGAGGAACTTCCGAAGGAATACTTGGTGGAATCTATGAAAAAACTCTTAAAGGAATTTGTAGTGCAGTCTTCTAAGAAATCTCTGCAAAAATTCCCACTGGAATCTTTAGAATATTTCATGAAAATATCACTTACGATATTTCTAGTGGAATCTCTAGAAGAAATTCTAAAACGTTTGCTGGAAATCTGAAAGAATTTCTTAAACAATCCCAGGAACAATCTTTGGAGCAATTCATTTTCTAAGCTTATTCGAAATGCTATGCCCAAGGAAGTACTCACATCACACATTATAAACCACTTACACTATTCATGAAATCAAGCAAATCAAAGCATTCTCATTACGAATCATTATTTCAGTAGACAACTTGGTCAAATTATTGGGGGGGCAAAGCCTGGTTTTTCTGATTTTTTGTATGGGAAACTCGAAAAATCGTCAAATATTGGGGGGGGGGGGCAAAACCATGCATGCCCCCCCCCTAAGTTGGCGCCTATGGACATATGACTTTATCTGAAGATCTGTTAGCCAAATTCAACGACTGATGTCACTCAATGTGACAAGATGACAAAGGGGAATAATTGGTCACCGCCGAATTGATGAAGTTCAAACTGCTTCTACGTTTCGAATATATCATCAATCAGAGTATTGTACAGCGTATTTTTCGGATCCATATCCGAAACACAGTTGCAGCCGCCTGCCCATAGGTAAATGATAAATGGATTGGTTTAAGGTGGTTCATGATCCCATTTCACTTGCCCGATTCGAACCATGCGGGTGGATGAAATGAGTTAGGTGTTAGTTTAGGTGAGTTAGGATTTAAAACAAGAAAACAAATATCATTATAACGTCGAAAAACTGAGTAAGTCGAATTCATGTACATTGAACACTTAGTGTTCCACATTTATGGAGGCACCTATTGTTCGACGTTATTTCGGGATAAACTCTGCCATCTGCCCAACCGCCCTCCTGTCATCGGATCAATAATTGATTACCGTTTGAACTGATGGCATCGTGCTATATGTTGCACCGTAATTAAGAGGAACATCGGCGGCAATCCAGGTCAGCATCGCAGGATCCTGCGATAGTTGCTCGTTCTCAAATTGATGCATAAATGAGATAGTACGGCTGCACGGCCGACGATGATTAGGATGCTGAAGGACAGTGAAAACGATAACGTGTTTATCCCGTTGGTAATCCGTTCATTTTCATGTTGTCATCGGTCGGTAATCGAATGAATAATTGCCTGAATGTTGTGTTTGTCAAACGGTCAAACCCTGCGACGTTCCACGGAAGCGCTGATTGCCTACAGGTGAATCATTGAACGTTGGTAATTAATCGACGGGTCATACATATGTTTATGGCACTTACTCAATAAAAAGCGGGAATCAAGCTTCGAGTGGCTCTGAAAACATTTAACATAATAACATTTCATTTATTTTGATTCCGAAACATTGTATACGCACTTCAGGTCGTAAGTGCGGCCAATACCAGACCGGAGAGCACTTGCAATAACACCCCATTTAATATTTATTGGCATTTTCCATCCATAAATATTTCTCTATGACCTCAATCAAGGGGTGGTGATCCGGACCTAAAAGGATGTAAACATACAACCCTTAAAAAATCTGATTGGTTCACTTAGAGAAAATGGGACCTTGTTTTACAGCATGATTTTCTCTCTTTTTTTCTTTAATGGCAGTGTCGTTACTTTGGCGCCCCGAACGTATAGCAGAGCTTCATCTTCGTCAGTTCGAAGAACTCCTAAAGTCTGGTCGAAGCACTGCTCAAGTGGTCCGAGTCTGTTGAACAGAATACGCGACAATATCTTGTACGCCGATCTTGTATAAGAATCTGGTGTATCGATTGAGCAGCTGTTCTCGCGCTTAAGAAGCTCATCCGAAATCATGTATTTTTATCGTTTGAAGATTGGAGATGCCTTCTACCAAAAATGTCTTCAGAAATTCTTCTAAAAAGTCTAACTGAAAAAATCTTTTAGAAATGTGTCAAAGTATTCGGCCAAAAAATTCCTCACGGATTTATTAAAACAATCTTCATCCCATTCTAAAAATTCCACAAAAAATTATTTCAAAGAATCTTGCATGATTTTCATCTGAAATTCATCAATTTTTACCAAAAAATTATCCATGAATTTGAGCAGAAATTTCTCAAGCGATTCTTTCAAAAAATCGTTCAAAGATTCCTTCGGAATTTTCTTAAGAGATTCCTTTAATAAAACTTTCTGCGATGCTTCCAGAAACTAATACAGAGATTATCGTTTCAAAAGTTCTTTCAAAAATTTGTACTGGGGTTACTTTGGAAATTCGTCCAAAAGAGACGAACCAGCCAAGCGCTGAAAGTCTCTATAATAAAGATAAATCAATCAATCAATCAATTCGTCCAAAGATTTCACCAGAATTTCCCACAGCAACTTACAATTTATCCAGAAATATCAATAGGGATTCCTCCAAGGTTCGCAAAGAGTTGTGTAAGAAAGTTGTGTATGAGCTTCTGCAGAAATTCCTCCAGGGATTTCTTTAGAAAATCCTTCAGAGATTTGCCCAATTTTTTCATGACTTTTTTAGATTTTTTTTCCAAAAAATACTTTGGAAATTTCTTCAAGTATTCTCTCAAACGATTTTCCAAGGATTTATTCCAAAACTTTCTCCAAGGTATACTTTTGAAATTGCTCCAGGGATTTTTTTTTGAAAATTTGAATATCTGTCAGAAAATCTTCCGAGGATTCGTTCAGAAATTCCTCCAGGAACTCTTTAAACAATGATATCTATTCAGGAATTTTCTGCTGGGATTCCTTTATTATCCTCTCTTGAGTTTCCTTCACAAATTTTTCGAGGGATTCCTTCAGAAAATCTCCCATGGCTTTTATTATAATTGCTTCAAAAATATCTCCAGATTTTCCTACAGAGATTTTTTTTACAAATTTATCAAAGGATTACTTTGAAAAAAAAATCCACAGATTTTTCGATAATTCTTCCATAGACCCTTGCTGAAATCTATCCTAGGAATCATTTAAAAAATCTCTCTCGAGCTCCTGAAAAAATCTCCCAGGGATTATTAAAGAAATTCTTTCAGGGACCCCTTTAGAAACCCCTCGTAGATTTATTTTAAAAAATCATTCAGGAAATCCTAAAAAAATCAGTCAGAACCTCTTTTACAAAATCGTATAGGGATTCCTTTAGACTTTACAATGCCCTCCAGAAATTTCTCCTAGAACTCCTCAAGAAAGTCTTGCACGGATAGCTTCCGAAAATGTTGCATGGATTCCTTCATAAAATACTTCAAGAATTCCTTTCAAAAAATCTTGCATAGATTGTTCCATTGTAGATGAATTACGAATTTCTTCAGACTTTTTTTTTCATAAAGTTTCTTCCACAATTTTTTCAAAGCATTCATCTAGAAAACCTTCCATGAACTTTCTCAAAGAGAATAAGAAATTCAGAACTCCTTCAACATTTTCTCAGAAGCTTTCTAAATAATTTTCTCCAAGGATTGCTTTAGAAATTATACAAGAGATTTTTAAGGAAATTCTCAAGATTTCTTCACATTCCTTTAGATTTTCCTTCAGGACATTTCTCTTCCGAAATGACTCAAAGGATTTCTAAAGAAAGTCTTAAAAAATCCTTTTCTACAGATTCATTCAGAGATTCTTATAAGGATTCTTGTGGAAGGGCTGGAAGACATTCTTGCAGAGATTCCCGCAAAAAATCACACAGAGATTTTATCAGAAATTCCGCCGGGTATTCCTTTATGTATTTTCTCAAAAATTCCTCCATGATTTCCTCCAAGCGTACCTCTAGGTATTTCCCTATGGATTCCTCCAGAAATTCATTAAAAAACTGTTTTTGATTTTAAATAGGGGATTTCTTTAGGGGTTTTCCCCCAAAAATATCTCAAGAGATTTTGTTAGGTATTCCACTAGCGATTTCCAGGTGTTTCTTCAGGTATTCCTTCTGGAATTTCTTCAGAAAATGTATCTATGGATTCTTAAAATATTCCTGTTTTTTCAGAACTTTTTCCAGAAATTCATTAAGAATTTTCGTCGAACTTTTTTAAAATTCCTTCTGAAATTTCTTCAAATTTCGACATTTTCGGAAATATTTTTAGAGACTTCTTCAATATTCCTAGAATGACTTCAAAAATTCCAGCTGTGATTTCTTCAAAAGTTGTTCCATGGATTCTTTCAGAAGTTGTTCCAGCAGTTCCTTCAGAAATTTCTCAAGTGGTTCCTTCAGAGATTCCTCCAGGAATTCCTCCATGGGAATGTACCAGTGAATGGGGCACTGAAATCGACGAACTAGCTCTGATTTTACCATGATAGCACGGGAAATAATTGATCACACATCTTGTCAGTAATCTGCCGAAGCATTACAATGACTTTTTTTATGGAACTTGCTACAAATTAAAAAAAATCGCCAGAGAATCATCCTATATACTCCGCTCATCGTGATCTTCGACCAATCGAGAGATATTATTAAAAAAAAGCGAGAGTAATTAATAAAAAAAGGGAAGCATGAGAATAAGGTAAATGTCATGAAATATTAGAAATATTAGAGTAATTATAAATAAGGTAAGTATGTCATGAAATATTCCTTGACGTTGTTATGGGTGCTTTACAAAACAATTTATTGATATGAAGTGCTCCGCGTGTCAAAAGGCTGAAAACCCCTGCATTATATGTCATCATAATACAAATTGATTACCTGGTATTGTTTTTCAGTTAAGACTCTTCTTATCTTATAATCATTTATCATCGAAGTGCTCCATTGTTTTACCAGGCAGCATTTTTCCGTTCCGGTCATTTACACATGGTGGGCACTGGCGCAACCTTGTGCGGCTCACCATTGACACATCACAAAAACAAATCGCATATCGTTCCGATGCATGCCTTCCTGTGCTTTCTGTTATATCTTCAGATTATCTGCCCATAAACAAAAGTAATTTTATTCACAGTGATACCATAACCTTTCCATGGCACTTTACTGCATCATACGAGTAAGAAAAAAAAAAAATAACAATTTGTTTCAATTTACCATCCCGATACACAAAATGATTTCGATTTCGGTACGCTTTCAACACTTCAACACGCCGAATCGACGAAACGACGAGCAATCCGATGACATGCGGTAAAATCGAATATGTCAGAGAACATAAACATTCGGAGGATCACGCGTACTTACAGCTTTTCCCATCTGCACCATCCTACCATCCTTCTCCACTCCTCATGCAATCGCCATCCCGAGGAGGAGCAGAGATTTTTTCGCTCGAACGCAGCATACATATGGGGGAACATCCGTTGCCAGAGGATGACGACGATAAAATTGAGTGGCGTTTTTATTGGTAAAAGTTCTTCCAGTCCACCACGACAAAACGATGTTTGCGCGCGCCCGCTGCTGATGTATAGGTACCTATGAGGATACTGCACGATGACGTCACGAAGTCGTGCACTGACAGTTCAGCGAGCTTGTTTAAAAGGACTTAGTCTCTGGCGGAGATCCGGCAAAACTGTTTTTCGATATAAATTCAGCACAACGGTAGTTAGACGATTGATTTTGTACTAGTAGAGTTCAATATAATCGATATTCCTGTATCATAATGGTTTCGGGACGAAAAACGCGAATTTTATTTTCGCCGCTCGTTAAAAATTCTATCACCTTGTAAACAGATCGCTGAACTGTCAAACAAAGTGAGGTTAGATCAGGTACTTGCAGTACCCTATTACGGACGCGTAAACAAGCGGAATAAAATGTTAGTGTGTGCATCAATTTGCTATACTGCCGTTCTACGCATAATTAACCCATGTTATATAGGATTCCCATCATTAGCGGATCCAGTTTTTTCTTTTTTCTTACTCACTCTCCCAAACATGCAAGCAAAAGAGCGAGATGAAAGAGGGGGCAAGCTGCCTCCTCTTCCATCTTTCTCTTTCTCGTGTACGTTTAGGAGAGTGAGTAAGAAGAAAGAAAATGCTGGCTCCGCCAATGATTCCCATATAACATGGGACAATCATGCGAAGGACGGCAGTATTTATACGAATTTCAAAATTGACTCTTATACGAAATGTTCGGTGGCCCTGAAAAGGTCGTTGGTTTGTTCGTAGATGGTTATGGATGAATTTAGCGCATTTCCGAAGTATTTTTTTGCAACGTGTAGAGTTGAAAGTTAGTGCATGAATCGTCTTATCACAGACGATGGTCTGATGATGATTTCAATAAATGAGTTCATAGCGATTCGTACCCATCAGTAGGTCGGCTCCAGAGGCACGTTCTCCTCCATTTGGGAAATTTGTGCCAATTTCCGTTTGGGAAATTTGTGATTCGTACCCATACAACCGAAGTGGTAAACTAGCGGATATTCAGCTACACTATGCTGAGGGTGACAGGTTCGGTTCTGAGTCGGTACAGCAAATGAGTGGCACAGATGCAAAGGGGTGTAAGTGACCATTTTGTCGATTTTGAGCTGAGCATATCACAAAATTCTTCAGGTTTCAAGCTTTCAGAAACTTTTTTAAGTTTGTTTTTACGATGATTAGAAAAATTACAATAAATCGGACACAAATTGGGTCGATTTTGCATTTCCATACATTTTGTATGGGATGAAAAATTGGTGAAGAACTTTAAACCTCATTTACTCGAAAGTGGGTTTTTGTCACTTACACTCCTTTGCTTCTAACCCCCTCAAATATTAGCGCCTTTGACGAAGGGTGACCCTACCCTACGGATCTGAATGTAATACTAATCTTTCATTTGTTTCATAGTTTCAGATCATTTTTGAACCGGTAGTGTTCCGGAACCGGTTCCGGGTGTCCTGCCGAAAGTGGCCAATTAAAAAAGTAAACCAAACCCAGGCATGCGACACATCAAAGAGCGGCTTTTTCGATACCCAGATGAACGATAAGCAGGAAAATAGTTTCAGAACATATCTGAACTGGTTGTGTTCCGGAATGAGATTCCTCCTGAAAATTTCTTATCAAATCCGATGAGTTAAGCAGTTTTGCTTAATTGTTTGTGTATTTTTCATCAAATACATTCATTATTTATCAACTCCACCCCCTTCATTAACGAGTCAACGAGCACTGTGCTGCCTATGTTCGCATAGTCGACGTAACCACCATTGACAAAGTCCCGCATACACAAGCTCATATCTGATGTATCTGCGTGTATGTGACAAGTTTTATTCAATACAACACTAGATCTAACCTATAGTTAGAAGTCAACGTGAATAAAATATTGAACTTCGAATTAATGATTGCTAAAATTTCAAAAGTGTGCTGAAAACTACAGTGGTGCTTACGTCAACTATGCGAATGGGCAGTGTGACAAAAGAAGAAAATGAGATTTATTCCGTTCTAGAGTATTCTCAGGATTCAGGAAAACGGAAAAATCTTGAGTACATATTCGACGAGAAAGGCACTATCACCACTAGGTGGATTAATCTGAGTTTTTTATTTTATTTTTTCCATCTGTAGTAACAATATTTTTAGCCCTTGGTTAGTTTATTTTGGGACCATTTGCAAATATTTCGTAAGCATTTTATTCCATTTGAATGCGAGTTTCACTGGATATTTTCTGATAAATTCAAACATCTATCAATTTCCTTGAAGGTTTTAGGCTCCAGGCTATATCCGGAAGTTATGCTAGTCAATAGAGTTTGATTGGTGATCATCTAGTTTATGTTTCCTAACCATATGCTTCAGGATTCTAATAAACAATCGGCATTAGAGCATCTTGAAGAGCTTGTTATTTCAGCACTGCAACTTCGGGGAATTAAAACGAAAGTTTTAGATTTTTCCCAACGTTTAGAGTCTTCTTCAGGGGATCATTCTGGCTATTCGTTTTTCGTTTGGAGTGACATAGAACTGTCGGTGTCTAAACTTTTTTGAAAATTAAATGAAATGTAGCGGATTTTTTTCTTAATTTTACTTAACCCTCGAGCGATCGCGCTGTTGTATTTTGTACAACACGTTGAAAAAATCTCGCTTTTTGTACTCAGCATAAGCGTGGTGCTGGTCGGGGTGGCCAACCGCGCGACTGCCAGAAGGTGAATGTAGCAATCGATGTCTTTGCATTACACATCTGGTAATGGTATCAGTTGGATTGAAAATGGTAATTTGTGGTTCGAGCATCTTATAGCATCATCGTAATTATGCAACGCATTGGTGTTACCTTATTAAGTCATTGAAGCAATCTTATTAGGTTATTGCTCTAATTGTTGAAATTTGCAATATCTGTCGCTAAAATTGTATAATAGGATCTGGGACTAATTGGGAGAAGGGCCTATTTTGGGCACTTAGCACTCTAACTCAGACAATTTTGCACCAGTTAACTTTTTGTACGCAGTAAGATGTGTACAATATCTAGTCACGTACAACATTTAAAGTAAATTGGTACAATATTGTACAAGTTGGTTCTACCCCATTACCCCGAATGCCATAACCCCGAATGCCATTACCCCGAACGCCAATACCCCGAAAGCCATTACCCCGAATAGGCCATTACCCCGAAAGCCGTTACCCCGAATGGGCCATTACCCCGAACGCCACTACCCCGAATGGGCCACTACCCCGAACGCCATTACCCCGAAAACATATTTTTAGATGGGTTATTCTGATGATGGGTATTTTATATTTTTATCAATTCAATAACATTACTGACAGCTTTAATACCACAAGATATCATTGTAAAGAATAACCTTAAAACAAAATAATGGAATAATACGTATTTGATTTGATTTATTATGATTGTAGGTATTTGCCCATTATCTTAATGGATATGATCTTGTATGAGATAGAGCTGTCAGCAAAGGTCCTTCAAATACTGGCTATCGATATTGGCTAATTAGCCCGAAAAGACATTTGGCCAAAGTATCACTAATAAGTCTACTGATCATTAGGCGAGATCAAATAATACAAATTGCAAAATAGGCCCGGAAAGAACATTTTATAGTTAGAAAAAGAAAAAAAAATCTTTTAAGGAGGAATAGACGATTTGGTAATAAAACTCAAAAACAGTGTAACTTAAAAAAAAAACATTCCTTAAATGTGAAAAAATGTGATTGATAGGTTGGCCGCCAATAAGGTCTGCAAGAATATAACTAGAAAGAACAGCATATAAATTAAAGAAGGGCAAATCTCCTATGGGACCATTCATAAACTACGTAGACCGAATTTTGGTCACCTTGGTCCTCTCCCCCTCCTCATCGTAGAATTTTAAAAGACAATTACACCGTCTTCGGCCAGAGGCCGCACAGACTGTACATTACTAACATTAGACAATGGACAACACGTATAACACTCAGTGGCCCAGTGGAGTATTTTCTGTTTTGACGAAAAGTTTTCCTCGACCGGAGCGGGAATCGAACCCACACTCCGAGGCATGCAAGATACCTAAACGACTAACGCCGCTAACCGCTCGGCCACGAAGTCCACGATTTGTTCATACAAAAATTTGTAAATTTGTATAGAGCTTAGAATTTGGATAGACCCTCTCCTACTTACATAGTTTATGCACGGCCCCTATACATAAATCTGCAAAGGGCAACATGGCTACCAAACAACTCTGTAACAATATAAGTCGAAAGAACAGCCCAAATTTAAAAGAAGGAAAAACACTAGATGGAATTAATAGAGATATGTTGCCAATCAACACGGTAACGACGTAACTAGAAAGAACAGCATATAAACTAAAGAAGGGCAAATCACATATACAGTAAGAAGCTTTCACTCCCAGTAAACTATATAAGTGCAGCTAGTAGAACAGCCTTTCATGAAAAGAAAAGCTACAGTTTAGTCGCCAGAAAAAAAATAGTTGATTTGATCCTTGCTAAGTGAACTGAACTGAATATCTAAAATCCAGTCCAGTACTACATTCTTGAAAAAAATATTCAGAAAACAATTTTAGGGCTTGATGTTCTGGAAACTGATCATCAAAATCAAAAGAAAATCAAAAGAAATCTAGTTGCCAGTTTGGCCGCAAGTCAATTCTGAAAAATTTTACTTGAAAGAACAGCCTATTATTCAAAGAAGGACAAATCCGCTATGGAGTTAGTTATTTGTCTGCAAATAAACTACGTAACACTCAAACTCGAAAGAACAGCTTCTGATGAAAAGAAGGAAACATTTCTATAAAGAAATTAACAGTTTGGCTACCAAACAACTCTGCAATAGTACACGCTTGGAAATTGCAAACTCAAAAGAACAGCCTATTTTTAAAAGAAGGCAAATATTTGAAGAAATGTAGTTTGATAACCAGCACAATCGTTTGCCACCAGTTACAATCGTGCTTGAGGCCAACCAACTTTTAAAAGAAGGGAAAATGTCAGTTTGAAATACTTGTAGTTTTTATAGCCATAGCTATAAGCTCAAAAGAGCAGCTAGTTTAAAATATGGAAAATTTGTCTTTACTTGTCTTCTTAATTCCATTGCGTTTGCTGCTTTCGTTATCTCGAACCTTACTTTTGCATGAAGCACAACATACAGAAACCTAAGGGAAACGGAACCTATCTTAAACAATGTGCTCCCATTGCCATGCTATCTAAAACGAAGTATATAAGAGCTATGTGATTTGTGTTTTATTTTTATATTTTTCTACTCGTTACAAAAAGAAAACGGAAAAAATCGGTACCTAAATCGTCTGTTTAAGAATAGAATCAACATAGGGGCATAGGATGGAGAAGAGTATTCATACCTACACTAGTTACTGATTACCCTTTTTTAACTTATAACCACTTTCATCAACTTCTAATCGGTCACCACTTTTTTGGTGATCTCCTGAACGATTCGGGGTAATGGCCCTTTCGGGGTAGTGGCTTTCGGGGTAATGGCTTTCGGGGAAATGGCTTTCGGGGTAATGACCCACTCGGGGTAATGGCTTTCGGGGTAGTGGCCTATTCGGGGTAATGGCGTTCGGGGTAATGGGGTGGAGCCTACAAGTTACAGCTCAAAATGCCCAAAACTGGTCTAAATGGTCTAATACCCCACAAATGGCACTGTAAGTCTAGGAGATGACAGTCCTAACGAAAACACAATTCGCGCCACCGCTTGGAAAAACAAATGCAAAAACGCAACATCAATATCCAAAAAAAATGATATATCTGTCAAATTCCGCGGAACTTTTACGAAAATTTCGTTCGTTTCGAAAAATACCGAGTGAATTCAGATTTCGTATCGATCTCACGAAATATTTTTGAATTTCGTTTCGTATCGTACCGCATCGCATCAGAAATTTCACAGATCGTTTCGTTTCGTTTCGCTTTGAAAAATCCCATACCGCATACCCTTATGAGAATGGGTCAATTTTCATACACTTGTAGTTTTAAGGACAATTGAGGGCCCCAGATGCAAAGGGGTGTAAGTGACCATTTTGTCGATTTTGAGCTGAGCATATCATAAAATTCTTCCGATTTCAAGCTTTCAGGAACTTTTTTAAGTTTGTTTTTACGATGATTAGAAAAAATACAATAAATCGGAGAAAATTAGGTCAATTTTACAACTCCATACATTTTGTATGGGATGAAAAATTGGCGAAAAACTTTAAACCTAATTTACTCGGAAGTTGGTTTTTGTCACTTACACCCCTTTGCTTCTAACCCCCTCAATTGCCAAACTCCAAATATAATTTCATGATTTGTGCATGCATTACCAAAGATCACATTCCGGCCATCAAAGGACTTTTTCATGCAAAAAAGCAAAAGTTGTTTGACACTGAATGTGGAAGTATGCATTTTTGACCCATTCTCATCCCCAAACGACGGTAGTCAAAGCTAGAAATCGAAAGACAAATAGTAGTTCTTTCAAATGAGGAAAAATAATTGTTGTTTTATTGGGGAATCTATGAGTTCTGGAGAGCCAAAGTTGAGCCATTTGTATGGAGATTTCACTTTTTTGCGCTCCGTCCCGAAGGGGCTAGATTTCATATTGATATCATCACCGTGAAATGATGATAAGTGTTATGTCACATGTTTACGTTCAAAATGGACGTTTACATTGGTTAGAAATTGACTTAGTTATAGCGTCAAGTGCTCAAAATAGGTACACCTGCATAAATTGTACAAGACTCTAATCCAGCCATCAATCGCTTAAATTCTGTCTTCTGTAAATTAAATAAGCTTTACAAATGTCGAAAATCGTCGTTTTCCATGCTTTTCTTTAGAATATGCCAGCCATTCTCTGGCTAAGCCTGCATAATTTTAGATCTAGTTTTCTTGCACCTGGAAGAATGTTTTTATAATGTATATAATGAAATCTCGTGAAGGCGGTTGTTCACAGTCCCCCCATACTGGAACACATACCAGAAGAAAAAAAAGCCAAATCAGTGCTACCTTGCCCCATCGGCCACAGTAAGCTCCCTAACGCAGCCATTTATTTAACGTTGAATGCGCACGCAATTCAGTAGCCTAAATAAAAAGATTTACACTACGCTTAAAATTGTATCATAAAATATATTTTACTAATTGGATAAATATTGGAGATAAAATGAGTTTGTCAATCCTCTGCTGCACAAATTTAGTTATTTCTTTCAAATATATTGATCTCTGGTGCCTTGGTCTGCGGTCTCCGCTCAGTTCAAGTGATCATCGAAGTGCCATTTCCACCTTTCAATCACGTCACGTCCATCCATCAAAAAGTTACCATCTTTATCTCTGCACATGTCGGTTGGCTGTACGAAGCTATCGTACGTTTTTCAGGAGATGATCTTGAACTACTCGGGGGTGCAGACCGAATATAATTACTGTTTTACTTAGAAATCGGTTCAAAGTCCAGCCAAATGCCCCCTAATGGCATGATAAGGAATTGCTTGGGGTCCAACTTCAAGGGTTCTTTCGTTTTGGGATTGACCGTGATTTTGAAATGTCTAACCAGCTCGTACAAGCAACGATACACTTGCATGCGGGCAAAACGCATTCCCAGACATTGACGAGGTCCATCGCCGAACGGAATGAAGCATCCCTTTTCTCGGTAAGGGCCGGTTCCTCCGGTTTCTGGGCTGAACCGATCCGGATTGAAAGTTAGGGGATCGTCGTAGTTTTCCGGGTCACGATGCATGGACCAGATGTTGATGATGGCGCATACATCCTTTCCAATGGTCACATTTCGTGAATCCGTTAGGGGCAGCTCCATGGGTTCTGTGCACCTCTTAGATATGAATGCTACTGGAGGCCATAGACGAAGACTCTCGTTGACAACTTGTTCCAGATAGGAGAGTTCGAAAAGGGAGTCATAGGACACCGTTCCTTCGTCAGTAGTGACCTTCAGAAGCTCTTGTCTTAATCGTTTTTGTACCTCGGGATTCTTTGCGATTTCATACAGCATGAACGAAATGTTTCAAAGCCATCGAGAAAGAATGTCACTCCGTGGGCGGCCATATCAAGCTCCGATATTTCCTTCTTGTTTCTCAAGCTCATGAGAAAGTCCAAATAATCTACTCTGTTGATTTCGCTCGCTTCACGATGGAGAATAGCTTTTTTCATCAAATCGGTAAAGAATTTTTCCATCGACTTTGAAACTATACCAATTTGAAACAATTTCGCCAAGGTAGGAAAGTTCGTGATAAATATAATGATCAGAAACGAAGAAAATGATTGCTCCATCAGCTTCCGTCCTTGTTCTCGAATTTCTGGTTTTTCACTGGTAAACGATTGAGCATCACAAGCAAATATACAGCTGGAAACAACATCCGCAGTAAATTTAGCTGACAGCTCTTTGGCATCTTGAACAGTTCCCCGATTTTCCTTCACATATTTAGTCATTCTGGAGCATACATCCTCCACCAGCGGAAACAGCGCCTTTATCTGCAAATGTATAAATAGCATTATTCAAGAAGCAGCAAAACAAACTAACAATTGTAGACTAGCATGTAAAGAGGGCGTAATAACTATTGCAAATTTCTGCTTCTCCCGTTCCTTCCCTCCTGTAACAGATAGAGCAGACTATCTGATAAAAGAAAAAGTTTCCATAAATAAATTCTCGCGTTCAGTATCATATTGGCGTATCTACAATGATCGATTTCTCTTCATAGCTTTTCTCTTTGGTTAAGATCTTGGCCGGCAAAACAGTTTCGGATGATTTTGTTGTTGTAGTAGCTAGTCCTAGAAATGCACCGAGAGATCATCCAAATACTGGTCGTATTTCCCAGAAAAGTTAGAAGGGAAAATCGATGAAGAGAAATCTATCATTGTTGATACGCCCGTTAAACGCGAGAATTGAAATACACCTCGGCGAGACAACAGAACGTGCCTCTGGAGCCGACCTACCGGTAGGAGGGATAAGAGAAACTAGGGCTTGCAATGGTTGTTCCGCTTTTTTTGCATGTTGGTCCAGAATTTTCAATAACTCACTCGAGACGCCGTAAACGCGGGTGTAATTTCAGCACGTTTCACCTTCCACTCATCGCCAGTCAACAAAAATGGATTGCGCGCGAACAACGGATCGATATCTTTGTTTGTCATTCCGCCAAATTCGTTATCGTGAAAGTTCTTGAAATTTTTCGATTGCACGTCTTTTGCTACCTCCGATGACGTGATCATAATTCTCGGCGACCGATTGTTGAACACACCGACAAAGTTGTACTTCTGTTTGTATTCCCTGGAAGATCATTTGCATTTAAATTGTGTTGATTGAATACATATTTTTACTACTCCGGGTCACGTTCTGAATTCTAATTGGTTCCATATATGCTGTGTGCTGTATTTCTACTACATCGGAGTAACTGAATTTAAGCGTAATGTTAACGTTGGACTTACTATTAGGAAAAAAAAATCGTTATAGATCGAGTAACTCCCAAAAATAAACCAAGGTATGACGTATGTAATAATTTAATGAGGAATTAGATTTTCAGAGACCACGAAACAATCCGACCAAAGTCAATCATAAAGGCACTTTTGCTTAACGCGTAAAATGAATAACAGAGTTTGTATGTGTTTGTTATTTTTAGCTTCTGATTGAATAACTTTCTTCACGATCATCGGATCGTGATGCGGCCTACGTAGGTAGGTTTGTTTCTTTTGCGTGCACCGTACCATGGTTTGTTTTTCGGGGTGGGGTTTCTTTAAAGAGATAACACCCACCATAGTAATAACTCCTACGTAAACTTTGAGCTGAAATTTTGGAGAGGCAATATGGGACCATAATGGAATACAAAAAGGGAACTGGAACGAGACCTTTTACTATATAACCGTGTCTTCGCACAACTCACTCACCTGTATATTTCATCCATCTCATCTGAGACGGGACGTTTTCGTAGCAAAAATGACGGGAAGCTTCCCAGTCCAGGTAATGGACTGGGACCAGGAACATTGAGTTTCTTCCAGTAGTTGTAGTTCCACGTGAGATAAAGATATATGGCTGATACTGCCGACACGATCAAGCTAATTGTTAGAATCATTCTTTATTACCTCAAACAAGCACCACCTCTCTACGGAACCGACAAACGCGAACTGATGCGACGCGTGCGAGCACGAGAGTTATAAGTTGCAATGGAGATTGCAATATTTGCAGGGCACAATTCTACACTTGAAATGACCGTCAGCTTCCCGAGTTCAAAAATGCTGTAAACGATAGTAATTGCTATATCAACCAGCGGCAATTTCATCAAATAAACACTGCTTCATTGATTGTGATGAAGTTATTTTAACAATTACTCACTTTAATATAAAACGTGTTTCTGAAATAGTTATTAATACATTTTTTTTTTGAAATTACGAGAAATACACATTCAGTATGATCTTTTCTCGGTACACAAACATGCATCAGAAGGAACCACGGGCGACCATCCATGCTCGGCAGTGCAGTTTTGTTTTCGATCAGGTAGGTTATGGTGTAGCCTGTGATCGAGATCCCGTTGTTAAACAGTAGGGGAGACTGAGGAGACTTGATCCCTGGGAGACTTGTTCCCCCCATATTTTCTCGGAATCAAAAACAGATTTCTTCGGTGTCCGGCCATTTGGCCGAATGCCGTTTGGCCGAATGCCGTTTGGCCGAACGCCATTTGGCCGAATGCTATCTGGCCGAAAGGGTCGTTTGGCCGAATCATGATCAAAAGAATTCAGAGAAAGTTTTTGACATTCTTACTGCCAATATGATTATCAGAAGTATTTCCTTCTTTTAATCATAGGCTATTCTTTCTAGTTTTAATATTCAGGGACTAGTTGGCGTTGAAACTGCCAGTATATCATCAAAGATTTTTCCTTCTTTAAATCATAGGCTGTTCTTGCGAGTTATACTGAAACGGGGAACAGTGGTATTGTCACTTGACTTCATCATTCATTTTTCGGCCAAACGGCATTCGGCCAAATGACCCTTTCGGCCAAATGGCGTTCGGCCAAATGACCCGGAACCGTTTTCTTCTAGCATATTTTTTTCCAAAACTACATCTTGACAGACGACAATGTTTTGGTTACAATTGATTTTGATTGTGCATTGCATTATTTTTTAATGGCTGATGGTTTGTTTTCAGTCCTTCAGAAATCTTTTAGGCGATTCCGAAAAATCTCAAAAACTTTGTAAAAATTGAACTAAATCGTGTCAAAATTTTACAGCACATAGTGTAAATAAAATACTATCAAACGTATTTATTCAAATATGGCTGTTATATAAATATTTTAAATCACGAGCGTTCGTGCGAGACAGTCGCAACTTTTCGTTCGTCCGGTTTGTCCCCGATACTTTTCAGTTCGGTGGCTATTTTCGTGCTAGTGTTTCCGAGTGATCAAGTTATCAAGTGATTATCCCTAGTGGGACGCGTGCAGTTGGCTAGGCCACAAATTTTGCCGCAAAAGTTCGTTTGGCTTGAGTAAAGTTCACGTTTTCATTATATCACGTGGCGCATTGACCGATTATCGAGCACAGCAGTGCAGCACCCCCCGCATACCGCGCCGCTCGCGCGGCCGTGATCGGGTTCTTCCAGTGAGTACCTACCCAAGCTCATCGTCGTCGACAGCAGCAGCCCACCGAGAGAAGAGCAGAGAGCGTTCAACCGCCGCACACCGCTCGCCTCCTCCCAGTGCGGGCGAACCCATCGCTTGGACCTGCCGTCGTCGAGCCTGTGGCAAAACAGAGCACAAAGCTAAGTATTCAAAGTTACCCCTCGTTGTTCCCCCCTCTCCACTGACTCTTTGATTAGATTTAATTTGGTATATAAGCAGTTTTTGACGTAGGACTACGTCTCTCTTTTCTATACCGGGTGTCATTCTAAATTTTCAGAAATCGGCCGCGTTACGTTTAAAGTGGAGATTTTGAGCGTTAATTACTCAGCCATTTCTCGTTGAATTTTCAAAATTTAGACACCAATCGATTGAAAATCTTTACACCAATTATGTCCAATAATAATATTTGCTGTTTTTCAATAACAAACTATTGAAAAATTGGGAAAAGTGAACCCATGTTTATTCCAGCCAATCACGATCGAGCACATTTTGGATGCTCCCATCGAATATAAAAGCTACTGCTTCTTCGCATCTTCCCTCATTTGTCTTTGTCGTCTCGAGGTGAACGCATCGAACGAGAGCTGCCCACTTTCTTCGTTTACGTTTTCGCTCATTATTCTTTGGCGGCCGTGTCGGCTCGGTGTCGGTCGTGTCGGTGGTTGGCGGCATCGCGGTGCTGTTGCACTTTCACCTTCTAACCCTCTACCGCGGCAGACCAAGGAAGTGTTTCGAAAATCGGATTGATCGACGGTGGTGGCAGAGGCAGCAGAAAATTCTAATGAATAATCCGCCGTGACGGATGAATTTGCGAGTTGCGTCGGGGCTTCTTTCACGGATTGATTGACAGCGGCGCATTGCTAATAGCATCAGTAATCGCATCCAGGGCAGCAAACGACGGCGTTCAACATTCAACACGGAAAAATCTAACACGCATTGCGTGGCATGATGAATTCATGTCATTTTCTGTCTAAAATCGTCCAATATTCAAACGGCTCTTTTCAGAGCCATCGAAAATTATTCCTCAAGAGTTGTGAATCAGATAATTATTTCATTCCATAAAACGGGAAAAGTGTGGTGTGACCGAAAAGTGAAAGATTGAATGCGTGGCAGCCCCGCAACAATGATGATGCCGGCCACCAATGGTTCGATCCGGAATTTAGCAACACTTCATCCTACCTGGACCATTTTTCGTGAAACATTGTTTAATTATAGCATTTTCGAGTTAAAATGATCTAAATCTTTCAATATTTTGGTTACTTTATTCGTTACATGAAACTTTTCTCATTTCTCGGTTGATAAACCGTTTCAAGCGTCTGGTGCATATGGGGCGGGGCATGCAAACGAAATAAACTGGAAGCCAGCCAAATGGGAGGAGCTTCATCTGCTAATCTAGGGGTTTAAAAGCTGTACCCTCTGTTTTGTTTCGTCATTTTCGTTGGATCAGTCAAGGAGGTTGGTGTCACCTCCAGCCCGGCAGAAGCACACGCCAACCCAGCGACGACTCTCTGCTCGGCCAGGAATCTAATCCAGCAAGCTGCCGGTTAGTTTTCGAAGGCATCCAGAATTCAACGCGCAGAAAACCAACACGCATTGCGTGGCATAGTGAGCTCATCAAAATCGTCCATAATACAAACGGTCCTATTTAGGACCACAGAAAATCTTTCCTACAGAGAGAGTTATGAATTGGACCTCCATCGATCGAGAAAAGTTTAGTGGAATCAAAAGTGAAAGACAGCTCCGCTTCTCAGCAAAAGTGAAGCCGACCATTAATTTTATCCATAGCAGCAAACAGTGGGTCAGTTTTCGGTGGCCCAGCATTTAGCGCGGAGAAAACCAACACGCATCGCGTGACATGGTGAATTCATGAACAAACGGTCCTTATCAGGGCCACAGAAAATGATGCCTCAAGAGTTATAAATCGGATTATTTTCATCCATAAATCGAGAAAAGTGGTGTGGACCCAAATAGTAAAAGCGTGTATACTCGTTGCTCAGCAACAGTGAAGCCGGGCAATTTTCGATGGTATCCAGCATTCACCGCGCAGAAACCCAACACGCATTGCGTGAAATGGTGAATTCATGTAATTTTCTCCAGATTCCAGGCTTAATACCATCGATCGGGAAAAGCGTGGTGCAACAAAAAAGTGAAATATTGAATGCTTGATGGCTCAGCAACAGTGATAAAGCCGGCCACTAATGATTCCACCTGGAATTCCACAACGCATTTTCTAAATAAGACCATTCTGAAACAATTGTCAATGAAAATTGGCTCATTTCTGGGATGATTAATGGTTTGAAGCGTCTGGGTGCATGCGGGCGGGGCATGCAAACAAAATAAACTGGAAAGGCAGCCAAATGGGAGGAGCTTCATCTGCTAATCTAGGGGTATAAAAGCTGTCCTCGGTTTTCTTTCGTCATTTTCGTTGGATCAGTCAAGGAGGTTGGTGGCGCCTCCAGTACGACAGCAGTACACACCAACCCAACGACGGCTCGGCTCGGCTGGAAATCTCATCCAATGCAGCAAGCGGCGGGTCAGTTTACGACGGCTTCCAGCATTCAGCATGGAGAAAACCAACACGCATTGCATGGCGTAGTGAATTCATCAAAATCGTTCATAATATAAACGGTCCTTTTCAGGACCAAATAAAATCTTTCCAAAAGAGTTATGAGTTTGACCGCCAGTGGACTTTGGCAACGCATTATCATATCCGGACCATTTTGCGTGAAAATTTTTTCAATTCTAACTTTATTCAAATTAAAATGATCTAAATCATCTAATATTTTGGTTACATTATCCGTTCAATGGAAATTTTCTCATTTCTCGGTTGATTAATCGTTTGATGCGTCTGGAGCATGAGGGGCGGGTCATGCAAACGAAATTAACTGAAAAGCCAGCCGAATGGGAGGAGCTTCATATGCTAATCTAGGGGTATAAAAGCTGTGCCCTCTGTTTTCTGTCTTCATTTTCGTTGGATCGGCCAAGGAGGTAGGATGTCATCTCCAGCAAGCAGCCGCATATCGACTGCGATGACTCTCGGCTGATAGCACCAGGAATCTCATCCACGGCAGCAAGCGGCGGACCAGTTTTCGACGGCGCCTAGTATTGAGCGCGGAGGAATCCAACACGCATTGCGTGGCATGATGAATTCACCAAATTCGTCCATTATTCAAACGGTCCTTTTCAGGACCATCGAAAGTGATTCCTCAAATGTTAATTGGAGAAATTTCCACCCTCGATCGAGAAAGGTGTACTTCGTTGCCAGCAAGAGTGAAGCCGGTCATTAATCTCATCCACAGCAGCAAGCGGCGGGGCAGTTTCAGGTGGCGTCCATCATTCAGCACTGAGAAAACCAACACACCTTGCGTGGCATGGTGAATTCATGCCACTTCCTTCCTAAAATCGTCAATTAATCAAACGGTCCTTTACAGGACCACCAAAAATTATTCCTCAAGAGTTGTGATTTAGATAATTTCATTCCATCGAACGAGAAAAGTGTGGTGCAACCATCCAATATTTTGGTTACTTCAGTCGTTCAATGAAAATTTTCTCATTTCTTGGTTGATTAATCGTTTGAAGCGTCTGGAGCATGCGGGACGGGTCATGCAAACGGAATAAACTACAAAGCCAGCCAAATGGGAGGAGCATCATCTGCTAATCTAGGGGTATAGAAGCAGTGTTCTCTGTTTTCTTTCGTCATTTTCGTTGGTTCAGTCAAGAAGGTTGGAGGTGGATGTCACCTCCAGCAAGGCAGCAGTACACCAACCCAGCGACTACTCTCGGCTATCGTGCTAATGATAGCACCAGGAATCGCATCCATGGCAGCGGAGCGGTGGGCCAATTTTCGACGGCGTCCAGCATTCTCCGCAGAGAAAACCAACACGCATTGCGTGGCATGGTGAATGCATCATAATAGTCCATTATTCAAACCGGTTCTTTTCAGGACCATCGAAAATGATTCCTCAAGAGTTAATTGGATAATTTCCAACATCGATCGAGATGTAGTGCAACCAAAAAGCAAAAGACAGAGCATCGTTGCCAGCAATAGTAAAACTGGTCACTATTCTAATCCACGATCGCAATATGATGTTTGGGAAGCTATGGCTTAACACCTTTCAATATTATAATCATTTTATCCTTTGGACGAAAATTCTTTCAAACAACGGTTGAACATTTATCTTCGTCTGATGTCCAACCACTCTTTGTTGAATGCACATACCTTCCGTATTGGGCTCTCAGAAAGCAATCTCTGTGTCTGTGGCGTAGCTTACCAGGATATCGAACATGTCGTGTGGGGATGCAATGAGTATCGTGTGGTCAGATCTGAGCTGCATGAAATTCTCCGGGTCCGAGGAAAACAACAGAAACCCGTTAGAGAAGTGTTGGCAGGACTTGATTTGGAATACCGTATTACCCCGCTAATACGACACCGACTGTTGTCGAATAACCGGGGTAAACTTTTAATTCGACAAACTGGTCACCCTACACCACGTTGCTCATTGAAATTTGGCAACTCTAGTTTTGTTATTGTTTTGATTTCCGGATTTGTTATGAAACATAATTTCAACAGATATTGCGGTGGTGCGAATGAAAAGCTCGTTCTTTTTACGATTGTTGCCATCCTCAGTCGATTCCGGTTGATCTCCAGGCGGTTTGGGCGTCAAATAGCACCAAAACAGAACTTCCGGAATTAGCGTCTGCAAGAGGAACTGCTGCGGGTGCGAGTATAAGCGCAATATTAAACTGTTTTGCATTTACAGTGTACATCGCTGTGACATTTCAACACTTTTTAATTCGACATGTGTCGAATAAGCGGGGTACGAATTAAAAAGTGTCGAATTAAAACGTGTCGAACGAGCGGGGTAAGACGGTACATGAACCTGATTTACCAGTTTTTGAAACGTGTTGATGTCAGAGTTTGATGTAGTACGTTCCTTGTTTTCGTTGTCTGCCTTTTGGTTTTGTTGTTCGACCCTATCTGTCGTCGCCCCCCTTCCGTTTGTCCTCTTCTTGTCGTTGTCTACCAATAAAGTCCTTTCTTTTTGGTTCCGTTACAGATATGGATAATTTGTCTCATCAATGTTTTTAGTATAAGTTAGCAAATAATTTAGTTTTAAACCCATAAACCCGTCCTTCCCAATTTTATTTTATTTTTTTTTCAATCCTTAACCTCTAAACAGCCGCGAGTACTTCGGCTTCCCAAACTAACATAGTCTTAAGGCAGTAATAAATTGTAAAATGTAAAATCAATGTAAAAACAAAAGATTTCGGCTCAGTTATGCCCATGTGGCGCCCGAGCCTTCCAAATAAACGAATAAGTAAAAAAAAAAAATATTTTAAATAATGCAGCTTGGTATATACAACAGTGACATGGGGAGACTTGATCCCTCGAAGATTACACACACATTATACATGTGAAAAATAAAATTCTATTTGGAAGCCTCTATTTACTCGGAATTCTAGTATATTCATTGATAAAACATGTCAGATAATTATTATTTTATTACACACCATAAAAAGAGGGATCAAGTCTCCCCATTTTCAAAATACAGCATAACCTTAACAATTTAAGGAAATATTTTAATTTCACCATGTTCATCAAAAATACAAGAAAACTTGAAATGAAAATGAATAGGAAGCTTCTGGGGTTATTTTCCCTTTAAATTAACCATGTGCTCAAAAGGGGATCAATTGTGGCCCATTTTTAAAAAATACATCATAAGACTTGCCTCCATAAAAACACAGTTTTGAAAACTTTAACAATAATTTAAAGTCCTTCTGTTGTGTATAAACTAGAAATAGATGTTTACCTTCCATTCTGTACGAAAAACAGATCAAGTTTTGTGTTTTACAGGCAAATTAAGAAAAAGGGATCAAGTCTCCCCAGTCTCCCCTAGTGCGTAACTGTGCGTAAGCATCGACCAAATGAATGTCGGACTACAATGGCAAATATATGTCCATATCCATGTCGATCAGACATGCTAATTTATTTGCCAATGTAGTTTGACATGGATCCAAAGTTGCCACGATTCGCGTTGTGTTTGCCTTCTGTTGGACTTTGTTTGGCGTACTATTTGTCATATCTAATGCGACCTTAAAAGTTAGTGAGTGAAATATTAAATAATTTAATTTGCACTAACGAGTAACAGTATCAATTTTCACTCGGGTATTTGTGACTATTAAGGATCTATTACACCAGACAGATAGTTGGCAAAACAAGTCGTACCATTGTTCAACATAGAGCAAGTCATAGCATCCTTGAGATTTTATTGATTTGCTATGCCAAATATTTGTCCATATGTACTGGTTCCTTTAAGTATAAAGATGCACCAAAGAGTATACAACAATACTTGGTTACGACGGTGGTGAACCCTTTGTTGACTAACCACTCGAATCAATTGGAGCCCAAAGCGTAGGGGGGATCGGTTAAATACGCGCCACCGGGGTAAAACGACCCACCTCAATATCTTCCTGATGATATAATTTTTCATATGACATGTTTACACTCATCGATAGCATTTTTTAATTTTCTATCTTCTCAATCATTAAAACTTGGAATTTACCAAACTAATAAATATTAAAATTAAAAAATGATTTTAGCCATATTTGTTCTAAGAATACGAAAACTTTGGAAAAGATTTGGAGGTCAAAATGGAGCAAAGTTGCAAAACTCGATATGAAAATCTCTTTGCTCACTCGCAAAATTTATGATTTGCGCGAAAAAAGTGCCCGCAAAAAAGTTGGCGCGATTTACCCCGAAAAAATGAAAAACGCATATTAGACCACAATTTTTCAAAAAAAAATCATAGTTTAGCTTCTACAACGTTATTTTATTTAACGTTTTCAATAATTGGAAGAAAACACATTGAACTTTAGGATGCCAGCAACTAGAATGGACATTATTGTGTGTTTCATGGCTAAGATCGAGTCAATTCTTAGGGGGCGCGTTATGCCCCGATCTCCCCTACATGTGCAATGCAGCGCAGTGCATGAAGTGTAACTAGCTCACTGCAAACTAGGTATAGCAAGAGACGCGTGACATAGTCTGGAAATCATTTCATTTATTTACCCTACTCTGTGGCGTGTGGGCTGACATTATGGGTGGCGTGTAAAAAATGGAATCAAACTGCTCGGTACTTACTGCAGTAATCTTCGGCGTTCGCTTGAATACACAATGGATCACTAAAATAACTAAAACAGCCGCTATGAAATGAACAGATAGCGCCACCGTAGCCTTGTGAAAATCGACCGTAAAAACAATGAAAACAGAAAAAATCGAAACTTCATTTTTCGGGGCATTTCTCCACCAACATACAACGCAGTAGGCAGGCAGTACGACGTTTGCCGAGACAGCCAGTTTGATCATTATAAAACTGAATCAACTATTTGGGTCAGTCGGTTTCCACGGTAGGGCGATGAAAGTGCGAGTGAAAAATCCGGGATCAGAATCGCGCTACAATATTCGTTGGTCAGTCGGTTTTCTCGGTAGGGCGATGGAAGTGCGAGTGAAAAATCCGGGTTCAGAATCGCGCTACAATAATCGTAGATCAGTCGGTTTCCACGGTAGGGCGATGGAAACGCGAGCACGAAATCCGGGATCAGTGGTCATCGTGATCAAATAAATCATAATCGTGATGAAGACCGCGACGTGTATTTCCATATAACTAGTGGATCATATCACCTAACATAGGTGGCTCCTAGATCCACACCTTACCCTACCCTACTAACCACCATTCCTTCCCGTGACAACTGTGGGGATGCTGTGGATTCCACGGTTTCTAGTAGCAACGGTTGTCGAACTAACATTCCTTCCCTTTTCTGATGACCGTAAGGACGTGGCCAGCGCCGTTATTGACTTTAAATAGCTGAACTCTCGAATTGTGCACATTGAGAATGGTTAGCTAGTCCCAAGCTTTCACATTCATTGGCTCTCTGTGCAACTTCGATTGTTCTGGTCAATCACGGAGTAGCAACTACGATGTGTACGGTTATCTTTGCTTTGCTTTGCTTTGCTTTGCTATAAAACTGAATCAACTATTTGTCTCCATAGGATACCGTAAACTGTTTTTCGATAGAATTTCACAAAAACGGGAATTGTACGCTTGATTTTGTATGAGTTGAGTTGAATATAATCGAGATTTCCGTATTACAATTATTATTATTATTGTTAGTTTTTTAAAGACACTTTACCCCTAGAGTGGCATTCGTGTTGACGTATTACTGTGATTTCGGGACAGAAAACGTGAATTTAATATTTGGCCGCTTGTTCCAAATTCTAACACCTTGTGAGCTGTTGCTGAACTGTCACACAAAGTGAGGTTAGGGCGGGTGCTTGCAGAACCCTGAAAAACATTTCACAGATTTTTCGATAATTCTTTCATGGAAACTTGCTGAAATCCATCCTAGGATTCATTTAAAAAATCGTTCAGGAACTCCTGAAAAAATCTCCCAGGGATTATTTAAAAAACATCTTTTAGGGACTCCTTTGGAAACTCCTAGTAGATTAACTTTAAAAATCATCCAGGAAATCCCAAAAAAATCAGTCAGTAATTCTTCCACAAAATCGTCTAGGGATTCCTTTAGACTTTACAATGTCCTCCAGAAATTTCTCCTAGAACTCCTCAAGAAAGTCTTGCACGGATAGCTTCAAAAAATGTTGCATGGATTCCTTCAGAAAATACTTCAAGAATTTCTTTCAGAAAATCTTGTATAGATTGGTCCAGAAATTCATCTTCGAATTTCTTCAGATTTTTTTCATAAAGTTTCCTCCAGAAAATGTACAAAGCATTCATCTAGAAATTAGAAAATGATTCACGGATACATTGAGAATAAGAAATTCGGAACTCCATCAAAATTTTCACAGAAGCTTTCTAAAGAATTTACTCCAAGGATTGCTTTAGAAATTCTAAAATAGATTATTCTGTAAATTCCCAAGATTTCTTCACATTCCTTTAGATATTCCTTCAAGACATTTCTCTTCCAGAAATTCCTCCAAGGATTTTTTTTTCAGATTTTTTTCAACAGATACTTTCAGAAATTCTTATAAGGATTCTTGTGGAAAGGCTGGAAGACATTCTTGCAGAGATTCCTGCAAAAAATCACACAGAGATTTCATCAGAAATTCCGCCGGGTATTTCTTTATGTATTTTCTCAAAAAATCCTCCATGATTTCCTCCAAGCGTACCTCTAGGTATTTCCCTATGGGTTCCTCCAGAAATTCATTAAAAACTGTTTAGGATTTTAAATATGGGATTTCGTTAGGATTTTTTTTTCCCCAAAAATATCTCAAGAGATTTTGTTAGGTATTCCACCAGCGGTTTCCAGGTGTTTCTTCAGGTATTCCTTCTGGAATTTCTTCGAAAAACCATCTATGGATTCTTAAAATATTCTTGTTTTTTTTTCCGAAATTCATTTAGAATTTTCTTTAATTTTTATTCCAATTCCTTCTGAAATTTCTTCAGTGATATTTTCGGAAATATCTCTAGAGACTTCTTCAATATTCCTGGAATTACTTCAGAAATTTCAGCAGGGATTTCTTCAAAAGTTGTTCCATTGATTCTTTCAGAAGTTGTTCCAGCAGTTCCTTCAGGAATTGCTCAAGCGGTTCCTTCAGAGATTCCTCCAGTAATTCATGCATGGGAATGTACCAATGAAAGAGCACTGAAATCGGGGAACCTTGACTAACTAGCTCTGATTTTACCATGACAGCACTGGAAATAATTTATCACACATCTTGTCAGTAATCTACCGAAGCATTACAATGACTTTTTTATGGAATTTTCTACAAATTTTGGAATTCAATTAGCTGAGTACACGCCAAGATGGTATAGGGCATCTTCCAAAAATATCACAATTATCAGTGAGGATGTCATAAGAAATGTTGAAAGAAGTTTTAGAAAGCTTTGACTTTTCCAGGCGAATGGGCAGTTTGCATGCATCCGCCAAAAATTGTGTCATTGCTAAGGGATCTGTAAAAAAATATCGCCAGAGAATCATCCCATATACTCCTCTCATCATGTTAATCGACCAAGTGAGAGATATTAATTTTAAATTAGGTCAAAAAAGGAAGTATGAGATTAAGGTAAATATACACTCCCGTTCAAAAGTTTGGGGTCACCCCCTCAAAAACATGTCATTTTTTTAGGCCCATATCTCCGCCAATTTGCGTCCGATTTCAAAACCCTAGGTTTCATTCAAAAGATAATAAGTCAAAGAAACTTTGAACATGATTTAAAAGAAACTTTTTCAAAAAAATTTGTATGTAAACTTAACCCAAAGTTGCCAAATTTTCTAAAAAATGAATATAAACTTACGGCAGTGTCGCTGGAAGTTGGGTCGACCAAATTTCTATTAGCCATTTCTATTAGCTTTCAACTGCTTTTTACAGAACTTAGCTAAAAAATCTAGAAAAAAATGTTATTAAGTAAACTAATCCTTGATGTCATCGACCAAAAGTTTGGGGTCACCCCTCAAAATGCTGTATCGGCCAAAAGTTTGGGGTCACTATCGTAAAACATGGAAAAGTGATTTGTTGATATCTTTGCCATCTTTCATTCAATTTTAATTCTTCTTGGCTTATTTGAAACAAAATGAATGTTACTTACTGCATAGACATTGAACCACACATATTTGTTGAAATTTACATACTAAAACTTAACGTAAAGTTGCCTCATTTTTTGAAGCGTGGTAAAATGTGCTAGCTTTACATAACATTTTTTTTATACAAAAATCGTTAAATACGTTAAGTTGAAGACATCAAACGTAAATTTGGTTAATTATCTTTGAAATGATCCAAGAATAATTGAAATTGAACTATAGATGACGAAGATATCACCAAATCACTTTTCCATGTTTTACGATAATGACCCCAAACTTTTGGCTGAAACATCATATTGAGGGGTGACCCCAAACTTTTGGTCGATGACATCAAGGATTAATTTACTTAATAACTTTTTTTCTAGATTTTTTAGCTGAGTTCTGTAAAAAGCAGTTGAAAGCTAATAGAAAATGGGTCATATTACCGCTCACATCTTAAAATATGGTCGACCCAACTTCCAGCGACACTGCCGTAAGTTTATATTCATTTTTTAGAAAATTTGGCAACTTTGGGTTAAGTTTACATACAAATTTTTTTGAAAAAGTTTCTTTTAAATCATGTTCAAAGTTTCTTTGACTTATTATCTTTTGAATGAATCCTAGGGTTTTGAAATCGGACGCAAATTGGCGGAGATATGGGCCTAATAAAATGACATGTTTTTGAGGGGGTGACCCCAAACTTTTGAACGGGAGTGTATATAGCTAAGTATGTCATGAGGTATGCTTTGGCGCTATACTGCCGTAATTCTGCAAAGTGACGTAAGCGACATTGATGGTTTTGGCCCATTTTTTTGTTATTATGCATAAAACTCTTGCTCATCCTCTAAGTTTCTTTCCGTAGATGATAGAGATTACGACTAGATCTTGCATTCTAATACAGCAGGCATACCACAATGTTATTTTTACACCAGATATTATATACCAAAAATATCGAAATTTCGAAACGTCACTTTGCAGAATTACGACAGTATAGGGCACTGCATGTTTTGATTTTATATGGGATTTTTACGTTTTTTGGCCTTGTTATTTACAAAATTTCTGTAAGAGTAAAAGGCGTTTATTGATATGATGTGCTCCACGTGTCAAAAAGCTGAAAACCCCTGCATTATAAGTCATCATAATACAAATTGATTGGATATTAAAAATTCTACCATTAAAAATGTACATTAAATTGATGTAAAATGTACATAAAATCGAAGTACATAAGTACATAAGTCGAGCGTCTATATAACCGAGGGTCCACTGAATCGAGGTATACCTGTATTGTTTATCAGTTAAGAGTCTTCTTATCTTATCATCATTTATCATCGAAGTGCTCCATTTTTTTTTCCAGGCAGCATTTTTCCTTTCCGGTCATTTGCACATGGTGAGCACTGGCGCAACCTTTTGCGGCTCACCATTGACACATCACAAAAAGCATTCGCATATCGTTCCGATGCATGCCTTCCTGTGCTTTCTGTAAAATCTCCAGATTAGCTGCACTTAAACAAAAGTAGTTTTATTCACAGTGATACCATAACCTTTCAATGGCACTTTACTGCATCATACGAGTAAGAAAAAAAAATAACAATTTGTTTCAATCTACCATCCCGATACACAAAATGATTTCGATTTCGGTACGCTTCAACACTTCAACACGCCGAATCGACGAAACGACGAGCAATCCGATGACATGAAAACATTTCATGCGGTAAAATCGAACGTGTCAGAGAACATAAACATTCGGAGGATGACGCGTACTTACAACTTTTTCCATCTGCACCATCCTACCATCCTTCACCTCATGCAATCGCCATCCCGAGGAGGAGCGGAGATTTTTTCGTTCGAATGCAGCATACATATGGGAGAACATTCGCCGCCAGAGGACGACGACGATAAAATTGAATGGCGTTTTTATTGGTAACAGTTCTTTCAGTCCACCACGACAAAACGATGTTTGCGCGCGCCCGCTGCTGATGTAGGTACCTCATAGTGATAAAAATTTGACGGCCCACCCTTAGCCAATCGGCGACGCATGGTGGACGTGCGACGTGAGTCGATTTCGGTGATTTGTGTTGTCAGTGTGGTGATCGGGATTCTTTTAGTATGTTTGCTATCTCGCGCCGCACAAATTGCTCAATGAACCGAGTGAATGGCAAGCAAACATATTTATTTTGGAATTATTTGGGGAGCTGTTTTGTGGCAACAGATTGAACAGAGGCGGTTCATTAGATACGGTGGATTCGATTGGTGATATTTACAAGACTTTATGAAGTGGGTGGTAGGATTTAAGAAAGGTAAGGTGGCTCCACATGTTCAAGAAAGAACATCATCGACCCGGTGGATCTAAACGCCTCCAATCTCCACCAGCTCCAAAGATGTGTTCAAGCTGTGCTGGATCAGGAAGAAGATCGTGTGTTCCACCACCGCCGACATCCTTTTACTCGGGAAGCATCTAAAGGGGATTCACCTTTTTGCCTTTCTCGTACACTAAGTGTACTGGAAAGGCTATATGTTCACTCCAAAAATGACTTTTTGATAGGGAGCCCGGAGGGTCAAGTCACATATACCAATCAACTCAGCTCGATGAGTTGAGGTGATGTCTGTGTGTGTGTATGTGTGTGTGTGTGTGCGTGTGTGTGTATGTGTGTGTACAAAATAAACTCACATCACTTTTAGGCAGTAAACCTCAACCGATTTTAACGGCCGATGGTTCATTCGACGCGGAATCTGGTCCCATTGTTTCCTATTGAAAATGGTTCGGATCGGTTCAGCGGTTCCCGAGTTATGGCCATTTAGGTGTTCCCGACCGGTACCCCAGGAAGGGGCCAGATATGAAAACGCTACAAACCCATCCATGTGATACATCAACCTACGGCATTTTCGTTAACTTGCTGAACGGTAAGCAAAAAATGGTCTCAGACCATACCTGAACCGGTAGTGTCCCGGAACCGGTTCCGGGTGTCCCGCCGGAAGTGGTCAAACATAAATGTGAACTAAACCCATGCATGCGATATATCAAACCGCGGCTTTTTCGATAACCTGATGAACAGTAAGCAGTTAAATATTCTCAGACCACATCGGAACCGGTAGTGTTCCGGAACCGGTTCCAAATGTCCCGCCGGATGTGGCCAAGTATAAAAGTTACCCAAACCTATGCATGCGACATATCAAATAGTGGCTTTTTTGATATCTTGATGAACAGTAAGCAGGAAAATATTATCAGAACATATCTGAACCGGTAGTGATCCGGAACCGGTTCCAAGTGTCCCGCCGGAAATGGCCAAACATAATAGTGAACTAAACCCATGCATACGACACATCAAATCGCGTATTTTTAGGTATCTTGATTTGGCAAAAATAGTTTCATGTCATATTTGGGACAATCGGTAGTGTTCCGCAACCGATTATGGGTGCCCCTCCGGAAGTGGTCAAATATAAAGAAGAACCAAACCCATAAATGCGACACATTAAATAACTTTTTAGGTAACCTGATGAACGGTTAACAAGAAAAAAAAATCATAGACCATACTTTGGAAAACCAATAGTGTGTCCAGGTGCCCCGCCGGAAGTGGTCAAATGTAGAACGAAACTAAACGCATGCACTCAGCACATTGAATAACGGCTTCTTCGATAACGCGAAGAATGGTCAGTAAGAAAATAGCCTCAGGCCACATTTAAGACTACCGGTAGTGTTCCGGAACCAGTTTCGAGTTTCTCTCCGGAACTGGCGAAATGCACAAATGAACCACACTCATGCATGTGATACATCAATTCGCGACTTTTCAGGAAAACTGATCAACAATTTGCATGAAACTCGTCTAAGACCACATCAGGGGCAATCGCTAAGTGGTAAAATGTGAAATTGAACCAAACCCATGTGTGTGGTACCATTAAACCACGCTAATTTGACATTGATTGCAGTCTCATTACCTGGGTAAACTTTTAATTCGATAAACTAACTCTATTTTAGTTTTTGTTTAGATTGTAGGATATGTTTTGACGTAAACTACGTCTAGGGGAAGCTACGGTACTGTACCACGGCACTGGGTGTAAAATGAAAATCTAAAATTTTGCGACCGTCACGAAAAAATGATAGGTTTTGAAGCGCTTATAACTCAGCCGTTCCACGAGATTTTCAAAATTTTTGTACAGATAGGTCGGAAATTTATCTACGCGTTCAATGAACAATTGGTAACTATTGATTTTCAACAGTAAACTATTGAAAATTTGGAAATAGTGAACCCATGTTTTAATTTTATTCAGCCAATCACGTGCGAGCACATTTTTTGGGTTTTGTCGCCTAGTATATAAGTTATTGTCTTCTTCTCATCTTCCATCATTCTTCCGCGACACCTCGAGGGGAACGCATCGGAGGACTGCTAGCCAGTTTCTCCGTTTGCTTCTCCCTTCAGTATGCTTTGGCTAGCCGAGCGTGATGGTCGTCGGCTGTTGCCACTTGCCTTGCCAGTCGTCGTCGCATCGCCGTGCGCGGTACCAGTGGGGCCGCCAACCAGTTCGCACCGGGTAAGATCGCTGCGAAAACTTTCTTCATTTTGGCTTATCGGACGTCCGGGCAGCACAAGCCAACATCGGAATTAACAAAGCTATGGAATGCGCTTGCATTAATACTGCAAGTAAAACAAAACAGCCCTTGCAAGGGCTACGAATGTGAAAGTGAAAGAATAATTTTCTTAGGAGGATAGCCCGGGACACAAGTGTCAATCACTATACTGCCGTAATTCTGCAAAGTGACGTAAGCGCCATTCAAAATGTCGATATTTTTTGGTATATTATATGTAATATCTGGTGTAATAATAACACTGTGGTATGCCTGTTGTATTAGAATGCAAGATCTAGTCGTAATCTATCATCTATGAAAAGAAACTTAGAGGATGAGCAAGAGTTTTATGCAGAATAACCAAAAAATGGGCCAAAACTATCAATGTCGCTTACGTCACTTTGCAGAATTACGGCAGTATAAGCGCTGTGTGAAAATTGAATAGCGCTCCGTCGCAACCATGATACATTCAATTCAAATTTGTGAAAACTGTGCTATTTGGCAATTCGGAAAACGTTTTCTTCTTCTCAGATGATGAAGAAAGTTTCATTTTGCAGTGTTGCCATATTTCAATGTGTGTAAGTCTTCGCAAAAATAATTAATCTTCACAATTTTGCCGAAAAATTTGCATGATTTTTAGAAATTATTTGTTTAACTTTATAATTGTGCTGAATCATACCTATCGATTTGCAAATGTTTAATGAGATAATTATTCGAAAGCATTTGGTGTGCGTTGTGAAAGTGTCGAAACCACCGAGAATTTAAAATTAACTGCATCAAAGGCGCGGCGCGGAAATTTAACCATGTTTTGTCGTATAGGAGCTCAATTTTCTGTAAAATTGGTTCGGGCCAACAATTTTCTGAAAGAGATTACGGTGAATTTTCCGAGAAAGTTGCTACCCCCAAGAATTTGAAACCAACTACAGTCGACTCTCCACATGTCGATGTTCTACATCTCGATATCTCTCCCTATCTCGATGGTTTGGTCGGTCCCTTCAACAGTGATGGAAAACTGTGAGGAATGCAGCTGAGCAGACACAAACGCAAAGCTATCCTACTCGTGAACAACAGAAGCCAGAATATATTCGCACTTCCTTCACTCGCGAGCTAACGAAGCCGGTCGCACTCGTGATTGATTCGCGAAGCAGCTCTGAACATTTTTAAATTTTGTGAAAAAAACGAATTTAAGCGGCCGACAGATTTACTTTTCAGGAACAATAAAGCACAAAACACTACTATCTGATGGATAATTACTTGTTTTGCTATTAAAAACGCACTAAAATGCAATTTCCGCATCTCCACTTGTTCTTCGCGAATAAAAATTCATGAGTGTTTTTGTTTTTGTTTTGCTTCATACTCGTGAAGCAAGCGGGTGCGAATAAACTCCCACACGGCTTACTCTCGGCACCGTGAGTAAACCATTTGTTGGTTTTACACTCGCGAGTTGTTTCCATCTCTGCCCTTCAATCTGCATACAGTTTACCTTTCTATATTTCGATATCTCCTTATCTCGATATCTCTCTATCTCGATGCGATCTCGTTCATTTTTGTTCTATATTTTCTCTCCATATGTCGATGTACCCTTTTTTACAGGTTGCTAGATCTCGTTTCTTAGGTGCAAAACATTCTGGGGAGGCGAAGTGACATCTGTTTGTTGACGGTTTTTCCTAGTTACGGACGATTTTTCAATCTAGTGTGCATTACAAATTGGTTCTTGAGTTCGATCTCTCCCTATCTCGATGGTCCCTTCAATATCGAGATGTAGAGAGTCAACTGTACATCAACAGCACTCTGTGGAAATCAAACCACATCTTGTCGCAATCGCAACATTTCACTAGTGCGTCAATTGAACTAGGGGTTTCGATCCTATTCCCGGCACAACAGGTAAACAAAATTATGCATTGCCTAAATTCACATCGAAACGACCGTTTTCGTCCACTTCTTCCATCTGAATTAGCTTATTTATTTCGTGAACTTGTTGTTAGCAGTGATTGTTGTGAAGATTTTCTGCCGGAAAGTTGATTTTGAACGAGTTAACTGCACCTAGTCCAGCGCCAATTCTCGGCACCAGTGCCGAACTTCCAGCAAAATCAAATGGGGAATCACTTCGGCACCCATCTTTGTGCTGCCGAAGTGCACTCGTCTGCGTGTAATATTTGTTTTGAGCACTTGTGCGGCTTCAGAGTGAAATTGTAGCTCATTGACTGATCCCGTTGTGGAAATGTTGCGGGAGAAGATAACCCACGGAAGTGTGATTGGAAAATATGCGGCAAGTGATATTTTTATTTGTTTTTCTGTGAGGTGCCGGGAATTGACGCGGGTGCCCAAGTAGTTCGAAACCCTATTGCATTCCTTTTCATTATAACAAGTGTTTGAAAATTGAAACTATCAAACCAATTGTTCTTACAAAGCCTATCATCGTCGCTGTTCTGATATTTGCTGCCAGAACAACGAAATTATTGATCATACGTGCAATATTTTTAACAAATTCTGGTTCAAACAGCCCTTTTGAGGGCTTTATCAGCAGTTTTCAGAAGGAGTAAACGGTAGATTTTCTGACAAAGTGACGCTGGTCACATAAGTGTCAAAACCGCCAAATTTTGAAACCTACTCCTAAACTAAATGCAACAGCTTGTCTTATCACCTGGCCGTGTCACCGAATCTGGTGAGTACGCTTCCTTTTAGTGTGTACAGTGTATAGTTATGAAGGAATTTCTTCAGGCTTTACTTATGCTTCAAATTTTCTTCTAAATATTTCCAACACAAGTCCCCAGAATCCACCATAATCTTGCAGAATTTACCTTGTTAAAATTAACGATTTTCAAAACTATGAACCACTACAAATTCTATTGTTGATCCAAAGAAATTGCGTAGTAGTCATTTGTCGTTCATAACAAACTGCTTTACGTAGTTTACGTCATGCGGTTGTGTCTTGTACACACCCCTCTAATTTTTGAATACAGGAATCCTACAGGTGGTGGTACGAATTAATAGCTTGTTCATTTGAACATTTTTTAATTCGACAAATGTCGAATGAGCGGAGTACGAATTAAAAAGTGTCGAATTTAATAGTGATGAATACGCGGTGTTTGACAATACATCAAATAGCAGCTTTGATCGATTCGTAAGAACATAGCTCCAGACCATATTTTAGACAACCGGTAGTGTCTCAAAACTGGTTCTGGGTGTCCCACTGGAAGTGGTTAAATGTAAAAGTGATCTATACCCATGCATGAGATAAATCAAATCGTAGTTTTTAGGTAACCATATGAACTATAGCAATAAAATAGTCTCAGACTATATTTGGGAGATCTGGTAGTGCTCCGGAAACTGTTTCGGTACCGCATCGAAAGTAACCAAATGTACCATGCGACACATCACATTTCGGCTTTTTTAATAACCTGAAGAACGGTTAACTAGAAAAGAGGCTCATACCACATTAGACACTACTGGTAGGAATGAACAACCTTTGTGTCTCATTTAAAAAGTTTTGAAAATTGTTCTACGGCATCCCAAATTTATGTAAATCGCCCATATAATAATTTTCAAGTTTTTGTGCCCTCACATTAGTAAAAAATACTGTGATTTTTCTTTCACTCCCCTGAAATATGAGGAAATGTTATTTTTGCGCCACACGCTTCTTCATGGAGGGTGGTTTTTTTTTTCACTTTTCTAAGTATAAGAAAATCGCTTCTTTGATATGTTAGAGCCACATTATAAAAGCTTTCTTTTTAAATTCTTATAGAAATTCTTCCCGGAAATTTTTCAAAAAAATATTCAAGAATCACCCCACAAATTCCACCTCAATTCCCTCTACGTGCTCTTTGATTTTTTTTATATGATCAATTTGTAAATTTTCTTAAGGCGAAAATGAAGAAATGTTTTGGTTTTTGATTTTTTATTGAATAACGAAGCAATATTTTC
The DNA here is from genome assembly GCF_035046485.1 of Aedes albopictus. Lineage (NCBI taxonomy): Eukaryota > Metazoa > Arthropoda > Insecta > Diptera > Culicidae > Aedes > Aedes albopictus. Next base: position 284,028,776 of record NC_085136.1, on the reverse strand, counting down.
AAAATCAGTTTTCGTACACATGTATAGTATAGATCAATGTATTTTCTGATTTTTTTTTTCGTGGTGGAATATGTTTTCCATTTGTGCAGAAACCATTTTTTTTTGTGAAATTTTGTTTAAAAATGGACTCTTCGAAAACGAAAAACATTTTCCACCACGAAAAAAAAAATCAGAAGATACCTTGATCCATACCCTACATGTGTATGAAAACTGATTTTTAAAATATTGCTTTTTATAAAAAATCAAAACCCAAAAAAATGTGGAAATGGATCCAGTTTCGCCTTAAGGGCTAAATCCATGTTAAGTTTCTTGCAGATATTAATTCAGATATTTCACTTGCTATTACTTGAAAATTTCTCAAAACATTATTTTCGAAAATCTTTCCTTGATTGCTTCAGAAACTCCTCCACGAATTTCTTCAGAAATCATTTTAGCAATTTCTCCAAAAACTCTTTGAGAGAAGGATTAGTTCAAAAAATCATCGAAGGATACAATTAGAAAATTTGAAAACTCCTTAAGAAAACTTCTTTAAATTCCTTCGAAAATTGCCCAATTAATTCCTTTGAAAAATCCTCCAAACATTTTTTTAAGTCTTCCTAGGAAATCTCCGAAATTTCTGCTAGAATTTGTTTCAGAGATTCCTCAAGAAATTCTTCAAGACTTTCCTCAAAAAATCCTCCACAGATTTGTTCAGGAATCCGTACGAGAATTCTCAAAGAAAATTCCCCGTGGATTTCTGGGGTTTGAAAATCAAAAGTTCAGGAATCCACCAGAAATTTCTTTAAGGATTTCTTCCACATAATTCTTTCCAAGTTTTCATTCAGAAAGTCTCCCAGGGATTCATTTAGAAATTTCTTCTTGACTTTCATCAAGCATTTCTTTAGAAATTATCTAATAATAATTTCAGGTAGATTTCTTAAAACCCCACCAGGGATTACTTCATTATTAATATTTTATAGGAACTTCTACAGGATTTTTTTTGGAAATATCTCAGGAGTTTTTACTAGAGATTTTGACAGAACCTTATCTAGGCGTTTTCCCTAGAGAAATTCCTCAAAAATATGTCCAAAGATTGCTCCAGGATTACTTTCAATAAACTTATTTAAAGATTTTTTTAAGAATTTTCTGAAAACTCTTTTATGATCTTTACAAATGATTCCCTATGAGTTTCTCGAAGCATTTCTTCAGGAAGTTTTTCAGAAATTCAATTTTGGAATTCTTCACGAATTTCAATTGAATTTCTTCAGATATTGCTCTAGAAGTTCGTTGGTGAGTTCTTGCAGAGATTTCTACAGAGATTTTACAGGAGATTTCTTCTGAAATTTCTTCAGAGATTCTTTCAGAAATTCCTTATCGGATTCCTTCTGATATTTTTTCAGGGACACCTTAAAAAATATCTCAAAAGATCTCTACAAAAGTTTATGGATTTTATCAGGAATTTCAGCAAGTTATTCCATGGAGTTTTTCAGAAATTCCTCAAAACATTTATTCAAAAACCATCAGAGAAAGCTCTGGAAACTTTTCCAAGGGTTGCCCAAAGCATTTTCTGAGAGATCTCAAGAGCTCAGATTTTTCTCCATGTTTTTTTTCAGAAATTGCACAAAAATTAACTGGAAGAATTCGTGAATAAATCCTTTTAGAAATTTCTATAGAAATCCCTGGATGATTGTCTGCAGGGATCCCTTAAAACTCCTTGTTATCCTTCGGAAATTTCAAGAAGAAATTCTTTTATGAAGTTATCTCATGAGGTATTCTCCAATAAATCCTTGGGAGCATATTAAGAGCAACTTAAAAAAACCTCCTTAAATTCTAAAAAAAAAAAAACATTAGAAACTTCTGAAAGAACTCTGATAGTAACTTCTTAAAAAAATCCAGGGATTCCTGAAGAAATCCGTGGTGGATTTTCTGAAGGAATCTCTTGAGTATGTCTGCAGTGCAGAAACTACAGACAAAGCTACTAGTGGAATTCTTAAAGGAATCCCTCAATTAATTTCTTAAGGATCCCCGGAGGATTTTCCGAAGGAATCCTTGGAAGAACTCCTGGAGATACCTCTGGAGGAGTACTTAGAAAAATTTCTCATACAAGTTCTGATGAAATTATACACATATAGTTATTTATGTAACAATTCCCAAGTAACAATCCCAAATTCTATTTGGTTTTATTTGTTTTTATGATAGTTTTATCGGAACATTGCATATTCTAGTTGATCTTATCGGAGTCTCAGCTGAGCACAACTATTCTTCGTCAATATGTGGTTTTAAAAACACCTCCAAGAATACTTGAGGTTCAGTTCATAAAACCATAAACACAACAAGAACTGTTGAACTTATTTTCAGTTTTATAAGGTTCTTGTAGTTATCTTCAATCATCCGTTCTTGATCAAGAGTAACTGTTCTCGCATAAGAACAGTTTGGTACATGAAAAACACAAGAAAAAACTCAAGCATCAGATTTTGATTCTCATCGTTCCATTATTGCTGCCAATCAAGAACACCTACCCGGAAACCCAACCGCAACGTGGTGCAGTGCCAAGTTCCTGCGGTTGCAGCATTCGAAATGAGGTGGGTATGGTCATCTAGGACGTCGTTTCCCGTGCAATCGGGGTTCCAATCATCGATCTTCAAAATCAACAACTACTTACCTGTTGGAAGTGCTGACCGGAGGAATGAGGCACTGCACCGCATTAAGGCCGGTTATCGAAAAAGGTCTGCCTGGTTGGCAACGGTACCGGGCTGATAAATAAATTCATCGGACAAGATTCACAAAATCCACCGCGGTGCGATAATTTATTGTTTGTTTACAATTTGGCGTACATGTTTTATGTCGTTCTTGGCGGAGTTTGCATAAACCTATGTCAAGAACGTTATAAACCTAAGTACTCTTGAGTAATACTTCTTACCCTTGCATAAGATGAAATAAATTTAAGGCGTTCTGGATGGAGGCCAACCAGGCTGCATTGAGAACGTTATAAATCCTAGTATTCTTGAGTTATGCTTTTAGCTCTGGCATGAGTTGAAAGAAATTTAAGACGATCTTATAATGATGTTGATTAAAACCATCGATGATGGACCGACCACCGGTCTAGATTTCAATGGAAGCCATGTTGAGAAAACTCATGAGCAATGTTCGCATGACCAGGACCAGGACCAGGAATAATATTTTTAAATATTTTATTAGTGCGTTATAATGGAAGCGCGTTGCAATTTTTGGAAGTATCTTGCAACATATATACGATGAATTTCGCTTGGCATTTGGCATCCTTGTTACACCACGGAAATATTTCCAATTTGTGTAATAAATTAATCCCGATTACAATAATGTGTCATTTTCATTGTGTTTTTAATTTCATTTTAATTCACCAAACTTTTCTGTCGACATAAAAGCTGCATCAGCAACAACACTGACAAATTTATTATCGTTTTATCGTGCACTTGAAGAATTCTACAAGAAGAGTGCAATTCGCCTTGAGGACAACTTGGGAAGTACAACAAGTTTTAAGAGAAATTTAAAAACAACTCTCCAAGAGCATCTTAGGATGGGCCTCTTTGGTCTTATGGCGGGTTTATGGTTGAGTTGATGTCGTGTTGCAGAGCAATTTGGTTTATGCATGGTTTTAAAGAACAGGTGTCGAAGAATACTTCAAAAGCATTATAAAATTTATTTTGTTATTTGGGTAAGGAATTCCTAAAGGTTTCTTGAATTAAGAAATCTATTACATAATTGATTTCAGCATGAGCATGAGCATGAGCATAGATGACCGTACAATTCGTAGTTGCTACTCCGTGATTGACCAGAACAATCGAAATTGCACAAGGAACCAATAAACGGAGCTTGGGAGTAGCTACCGCTCTCAATGTGCACAGTTCGAGAACCCTAAACTTTATTAGTCAATAACGGCGCCGGCCACGTCCTTACGGTCATCGAGGAAGGGAAGGAATGTTAGTGTGACGTACGTTGCTACTAGAGACCGAGATCACTTCATCTTCTCCTCGACTGTCACGGGAAGGAGTTTTTGTTAGTGGGGAGGGGGAGAGTCATGTGATTGGGATTCACTTTGGTAAGTGATGTGATTCATGCAACCTTTATTTGAGTCAAAACATTTGTTCATTTTGACTAAAATATTACAAATGTCGACACCGAAGATGACGAACCATTCAAATTTTTGTGTACATGCAAAAAATGAAAGAAAATTATTTATTATCAACTAAATGTTCATTGGAAACTAGCGCCGACACATGAAAAAGCGGCTCTTCCACTTTGCCTCCAAAAACACACTCAGAAATCTATTACATAATTGATTTCTTCAGAAAATCCTCCATGGATCTCATTAAAAGTCTTCCAGGGAATCTTTCAGCGATTTCTCTGAGAATTTCTTCAAGATTTTTTTTTTCTTCAGAGACTCCTCTAGAAAATCCATGGAGATATAAAATATCTGAGCTGTTCCCAAGGTATTTCTCTGTGAAAACTAATAAAAATGGTTCATACATTCGATCGTTGGGGTCTCCAGTTAGCCTAGTGGTTAAGGCTATGGATCACCAATCCGGAGATGGCGGGTTCGATTCCCGTTCTGGTCGAGAAAATTTTCTTGACTCCCTGGGCATAGTGTATCATTGTCCTTGCCTCACAATATACCCGACTAGATGGATATTACAAAATTATAACAAGCTGTGTTATTTTGTTACAATAATTTTTTATAACAAGGTTTGTTATAAAACATGTACCGTTAGTAGTTAAAATAACAAAAATTCTAACAAAGCTCCCACAAGAAAAGAACAAAAATGTAATAACTTTTGTTATGAACATAACAAAAATATTACAAAATTTGTTCCATGAAATATGATAGAATTTAACAAAATTATAACGAATTGTGTTATGATTCCTTGGCAATTTTTAGGGTAAAAACTATTTTTATACTCATTTTTTGGGTAAATATTTTTAAGTGTGTTATTCTATTTTTAGAAAAAGTAGGTAACATAAAACAAGTTTCCAGTACGTTATGAAATTTTCGGATCCGAACGGGATTCGAACCAGGACACCTTTCATCGGTAGCGATCTGACACCTTTGCCAATGAGGCCATCACTACACTTGAAGAGGGCGTTGATAGAAGCTTTAATGGTTCTACGTATTTCCAGTTTCCTCATTCAAATCCTTGTTTGTCAGACGCACATGAGCGAGGTAGTATGACGTCACATTGAGCTCGTTGACGTATAATAGACTTGATTTGTCGTTAGTGATTTTGTTTTAATCTATCATAATTATATCATATGCAGATATGATAACAGCTGTAGAATCTACAGTTTAGTTATATTCCACTTTTTTAATTTTAAGCAACGAAATGGAATTTATCACATAAGGGGTCATCCATTAACTTTATCGTAAGTTTTGGAGGAGGCAGGGAGGGTTGAAAATTTCCAATTTTATCGTGACGTACTTAACAGATGCTCCCTAAGGTCGAAGCAAAATAGGTAGAATAAACAATCCCATGTTATAATTATTTAGATCCACTTTTACTTTCCCCATGTTCAATAACATTCACTACTTGGTAGACTTTTTGGCGAAATTAGACAGCAGTACTGTTTTGGTATTTATTGTAATCGATCTAATGTTTTCGCGTGTAAAGGTACGTCATTAGTGCAAAATTCAACTCAAAAGTATTGGAAGGCATACAAAACGTAGTTCCATGTAACGGAAACATTGTTCGTCCGTCCGGTCGCAAATTGCAGCACATGCAATATCCGTCGTTTTAGATAAGATGACTTTGGATATTATCGACAGGATTGTTCTATTCGTCTTGAGGGTTTTATCGGCCAAATTGCCTGAAACATCCCGGTCAACCAGTGAGAGATTTTCAATATCGATGGATATCTATTTGTATTGAATCGATGGCGAACACTATCGTCAGATAAAGCACTATAAAGGAAATCCGAATCTGGTTGATAGGGATGCTCACGTAGAAATGACGCTTGTTTAAAACAATAAAACGCATGATTGATTTTTAAACTGAGAATTACCTTATTCCCAAGTTGTATTTCTTTGTTCTTACTTAGAGTTTATCGATAAAAACAACCCACTATCATCATTTCACGTTAGAAACTTCAATTGTTTCTACAAAATGAAGTTCACAATCTTCCTATAACTTTTGAACTGTTCGTCTAATCAAGTGAGTGATTGTTTTTAGGATATACAAATGTTTTGGAAATAACATAATGTTGTTGATGGAGCATCGAATAACTTATGAAAATAGCGCATCTTCTTACATATTGAGAGACTCATAAAGTTAAATTCCGAATATCTCGGAAACGGTAATTACAGTAGACGTTCGGTCAGTGCAAGCGGTTTAACTGCAATGCTTTTTAACTGCAAGCACCTACAAATGTCAAAATGGTGCGCCATGTTGGCCAAAATGATCAGACGGATTAAGTTCACGTTCATTTAACGTCAGTTGATGGTTTGTTGATACTGTCAGGCGTTCCAGTTATCGGAATTTTGTTCGCTAAGTGAAACGTAAACATGTTGCAGTTATCGAACCTCTACTGTATCTTTGATATCCTACTAAAATTTGAAAACGGTCTGATAAAAAGTTCCAAACCTTTTTTCACGTTGTTTACTCGACTACCTATCACGTAAGAATACAAAACTAAGGTTAACCGAGAAGAAAGAAAAGCTAATGATCTGATAGAGGGGATGATTGTCAATGTATTCTTGATTTGTTTTGCACCAGACAAGACTTAGCCACAAAACTAACCCAACATAATCTAGATTCTAGAAAATACTGTGCTGTTGCGCCACAGCTTCCAGCAGAAAGTATGTTCTTTAAAACGCTACAAAGCACTGCTGGTTTGGGAAGAATTTGGCAAATTATAACTAACTGATAACTCTGTTGCAGTTTTTTTTTTGAAACAAATATTACACCGTCCCCAAATTACGCGTCGCTCAAGGGAGAGGAAAAGTACAACCGAACGTTACGGTCCATACAAAAATTTTGGAACTTTCATAAAAAAAGCGTAACGGAAGAGGGAGGGGGGTGTTAAAACATGACGATTTTAGCGCTGTATTCTTAACGAATGCTATAAGTTTTGTTTTATGGATTTTGACTCGAGTGGTCAGTATTACAAAAATGATCAAACTATTTCGCGTCAATATAAAAAAACCTAACACATTTTGAAATAATTTTGTTACAAAAAATGTAGCAAATACTACAATAAATGTGTTACGATATTTTGTTATGAGCAATTATTTTGATATGCATAATGTAACAAATGCTGTTATATATCTGTTTGAATAAATAACACAGGTTTTGTTCTAGTTTTGTTTTTAAAATAATAACAAATTTTGTTACAATTGTGTTATGGTTATTCACATATACGAATCCTTCCAACAAAATTATATCAAATTGTGTTATTTCTAACAACGGTTGTAATAATTTTGTTATAATCTTGTTAGGAGTTTCTGGTCGGGTACTAATTCATACAATGGCAGGCAAAGAAAGTCCTTCAATTAATAACTGTGGAAGTGCTCAAAGAACACCAAGTTGGAGCAAGGCAGGCCAAGTCCCAGTGGGGACGTCGAGTCATGAAGAAGAAGAAGATCATTTGATCGTCCATGGATTGTTTTAGAGATTTCTCCATTATTTCTTTTTCCAGATTTTTTTTTCTAGAATTTCCTTCGAAAATTTCTCTAGAGCATTCTTTTAGAAAAATTACCAAGGGACCTTGATAAAATTCCCTAAAATTTTCCTGCACCAACTTCCTTCCAGGGTATCCTTAAAATAATTTGAAAGGACGTATTACCAATAGCGGACATTGATGAAGTACTAAATGTGTGGTAATGAGCTGAATTTTTGTATGGTGAGAAGGTAAATTCCCCGTTTCTGCAAAGAAATTGTGCAAAAAGCATGGATATTATGATTCCTCGTCAAATTTGTTGCTGTTTGAGCAAAACTTTGGAAAATTGTGCTGTGGAAGAGACAAGAAATGGAGAAAACAACAACACAGTTTTCCAATATTTTGCTCAAACAGCATCAGATTAGACAAGGATCATAATATCCACGCTTCTTGCACGATTTCTTTGCAGAAGCGGAGAATTTACCTTCTCACCAAACAATAATTCAGCTCATTACTAGAATTATAGTACTTCACCAATCGTGCCCTATTGCGTAAAAATAATCTTCATTTTTTTAATTCTTTCAGGAAATATTTAAGAAACTGTTCTGGTATTTTCTTAAGAAACTCATCCATGCATTATTTGAGAAATTCTTCCAAGTATTCAGATATTCCATTCCATTCCATTCCATGGGAAGTTTTTTGAACTCCCTTTCATGGGATTCCCTTCCACGGGAATAGCATATTCTCTTCTATGGATAATTTTGCATGGAATCCACATAGTAGTCTGCCATGGTTTATTTCATTAATTCATGTAGAGATTTTTTTAGACAATTTTTCAATGTTTCTTATCTAATCTAATCTAATCTCTAATCTAACGCAGACGCAGCCAGTACGAGAAAGCATCCTGGAAAATTTTTGGGTTAGATTACGCCCAAAAATTTTTCTTGTCAGTATTGATGTTTTCAGCATATCAAAAATATGATACAAGCATCAAAGCGGCCAGGCCTACTGCGTCGTGTTTACCGCAAAGATGATTCTAGGACTGTCTAGATTTTAGTGAGAAATCTTCAAACTCGAGGCAATTCTAGAATCTACAGGGGAAGGAGGTTGCGAGGACATACCGTACCAAACGCTTCAATTGGATTAGTTTTATATGGTTGAGCAATATGTGGAAATATAATTGATTAAGTACGTCAATGTAAATGAATTTTCCTGAATTGATCCTGAAAAGCAAAGTGTGGATTATTTTGTGCTTGGAATAGAAGCTCTTCTTCAACCGTAACATTTTTTAGACAATTTTTCAATGTTTCCATCAAAAATTATTTCGGAAATTTTTCGATCGAGATCTTAAAAGAATTCCCTAAGGCATTCGTACATGAAAATTATCGTAAACTTCTCAGAGATATCTTTAAGAACTTCTCCAGGGATTCTATTGCAAATTTTTACAGGAATGTCTTCGGTGATTCATGCAAGACTTTCTCAAGAGATACCTGCAAAAGTTAAGACGGATATTCCTTTAATTGTTCATTCGTGTATTTTCCATGTATTTTCGCAGAAATTTTACCAGGAAAAAATAGAAATCATGAAAGATCCTGTAGGAACTTCTGCATGGATTCGTTGAGGAAATCATTGAGAATAATTTCCAAATCATTTTCTGAGAATAAATGATGCCTCCAGATATTCATTTAAGAATGCCTCTAGAGATTTCTATAGGAACTCAACCGAAGATTTCTTTAGAAGTTCTTTAACCTTTCAGGACGCGCGCCATCAAATAACAGAAACTGCACCGCGCTCGCGTTGTATACAACGAGAGAGTTTTTTGGTGGTGTAGTACTTTTTACAACAACGCGCGCGCTGAAGGGTTAAGGATTTTTTCAGGGATTTCTTAACAAATTCTTTCTTAATTTTCTTCACTCATTCTATCAGAAATATCTTCAGAGACTCCTTCAGTATTTTAAGGAGTTCTTATAATAAATCTGCAATATTACGGGTTTCTATTTAATAGTTCTTCCATGTATTTGTTTCAGATATTTCTCTAGGAATTCATTTTAAAAATCCTCCAGATTATTCCGATTTTTGTTTCTAACGGTTCCTCCAGAACTTCATTGAGAACATTTCTCGGGGAATTCTTGCAGCAATTATCGTACGGAAAAAATCGAAATTTCTCTTGTGGTTCCGTCAGAAATTTCTCCAGGGATTCCTTTACTGATTCCTCCAGAAGTTCTTCCGGATATTTCTCTGAGGGTTTTTTGGATGCTCTTAGAGATATTAAAAAAAAAAAACTGAAGGAATTCTTGAAAAACCATCTCTGGAAGCACTCTTGGTTGATGTTGAAAGCTCTGGGAAAGATTCCCTGAAGCAATTTCTAACGAAATTTATGAAGAAATTCCTGGAAGAAAACCTGACATAACTCTTTGAGATGTTTTTGTAGAAATTCCTAGAATAACTTGATGATTTTGTGGCTATATCGGTCTCTTTCTACTCATAAGTATAAGGGAGTAGAGATCAAAGAATTCCGAAAAAGCTACCGATCGATAGAATTTGTGATGAAAACAGAACAATACATTAGGCAGTCGAGTGCCTGAAACTTTTGCCAGTCTTGGTAAGGTGGTATGAACTACCAACCAAGCCGATCTGTTTAAAAGCACAGGTCGCACGGCAGAAGTTTCACGCATTCGATGTATTCGTTCAATACATGGCCTACTTGCCTAATTTCACCTTCTATAAAATTTTCACACTTGTTCGCTACCTAGCGAATTCTATCATATCTATCATTTCATTATCCACTTTGATCTCTACTCCCTTATACTTATGAGTAGAAAGAGACCGATATAGCCACAAAATCATCAAGTTAATTATAGAATACGGTCGATAAATCAGTACATTCCTAGAATAATGTCGTGAGAAAATTCTGGCGGAGCTCTGAATAAAATTTTAAGAAAAAATGCGTGGAGAAATATCTGGAGAAATTCCTGAAGTAATGTTTAATAGAGGAGTTAAAAAAATCTTGATGGGATTTCTGAAGGACACCCTCGTAAAATTTCTAAAAAATATCCCCAAAGTTCTGCTTGAATTCATGCGGAAATTCCAGATTCCAAGAGGAAATCATAAAGCAATGCCTGAATAATTGTCTAAAAAAAATCGAAGGATTTTCTAAGGAAACCCCTAGAAGAACTCTTGCTGATACATCTGCAGACATTGTTAGTTAAAATTATTGTACAATTTCTGAAGGAAATAGAAGGTAAAAATTCTTGAAATATTTTTTGCAGTTATGCCTAAAAGAATCGCTGAAGAAATTCTGCAGAAATAAAAACTCATCCTGGATAAATTCTTGAGAAAATTACTGTAGAAATTCATGTTGATATGGAATTTTCGAAGGAAGATCTAAATGAATACCTGAAGTAAATGGAGAACCATCAGTACGTATCCCTATAAAAAAATCTTGAAATATTCTTGGAGAAATGCCAAGGAATAAATCCCTAACTAACTTTAAAAAGAAATTTCAAAGAGAATCTTAATGAAAAATCACCAGGAAAATTTCTGAAATAATCTTAAAAAACAAAAAAAAATCTAAAAATAAATTAAGAAGCAATCTTTTAAGGACTTCCGGAGAAACTTTTAGAAAAATTGCTTGAGAAGTGGCAGAAGATTTTGAAAAAAAAAAATTCAAAGAATACACAAAAATGTAGAGAAATACTTGTTGGTGCCTTTGAAAGAGTTCCAACAAGAATTTCTAAAGGATTTCGTGGAAAAATTCTAAATTGCAAAAGGAATCCCAAGAGAAATCCCTGAAAGAAACTTCGAATGTATCTTCGAAGAAACTGCTGCAGAAGTATCTTGAAGAATTCCTGCCTGAATCTCTGGATTATCTGCTGAAAAAAACCTCCTTAAAAAAATTCTAGAACAATATCGTAAAGAACTTCTAAAGAAAAATTCCTGGAAAAGTTGCTTCAGAAATTTTTGAATGAACACATGAACGATATTTTGAGACAATCCTTGACGAAATTCTTGAAAGAATCCCAAGGAGAATTTTTTAAAGAATTCCTGGCGAAATTTTGAGAGAAATTTTTGAACAGGAGTACATTCTAAAAGAATACCTGGAGGACTTGCTGAATTCATTAAAGTTATAGTTGCTAGTATACTTCATCTCCAATAATTTCAGAAAAAAATTGAAAAGAGTGTCTCAAGGGTTTTTTTTTCGGAATAGTTCATGAACAGAATACTTTAAAAAAAACATCGTTTCAAATGCCCTCCTCATTGCCTACCAGGATTGGTTCCGGAATATCTGGATAATTGATCCGTAGATTTGCTAGTCCTTGGTTCGATAGTCTGTTTTTTATAATTATAATACTCGGAGGTTTCGGCTATTCAGTGTTGAGAATTCAAAGGGTAAAGGGTGAGTCGATAATTATTGTGCCATTTTCAAACTAACGTAACTTTTTTCCTACTTCACTAAAATCAACCAAATTTTGCACAGTTTTTTCTTATAGTCTATTGTTTACATATAATGAATTGAGCAGTTATCAGTGAGATTCCAGTCGATGTAGAATAAATTTAGTTAACAGTTCTAAAAAAGATGTTGTACAATCTTATGCTAAAATCAAAAATCATGGTATCACGCCTTGGAACAATTAATGATTATACATTATCGGATCATCTTAATGTTCGTCAATAGGTTTCAGGAAAGGTTGTCAGTGAAACATAAGCTTGGAGCCGGGTGAAAACCAGGCACGTTGCGCATAAACAAACCTGAGAGCTTTAATTATTTGTTTCAAGTGGAGCCTGAACATGTCCACATGGAGGGCGTTAATTGAAAATGTCTTAAATTTCATTAAAACGCATCCTAAATTTGAACCTATACCAAAAAGTTGAAATACATACATTAGGCCTGTCCACCTTTTCAAAAATGTTCTCTGATTCTCAAGCCCACCCCCATATTTTGATTGGCATCCTAAAAGAAGTAACTGGTCAAAATTTCAGCCAAATCCATTGAAATTCAGAGGTGCATCAAATCAATTTTGAGTTTTTCGACTATTTTTGAACTTCAAAAAATCATAACTACACTAAAACTTGTCAAAACTTAATTCTTTCGGCAGAAATTGAAAGCTATACTTGTTTGCTACAACTTCTCCGAACAACGTGTGCCAATAAAATTGAAGGAAACATGTGTAATTATCACTTTTGTGATCGGAAAAACCTTAAAAAGTTGATTTTTTGATAGATTTCGTTCTGGGACACCCTAATATACGTAATATATTTGATATTTTAAAGCGGCATCATATTCTCTCATGTTTTTGGGTTATTTGCTTCTTTGACACGAATGCTGTAGGAGTTGAGCAAAAAATATTAAAATTCGGGAAAGCCAAATCTGGCCTAAAAACTAGCTTTTTGGAGGCAATCACGCTGTGGCGCGAAATTGTACTGAGCGTAGTAGCTTTGCTTCCTTGTAGTTTGCCTTGGCTACCCTCTACCACGGGTGATAACAAACAAGCGTGATGACAGGTGTTGGCTATCATATCAGTGCTGACGCGATGCCACTTTTTGCGTGCCAAAACGTGATTGCACCCGAAAAGCTAGTTTTTAGGCCACATTTGGCTTTCACGAATTTTAATATTTTTTGCTCAACTCCTACAGCATTGGTGTCAAAGAAGCAAATAACCCAAAAACATGAGAGAATATGATGCCGCTTTAAAATATCAAACATATTACGTATATTAGGGTGTTCCAGAACGAAATCTATCAAAAAATCAACTTTTTAAGGGTTTTCTGATCACAATTGTGATAATTACACATGTTTCCTTCAATTTTATCGGCACACGTTGTTCGGAGAAGTTGTAGCAAACAAGTATAGCTTTCAATTTCTGCCGATAGAATAAATTTTTGACAAGTTTTAGTGTAGTTATGATTTTTTGAAGCTCAAAAATAGTCGAAAACACAAAATTGATTTGATGCACTACTTAATTTCAATGGATTTGGCTGAAATTTTGACCAGTTACTTCTTTTAGGATGTCAATCAAAATATGGGGGTGGACTTAAGAATCAGAGAACATTTTTGAAAAGCTGGACAGCCCTAACATACATATACTAAACTACTGTAAAAATTTGGTTTCATTTCGTTAACTGTAGACATTTTGCGAATCAGTTGAAAGTAGGGTGGCACAATAATTAACCACTCACCCTTTAGTTTGCCCGACGTTTCGGCTGTGTTTGGAAACCTTCCTCTAGGGGAATTATACCTAATTTACCCTGCAAGAAGGCTGTCAAACACAGCCGAAACGTCGGATAGTTGACAAACTACTGTTTGAATTTACAAGACCGAATAGCTGAAATCTCCGAGTATCAGTATCTACCAGCCGTCGAAGTCGATTGTGTATTGATAACTCAGAAGGTGATGCGGCATAGTTAGCTTGGCTGCATACCTTTCAGGCGTTGCTAGATAGACATTTTGTTGTGGCCTTTTCAACCCGTTTTTGGATCTATCGATGGCTATGAGCATATTATGTATATACCTACCCTACATGAGTTGTAAATGTAGATGAGAGCAATGAACTAGATGGAAGGATACAAAGTAGCAGGAAAGAGACGGGCCAGGGATTGAACCTAGGATATTGGGCATACTATTCATCGGCGGTAGCTACTATCCCACCAATCTCGTGGTGTAATTATTACTTACGATTTATTGGTTCAGTAACTACTCAACTTCCTGTTGAGCTGCAATTCCAGGAAAAGGGAAGCGATAGCAACAATTCCCATGCCATTCCCTTCAACCTACAGTGCCAAAAACCCCAGAAGGCAATAACCGTAACCACCGTAAATCAAATCGACATCAACAACGTTCACTTCCACCGAGCAGCACGTAATACTAGCTTCCCAATAGTGAATCGGCTTTCACAGCAGGCGCCATCATCAATTGAGACTATTGAAACTAATATTTGTGCTCTTCAACTTCAATTTTCCTGTGCACGAAGAACCGGCAATTCAATCCGCTTACAACACGTTCGAAATAACTTCCTGGAGCCACTTCAGATCAACAATGCAATGGCAGCAATGGTTGTACACGGTTTTGGGTTCACCTATATTGAGTATCTCCTCCTCATGGCTCGGCTCAGCACGTCCGTGTACGTACGTAAACCATTCGAATCAAATTGATTTCACAGCTTCTGTGCGGAGTCAACCCAGTCGTGTCGTCTTTCGGTCCATATCAATTTCAATATCCAACATCCAACAAAACTAATTGAAAGCGCCCTCTCCGGATAAGTGGCACCATTGTTGCGCTCCATCGTCAAGTGGGTCCCATTCTACTTGGGGTCCCCGCAGGCGCAGACCCCACCCTTCCGGAGTCAAAGATGCTTCCCCCGACCCAGGAAAACTTGAGAGGGGACATTTCGTGCGATCTCTACTTATATGTACGACCAACCGAACCAACAAACATCAAGTGCTGCGCTATGACACTCGAGTTAATGAAGAGACTCTACTGGATGGTGGCGGCCAGTGGTGGGGCGGCACACAAACGGATGTTGTTTGTTCGGAAAAGTTTCCCAGCTCCCCGGTGTGCCGTTCCGTCGCAGCTCCCTGACTGTATAGCCGTTTGGATGATAGAATTATTGAATCCCGTTGAGATGTGACACATATGACATTTTGTTGAGCAGTGAAGCGGATTACTGTTGTACTAGCTGTTTAAGTTTTCAATTTCAATAAGTTTTCACTCTGGAATATGACAGAAATTGAAATCGAATTAGATTAGTTCCTCGGAAATTCCTCCAGGAGTCCCTCAGAAATTCATCGAGATGTTCTCCGAGAATAACTCTACGAGTTCTTAGGAAATGCCTCCAGGACTTCCCATCCTTCACGAGTTTTCCAGTAGTTCCTCGGAAATTCCTTCAGACGCTAGCTGAAATTTCTCAGGTAGTTCTTCGGGAATTACTTCGAGAACCTTTCGAAAAATCCTGCAGCAGTTCCTCGGGAATTCCTCCGGAAGTTCCCCGAAGGATCGACGGGATTTCCTCAAAGATTTCTCCTGGCGTACCCTGAAAACTCCTCCGGGTAATTTTCCCAAGAGTTCCTCCAGACATTTCTCCTGGGATTCCCCAAGAAAGTCGTTCAGCGATTTCTTTAGAAATTCTTCCAGGGATTTTTTCATGAATTTCTCCATGGATTTCTCCAAGGAATCATCCAGGAATATTTTTAAGTATTCCTCTAGGAATTTTCCCAGAGCTCCTTCAGGAGTTTATCCAGGATCTCCTCCAACAACTATTCTAGGGATTTCTTCATGAATTCCTCAAGGGTTTCTTCCAGGGATTCCTCCAGAGTCCCAAGCATTACACATGTCATATAAGAGTTATGGCGGCGCAAGTTTTGGTTGTATAAAAGTAAATTTGACGTAATTCTAACACAATGTTGAAATTACGTCAAATTAACATCTATACAACCACAACTTGTGCTGCCGTAACTTTTATATGACATGTGTGTTGCTTGGGAGTTATACAGGATAACTCCAGGATTCATACAAGGATTACTCCAGAAAGTCCTCCCGAGTAGGTGGAAAAATCTGATGAATAGCATATTCTGCTATGATAGATTGAATTACTGAAGAGCAAAAACTGATATCGGTTTGATTGATATAAGAGGTAAAAGAACAGAAATAATAGCAAAATCGAATATGGTGAACTACTCAATAATAGCTCGTTAAGATATTACAAGATCAAAATAATAGCAGACAAGATTTGTCACTTTTTCCTGGAAAAAAAAATAAAAAAATGTCAGCATGCAGCATCGAACCTACGACCTTAGGATTCACAGGCGGCGATGCTTACCACTCAACTGTGGCTCGCTGTTGTAAATAACATAAAAATAAGAGCATGCGGTTCTTCATTTTCACAGCTCAGAAAGGGGCGCATGGCATTTCACTAACATTGAGCCATCTCTATGGGTGTATGTGTTCCATTTCGTGCAGAAGAGCTAAACTTGTTCTTATGTAGAAATTTTCAGCTATTTCGACAAAAACAAAAACTGACATCATATCACTTTGAGCTATTCGTGCGATATTCATTAGATTTTTGAATAACTTATCAATATCACATCGAGCTATGACAGCAAAAAGTGTTCGATTCGAGATATGATTTAGATATTCTCGTCTACCCGGGCTCCAGCGAATTTTTCCGGGTAATTTCTACAGAAATTCCTCCAGGACTTTCTCCAGAAATAACTGCTAAATCATCCAGAATTTCATCAAGGGTTCCTTTCAGAAATCCCTCCAGAAATTCTTTTAATGGTTCCTCCATGAGTTCCTCCACAAATCCATCTTGGAAATCTTTATGAAATTTCATCCTGAAATTTTTCAAGGAATTGCATCAGTTATTCCCCAAGAAATTCTTCAAAGGATTCCTTCAGGAATTCTTCAAAAAAAAAAAAATCTCCAGAGATTCCTGCAAGAATTTCTCCAGGAACTCCTCCAGGGTATATCCCAGGGTATGTTCCAGAAATTCCTCCAGCAAATACTCCAGGAACTCTTTCAGGAGTTACTCCAGGAATTTCTCCAGGAGTTTCTCTAGGAATTGTTTCAGGAAATACTCCACGAATTCTTCCAAAAAATCCTCCAGGAATAACTCTTGGAAGTGTTCCATGAAATACTTTGGGAATTCCTCGCGTAAATTTCTCCCGGAATTATTCTAAGAATTCCTCCAGGAATTACTCAATGAATTCTTACAGAAAATACTTCAGAAATTCCTCCAGAAAATAAAAAAAAATCCTGGAGGTGTTTCTCTAGAAATTTCTCAATTTTCCTCTAAGAATTCCCCCGGAAAATTTTTTATATGTCCTATACAAATTACTACATGAATTCTTCCAGAAAGTACTCCAGGAATTCCTCCAGGACTTTCTCCAGAAATTTCTTCAAGAAATCCTTGAAGAAATTCCTGGAAGCATTCTGGTAGGAATTCTTGGAGGAATTTCTGAAAGAATATTTCAAGGAATTCCTGGGGAAACTCCTAGAGAGATTCTTGGTGGAATACATGAGAAAAGTTTTGGAGGTATTCCTAAAGAAATTCATCGAAAGGATTTTTGGAGGAATTCTCTACAGATTTCTTGGAGTAATTCTTGGAGAAATTCTTGGAGAAATTCTTGGAGAAATTCTTGAAAGAAGTCTCGGAGCAGTTCCTGGAGAATTCTCTTAAGAAGAAATCTCGGAGGAATCCCTTGAGTTGTCCCAGGAGTATTTTCTTGAGGAATTTCTGGAGGTTTCCAGAAGAATCTTGAAGGTATTCATGAGGGAATTTCTGGAGATTTTTTTGGATGAATTCTTAAAGGATTTTTTTGAAAAAAAAATCCCGGAAGGTATTTCTGGCAAAAATCCTGAAGGGTTTGTTTGCAGAACTCTTAGAGGGATCCCTGGTAAAATCTTGGGAATGTTCCTGCAGCAATTTTTAGAGGAATTGTTTGACTTCCTCTAGCAACCTCCAGGACTTTCTCCAGAAATAATTGCTAAATGCTCAAGGGTTTCTTTCTGAAATTCTTCTAGGGGTTCCTCCATGAATTCCTCCACAAATCCATCCCGGAATTCCTTCCGCAATTCTTCACAGGGATTCATCCTGAAATTATTCCATGAATTCCATCAGTCATTCCTCAAGAAATTCTTCCAGGAATTCCGCAAAAAAATCATCCTGGGATTCCTCCAAAAAATCGTCCAGGAATTCAAGGGTATATTCCAAAAATTCCTCCAGCAAATACTCCAGGAATACTTTCAGGAATTACTCCAGGAATTTCTCCAGGAGTTTCTAGAGGAAAGGTTCCGAGAAATACTCCAGAAATTACTCTAGGAAGTTTTCCATGAAATACTTTGGGAATTCCTCCAATAAATAAAAATAAAAATAAATTCCTCTAGGTATTTCTCTGGGAATTTATCAAGAAATCCTTCAGGAATCCCTCTAAAAATTCCCCCGGAAAATTATATATAAATCTTTTACAAATTTTTCATGAATTTTTCCAGAAACTACTCCAGCAATTCCTCCAGGATTTCTCCAGAAGTTTCTTCAAGAAACTCTTGAAGAAATTCTTGGAAGCATTCTGGTAAGAATTCTTGGAGGAATTTCTGAAACAATACTTCAAGGAATTCCTGGGGAAACTCCTAGAGAGATTCTTGGTAGAATATTGAAAAAAAAAAAGTATTGGAGGTATTCCTGAAGGAATTCATCGAAGGGATTTTTGGAGGAATTCATAACAGATTTCTTGGAGTAATTCTTGGAGTAATTCTTGGAGAAATTCTAGAAAGAAGTCTCGGAGCAGTTCCTGGAGAATTCCCTAGAGTAATTCTCGGAGGAATTCCTGGAGTTGTCCCAGAAGTATTTTCTTGTGGAATTTCTGGAGGTTTCCTGAAGAATTTTGGCGGTATTCATGAGGGAATCTCTGGAGGATTTTTTGAATGAATTCTTGAAGGATTTTTTGAAAAAATCCCTGAAGGTATTTCTGGCGAAATTCCTGAAGAGTTTGTTTGCAGAAGTCTTAGAGAGACCCCTGGTAAAATTCTTAGGAATGTTCCTGTAGCAATTTTTGGAGAAATTCTTGACGGGATTCTTGAAAGGATTCTAGGCTGATGTTTTGGAGGAATTCGTGGTTGATTTCTTAGAAAAAATCCTTGAGGAATTATTGGTGGAATTCCTGGAGAAATTCTTGGGGGGAATTCCTAAAGATATTATAAGAGGAATTCCTTGAGGACTGCCTGAAGAAATTTTCTGAGCCATTCTTGGGGAAATTTCCGCAGAATTTCATAGTGGAATTCCAAGATAATTTATTATGGAATTTCTGAAGAAGTTCCTGGTAATTTCTTAAAATTTTTTTGGAGGAAATTCTGAGGAAATCCTTGAAGGAATTCTCGGGCGAATTCTTAGAGTAATCCCAGGACAATTTTCTTGAGTTTGCCAAGATGGCGCCGAAAGTGTGCGAATTATCGTTTGCTCTGACAAAATTAGTTTTTTATTGATTGTCGTCGTGTTTGAAACTCATAATTAGTGTTCATACTTATCAATTTGAAACTGTACTATCTGATTCTTGTGAAAGTTATAGAATCGTGCTGTATTGTCAAGTTTTTCTTGATGCAATTTGTTGTTGACCTGTGTTCTGTGTATCAATAGTGTCTGCGTATATTGTACCATTGCTTTTCATTTGTGCTCAAATGGCTTAATCCTATAATTGCTTCATGCGCCCAATAGTGGCATATTCGGTAAGTTAATTCTAAGCATCAGCATATATGGAGCGGGTATGTTGAATTGGTGAGTACTTGGATGAAAAATTAACATATATGGAGCGGGTATGTTAATTTTTATTTCAATTATCTTTCAATATTGTTTTCTTTATCATTGTATCAGTTTTGTGTAAGTGAAATCTTGTATCAGTGTATTGTACATCACGTATATCGACTCTCAGATAGCTGTGTGAGTACCAAATATATGCCATAAAATTTGGATACACCGCGCCGGTTCCATCGTGTACATAAACCCTTTTTTTTTGGATACTAAATGTTCTTGTCGTCCTTGTCATGTAATTGTGCATAAGAAATGTTGATAAGGCTCTGTGAGAGCGTGTAAAGTGTAAAATTAGGACAGTTATTTTTTGTGTTGCATAAAATCATGCGCCCAATCGTGGTATATTCGGTAAGTTCGTTCTAAGCATCAGCATATATGGAGCGGGTATGTTGAATTGGTGAGTATTTGGATGCACAATTAACATATATGGAGCGGATATGTTAATTTGTTTTTAATTCAATTATCTTTCAATGTTGTTTTCTCTGTCTATCTTGTAACAGTTTTGTGTAAGTGAAAACTTGTATGAGTATATTGCACATCGTATATATCTACTTGTATTACATGTACACATACTCATGTATATAAACGACTCATAAAATTGTGTTAGTACCGAATATATGCCATAAATTTTGATACACCGATTTCATCGTGGACATAAACCATTTTTTTTTGACACTATCTAACACTTCTACTTGCATAAAATTTGTTCTTAAAACTATTAGAACGGCTCTGTCAGACTACTTTAGGTACATTTACCTTTTTTATGGCAATTTTGCTAAACACCACTATCACATCATTTGAGTCGACAAACCTGACGGCCTATTGTCTAAATACATTCTACACTATACTCAATTGCTATTCATCTCCACTCTTTTCATTTTGCCGCGCAGTCGTTCGATCTTTCAGTGCGTATAGCTCGTCAAGTGCACATCACTGGTGTCGTTTCCTAAAGATTTTTTTTTCTTCTTGTGATCTCTGCCACGCTATCCGTTGTGATATATATCAATATAAATGGTAAGTTAATATAACACTTCATAGTAATTCTTGAATTAACGTTTAGTTTCTTAATTGGTAGGCCAACATGGACCACGATTTTGAGGATGCTCTCCTTGCAAGTCCCTCACATGGGTGTTCGAAGCAACAATCAAGCTCGTCGGCTTCTAGTCAGGGAAAAGCACCTAGCGATGGAACAGGAAATGAGCTAAAGATAGTGATCAAACGTGTTGTAGACGATGTTGATGCCGATTTTTTCGAGAAGTTGTTATTAGAGCTCAGCAAAATGCAGTGCTTAGTACCAGCACATGAAACTCAGCCATGCTTCAAAGGCTCAGGACACTCCTTAGGAGTAGGCTGGTTTCATGCTGCTGATAGCAATAGTCTAGTGTGGCTTAACCATTCATTGAAGATAATTCAAGAATCAGGAACTGTTCCTGATTTTACGGTATCGGCCTTCATACCTATTCTCCATCTTCGGCGCGCAATTGTGAATGTACCTAATATTCCACGATTGGGTAAAAATGGCGCCAGTGTGGTGCTTCAAACAATATCTCGACTAAATCGTAACTTAAACACCAAGTTTTGGAAAGTTATTAAAATCTTACCTCTCACGAACGGAAAGTATTCCGTAATAATCGGTATCGACGAAAAATCCGTAAATCAAATTGAAAAACAATCGTGCAAAATCTATTATTCTCTTTCCCAAGTGTACGTTAAAGTTTATTCAAAAAATGAATGATCACCAAGATAATCATAAACATTGTTGCGAATTTAATTGATGAACATGTTTTATTTTGTAGCTGAACTCAATAAATGTGAAATCTGAAATAAAACTTGAGCTTTTACTGGAACAATTACGAATAATTTTTAGTCACCGTTATGGAAACCAGTATGGATAATCATCTCATATCATATGTCCAATATTGTTGCGAATGTTTTAGCAGCTGCTGTTAGAGAACAGGCTTTGTGACGACGGTCGAAGGTAGGTAGATGATCCTCATGGTAATCTCTTCTATTGGAAATTAAATGTTGCTGTGATAGAGATCAACCTCCTATGGGCATATTTTTGTATCAGTGCATCGAATCCGTTGGAAGCTTAATATGATTACGTTATTTTAAGCTCAATTTATTTGCACAGATAACTGATGATAAAGGCTTTATCATGGCAAGGCACAAATCCCCCATATGGAGGGGAACGTGCCAATTGAGCCGACTTTCTGATACCAGGACAATTTTCTTGATGAATTGCTAAAGGTTTCCTAAAGGATCTTGAATTCTAAAATCCTAAAAACTCCCTGAGTGAATTCCTCGAAGTTCCTGGAGGACTTCCTGAAGTAATTTCTGTTGGAATTCCTTGAAAAATTTCTTCACGAACTCCTGCAGAAATGCCTGAAATTTCTTGGTAGAAGTCGTAGCGGAATTCGTGGAGAAATTTTTGAAGACATTCTTAGTGAAATTATTGAAGGAATGCTTGGAGAAATTTCTGGAGGGATTCTTTAAAGAAATTGTGGTAGAATTCTTGGATAAATTCCTGGAAAAATTCTGGAGGAATTTCTTGAAGAATTCCTGGAGAAATTCTTGGAGGAATTATTGGAGGAAATTCAGGGAGAAATTCCCGAAGGATTTTTTTTTTTTTTTTTTTTTTTTTTTTTTTTTGTTGGTTTTAATTGGTTTTTCTCGGTGATGTTGAATGTCATTTAAAAAACCATTTAACGTTTCAACCTACTTTTTTTATTTTTTCGGTCATCATCAGAAAAATTCCGCCGCCCGTTCGTCGGAATTTTTCTGATGATGACCGAAAAAATAAAAAAGTAGGTTGAAACGTTAAATGTTTTTTAAATGACATTCAACAACCAATTAAAACCAACAAATAAAGTAAACGGTGATCAAAACCAATGAAAGATTCCCGAAGGATATTTTGGAGGAACTACACCAATAAAATAAAAAGATACAAACGTAGAGATTGTGAAGCTTGAAGGTCTTGATTCCAGAACGATTTGGATGACCTAGATCACCAAGTGAATGTGGCTTAGTTATCAGAATTGCACTCTGAGGCTCAAAGAGAAGCGTAGGTTATATACCGTGAGCATTCGCTATAACAAAAATATCCTAAGATTTACAGATATTGCGACCCATATTTCAAAATAAATTGGGCCCATTCTAGGGTCAATTTGTATGCAGGTGGACTCCCAAATAGCAACGCACTCGTAATATTATGAGGTGCAACAGAAACAATCGTGAAAGAATTATGCCGATAGAGTGAAGAGAAACAAGAGTAGAGCCTGTAGACCTTGAAGGTCCTAATTCCAGAATATTTAGGAAGTCCTAGAATATCCCATGAATGTACCAAATGCATTATAGTTGTGCACTGAGGTTCCATCAGCAGTATAGACTACATTCCACGAATATTTTTTTTACAATTTAAGCATGATACAGTATGCAGATATTGTAAATCAAACTTCAAAGGGTATTGGGGGCCATTTGTAGTTCACGGAATGTCCAACTACCACAATATCAAGTAGCTCGTAGCATTGCGAGGTCTAATGGACATCAATGTGACTAAATATCTTGAACAAAGTAAACACAGATGATGGTAGATGTTGTAGATCTTAAGAAAATGAATTCCAGAGAAGTTTGGGATGGCCTAGATCACCCATTTCATGTACCATGAATTTCTAGGGGTGCTTTGAAGCTTTTTGAGACTGTGATCATTCATCGTGTATAAAATTTGGTTTAGAATGTTGGATTTGTGACTCAAACTTCGGAGTACTTTGGTGGTCTTAGAATAGCTTGGGGATCTTAACTTCAACAGATCAGTTGTAATACATAGAATATATTCTTATACATATATATAATATATATTAAGGATCAGTGAAAACTATTGATGATAAGCATAACTACGAAATCTGAGCAAAAACATTTACAATTTTTTTAAATTCAAAAAAGTCACGTATTTTTGGCTTCCAGCAAAAGGCGGAGGGTGCAAAGGGGGGAGGAACATAGCAGAGCAGAGCAGAGCAGAGCAGAGCAGAGCAGAGCAGAGCAGAGCAGAGCAGAGCAGCGTTGCACTATATGATTGAATTGTACGCGCACATATTGCAGTTAGGATGCTGCATTCAAGTGTTTATTGATTACTTGGGTTGTTAGTGACGTTTTTACTTAGTTTTCGAATATCATACCATTTCGAAAGTCTTTTGTATTTTGAGGAGGCCATTGAACCTGCTTGTACCATTTGGATTTATTACCTGAAAAAAAAACAGAAAAATAGCAATATATTAGTATAAGTTGAGAAATATCCATAGCGAAAAGTTTGTGATTTGGACTCGTCATCCATATCATGCTCTTGCTAAATATCCGCTCGTTTACCGCATCGGCTATATATGGGCCTAAGCAAGGAAGGTGGTCAAAGAAATCAATTCATTTCCTCTAAAGATGGAACCGTTCAAATATCGAAATAGTAAACTCGAACCAGAAGACCATAATAAACTCAATGTCTCTATGACAACATTCAATCATAACGATATCTTCACCACCAATGTTTGACAACCACACAATTTGGCCTCATCGAAACGACCTCCCGTCGCCATAATAGAATCTGAAGATCCGTCAAAAAAAAAATCCCCACAATCTGTTCAATAAAGCCCTCGTCTCGTCTGGTCCTCGGCTTCGTCTCAATTCCATTATAAAGCTCAATTTAGTTTGAACGATTTTTTTTTTCGTTCGGTCGATGGACCCTTCTCCAAATGATACCGGCCAATAAATCTCTCCACCCACATGAGCCTCTTTCTCCTCCTCACTGCCTGAACGGAGAACCGAATCGCATTTCGGTCCATCGCCGCCACACGTTGATCGAATTTTTATCCGGCTTGTTCTTGTTGTTCGATGCTTCGGAGGGTTTCGTCGTCATGCACATTCGCCCAAAATTGGATGGCTTCCCTGAATTCGGCCGGCCGGAACACTGCCTGGATCAGACAATGGCTCTTCAAAGTGTTTTGTTTATTGGACGATTTTCCAATGATCCCTCCCAGCTGAATTACTTCCGGCTCTGCTCCTACAAGACCGGTATATCTAGTGCCTTCGGATAGGTATTTGTACTCTGGCGACGATGTTATTACCGTTTAAATGTTATTGCAGGGCACTCAGCATTATAGTCATCGTCTCGTCACCATTGCGCTTACCATGGAAGGGGTAGCACAAGTTTACAAAATAAAACGAAAGTCGTGAACTTCTGTCAACGACCAAAATTTTTGAAGCACAATTTAGTGCTGATTTCGAAACCGACCTTCAAAAAATTTAAAGTAGAACAGTTTTTGAGTTTTAGCTCAATATCGAGTTTTGTAACTTTTCAAAATATGTAATTTACTAAAATTCAAATATATTGCGTTTTGTTCAACCAATTTTAAATCTTTTTCCATAAATTAAAAGCTGAATACAATACCATTCGATCATCTGAATACAGGTTTTGCGTCAGATTGATAAAATTCAAGATATTGACGAGTTTTTGGGACGATCTTCTTAAATTTTAGCAAAATTCCCAAAAATTTTTGAAGAAATGTATTTTTTTCAATAAGAAAAAAACAACTGAAAAATTCTTTCTCGACGTTTATTTGACATATCATATGTAGGCGAGTTACAGTAAAAATTTCAGCTCAATCGGAGCATTGATTACGGAGAATAAGATGTTTGAAGTGAGCGACTTTGCTTAAAAATAGAACAAAAATCGATTTCAAATCATCAACCTTGTATGGAAAGTCGAAAAAATTTCCGCTCTACTGTAATTTTTTTCCTTCGCGTTTTCGAACTCAGGGCATGATTCTACACCAAAAATGATCATCAGCTTACCGAGTTCAAAAATGCTGTAAACTAGTGTAGCTTTTGTGCGTTACTGGCGTCTCTTGTTTTTACTGAATAGTTGATTGGTTGGTGGTAGAGGGGAACGGGGTAAAGTAAGCCTTTTTCCGGGAGAACTCTCATCGAGTTCACCGTTTTACGGACCAGCTTTCTCCGTGGACTCCAAGTGTCCCACTGATCTAGTAACGCCTTCTTGAAAAAGAACACTAGCGTCGTCTGTCTGTCGGTTGGCCGGGCACCATGTTTCCGATGAACTTCCTCCGAGCCACGACCAACGCCGTTGTTGATATGACCCCCGATGGGCTTATTGTTACAGTTGATATGATGTCCTAGCGAGCGAGCGAGAACCAGGAGATCAACTAAGCTACTGCGGAGCTGACGACGTGACGGTGGGCACAATAAAGTCAAATGGTTCTGAAATTGAGAGCATAAAGACGGCGAATGGCGGTGGTCCGGTGCTGAGGTGTGGGATACACGGTCAGCAATGTTAAGTTGGGTCGCTTAATTGGTGCTCCCATAGAATACGCAGAATGTGCGATACTTGAATGAATGAAGCTTTCGCTTTCACTGGTCCAGCCTTGGGCCTGAACATTTAGAGTTCTTAGGTTCTCCTCAACTGCAAAAGGCCTAGATGTCCGCGGCCTACGAAGCCAACTACCCCTTTTTGGTTTTCTGCTGATTATGGTTTTGGATTGTCGCTCCTCCGGCATACGAACTACGTACCAGCCCACCGCAGCCTGCCGTGTTTTATTCGCTTCATTATAACCATCACTTTATATACTTGGTACACTTCGTAGTTCATGTGACGCCGCCAGATACTGTCCTTCAGTATACCGCCGAGTATTGGTCACAGCACTTTGCCTTCGAAGTATCCAAAGGCTCTCCGAGCAACCTCTATAAACGTCCATGACGCAACACGATTAATATCTCGTTCGCAGCCTACGAGACTACAGCTGGTTTCACAAAACGAAAAAGCCCGATTCGCAGCCGAATTATAAACGCCTCTTCCATGAGCCGAAGGTCAATCCCGATGATGGTGATATCGTCCGCGAAGCCAATGAACGTATGCATTCGCGTGACAATGGTTCTGCTCCTTTGCACACTAACTCTCCTGATCGATCCTTCTTGTGCTATGTTGAACAGTGTGTTCGAAAGAGCATCGCCCTGCTTCACTCCGTCTAAGGTGTGCACGAATCAGTCTTCTCAGTTCCGCCGGAAAACCATGTTCGATCATAATCTGCCATAGCTTGTTTCTATTCCCTGAATCACGTGCCGTCTTGAAATCAATAATCAGATGATGGGTCTGTATGTTGTACTCCCGAAATTTATCGAGAATCTTCCGCAGGGTGAACATCTGATCCGTCGTTGATCGGTCCTCACGAAAACCCGCTTATATTCGCCGACGAAGGGCTCCTCAATGGGTCTCCTCAGCCTGTTAAGGACAGACTTATAAGAATCCCAAAATGGCCGCCACAATGGCCGACTTCGGTACCTACTCACGATTTTGAGCGCACAAATCTCTTCGTAAACAAAACCAGCGCTCCTGTTCTTCTTATTTTAAGCTTATTACAAGTGAGCAAGAACAGAATATTAAAACGCGCTGTTGTTTGAAGCTTGCTTCTTGAGATTTGTGCATCTGAAGTTCTGATACATTGTTGAAACGGGATCTTAAGACGTTTGTCCTTAAGGCCCCTTAGCGTGTCATCGCAAAATGGCTTCTTGAAAATCATTCACCGAAATCAACTTTACACAACATTGCACCAATACATATTTGTAAAAAATCGACACGTATATTATTCTATAAAATAATCAATTTCACGCGAGATATTCGGCATAAAAATGTATTCACACTACTTCAAATACAAGCCCCTTTCCAAGTAATCACGATTTCTAAGCATTATTTCACTCGAAAGTAGCAATTTTTAACGATTTGTTTCGACCGCACTAAAACTGTGGTTGGCGGTATTTACCACCCACCGCAGTACCAACGACGACGACGGCAGCGCGGTGGTGTTTTTTGGCGC
The DNA here is from genome assembly GCF_035046485.1 of Aedes albopictus. Lineage (NCBI taxonomy): Eukaryota > Metazoa > Arthropoda > Insecta > Diptera > Culicidae > Aedes > Aedes albopictus. The sequence continues at coordinate 284,001,004 of NC_085136.1, read as the reverse complement.
GCACAATCATCGATCATTGCACGCAGTGATGTCGATCCTGCTGGCCAAAGCATCAATGAAATTGATCAAAATCAATTGAAAAATCCAGTCAAACACATTGGTTATGCGTCATAAAATCAAAAATAATTTGTGGGGTGATTATTTTTTAACTTTTTTACCACAATTGTTAGTGAAATAAGAAAAGCATTATAATTTATGAAATCTTCACCAAGCGGTCCGCCAGCACTGCTGTTGCAGCAAACATAAACAGTGGGAGAGCGTACCAAAATAATTCGATCATTTCTAGCTTGTTACATAAAAAATTTAACATTTTTCGTGACATTTGGATATGTTTCCTTGTTATTCATTGAAGTAGAGTAGTTTACTGCCTGAGTTGCTTTCAAACGATTCATATTCTCGAAATGTTTACATTGGAGGTACCGAGACAAAGAGGTGATATTTTTGTTTGTTTGTTTATGGAAATGGTATAGAAAGGCTTCACAACTACTATCGTGCTTGATGATTGTTTGGAATAAGAATCAAATAAGAAGAGTAAAATTTGAGCTGACACGCTAAGGGGCCTTAAGGTTGAAGAAGTTGGCAGTATGATCTTCAGTTCTTCTTCATATTATTTTTCAAAACAATCATTGACCGGCTTTTGAATTTTAAATTTGCTTTATAGTATGTGTGACACAATAGCACGTGCTTCGGTTCAGGATACGTTTTTATTTTTGCGAAGTATTGTAATCGTATGTTCTGAAATTTTATAAAATGCAGTGGCATGCATGCGATTGCGCATAACTTACGAACGGAATGTCCGATTTTGGTTGTCTTTGCTTAGTTGAGGCAAAAAACTTGAAGAAATTGTGATTGTTTGAACATCAGTTTTCCATATATTTTGAACGAGGACTTGAACCAGCTAGTTACTGTAACAAGCGACGTCAGAGCAAACATTTAAACTAGATTTCTTTAATAACTTCCAAAAACGGTGAAACACTCGATTTCAAAAAAGTTTGCGCCCTTTGATGCTGTCTTGTTCCCTCCCACAGGAAGTTGGACGTTTTCTGAAATCCTTGTTATAATTTTTTCTCAGTGTTTTTACTTTTAAAAAAGTGAGGGAAAGCAAAAATCAATTTTATTGGCGGCGTTAATGACTGCAAGATAATTAACATTGAATGTGTTGTCCGTTTAGTTACACTCGGCTCAGTAATCTTGTGACAATGAAATTAAGCTTAAAGAAAACAATAACACTCCAAATAATGCAATTTGCATAATCTTTTCACGAGCCCAAATCTAAAAATCCAACAGCAGCTTCAGTTCGACTACTCAATTTAGTATTTACTGCTAGTAAGCAAAAAACAAAATTTTTAATCAGACGCATTTGATGGACATCCAGATTCATTCTCTGCCTTCTCAGATCATTGGTATGTTCGAATATGCCACACGGTTAACAAATAGGGTAGAAGCTTCAGTTTTGGCCAGTCCTGAGTTTTGGCCATAGTGTAGTATTGAGCCTGTTGCGATCTAAATCGGCGTAAATTTATTTTTTACTAGTAGATCCTAATACAATATGATGATTACAGCTGTGAAAACTACACATTTTGATTAAAAACTGGAAGAAAAAAATATATTTCCTTAAAAAATCTGCTCCCATATATCTATTTTGGCCAGGGTGCTTCTAATTTGGCCACTCCCATAAGAAATACACGTGATTGGCCAAAATAGAAACCAAACTTAAGAATATGGCCAAAACTGCGGCAGAGCGTCTATTGTGGCCAGTGCCACTTTCAATACAAAAATCAAGTATTGGCATGATTTCTGCATTTTTCCTTCAAAATATAGATTGAAATCTTTCTTTTGACGCATTGGTTGTTTTCATAGAATTATTGGTTATTTTTATAAAAATGATTTCCCTTAGACTGGCCAAAACCGGTGCCCGCACCCTACAACATCATCAGCTCCCTTGCCAACTTTTTCGGTTGTTCATTTTTGGGGCATATAACTTCCTCAGCTAGAACCGTTTCATCTCAAACTGAAAGTCACGCTCAAGCTGCACAAAGTTTGTTTACAAAATAATCGAACAAAATGTGGTGGAATGAAAATATCAGCTGATGAGCATTGTTGCCAAATCAGGGCAAATAATGAAGCAAATAAAAATGTGTCCTGTTTTGTAGGAGATTTTTCGAAGCATTTAAACCAATTGTAATGCTCAACTTCAATTGATATGTAATATAAAACTAAATTAGATGACACGTTTAATTATTAAGCCAACTTTTCACCGTTTTTGAAATAACTTTAGAAAACTGGTTTAAATAAATCAAAACATTGAACTGGCAACTTCACATTGATGATGCTTCCCTGGTTCGGTCGTAGTGCATGCACCGTCTGGATTGTGGCTGTGCTGCCGTAGTGAGTGTGCTGTTTGCAGGACGAATATTATTGTTCTGATTCCCAAAGTTTGAATGGATCGCGTATATCTTGATGTTATTGCTTAGTGCGCGGCTGTTTTTTAACGATTTTCTCAATCGCGCGATTTAAATGAAATGCCGATACACTGTTTTAGTTTCACTGCCGATGTTGATATTTCAAAAGCAGTTTCTGAAGAAACAAGGTGCTCGGTGGGCAAAAAGTGAGTGTTGTATTGTGTGAAAATTACTGCTGGGTGCAATGAATGCATTTTAAAACTACAGAAATGTGCATAATAGTGATTTTTTCATTGAAAAAGATTTGAGTTTCGGGTTTTTGAGGATTTTATGAGAATGTGTGCGTGCCTTTAGCCAGTGTCAAGTTGGTAGTGGTGATAGCAGCGAAGAAAACTGTTTATGAATTTTAGCAGTTTTCTGTGATTTAAAGGCATTTTCGAGGGAAAATGTCATGAAAAATTATTGGTGGTTTTTCCTGCTATCCACTGAATATGTTCAGATGAAGGTAAGTTCACGTATGTTTCATAAAAAGCGTGAATTAGCTTTCCCAATGAACGAAGAAGAATAAGAAGCAGACAGTCATCGTCATTGACTCAATTAATTACAAATCCTTCAACCTTAAACAAAATTCCGGAAAAAATCTTGTAAGCTGAATTGAGTAGTGTTGTTCCTTGTAGTTCGTGCACTCCAGTTGATGCCTTTTCTTGTATAGATGGCAAATGAGACCATCCAACCAACTAGTAGGCAGTTCTTCCTCATCCCATATCTTGAATATAATACGGTGAAAGAGTTGATACGGCTGCTCACTACCGTGCTTGGGAAGCTTGGTCGGGAGTTCGTCCTTCACCGCAGTCATGTTGTTCTACTGCCTTGAAGGTTCTGTCACTCTTCCATTCCCATCGTTCAACAATAGTGATCTCTACAGTGCACATGACGGGTGAAGGCGCAGTGTTTCTTTGCACGCCATTCACAGTATCGTAAAACCTCCGCATACCATTCTCTTCCATACTCTCTTGTATCTCAGCAATCACATTTTAGTCATGCTATTTTTCTTAGGCAGCGCCTATCATATTCCACGCTACCATACTCATCGCTCCGTGGGTAGACTCCCACTCAGAGTGTTGAGATTATCGCTCTTATTGATTACACTTATCCGCTCGTACAGCCTCTGATGATAATCAGCTATCTACTAGAGTACCGTTTGCTGAAAAACGCTGGATGTTGAAATGCATCGATCGCCGGTTTCTAGAGTTCGACAAGGTTGATAATCTAGGTCGAATCTTACATCTTACGAGATAGTTATCTGAGTCAATGTTGGCACTCCTGAAAGTTCTAGCAGCAATAACGTCCGAGAAGTGTCGGCATATATTGCCACAGCTGCAAAGGCGTGGATATCCAGCATGTCTAATATCTATGCTGGATAGATGACGGGTTCGATTCCCGGTCGGTGCAGGAACGTTTCGTAGAGGAGATTTCCGTCACTCCCTTGGGCATAGAGTATATCTCAAAAAATCAAATACAAAAAATCTCTGTGCTCGGAATTTCCTGTAGGGATTCGTTCAGGTTTTTTTTTATTCAGCAATACCTGCAGAAATTACTCTGGCCTTTTATTCACAAATTTCTCCAGGGATTGTTTTAAAAGCTCTTCAGAAAATCTTCTAGGGATTCAATCGCAATTATTTTCCAAGGATTTCTTTAGAAATTCACACTACTCCAGATGTTCCAGGGATTTATCTGAGAATTTTCTTCAGGAATTGTTTTGAAAATTCCTCCAGGAATATTTTCAGAAATTTTACTGGAAATGATTTGTCTTTCTTTCTTTATAAAATGTAGCATTTCTTTCACTTACCTACTTCTTCAGAAATCACTCCAGTTTTCTTTTTCTGAAAATTTTCTAGGCATTTTTAGGAACCTCTCCTTATATTTTTCAAGAAATTTCAGAATTAAGGAAATACCTTCAGTAGATTTTTGAAAATATTCCAAAACTTTTTTCGGGAATTTCTAAAAGAATTCCGTCGGAAAATCTTACAGGAATTCCTTTTTGAATTCCTAAAACCACGCTTTTAGGATTATAATGGAGATTTTCTCCAGGGATTCCTTCAGAAAACCTACCAGGGATTTCTACCGAGATTTCTTAGAATCTGGTATGGATTGCTTCAGAAGTACCTCTCTGAATTTGTCTTTTAAAAGTGATCATGGGCTTCCTTCAGATTGTTTCTTCAGAAAATTCACCTGAATCTTCCCGATGGATGCGTTGAGGCAACCTTTCACTTTTTTTTTCTTCAGAAATTCCTCAATACTTTTCTTTAGTATACCACAGAATTTTATTTTTTGGAAATTATGCCAGATAAAAAAAAGACACGTACACCGTCTCCACTGGACAAGGATCACACAAAGCATGCACCAGTCAGTGAATTCGGAGAGGAAACTTTTCTCACGAAAAGTTTCATTCCTGGAGCGGGAATCGAACCCTTACCCCACAGCATGGTGCCGTTATTGGAAGCTTGGTGATCCTAACGGCACGGCTACGAGGCTTCACAAAGATCCTCTAAAGATTTCTTCAGAAAAATGTTTGAAGGTTCCTCCCTATATTTCTGCAAGTATTTCACTCTAAAATCTGTCATGGATTCCTTGAGGAATTTTCTTCAGAGATTCTTCAAAACAAACTCTTAGGGGTTGATTTTTTAAATTTTCATCGCAGATGTTTTCAATATTCTTTAAATGTTTTTTTTTTCAGAATTTTTTCATGGTTCTTCTTATAAATTTCTAGAGATTTTTTTAAAAGAATCTTCAATGGGTTGCTTCAGAAATTCCTCCTCTAGTTCTTTTAAAAAGTATTCCATATGGAAGATCCCACCGAAAATCGTAAACTGAAAATCTTTCAAGGATTTTTGAAGAAATTTCTCGGATTTCTAAAAAATTATCTTGATATTACTTCCAAATTTCTTCCAGGGATGTTTGAGCAGTTTCAGAAATTTCTTCAAACTTCATATAGAGATTTCCAAAAACAATCAAGCAATCTTAGAGATTCTTTCATCTTCTAGGATTTTTTTTTTATCTTGGGATTCATTTAGAAATTTCTCCAAGAGTTAGAAGAAAATATTTCACGAATTGCTCCAGAAATTGCTGCATGGAGAGGTTGCTTCCCAAAATCTTCAAAAGCTACGGGAGCTTTCTTCAAGGATTCTTCATGAGTTTCTTGCATAGATTAGTTTACAAATTTCTTCGTGAATTTCGTCAGCCTAATCTCCTTCCAGGTCTCTTCAGGGATCTCTTCAAATATTTTCCAAGTATTCCTCTGGAAAACATTACATGAACTTCCTTGAAAATTCTCCCATGAGCTCTTTCAAAAATCTCCTCGTATTTTTTTTTTCTAAAAATCGTCCATGGATTGTTTCATTATTGGTTTTATTCATGCATTCTATCCATATATCTTCCGAAAATTTTGTCAGGAGTTCATCTACTGGTTACATCAGAAACTTTTCTTGCGATTTTTTTTTCAGAAATTCCTCCAAGAAGTCTTCAATGGATTCTATAAAAAAAAAGTCTAGGCATTCGTACATGAAATTTCATAGGTATTCGTTTTGGAAATCTTTCAAGGATTATTCCATTATTTCATTTTTTCAGATATCTTTCAAAGGATGCTATGAAGCGGTTCATACAAGTACTTTATCATTGACTACTCGATTAAACCCTTCTGGAATTTCTCCAGAGTAATTCCACCAAGAGTTTTTCAAGGAATTTCGTCAGGTTCTGCTCCACAGATTTCTTCTGAAAATACTCTTTTGGTTTTCAAAAAGAAATCTCTTGGATCATTTCAGCTATGCCTCCAGAGCCCTTCAACAGAGGAATTCAACAAGAAAATCCTTCAGAGATGGTTTTGCAGGTTCTTATAAAAATCCATTTGTAAATTCCGTCTGAATATAATACTATTTAGATGCCATCAGAAATATCTACGAAGACTTCTACAAGGATTTCTTAAGAATTTTGAAAGATTTTTTTTTAAGAAATTGTTTTATTGATTTTCTAGGAAAAAAAAAACCCAAGCGCAAATAGGTTTATATGGGAACTAGCTGTCCCGGCAAACGTCGTAAGTATTGCCTGCCTACCTACTGTGTTTTTTGATAAACAGCTCCATAGAGAAGTGCCCGCAAATTCGTCTTCAAGGGAGTCGTTCAATTTTTTTTTTGAAAATTTCTCTAGGGATTCCTTCAGAATTTCCCCAGGGATGGTGGTTTCTTCAAAAAACTTTTCAGGCATGCCTTCAGATAGTCATTCCGGTATTTGTTCAGGATTCAAAAATTCAATTGGTATTCCTCCAGAAATTCTTGCATTATTTCTCAGTGATTCAGGCAGGAATAAACTATGCTATGACTTTCACCTGGGGTTTCCCGAAAAAAAAAATCCAGTTATTTCTCCAAGAAGTTCTTCATCTAACCCTCTAATACCCAATCCCGCCTTTAGACGGGGTATAGTTTGAGCATTTTTGTAATTTTTGTTTCGTGGAATATCAAATATTTTATATTTTTGGCTGATATTTAGGATGGTTTTGTATATTTCAAAATGGTTTTTGGTGTATTTTAAAACGCATTTACATTTTTTTAAAAATCATTAAAAAATTGATGTTTTAGTTACCTTTTAGAAGTCATTGTTTATTTTGTATTGAATCGCTACAATTAACATATTTTAAATTTTTCCCAAATCCTTCTATCCTAGTTTAATAGTTTAAGGGAATCGAATACACTCTCAAATTATTTTCCTTAAAATTGCACGGAAAATAAAATTTTCTATGACAAAAAAATTAAAATATTTCAACAATAATCATAAAATTTCAAAATGTTTTCATCTCAAAAAATCCGTACCCCAAATTGGCTTCCAATAAAAATATAAAAGTGTGGGGATTGTTGAAAACCGGCAATCTGTCAGCACTGCAGAGAGTAGTGTGAATTCCGGACGGTCCCCTTGTCAGTCATCGCAAAAACTATTGAAGCGACGGACAATAGCTGACAATAGCAAACGAACGCCATGATCGATCACATGTGTCGACTGTTCGCCAAGTGATGGTGCGTGTTTGAGCTAATTGTGCGAAAACCGTATATATTTTCATGTGCCTCCGCGTTCCTCCAAGCTGATAATACGGGTGAATTGTGCCGATACCCACGAAATACGATCCGTACGGTAAGCCAACTTACTAGCGATCGTAGATGCCGGGCATTGAGCTGCAGAACCGGTGTTTTATTAACCTAGCGACCTCTATGCTTTTCCCAGGAGTCGCTCGAGGAACCAAAAGCCATCGTACAGCTACAGTGATTGCCGAAATAGTTGAATTCAGTATACAGACAGGTCAAATTGCGTGTTTTGGATTTACGCCTAGACTTGTGAGTAGAACCCGTTGTACCTAAGCCTAAATTGAATTACCCTATGTTAAAACTTACTTACCTAATTGAAATCCTAGTTAAAATGTTCCTTATATCGATCATGCTAAAATTTCTCTTAAATAAACTAAAATATATACATGCATTTGTTAGGTGTAACGAACATTCGCCGGCTCGAATGAAAATAGTTGAGGGTCGAGGTTTCGACAAATTTGGCAGTAGAACACTGAATGTAAGTGCACAAATATTATTGTATTCCAACCCAACTTTATAAAATCTTTAATAAATTACAGCTTTGAGCTGCTTCTGTATGAACTGCTAAACAGAAGTGTCCACACCTGCCCCGAAACCATCCGAATTCTCAACAGGGATGTTCAAAAATAAAAATTAGAAAAATCAAAAACTGAAATTCACGAAATCGCGAATTAAAAAGAATCATCTTCCAAAACATGTTTAAATCGATTTTAGATGACGAAAAATGATATTTAGATCAAAATAAAAAATTTGGGTATTAGAGGGTTAAGAATCCTTTAAAAATTTCCTTGGGATTTCTTCAAATATTCCTCCAGAGATTCATTTAATAGTACTTCCTCAAATTTCTACGGGAGTTCCACTGTCGATATGTTCAGAAATTCGTGCAGGGACTGTTTCATAGATTCCTGGGATCTTCTGAAAATTTTTCATGGAGATATTTTTACATTCAGAAACAATTTCCCTAAATTTCTTCAGAAGTTTCAGCAATGGATTTCTTGACACGTTCTTCCATAAGGTTTTTCAGAAATTGTTCTAAAAATAAATTTATAAATCTTTGAGAGATTCCTTAGTTTTTTTTTTCCAAAAGTGAAAAAATCATGGAAGAATCATTCCTCATGGAGTTTCTACCAGAATTCATTGAGAAATTTCTTCAGAGTTTCCTTCAAGGTTTTTTTTGTGAAAATTGCCTCCCCAACAGAAATGTGTCCTGGAAATTCTTTAAACATCGCTGCAAAACTTCTTTAGATATTACTTCAGCATTTTTCCAGATGTTATTCCAGAAATTGCAGAAAACTTGCTGGGAAATTATTTTAGAAATGCCTGAAAAAATCTAAACAAACCCTTGGAGGATTGTCTCAAGATATCCAGTAAAAAACTGTTGGAGATACCTTTGCAAATTCCTAGAGGAAATTCTCGAAATTTTCTTGGGGGAATTCCTGGACAAAAACATCCTGAATCAATTCCTAGGATAATACCGCTGAGAATACTCGAAGAAACTCTTAGAGAAAATCCATGAGGGGCTTCTGGAAGAAATCTACAAGTTATTCTAGGCATAAATTGTGTGAGATATTTATGGGAAAAGTCCTGGAGAAGTCCAAAAAAATAAAAAATAAATCAAAAATCGAAGATAAATATGCTATGTAGTGAAATTATTTAATGAATTCCACAATTAGTTTCTGAGGGAATTTTCTGAATAAATCCTAGCAAGAACTCCTGGAAATTATACAGAAAAAATCCCTGCACTACACAGATGTCTGTAACATCACATAATTTGTGACAGAAGGGCCCTTTCATATCGCTCTCATTTTTTCCATCAGTTTATAAATTTTCCATTTTTTTCTTAGTATGAAACTCACACTCAACATGCCATTTGAGAAATGATACAATATAAACATAAATAAAACATTTCTATTATATGTAATATGTATGTATGCGCGATTTTTTTTTTCATGAGAGCTCAGAAAATTTTTCGTTCAGATAGTACATCTGAAGGAATTTCTATAAAAAATCTACAGAAACGAAGAAAATATTCCCTGGAAAAATCTTTAGAGAACAACTGACGAAATTGAAAAAAAAAATATTTTGGAAGGAATCCTCGAATACCTGGAAGAATTGAACAATTCTCTGCAAATATTCACTGAACAGTTTCTTAAAAAAAAAACCTTGAAAATGGCTAATAACAAATAAGTTCTGGGATTATTTCTGCAGGAATTTGTTGTGAAAATGGGGGGACTTTTAAAAGAACCCATAAATTTTTTTTAAAGTAATTTCAAAAAAAAAAGCCCAAAAAATTCTCGGAACAAATGGAGTAATACCTCCGTAATTGCGTCTTTTAAAGAAAAGAATCGTTTGGAGGAATTCCTGGAGAAACCCCTTTAGAAATTCCTCGAAGTTTTTTTTGAGAAAATTCTAGAAATCGTTGTGGAAGATTTTTTTAGAAATGTTTCAAGAAATACATGGAAGAATACAATCATTGAAGGAATTTTCCAAGAAAACAGCCAGAGAGAATTTCTGAGGAAAGCCGTGGACCAGTTTCAAGGTTAATCTTTTGAGAAATTTCTTAAGAAACACTTGAAAAAATCCCAATGAAAATTCTTTGAGGAATAGCTGAAATTTTCAATAAAATGGATGGACAGCAATACATTCTAAAGGCATAGGTCTAGAGGAATCTTTAGAGAAATTTTCGCTAGAGCAATTAAAGGATATCCTACGAGAATCTTCTTTCTGTGAAAATACCAGTAAAGTTTTGGTAAGTCCTGAGTCCCTAAACGTTAAGATAAACTCTACTCTAAAATGAGTAATATTCGCACAAATCTGAGCTAAATGGGACAACACAAAATATTAGTAAATTGTATTTCCAGCGCACTTAGCCCAGCGCTTGCGCTAAAATCTAATCAGTTAAAGTAGACATTATCAAGAATATTATGCGGCTTAAACTGAAGAGATTTTCGCACTTAGTGCTAGCAGCGCTGGAAATGCAATTTACTCATTTTTTGTGCTGTCCCACTTTAGTTTGAAAATGAGTGAATTCTGTGTAAAGAAATTTCTGGCGGTGTCGCTGAAAATAATCTTCGAATATATTCTAGAAATTTTTAGAAGAGTTCTCGATGAACTCATAATAGGAATTCCAGCACGAATGTATTTTCTGCGATAATCACAAGATATTTTCGTTACATAATAATGAAAGGAGGAATTTTCTTGAAATAATTCGTAATTAAGCGCAATAGTGAAGTCATTTCCTTGGGAGCTTAAGGCCTTTATTACCTGGTCCTTCAAACAATGCGGGTTGCTTCTAAGTTTGGGGCTCTGTTTTGCGTTAAATCGCTTGATTGCTCTTAGTCTCCCATAACGTCCCAATTTTCATCATGTAACCTTTTATTTTGTTGAGGTGCACGTTAGTATTTCAACAACCGCAACAACTTTTTCACCGTGGATACCCCGTCGCGTCGATTGGGAAAGAAGAAAAAAGGAGAGCAGCATCCTATAACAATATTGCCTTATTTTCGCAATCGTATCCGCACCCTACGGTTCGCGCACATCATCGTCTTGTCGTCTACCGTACCGTACGTGTACGCGTTGGACAAACGACGATGATGATGCTGATGGGGGCTACCATGGATGGTGAGGGGACAGTGCGCAGGGGGTGTTGTGATTCCTAGACAACGGACTTCCTTTTTTCGGTAGGAATTCCTTCCCCTCCCTGCCCCCAAGAAGAGGATCAAAACATAATTCCTTTTTGATTGACTTTTTGTGGTAACCCCCTTCCGTCGGCGATGTATCTATGGGTGCGTGCCTGCCTAGGTTCCTACTAGGCATAGGTAATGTGGAACGCACGCCCTGGAGGTGCGGTAAATCCATCAAAAGTTTCGGAAGAAAAATGATCGGAATAGAAAGATTTACGGTGTGGAGCTTTGGTGTCGTATTGATTTGACTGGAATAAACTTGTTTTGCTATCATAAATGAGATTTTGCGAGAATTGTTGCTATTATTCAAGATGTATCCGAAGCTTTAAAACTGTTGAAACGATCTATAAACTCTATTTTTTGATATACGTTAATCGAGCTTAAGCATGCCAACTTGCACAGTTTGATGAAAAATGATAGAAATTAGTATAGCATAGTATGCTCACTTTTACAAATGGTGAATGAACTTCCATTGCTGGTTCTACTACAATCTACAATAGTCATACAACAATATAGAACAGCCTAGGGCTGAAAATCTCGTTAATAAAGACAAAACAAAATAGAACAAATTAGAAACTGCTCACCAAATTTCAACTCGTCGAGTGATCGCACCCACGCTGCTATTACTTCACAGTCGTGCGCCAAATAATGGGCTCTACCCCATTTGGCATAATTCCATTTAGCATAACGCCGTTTAGCATAATGCCATTTGGCATAAAGGCCATGCGGCATAACGGCCATTTGGCATAATGCCGTTTGGCATAATACGAAGAATAGCTTTCTTGGTAAGAATGTGCATAATCCTTGTTATGTTAAATGGCATTATGCCAAATGGGGTGGAACCAAATAATGCACTCCAGGGAACTATCAGATCATTTGCACTGTTTACTTTTTGCATAGAACGACCAATAACAAATTAATTGAAGTGGCATGATTTTTGTTTTTACTATACCTAGAGGCTTTAACCCTCCTAAGATGTTAAGTTTTTCGTACCACGGTAGTATAGTGCACGTTCAGCGTGCCTGTCTGGATCATATTGACCCCAACATCCTACTAGGTTTATTTACCTCTGAAATGACTCGAAGATGAAAACGCTTGTATTAGCTAAATTTGACAGACATTAATCACGAATCTAAATTTGAAATCTTTCAAAACTGAAAATTACCCTCCAGGCCAGACACATCCCCACCCTCAACCAGCTGTCAACTCCGATCACTCTTAATTACTGTGAACCGAAACTTGACCTGACTCATTTAATCCAATTAGGTGTGAGTTAACAGCAACAGCCAAGCAACAACGCCTACCATCATCATCCTTCAGCTATCGAAATCGCACTCCTAGGCAAGTTCAATCCCGACAAGGCCCTACACCACCTTCCAACGCAACGCAACGGAATGTAGCTAAGCACAACACTTGTTCGACATTTGTTCCGACACGAAGATCCTGCCGGCATCCAGTCGGTCCCGCCGAATGCCCTCAACTCTGTCAACAGTGATTAACTCTGTCGTCGTCATCGTCGTCGGTATTAGGCGGACCGGGGTCGACTTTCGTCGCCTCCGGGCAAACCTATCATCAGTGCTTTCCTAATTAACGCGCTGTGATCAGGAAAACTTCGACTTCGCCAAACTCCCCTCAACCCATTTCGTTTGCCGAAGGCCGCGGTATCATTTGCCGTCCGCCGTCGTCGGCATGCTGTCGTGGATTGTCAAACTTTAATAATTTCAACTACAGTTTAGTCACTGCGGCGCGAAAGCCGTCGGAGCGTGAAGAAAGCAACTTGAAATATTCATAATTGTTAATAATCTAGTCAATTTTTCGACAGCTCCAATGAATTTTAATAGCCCCTCCGACACCCACCTCTCTTCCATGCGGTTGCACGTCCGACACTATAGTATAATGGGTGGACAAAAAAAGTCGATGCTATTGCATTTTATTTTATGATCGGCTAGGGGTTCAGACTAAGCCGGTAACTTTCAAGCGTTAATCAGATGAAATACTATTCTGAAATTTCCATAACATTCCTCCATAAATTCTCCAGAAATTTTTTGGAGGCTCTAAGAGCTGTTGCAGGAAGCATTTGAGAGTGTTTTGAACGGTTTCAGGTAGTTTTGGACATTTCAGAAGCTATTCAGAGGATTACAGGGAGATTCCGCGGAATTTTAGAGCTGTTTTAGCTTCTGTGATGGTTTCAGAAATGTTAAGGGGGTTTAAAGCCTTTTTAGGGCGCTTCAAAAGAGTTTAGAATTGGCTTAAGTTAAAATATACACTAATATAAATAAATGAAAAAGAGATTCAAAGAATATTAGAGATGAAATTGGAATCATGCCGCTCCATGACCGCACTTGAAAACTTCCTAATACCTTTTGAAACGACCCTGACACGCTCATGAAACCCTTTGAAACGTCCTTCGAACTTTTGAAAATGGCTCTAATGATATTACCATCTGAAAAGCCTAGAAATGTCCCTGGAACACTTGAAACCCTTGAAAATCCTTGTAACCTACGGATACGCACCAGAAACCTTATGGATCAACCCTGCATCCCTCTAGGATATCATGAACAGCCACTGAAAACCCATGAAAGGTTCCTGGAAACGCTTCTCAAATTGCTCTGCAAAACTCCATTGAAATTAAAACTCCTTGAGAACATCTAAAAAATCCTGAAACATCTCAAAGACCCTACTGGATCCCCATGAAACATCTTGGTTTCCGAGGCGTTGATCATAAGATCCCCCGGAATAACCATAAAACCTCTGGGGTTCAATGAAACGCCTCTGAAAACCTTCTTAATATCCTAGATACCTCACGAAACGACATGAAACGTCCCTGCAAATATTTGGAACACTTGAAACATCTGAAACCACCCTAGATCTCCAGGAGGCCTCTTAAAAAGTCCCTGAAATGCCACTGAGATCCGCTGAAACACTCTGTAATACACCTTCAACACCCTGCGATGTATTAGAAATATAAGATAGAAGGGACAAAGGTCGAAAACTTATTTTCAAAGAATGATGAATTTCTGTGAAGCAAAACTTTTGTCTAAATGTGCTCCAAGAAATACATGCTTCTTTCAAAATAAGTTTTTGACCATTTGTTCATTCATATATAACTTTTCGTTTTGACCTTTTGTAATTTGTCTTCTGCTCTTCGGGCCTTTTGACCTTTTTCTCCTTTTGCTGTAGATTTTTCTGAGACCTCCTGAAACACCCGTGTTTACCTCCTTAATCCATCTGGTTCTCCCTGAAACTTTCGTAAGTTGTTTGGAACGTCACGAAATACCCCTGAACTGACCCTTCAGCAACCTTCCTTGAACCTCCTTGAGCTGTATTGATACGCTTTGAACACCCCTGAAACTCCTGGAGTCTCTTGAAACCCTTTTGAAACTTTGTGGAATGCTCTGATCTCTCTGATTTGCCTCTAAAATTGTAGTTTCAGGGTAATTTTTGTAGTTCGCGAGTGCCAACTGTCTCGACCGCATCCAGTCCTCCACTATACCATTTGAGTGGCTTGCTGTCAGTTTCACTTCCTCTATCGACTCGCCGTATACCACGAGGGTAATATCATAGGCAAAGCCTATCAGCTGGACGCCTGGAGGAAGTTTGAGTCTCATTACTCAGGATGGAGCCCTGAGGTACCCCTGCGGTGATCTTGTAGCTCCTATCGCCCTCTTAAGTGTCATAGATTAACACCCTATTCTGGAAATAGCTCTCCAGTTTCCGGCGTAAGCTATCCGGGACTCCTAGGTGGTAAATGGCGCATTCAATGGCAGCCATGCTGACGCTATTGAATGCATTCTTCTCATCCAACGTGACTACCGCGCAGTAACGAATTCCTCTACGCTTTTTCTGGAGCGCTATCCTGGCCGTTCCGGTCGTCCACCGTTGAACGACCTTTACGAAAGCCAAACTGGTTATCCGAGAGCCAAGAGTCGTCTAGTTTCTCGGTATAGACCATTAGCCTCGACAGAATGATTCGCTCCAACAGTTTCCTGGAGGCAGATAGGTCTGTATGCCGACGGGTCGCCGAATGTCTTCCCTTGTTTGGGCAACAGAGCCAATCTTTGCCTTTTCCACTTCTCCAGAAATTTGCCTCTGTCCAGGCACATATCTGCATAGATATTCTGAACATATCAGGGCATGCCTCGATGGCCGACTTGATGGCTACCGTCCGGACCCGGTGCCTTGTTCAACTTGAGTGACTTCGCAACTACAATGAGCTCATCGTTCGTCACAGGGCCTACCTCCCCCGGTTCGGCCAGGGGGGGGTGACAGCCCATGGTCTTGTATCGTGGCGCGGGAACAGCGTTTCCACGATCCTCTGCAGCATCACAGATGAGCGTTCCGGGGGCGCTGACGTCCCCTTCGTTTTGGCCATGACTACTCTGTAGACATCACCGCAGGGTGTCGTATTGGCTGCTTGGCAGAGATTTTCGAAGCACGCTCGTTTTCGTGCCTTAATCTCTTTGTTCAGTGCCAGTTTAGCCGCCCTATAGGCGTCACTTCGTCTTTCCACTCTACCCTCATCGGTACGAGCTCTTTGCTTCCTCCTCCTAGCTCTCAGGCAAATCACCTTCCGTCCATTTCTGGATAGCGCGCGCCTAGGCATCTCGGCATCGCACGCACGTCTTCAAGATCCGACTAGATCTTCACTGGACAGATCGTCGGTGTTATCCTCCATAAGCAAAATGAGGCGACAAATGACGCCTTATCGAAGCGCGAGGTCAGCCATCCTCGATGACCTTCGGCTGCGTCGTCCTTCTACCATGTTCCACCCTATATCGTACCGCCAGGTGATGACTTTGCGTGTACCCATCGTCGAGCCTCCAGTCTGAGCTAGGGTTCAAACCCGGGTTCCAGAAGGACACGTCAATGATGAACTCTGCACCATTCCTGCTGTAGGTCATGATTTCACCTACATACGTTCGCGATATCCACATTCAGTCTCGCCATGGCTTCGAGTAGTGCCCAGTCTCTCGCGTTAGTTCATCGGCTACCCCCACTGAATTGCTCAGACGTCGAAGTCTCCGCCGATGACCACTGGTCCATCGGCCATCTGGGTGGGGCATGACAACTACAGTAATTCACCCCATTGATCTTCGCTATTGCGAAGCCCTCGTGTGACCTGGAAATTATTTCCTGGATCGGGAAACGACTGGTTGAACAGATCGCCGCTAGCTTAGCCTTATCAGCTACCCAATTCCCGTTTTCGGGTAAGGATCAGCTAGCAGGGCGATGTCTGTACTTGACTCTAAGACTGACTGCTACAGCAACTGCTGTGCAGATTCACGATCCACAGTGGTTCAGGTTTAGTTGTGTAACCTGCATTATCGTTTTGAACTTCGACCTCCTCGAGTGTCTGGGCAATTAGGCCCGCCCGTCATGTGGCCCTTGTTCGCCGTGCGAATCAAGTATTTTGGTGCCGAGTTGTGTTGGGCTATTTATCTAGGAAGCGAAGTAAAAACACAACTTAAAACAGCAATCTTGAAATGACTAGTGCTACATCTACAAATCAGCCTACTGTGACCTTATTTAAAATGTTTTACAACCATCATTGAAACCATCACTATAGGGCACTGCATTATTTTGATTTTGTATGAGATTTTGACGTTTCTTGGCCTTGTTGTTTACAAAATTTCTGAAAGAGCCAGAGACTGGGGCTGGCGATGTCAATGTCAATGTCAATATCAAGCTGCTGTTTCAAATCCAAAACAATGTTTTCTGGAAAAGTGATAATTCAAATGTCGAAATAAACAAATTAATAGAGAGGACCGATGTGGAACTTGCGGGGATGCAAAGTCCTTTAGCGTAGCTAATGGCCCCAGGTCCGGGCGGAGTTCCGAATCTGACCTTAGAAGTAGCTATTACAAAGGCCCCGAGATGTTTAGGCCTGCTATTCAGAAATGCCTGGATGAGGGAGTTTTCCCAAAAGTAAGCAAGAGGCAAAGCCTGCTTCTGTTGTCAAAGACGGAGAAACTGCTGGAAGTTGGTAGCGTCGATGACGGCTAATAACAACATCTACCCTCTTGCTCCATATACTCTGGGAGCTTCAAGCACACTAGCGCCGCGAACGACTCTAGAAAACAACATGATGAATAAGTGTGCGTGAGATACTCCAGCGCCCGTGTAAAAAATACAGTGGCACCCGAATAAAAAATACAGTAGAAAAACCGAACGTTGTATTGTAACAGTACTATTTAGAACCATATTTTTACAATAGCCATCACTGTAAAAATAAAAATACAAACACAGTAAGATGTTTGTTCAAAAGTTCAGCCTATTGGACGCAGTGCCCGAATAAAAAATACAGAAGTAAAACCGAACGTTATATTGTAACAGTACAATTTAGAACCATATTTTTACAATAGACACCACTGTAAAAATAAAAATACAAAAACAATAAGATGTAATGTAGGACACCATACCGTGAATTGTAAATAAGATTTTTACAATATATTATACAGGTTGTTAAGTATCGTAACAATATAAAAAAATATTTTTCTCCATATATATTTTTTTGCAAAACCATACATTTTATTGTTAATGAATTGTTCAAAATACTGATACGTGGG
Organism: Aedes albopictus; assembly: GCF_035046485.1. Lineage (NCBI taxonomy): Eukaryota > Metazoa > Arthropoda > Insecta > Diptera > Culicidae > Aedes > Aedes albopictus. The sequence continues at coordinate 283,983,224 of NC_085136.1, read as the reverse complement.
TTTAAATATACCGTACATTGTATGGTACATGAATGGTTTCAAACAATAAAATGTACCGTAAATAAATTGTTTTTAATTGTAATTTTACTACTGGTTATACATTTAATCAAATGGTTTTGGAATGGTTCTCTTTTGTTATGTTGAATTGTTTTACATTACACAAACCATATATTGTTATATTATCTTGCCATTTTCCTCCTGTTAATGGCATCTTAGGCTTATTAGATTTATTAGAATGCGCTTTGGGAATTCTCCAGAGCGTTTTGGATAACCCTTCATATATAGGATCGCCCACGTCTAAGTCTGAGTAGTCTCTGATTGCATTAACAGTTGAAGCTTAGGCTCCCATGCCCCACCAGCCAGATAACCGGGTTTTGCAAACTTAGCATTATTTGTGGCAACACTTTGAGCGGCATGATGGAACTATGCCGAGCGCGCTAAGTGTTATTAGACCACTAATGTAGTTGCATGAAGTGGGTGACGAGGTACATAAGTATCATTACAGCGTGCTTAACCGTTATTGCAATATTGAGGCACCAGTTTGACTAAAGTTTGAAATACATAACGACTCATGAGAAAACTGTCAAGTTCGATTCAAATATAAGTTAGGTTACAAAGCGAACCCGCAGACGAACCTATATTAGAAGTCATTTCAGTGATCAGTCGAGTCCATGTGTTAAAGATGGCTCTACGTCAAAGAGTTTGTCAATCGCATTTGATTCGATTGTGGTCGAAGGCAAGTTCACATGAGAGAAGGGGAGAAAACTCCCCTTAATGCAAATACCGAAAGAATGGTGTTGAACTCATCCACTGATTTACGGTAATCTGACCTGAATCTTTCCGAGTTGGCCTACATTCGTATTTCTCTCATCGCACTCTACACATCTAGCCCGCCATATCTCTTGGACCCCTGCTTGGACCTGCAGTTCTTAGGAAATCTGGTTTACCACTGATTTAAACATCTTATTGACTTTAAATTGATGTTTCAACTTATTCACTTTTTTCTCTTTCCTTTCCTTTGCATCAAAAAAGTCACAAACATCAACAAAACAAAGCACGGAAAAAATCTTAGACCGAATAAATAATTAAAAATTCACGGAAAAATAATGTTTTGGAAAAGTGAATGGTTCAAACGTAAGAAAAACAGTATGATATATTGTTACATAAAAATCCAATGTAAATGTATAGTATAGCGAACCATTTCATTACAATACACTTTATTGTAGCTGGTACACTGTATGGTGCAGGAATGGTTTTCACCAAACACCCTATGGTTAGTTTTTATCCGGGCAGTATTGTTGGTAGGTACAATTGTTGGAGAGATGGCAGAAGTATATTATTATAAAAGAAGAATGTTGAATGGAATAAAGAGTGTGTCTGTTGCCGATTGAGGTATCAGTCAGCAGCCGTCTAGTTTGATGGAAGGTGTCTTGTGTTCTTTTTATTAATTATTAAGAAACGGTCACCGACGGAGCTAGCCTCGCTATAGCCTTCATGGCTATGGATATGGCTATGCACTATCTGCATCGTTTTGGTCATGTGGGTTCTCTCGAATGTCCGGTTTGTACTGGTTTGAAGGAAACGGCGGAACACGTTTTGTTCGTGTGCTCGCGTTTTCGCACAATGCGTGGCCGCATGCTTGCCACAAGTGGATAGGACACAACTCCGGACAATCTTGTGCAGAGTATGTGTTGTGTAGAGATGAGTTTGGCTGGAATGCTGTCCCTACGGTTATCATCCACATCGTCTTGGAGCTATAGAGGAGATAGCGCGTGGACTCGGAGACGCGATACAAGAAGTGGTCCAGGGGTTGGTAGTCGGCTTCGTAGGTCATACCGATGCCCTGCGAACGAAATCGACCCTTGCAGCGACTAAGTGGCCGCGGGGAGAACATCCTGGTTGCGTTGCCATCATGGCGTCGGTCTACTGGGTTGGATCCGAGCCCACGGTTGGAAGGAGGACTTCGATAAAGACCGGGTAGGTGGAGACCCTACTGTCAGCAACCTTTTGGTGCAGCTGCTAGAGCCAGAAGGATAGTAATATCCTTGCCTTCAGTAAGTCTGATGGTGTTGCACGTAAGCATCAGTTCTTGATGCTTGTAAAACAGTTGGCCGGGGGCAGGGCGTGGTGGCTGACCTTGCCTGCCTTCCGAGGACAAAGGGAGTGGAGAGGACCACTTGGGAAACTGGTTAAGCACCAGCATGCTATCATGGTGGATTCTCCAAAGCGAGTTATGGATGATCGTTGCTGGAGGCTACGCAGCTTACCGTGAGGGTGTGATGTGCACTAGCCCCTCTCTGAAGCAATGCCTTCTTGGTGGTTCCGGAGAGATGTAGGGCTTGGCGACCATGGGAATGTGTTTAGTGGGTCGAGGAGAGAAAAGTCCTGGCTTTTAAGTACTTTTGTTGTAGAAGACAACCTTAACCTTACACAACCCGAACCGTCCTGTTCGGGTGTCTGTTGAACAGATTCTCCCCCTTTGGTTTAGAAAAAAAGGAGGTTCATTCTGCAGCAAGACTCAGGAGGTGTATTCTCCCCGGGATGAACCTGTCTACGGCAGAAAATCCCTAGATAAAGAGATAAAAAGGTGTATTCTGCCGCTGAATATGAAATCCCCTCCTTCCGGAAGCCATACTTAAGATGGCTACAAAGAAAACAGTCATTACATACAGAAAATCCACGAGATACTAAGAGAAACACGTTGAAACTTTATTTGACCCCGGGAGTTATTCGCGCCGTCCCTGAAGGGGACGTGCCTAAGCCCCAAGCTGCTGGTCAAGCCAACGGCAGCTTCTGGGGTGGGCACTCAAGGTCTTCCGACTCCCGGGTCCCAGGGCGTTTCGGATGGGGGAGCTTTCGGTGGGGTCGGTCCTAAAAAAATGGATTAGAATCACCTTTTAACAAATTTATTCTTCCTTGAGTGGCGTCGAGCAGCTGGAGGTGGTGCACTGCACAGGTACACGTGTCACGTCGGATTCCGGTTGTGTCGCCGGCGGAAGTAACCTCGGTCTTCAGCTTCGGGCGGGTTCGCCCTCCAATGCTTGGAAATTCGGACGGGAAGTGTTGATTTCGTCGCAGGAGAATTGTAGATGGCGGACCGGCTTGGGGCCTCCGCGGGTTGTCGTAGAGGTGGTGCGGGCCGGTGCACGGTGCAAAGTCTTGAGGCGTCAAATACCCAGACTTCCGATGAACAGCCGAGAAAAAGGATGGCACTGATGTACAATCGGAATAAATACTTCTTCTACACAATTTCTTAAACGTGCAAAAATCGCTCTCGCACACCTCAAAACGTGGTAAAATGACACTCGCTAAACCGACACTTCTTTCTTCTGGGCAAGCCACCAAAAGACTGATCCCGATCATCCGTCGTGCCCTATCTCGTAGCCCATCGCTCGATATTCTCTCCGAGATTCGCCGTGCTTCCGCCCACTTCAGACGGTTAGCGAAACTCACCACCCTTTCCGCGCGTATTGGCGCACGGTTTCGCGCGTTGGGCCGACACGTACTCATTTAAAATGATCGTTGACTCGCTATACAATATTTTTCCCTACAGTCCCCCACCATAAATAATATCTCAAAGTTACCGTATGGTAACAACGTGAATAGTTGTTAACTGTCCCAGCTTAAACGCTGGTTCAGACCCTCTGGAATCCTGTATCTGGTGCCGTTCACTTCATAAGTAATGCAGAACTATATCTTTTGACCACTACCCTGCCCTGTAGCCGACCACAGTGCGCCCGTGCTTCCGGTTGATGAAACCGAGAAGTGTTTTGTCTTTCATTTGTAAATTTCCCAACCAACCATTCGATGAGAAAAGTGCTCGTTAATTGCTCGGTTGTTTATGTTTCACTTAGGCACTTCGTCGAGATGCGAAGTGATTACGAGGCCAAGGGGAGTACAGTTGAAAGGGCGGTCGCAGCTCATTTTCCGCAGAAAAACGTCGAAGCGTAAAATCAAGATAAAGATAACGATTCGGTTCAGAGCCTCGCTGGTTCTGGTCGACCACAACTGGTAGGAGCGGCAGATTGCGAGAACCGACGACACGTTGCCCGTCGTCAAAAAAGTGTCAAGAGTTTTTAGCGGTAATTGATTTCAAGATTGCTGAATGGAAAGAAACCGATGGGGGAAGTGCTTTTTGATTAATATTTCATGAAAAAGTATACACTGTGGTGTTGGAAAATTGGCTTCAGTTCCGGTGAAATAAATTAAAGCACTCAATGGGGCACCTTCGGTGTAGTACTAGATTTGTAGTAATGAGCTGAATTTTTGTATGGTGAGAAGGTCAATTCTCCGTTTCTGCAATGAAATGGTGCAAAAAGCGTGGGTATTATGATTCCTTGCCTAATTTAATGCTGTTTGAGCAAAACTTTGGATAACTATGTTGTTTATGTTGGAAGAAATGGAGAAAACAACAACACTGTTGCCCAAAGTTTTGCTCAGACAGCATCAAATTAGGCAAGGAACCATAATACCCACGCTTTTTGCACCTTTTCATTGCAGAAACGGAGAATTGACCTTCTCACCATACTAAAATTCAGCTCATTACTACAAATCTAGTACTTCACCGATCTGTCCTATTGAACCAGTGTCAAATGTAGCTTCCGGTGAATTGAAATACTAAGAAATGTAAAATCTTAAAACAACGAGAGGAAAACCACTGTTATGTTCAAGGGTAAGGTAGGGTAAGGTTAACTTATATTAAGATCAATCGATTTTGTTACACATTTCTTAAATTGTTCAAAAAAAGCCACTAGCTATTACTCACATGAACATGGGTATTGAATTAAAAAATGATTTTTTTTCCTACATTGGAATTAAACAGGAGATTCATTGCTGCTTCCAAAGCAATTTCTCGTAGCCTGCTAACAGAAATTTCTTCATTAAGACATTATCCACTTATCATACTTTTGAATGAATTATTCAAAAAGTTTCTCTCATCTGTGAATCCCTGCGAGCGCTGAGATTAAATAATCTCCCGCACCAACCATCATTTGTCTTCCAGCAGAAACCCATCCTTCATGTGAGCAATCTACAAATATCATAAGTGAATCGAGCCATTCCTCTTCTCGCCCCAAAGCCCTCCATTACTCCTACCCCTCCACCCGAAGAACAATGCGATAAAAAAGTTGCAGAATCGCGTGAAAGTAATCCACCGTACGCGCCACGGCCACGGCACCACTCGAAAAGTTCCATAAAACCTTCGCTCGCACTTTTCATCATAACGAACCGATCCATTTCACTAACTCTGTGTTATGGAACGCATCTTCTTCAGCAGCCGACAACCCTTCTCTCGGTTCGCATAAATCCCGGAAAATGCCTCGCGGGCTACCATAACGGGAACGGAACGGTGTGGTGCTTTCCATCTCAGCTCGAGCCAGGACGACGACGACGACGACGACTTACGAATGAGTCTGCCTGCTCCCAGACTCGAGTTCATTCGTTCTTCGTTAGGCAGCTTTAGCTTGAATCCAACCATCCACTAGCAGCAAGGGGCTGTCCATTAATTACCTAAGGGTTTAATTTGGGAATCTTGCGTGCCATACAAAAATATTTGAGATCTCATACAAAAAATCTTACGAAGGGGGGTAGGGAAGTTGAAAAATCACGAAGATTCCCTTACGTAATAAATGGACAGCCCCCAAGCAGTAGCAGTATGGGAGCGAAGTGAAAGCTGATAAATGTGAAGGTAAGCGATTCAGCGTCATAAATCCTCACACGTACCAAGTCCTGTGCAGCTTGACGGGCGCCGACGGTGATTTTAGCTTTCGGTAGGATTTTTCCCGGTCTGATGCTTGCCGAGAGGAAGCTTTCCCCGACGAAGACGACGATAACTAGGGGAATGAGGGGAAATGAAGTCCCCCGGAGGCAAGACACCTTCACGCTACTGCATCATATTGAAGACACGTTCTTCAGATTCAATCAAGCGCTAGATCTAAAGTTGGGCAGGTCCAGTCTGAGAACAGCTGGTGGAATATTAGAACGAAAGGCCTGGACAACGAACATTCAGAAAGATCTTCTACATTGAAGAGCACGAGATATTTCGGTCAGGTTTTATGGTATTGGTCTACCACGCGCCTCCATCGCCTCCGTTGCTGCAAAAAAGCATTGATGATCAAGAAGCCGAAAAAAATAAGAATGTCCTCCGATTGCCTAAAGAAAAAGGGGCTTTATGCCCCGCATTTCCCTACGATGCAGTTTTCAATGTTAACCAAGGATAGGAAGTGAGCCCTACGCATTGTTTTTTGATTGAGGGCTAGACTGGTTCTTGGAAAGTAGAAGTGCGTGTTCATGAAAATATTTATTCATTGTCTTCTTGAGCCTAGGTTTAGTTTCTTTTGTAGGGGCAACGCCATCCACATAAATCCATATACAGTGATAGATATTCGTTTAGAAGAGACCAAAAAATTTTCAAAAAAGTGTCAGGAAACTTTTATGATTTTATGATAAAATTTTTATCGTATTAATAGTATATCTATTACTGGTTTATAAATATGTGATACTTTACACTTACATATACACTGCAAAAAAACGAGAGTAAAACCCCTTCAAATGTCATTTTTTGCCTAGACATTCGTTTAGCCAAGTTTTACAATTTTTAGAATTCCATAATAAAAAAAAACTAACAAATTTCGAAAAATATCCAACAAAATCATTTTGTATGGTGATCTGCATTATAGATCGACTTGTAAATCATGAATTAGATCTTTTTGGAACTGTTGCCATATTAATTTAGCATGCATCTCATATAAATATGTCATAATATTGTAAATGTTTCCAAATTGAGATTTGATGTAGTTATTTTTATCGGAAGTGTTTCAAAAGAATCTAATGAAAGATTCATGACGAGTGCAGGTTGAAAATTTACGAAAAACAATGTTTTTAACAGAAAAAATAAAGCAAACCATAAAAAAATCACGTATTTGAGTATTGTTTTGATGAAATATGATGGTTTCACTTGCATAAATCATAGCGTTTACTACTATTACGTCTTTCAATAGCTCCCAATATCTTCTAGACTCCAAGGGCTGAAAGTCTCTCTAATAAAGACAAATCAATCAATCAATCTTCTAGACTGTATTCTGGCTGAAATAACATAAATTGGTCGGTTCACATTTTGAGAAATGGCACAGAAAGTATTCAAATTTCTAGCATAAACTACTTGTTTCATAATTTATATTTCATTTATTTAGTTAACATCAAATACATGATAATACTGAATCAACAATTTGCCGCCATAATACTCGATTTGCAGCTGCAGCTCTCCAACGTCAGTCACGCCCAACACTCGCCAGATCACGCTCCACCTGGTCCGCCCATCGTGCTCTCTGCGCTCCACGCCTTCTTGTACCAACCGGATGGTTAGCAAACACCCACTTTGCAGGGTTGTTGTCCGGCATTCTTGCAACATGCCCTGCCCACCGTATCCTTCCGGCTTTGGCTACCTTCTGGATGCTGGGTTCGCCATAAAGTGCAGCGAGCTCGTGGTTCATCCTTCTCCGCCACACACCGTTCTCCTGCACGCCGCCGAAGATCGTCCTTAGCACCCGTCGCTCGAAAACTCCGAGTGCTTGCATGTCCTCCTCGAGCATCGTCCACGTCTCGTGCCCGTAGAGAACCACCGGTCTTATTAACGTCTTGTACATGGTACATTTGGTGCGGGGGTGAATCTTTTTTGACCGCAGTTTCTTCTGGAGCCCATAATAGGCACGACTTCCACTGATGATGCGCCTTCGTATTTCACGGCTCACGTTATTGTCAGCCGTTAGCAAGGAATCGAGGTAGACGAATTCTTCTACCACCTCGAAAGTATTCCCATCTATCGTAACATTGCTGCCAAGGCTTGTCCTGTCTCGCTCAGTCCCACCTACCAGCATGTACTTTGTCTTAGCCGCATTCACCACCAGTCCGACCTTTGCTGCTTCACGTTTCAGGCGGGTGTACTGTTCTGCCACCGTTCCAAATGTCCTAGCAATAATATCCATGTCATCCGCAAAACATACAAATTGGCTGGATTTCGTGAAGATCGTACCCCGGCTGTTGAGCCCGGCTCGTCGCATAACACCTTCCAGGGCGATGTTGAATAGTAGGCAGGAAAGTCCATCACCTTGTCGTAGTCCCCGTCGAGATTCAAATGAACTGGATAGTTCACCCGAAATCCTTACGCTGTTCTGCACACCGTCCATCGTTGCTCTTATCAGTCTAGTCAGCTTCCCGGGAAAGCTGTTCTCGTCCATAATTTTCCATAGCTCTGTGCGGTCGATACTGTCGTATGCCGCTTTGAAGTCGATGAACAGGTGATGCGTTGGGACCTGGTATTCACGGCATTTCTGGAGGATTTGCCGTACGGTGAAGATCTGGTCCGTTGTCGACCGGCCGTCGATGAAACCGGCTTGGTAACTTCCCACGAACTCATTTACTTTAGGTGAAAGACGTCGGAAGATGATCTGGGAAAGCACTTTGTAGGCGGCATTCAAAATGGTGATCGCTCGAAAGTTCTCACACATTAACTTGTCGCCTTTCTTGTGGATGGGACAGATTATCTCTTCTTTCCACTCCTCCGGTAGCTGTTCGGTTTCCCAGATCTTGACAACTAACTGGTGCAGACAGGTGGCCAACTTTTCCGGGCCCATCTTGATGAGTTCCGCTGCGATACCGTCCTTACCAGCCGCTTTGTTGTTTTTGAGCTGGTGGATGGCATCCTTAACTTCCCTCAGCGTGGGAGTTGGTTCGTTCCCGTCCTCTGTTGCACCAACATAGTCATTTCCTCCGCTGCCTTGGTCCTCCGTGCCTACATTCTCTTCGCCATTCAGGTGCTCGTCGAAGTGCTGCTTCCACCTTTCGATCACCTCACGTTTGTCCGTCAGGAGGCTCCCGTCCTTATCCCTGCAGATTTCGGCTTGCGGCCGTAGCCTTTGCGGGATGCGTTGAGCTTCTGGTAGAACTTGCGTGTTTCCTGTGAACGGCACAGCAGTTCCATTTCCTCGCACTCCGCTTCTTCCAGGCGGCGCTTTTTCTCCCGGAAGAGACGGGTCTGCTGCTTCCGCTTCTGTCTGTATCGCTCCACATTCTGTCGGGTTCCATGCTGCAGCATTACCGCCCGCGCTGCATCCTTCTCCTCCAGAACCGCTCTGCACTCCTCGTCGAACCAATCGTTTCGTCGACTCCGTTCTACGTACCCGATAGTGCTCTCGGCTGCGTTGTTGATGGCTGCTTTGATTGTACTCCAGCAGTCCTCTAGAGGGGCCACATCGAGCACACCCTCGTCCGGCAACGCGGCCTCGAGATTCTGCGCGTATGCGGTGGCGACATTCGGTTGCTTCAGTCGCTCTAGATCGTACCGGGGTGGCCGCCGGTAATGTACGTTGTTAATAACGGAGAGTTTTGGGCGCAGTTTAACCATCACCAGGTAGTGATCAGAGTCGATATTAGCGCCACGATAGGTCCTGACGTCGATAATGTCGGAGAAGTGCCGTCCATCAATCAGAACGTGGTCGATTTGCGATTCCGTTTGTTGTGGTGATCTCCAGGTGTAACGATACGGGAGGCTGTGCTGGAAGAAGGTGTTACGAATGGCCATCCATGTTCTTGGAGGCAGCGAAATAGATGAGGCGTAGGCCATTTTCGTTCGTCAGCTGATGGGCGCTGAACTTTCCAATCGTCGGTCTGAATTCCTTCTCCTGGCCTACCTGAGCGTTTAGATCCCCTATGATGATCTTGACGTCGTGGTTTGGGTAGCGGTCGTACTCGCGTTCGAGCTGCGCGTAAAATGTGTCTTTGTCATCAACAGTGCTTCCGGAGTGAGGGCTGTGCACGTTTATTATGCTAATGTTGAAAAATCGGCTCTTGATCCTCAACCTGCACATTCTTTCGACTATCGGCCACCAACCGATCACGCGCCTCTGCATGTCGCCCATCACTATAAAAGCTGTTCCCAGCTCACGTGTGTTGCCGCAACTCTGATAGATGGTATGATTACCTCTAAACGTTCGCACCATGGATCCTGTCCAACACACCTCCTGCAGCGCTACGATTCCGAACCCGCGGTCCTTCAGTATATCGGCGAGTATGCGGGTGCTCCCGATGAAGTTGAGAGATCTGAAGTTCCACGTACCGAGCTTCCAATCGCAAGTCCCTTTTCGTCGCTGTTGTCGTCGCTATTGGTATCGTTTCGCATTCTTCTCTTGTTGATTTTCCGGTGCTAGTCTTTTTTACGGCTGGCTCGCAGGGCCTGACACCAGCCAACTAACCCAGGGAGCTGGGCTTACCTTCCCGGAAGCTACGGGTTCTGCATTGGCATTTCCTCCAACTACAGTCGTAAATAGCTAGGCTCAAGCGCCAGTCTTCGCCGGGGGTGGTGTTTTTAATGGGCGCCCAGGAGATAATATTTTACCTGTGCTTCCACCTCCCAGCCATTTTAATGCATGATGTCAAAAGTTATACACTATTTTCCGTGGTGCAATTTGATTCGGAACACCCTTTACTCCGTCATTGACCAGAACAATCGAAATTGCACAAAGAACCAATGACTAGGGCTTGGAACTAGCTTACTATTCTAAATGTACACAGTTCGAGAGCTTAATGTACACAGTTTTTAACTTTAGAATGGTCAATAACGGCGCCGGCCACGTCCTATGGTCAGCGAGGAATGAAAGGAATGTTAGTAAGACAAACGTTGTTATGAAGACCGCGTATCGCTGCATCCCCACGCTTGTCTCAGTAAGGGTTTTTTGTTAGTAGGGTAGGGCACATTGTCAGTCTGGAAGTCACCTATGGTTGGTGATATGATTTCACAATGGATCAATGAACACTAACTTTCGCGCACAATCAACCACTTTTCAATACGAAATATATCTAATACAAGAAATCCTGTCGGGCGTCTTCACACTATCAGGAAGCAGAAACTTTTAGCCCGATCCATGCAGGAATGAATTGAATGCAGCAAAGGTCACATTAATAATCCACATGCATACTTGGATGGAACAACACAATACTAAAAAAAATACCAGAGCATTTATTGTTTTCGTTTTCGCGCGAGATAAAAGCGAACGCGATCGAATATGCTGGGATACTTACTCCATGCAGGAGCGATGCATGTACAGCAAGGAACAACACAATACTAAACACTGAACACCCGCGCATCTATTGTTTGCCTTCTCGCGCGAGACAATAGTGATGCCACAGACAAACAGACGTAACATCTTGAACGATTTTCATGGAAATCCATCGCCCAGTTCACACTACCATCACCTGGTGGAAAAGTTGCACGAACCACTGTGTTGTGCAATATCGTCAAAAGAAGACGCTAGTGTGAGACGTCAAACGCATAGAGAAACGATGCGCGCGCCTCTGGTTGTGAAAGCCACAACTTTTTTTTTTAGTTTTTAAAATACACGTTGTATTTTAACTTAAATGCTAATTCTACACTGCAGCCACAACTATGCAAATTTAAAATGATCGTTAAAAGCGTGGTCGATGGGAATTTCGCAAGTGTTACGTCTGTTTGTCTGTGGTGATACCTTGTTGGCTACAAAGTAACTTTACTCCAACGCCGAGCGTATAGTAGAGCACCATCTTCGTCGGTCTTGGGCGATGTTCCTCCAGTTTCCCCGAACGTGCAGGAATTGTAGATCTTCTTAAACCGCGTGCAGCCAGCGAGTTCGCGGCCGCCCACGAAGTCGCCTACCCCTATCGGGTTCTCTGCTGAATATTGTTTTCACTATTCTTTCTTCGACATTCGCACTACGTGCCCAGCCCACTGAAGTCTGCCGTATTTTATACGTTTCACAATATTCGCATCTTCGTACACTTGGTGCAACTCGTGATTCATGCGTCTGCGCCACACTCCATTTTCTTGTTTCCCACCGAGAACTGTCCGCAGCACTTTGCGCTCAAAAACTTCAAAAGCCTTTTGGTCTACCTCCTTTAACGTCCACGCTTCGTGATCGTAGAGGCAACTGGAAGAATCAGCGTCTTATACAAAGCGATTTTTTTTGCGTTTGCAACTTACGGGACCTAAGCTTGCTACGCAGTCCGTAAAAGGCCCTATTCGCAGCTGCAATACGCCTTTTCACTTCACGGGTAACGTCATTGTCACATGTCACAAGTGTTCCAAGATAAACAAATTCTTCAACAACTGGCCTGGTTGTTCTGAGCTGCGTTCGATGGTCGGTGTTACTATGCGCCGGTATCGATTTATCGTTCAAACACATCCCCACCTTAGCACTAACACCACTAGGCCTGCTTCTGTCTCTACCCGCTATCACGTACTTCGTCTTGGTAGAGTCAATCGTCAAGCCTGCACACTTAAATTAAATCGCCGATCTCAGCAAACCAATTGCCGAGAATCCAACAGCCGACAATCCTGTAATAATTTTCACTGAATCTTGGTAAAAGTTTTACCGAGATGTCGTTAAAACTTCGCCGAGATCTCGATAATCCAACATTTTACCGATATTTCGGCAAAGTGCACCGAGACTCGGTAATGGTTTACCGAAATCTCGGTAAAAATAAAAACGAACGACGAAATAAACGACGTAGACACTTCGTCCGCGATCCGAATACTTGATTTTGATCCATCCAGCGTTGCGCGTATCAGCCTAATTAGTTTCGCCGGAAAACCATGTTCTGACATTATCTGCCAAAGCTCATTTCTTTTCACTGAATCGTACGCTGCTTTTGAGACAATAGCGAATGCGATCGAATATGCTGGGATACTCACTCCATATAGGAACGATGCATGCACAGCAAGGATCAACACAATACTCACTACACATAATATACTGTTGCTGGTTGAAGAAATCAGCCATTTAATTTAAGAAATGCACTATTTTCGGTGGGGCAATTTGGTGCGGGACACCCTTTATGGCAGTCCAGCTAGCACTATTTAAACCAGGATATTTTGCCACAGTACTTGGAGGCCGTACAGAACCTCGAGGATCTGCAGTTTACGGTGAATTCAGCTCAGGTGGCTATTGTCAAGACGCTGGGATTACGGACGCGCTCGTAAGCAGACGGTGAAGGTCGCACACGCCCCAGTACACAAAAACCCGCGTGGATGTGACGTTTGGAGAACCGGATCAAGATTGGTCGATTAACACAGTACAAGCAGGGGGAATCGATCAACGAGGCTAGTTCGTTATGTTGCTGAAATTGTGAAGCCCGCAGAGCTCCGAGATCTCACAGAAGTCAACATTACGGAGATCCTCGACACCCTGTACAGAACAGCGACAATGGGATGTCGTTGGCAGAAGAAGAGCGACACTGTAACGGACTTGGCAACATGACCGCGGTCGTAGTTACCGCCCAGGATATGCGTATATTGGTATAAAAAACTCACGACGATTCACGGGCGGATGGCGGAATGCTTCAACATGGTGCTAGAAGACTTCACGCAGCTACCAGACCAGTACAGAGGCTGCATCAACTGTTGCAGCTTGTGACAGTGTTCAGCAACGAAATCCGGTTGTAGTTTGGAATTGACAAATGTCGGTCAGTCCATCTTCACCGGGGTCAAGTAGTGGACGCCAACTGTTTCCGCGTCAATGAGCAGGAGGAGATTCGGAATATGGTTGAAGGCGAAGCGTACAAATACCTCGGCTTCCTGCCACACAGCAATCAAGAAGGAACTGCAGGATAAGTTCTTGCACCTATGTTCTGAGGAGCTTTCTGTCAGCCGGCGACAAGGTGAAGGCGACCAACACATTTGCTGTGCCCCTGTTGACCTACAGCTTTGGGATGGTAAAGTGAACCAAAACTGACCTCGAGGCGTTAGAATGAGCAGTACGAGTGGCGGTCACCAAGCACCGCATGCGCCATACAGAGTTGTCCATCGAGTGAGTCACCCTGCCACGCGCAGTAGGAGGAAGAGGCGTCACCGATATCCAGAAACTTTGTGTCTACCAGATCCTGCAGTTGCGGGCATATTTCGTAGAAAGCCAGAACCGTCATGAAATGTATCGCACTGTATGGCGCTTATAGCGCCCTGCATCTGACGAAGGAGGATTACCAGCTGAACTGCGACATCAAGACCATTGACGAGATGATCGTAGCGTGGAAGCATAATGAGTTGCATGGGACGCACCCCCATCAACTGGAGCTCGAGCACATCGATAAGGCGGTGTCGAATGCGTGGCTGGTGCGGGGTGACCTCTTCTCGGAAACAGAACGTTTCATGGCAGTCATCCAGGACCATGTAATTGCGACGAAGAACTATCGGCGGTAAATATTGCACGAAGAGGTGGAAAACCACTGTAGGAAGTGCAATTCAGTAGGGGAAACGATCAAGAATATCGCTGCAGGCTGCTCAGTGTTAGCTGGATCCTTCTACCTCGATCGTCACAACGAAGTTGCCAAGATTGTGCACCAACAGCTTGCATTAAAGCACAACTTGGTCGACAGATTTGTAACCTACTACAAGTACCAGCCGCACCCGGTTCTGAAAAATAGTTGCATAAAGCTGTACTGCGGTCGCGAGATCTTTACGGACGTCCTCATTCGCGCCAACCGGCCCGACATTGTGGTTTACGACAAAAGGATGAAGCAGGTAACCCTCATCGACATCGCTGTACCTTGAGACGATAATGTCCAATCAACGTTCTCCGGCAAGATAATTAAGTACCACGACCTAGTGGAGGATTTGAAGCAGATGTGGCACCTGGAGGACGTCCATGTAGTTCCGGTTGTCCTCTCGGCAACCGGAGTTGCCCTTCAATCTCTCCTAAGGTCCCTAGACGAGCTGAATTTAAGAATTTAAGAAGGACCTGAAAAGCATCCTGAAAGCGGTGATTCTTGGAAGTTGTAGTGTAGTTAGGTGGTTCCTAAATTATCAAAACTGACATCCGAAGCAGGCTCATTAGGATACAAGCAAACCGGCCAATGCGATCCACAGAGCCTAATCCTCGTTGGCATTTCGATTGCCCGGGGTAAGTGAAAATTTTCAGCCATTTTTGCTGAGAAGTGCCAGTCGCTCTAGGTTCAACCGCACCGTGGCGATCGTTGGTGCCGTACATTGCTGATGACGAATACTTTTGGCAGGTGAGGAAAAGACGCTGTTCTGAGCCGCTCCCAACCTGGAGAAGAGACGCTCAGGTTTGCAAAAACAAGCCCATTATCCCTTCCCTGGCAGCCACCGCTAAACCGAGGTTGGCCACCCGATTTTCTGTAAGGTTGCTCGCGGCTTGGCCGGTGGCACAAGGAGGTAGAGATAGGAATAGCTGCTAAGTAGCTTATGAACTCTTGGTCTGTACCATGATCTGAATTAGTGATACTTAAATAGTTGGTGGCAAAATGGCCAACATTTTTGTTGAAACCCCAGCATTACAGATTTCGAACCAGTCTACTCGTTTCGATCTGTTTCCGATTTTGGGATCTATTTCCGCAGTCAGTGTGCGAAACTCGCCTCCTGCTTAACGTCTGTCTTCGTTTGCTGCTTGCAAACTTGATATGCTGCGATGCGTAGGTACTTGCCCGCAAGCAACAATCCGTCCTTCCACACTGCAACATTGTGGTACGGTATGTATACAAAACCACACAATCGCAAGAAAATCACTCTTCTTTGCTGCTTTCCCAGCGAGAACGGAAGCCATCCGAAAAGGAGAAGGAAGTAAGCATGATAATGGGAATGTTTATTGCGAGCAAAACGGTTCCTCGGATTAGGGAGATTCCAGTGTGGCCTAAGGGGGTTCCATCGTAGCAGTGTGTTTCCAGGGCGGAGTGTTTACATGAAACAACTTATATAGCGTGGTGAAGTGCCCGAAGCGAGGAAGGGGTGGCTTGCCTGCTAAAGTCCAGTTTGATCCCAGTGGACTAGAGGAAAGCAGATTTTATGATCCGCAATGGCCTGGGTGACCCGACTCGAGATGGAAAGTGGCTTACGTGGTTTATGTTTATTGTTTAATCTTGGCTTTGGTGAACACTAAAGAGTATATGCTAGCTACGCCCGTTCCGGAGGAATGCGTTGCCTCTCTCTCTAGATAGGTCAGGGAAGGTTGCAGTGTGGAATAATAATTTATCATTCTACGGTTCTACGGTTTCCATTCCGGTTACGGGAGTGACAAAAAAGAGCTGTCATCTAGTCGACAGAGATGGAAATCCGGGTTTGGAGTGACGATCGGATTGGTGAACCTCAAACCACCTGCTCACACCTACAATTATGAAGTATGTACAGCAATCGTTTCAGCGATGCGGCTATAATCGTTGTTGGATCGTACAAGGTACCTATATTTACCCTACAGGAGAAAGGCATACTGTACTTCTAACAAAATCAAACTAGGATGATGGACGTCCGAGTGGATTGAATAAAATGTGCAAATTTATTCTGCTGAATGTGAAATACTGTTTTCATTTTCCGCAGGTACGGAACGTAGAACAATTTGTCCAAGAGCAGAGGGAGAAAGCAAATTTTAACCCGTTCGTTGTATCTTTTAGCAAGGAAACTTCATCCCACCCACCCATTGTTCAAGTGATGAAAAATTTCCAACCAGATTGATGTTTTTTTTCCTCTTCTAGGTTCGAAACCTGAAATCGCTTTGGCTTGAGCACATATTTGATTTGATGATTGATTCACAGGCCTGGCGCGAATTGGCAATCCTATCGTTGAAGTGTGAGAAATTACTAAATCCAATCATTCCACCTCATAGTTTGGTTGTACCGGCTCCGGCTCGGCACGGCTCGTTGATGAATTTGGATGAAAACCTTTTCCGGGTAAAATTACCCGAGTTCGAACGTTTCATCATCATTGATCTCGATCAATCGGTTCTGATTGATTGGTTGCGGTCACCACGATAATTATACTCATTTACGGTAATCAGGTCAGCATCGTCATTTGCAATTAGCAATTTTCGGTCCAAGGGTTCACGGGACTCGTGACATTAAAATTTCGCTGATGGTAATTAAGTTTAATTATTTGGTTCAACAGGTTGCTGCTTTCGGATTTTTCTTCCCCAATTTCGGAACATGTTTGAACAAAAACAGAAATTCCTCTTGAAAATGTGCAAACAAATGTGGAAATTATGCTACAGGAATTCCTGAAAAAAAAACATAAAAATTTTAGAGGATTTTCATAAAGTATCCTTAAGGAATTCATTTGAGTTGTAACGAAATATCCTCTGGAAATATTATTAAATTTTTTTCTACGAATTTCTCTGGGAATTCCAGTACGAATTCCACTAGATAGTCTACTAGAAATTCTGCTGAGAAATCCTCTGGAAATCTCACTGGAAATGCCACTGGTAATACACAGCAATTCCACTAAGATTTTCACTAAGGATTCTTCTGGAAATTCTACTGAGAAATCCTTTAGGAATTCCTTAGGAAATTCCTCTAGCAATCCCACACGGAATTTATCTGAAAATTCCACTAAGATTTTCACTGAGAATTCCACTGGTCATTTCACTTGAAATGACTTTGGAAATACTACTAGGATTTTTTCAAGGAAATCCAATGGGAATTCCTCTGTAAATTCTTCTGGAAATCCCCCTCGGAAGTCTTCTGGGAATTCCACTTAGATTTTCACTGGGTATTTCAGTGGGAATTTTACTGTGAATTCCAATAGGAATTCCTCTGGGAATTTCAGTGTGGATTCTACTGGAAATTCCATCAGGAATTTATGAGATGAACCAGCCGAGGGCTGAAAATCTCGATAATAAAGAAAAATATTAATAATAATAATAATAATCAGGAATTTCTTTGCGAGTTCCACTGGCTATTCCTCTGGGAATTTCACTGGCAATTTCTCTAAGAAATCAACTGGGAATTTCTCTAGGAATACCACTGATTCTTCCCCATAGAATTCCACTAGGATTATCACTGGGAATTCCACTGAAAATCCCACTGGGCATTCCTCAGGACATTTCACTTGAAATTTCTCAAGGAATTCTTCTGGGAATTCCTCTTGGAATTCAACTGGAAGTTCTACTGGGAATTCCTCGAGAAATTCCTCTGGGAATTCCTCTATGCTTTCCTCTGACAATCTCTCTACAAATTATACTTGGAATTCCTTTGAAAATTCCCTGATGAATTCCTCTGGAAATTTTCCTGGGAATTTCACTGGTAAGAGCTATGGAAATTCCACAGGGAATTCCTTTGTGAATTCCACAGGTAATTCTTCTGGGAATTCCATTATAAATTCTTCTGGGGATTTCTCTGGGATTTTATGTGAGAATTTCACTGGGAAATCCTCTGGTAACTGGAAATTCCTCTGGTGATTCCTTTGGAAATGCCTCTAGGAATACCACTGGTAATTCCACTGCGAATTCCTCTGGGATTTCCATTCAGAATCCCATTGAGAATTCCTGTGGGAATTCCATTGAGAATTCCTCTACGAATTGCACTGGGAAAACCTCTGGAAATTCCACTGCAAATTCCATCTGGAAATTCCTCTTTGAATTCCACTTGGAATTCCTATGAGAATTCCACTGGGTGTTCCTCTAAGAATTGCACTGGGATTTCCTTCGGGAATTCCTCTGGGAAATCCTGTGGTGGTTTCTTTGGAAATTACTCTCGAAACACCACTGGGAATTCCACTGAGAATTCCACTGGGAATTCCATTCAGAATTCCTCTGGGAATTCCATTGAGAATTCCTCTAAGAATTTCACTGGGAAAACCTCTGGGAATTCCACTGTAAATTCCTTCTGGGAATTTCTCTTTGAATTTCACTTGAAATTCCTATGAGAACTCCATTGGGAATTCCTCTGGTGACTCCACTGTAAATTCCTCTTGGAATTTCACTGGGCCACTGTGAATTCCACTGGGAATTCCAATGAGAATTCCATTGAAAATTCCTCTGGGAGTTCCATTGAGAATTCCACTGCGAATTTCTCTAGGAATCCCACTGGGAAGACCTCTGGGAATTCCACAGTAGGCCGTCCCTTATTTTGCAAAATTAAGAAATGTTATAAGTTCGTTAGTGGAAAATGATCGTTTTAGCTAAAAAATGATCGTGTCAAAATTTGAAGTCCGTATCTCAAGGCTAAGTGGTCCCTCAAAGGGCCTAAAGTTGTCAAAAATTGTATGAGACCAAAAAAACATGAAATTTTTTTCGACAAAAAAAATACGCTATTCTACTAAAATTGAGTTATTGAACAAAATAGGGTAAGTTTCCTTCGGAATCTAAAAAAATGGTCAAAAATGCTGATTTCTCAGTTGTTTTTTGTCAATATCTTGGGAACGAGTAGAGATATCGCAAATCTAAGCACATTTTTGGCCCTGTAGGGTCCCAAAATCACCGGTTTTAGTGGAATAGCGTATTTGTTTTGTCGAAAAAAAATTCATGTTTTTTTGGTCCCATACTATTTTTGACAACTTTAGGCCCCTTGAGGGACCACTTAGCCTTGAGATACGGACTTCAAATTTTGACACGATCATTTTTTAGCTAAAACGATCATTTTCCACTAACGAACTTATAACATTTCTTAATTTTGCAAAATAAGGGACGGCCTATTCCACAGGGGATTCCTCTGGGAATTCCACTGCAAATTCCTCTGGGAATTTCTCTCGGAATTCCACTAGGAAATCCATTGCGAATTCCACTAGGAATTCCATTGAGAATCCCACTTAAAATTCCTCTGGGAATTCCATTGATAATTCCTCTAGGAATTCCACTGGGAATACCTCTGATAATTCCTCAGGAAATTCCTCTCATGATTCCACTGGGAAATTTACTGAGAATTCCACTGGAAATTCCTCTGGGCATGTCTTTGGGAATTCCTCTGTGAATTTCTCTGGCAATCTCTCTAGGAATTCTATGGATGGAAATTCTGGGAACTCCACAACGAACTCCTCTAAGCATTCCACTGGGAATAAAAATGGAAATTCTCCTGGGAATTTCTGTGGGAATTCCTTTTATGAATCCCACTGGAATTTTCTCTGAAAGTTCCACTGGGAATTTCTAGGGAAGTTCCACTAAAAATGCTTCTAGACATTCCACTGAGAATACCATTGGGAATTCCACTGATAATTCTACTGCGATTTCATCTGTGAATTCTACTGAGAATACCACTGGAAGTTCCTAAGGGAGTTCCTGTGGGAATTCCTCTGGAGGATCCACTGAGAATTTTACTAAAATACCTCTGGAAATTCCTCTCAGAATTCCCCTAAGAATTCTACTTGGAATTCCTCTATTAATTCCAAAGAATAATATTGGGAATTCCTTTAGAAATTCCACTGAGAATTCCTTTGGAAATTCCACTGGAAATTTCTCTGGAAGTTCCACTGGGAATTCCCCTGGGAATTCTTCCAGGAAATTCCTCCGGGGATTCCTCCAGGAAGTCCTCCGGGGATTCCTCCAGGAAGTCCTCCGGGGATTCCTCCAGGAAGTCCTCCGGGGATTCCTCCAGGAAGTCCTCCGGGTATTCCTCCAGGAAGTCCTCCGGGGATTCCTCCAGGAAGTCCTCCGGGGATTCCTCCAGGAAGTCCTCCGGGGATTCCTCCAGGAAGTCCTCCGGGGATTCCTCCAGGAAGTCCTCCGGGGATTCCTCCAGGAAGTCCTCCGGGGATTCCTCCAGGAAGTCCTCCGGGGATTCCTCCAGGAAGTCCTCCGGGGATTCCTCCAGGAAGTCCTCCGGGGATTCCTCCAGGAAGTCCTCCGGGGATTCCTCCAGGAAGTCCTCCGGGGATTCCTCCAGGAAGTCCTCCGGGGATTCCTCCAGGAAGTCCTCCGGGGATTCCTCCAGGAAGTCCTCCGGGGATTCCTCCAGGAAGTCCTCCGGGGATTCCTCCAGGAAGTCCTCCGGGGATTCCTCCAGGAAGTCCTCCGGGGATTCCTCCAGGAAGTCCTCCGGGGATTCCTCCAGGAAGTCCTCCGGGGATTCCTCCAGGAAGTCCTCCGGGGATTCCTCCAGGAAGTCCTCCGGGGATTCCTCCAGGAAGTCCTCCGGGGATTCCTCCAGGAAGTCCTCCGGGGATTCCTCCAGGAAGTCCTCCGGGGATTCCTCCAGGAAGTCCTCCGGGGATTCCTCCAGGAAGTCCTCCGGGGATTCCTCCAGGAAGTCCTCCGGGGATTCCTCCAGGAAGTCCTCCGGGGATTCCTCCAGGAAGTCCTCCGGGGATTCCTCCAGGAAGTCCTCCGGGGATTCCTCCAGGAAGTCCTACGGGGATTCCTCCAGGAAGTCCTCCGGGGATTCCTCCAGGAAGTCCTCCGGGGATTCCTCCAGGAAGTCCTCCGGGGATTCCTCCAGGAAGTCCTCCGGGGATTCCTCTAGGAAGTCCTCCGGGGATTCCTCTAGGAAGTCCTCCGGGGATTCCTCTAGGAAGTCCTCCGGGGATTCCTCCAGGAAATCATGGGCGTTTCCAGAAAAGCTTCTAGACATTCCAGACCGATTACATGTGCAGAACCGATGATCTCTATACTCAAGGAAGGTCTTGAAGATTCTCAAACAGATATTGAACTTGACACTTGACAGCTAAAAGACAGCATATGAGGTTGAAAACAAATTTAAAAGTTTTTCCAATGTCCACCCTCGCGCCCTTCATGATGTTTGCATCCGATACACTGATAGGGTAAATGTACCAATAGTGGTGCTATTAGTAGCTTCTTGTTGAAAAATAATTGAATAAAAATGATAATACAACAAAATAAAAAGTCTGAAAACGTTAATCGGTAGTTTTTCACTTAAATTTGCTAGGAAAAATGTAAAAACCATTGTTTATTTCAGTTTTTGCTAATAAATCACTTGCACCAACTATAGGTACACGGTTCCTATTATGGAGGTAAAATTTAACATTGGTTCCTATAGAATTTTCTCTGAAAGTTCCACTGGGAATTTCTAGGGAAGTTCCACTAAAAATGCTTCTAGACATTCCACTGAGAATACCATTGGGAATTCCACTGATAATTCTACTGCGATTTCATCTGTGAATTCTACTGAGAATACCACTGGAAGTTCCTAAGGGAGTTCCTGTGGGAATTCCTCTGGAGGATCCACTGAGAATTTTACTAAAATACCTCTGGAAATTCCTCTCAGAATTCCCCTAAGAATTCTACTTGGAATTCCTCTATTAATTCCAAAGAATAATATTGGGAATTCCTTTAGAAATTCCACTGAGAATTCCTTTGGAAATTCCACTGGAAATTTCTCTGGAAGTTAAACTAAGAATTCCCCTGGAAAATTCACTAAATATGCATCTGGAAAATGCACTGGAAATAGAACTGGTAATTTCACTGCGAGTTCCTCTGGGTATTCCACTAGAAATTCTAGAGGACTTTCCTCTAGGAATTCCACTACGAATTCCTCTAGGGAATTCCCTAAGGAATTCCTTCGAGAATTCAACCAGGAATTCCTCAGAGAATTCCACCAGGAATTCTCCCAGGAATTCTTGCAAGAATTTCTGTAAAAATTTCTCCGGAAATTCCTCCTGGATTTTATTTTCCGGGAATCCCTGCAGGAATTCATCCGGGAATTTCTCTGGAAATTTCTTTTGGAACTCCTCCGGGAATTTCTTCAGGGTTCCTTTAGAACTTTATACAGGAATTCTCTTAGGAATTTCTCCAAACATTCATCTATGAATTTCTCCAGGAATTCCTTCAGGAATATTTCCAGGAATTCCTTCAGGAATGTCTCCAAGAATTCCTTCAGGAATTTCTCCAGAAGTTCCTCTAGTTATGTCTCCAGGAATTCCTTAAGGAATTTCTTCAGGAATTTCTTCAGTGATTTTTCAAGGAATTACTCCAGGAATTTCTCCAGCAACTCCTTCAGGAACTCCTTCAGGAATTCCTAAAGGGGGGGGGGGGGGGGGGGGGTGGTGGAGTATTCTTCCAGGAAATTCCTCCGGGAGATCCTCCAGGAAAGTCCTCCGGGAATTCCTCCAGGAAGTCCTCCGGAAATTCCTCCAGGAAGTCCTTCAGGAATTCCTCTAGGAAGTCCTCCGGGAATTCCTCCAAGAAGTCCTCCAGGAATTCCTCCAAGAAGTCCTCCGGGAATTCCTCCAGGAAGTCCTCCGGGAATTCCTCAAGGGAGTCCTCCGGGAATTCCTCCAGGAAGTCCTTCGAGAATTCCTCCGGGAATTTCTCCAGATAGTCCTCCAGGAATTCCTCCAGGAAGTCCTCCGGGAATTCCTCCAGGAAGTCCTCCGGGAATTCCTCCAGGAAGTCCTTCGGGAATTCCTCCAGGAAGTCCTTCGGGAATTCCTCCTGGAAGTCCTCCGGGAACTCCTCCAGAAAGTCCTCCGGGAGTTCCTCCAGCAAGTCCTCCGGGAATTCCTCCAGGAAGTCCTCCGGGAATTTCTCTTCAGGAAGTCCTTCGGGAATTCCTCTAGGAAGTCCTTCGGGAATTTCTCCAGGAAGTCGTCCGGGAATTCCTCCAGGAAGTCGTCCGGGGATTCCTCCAGGAAGTCGTCCGGGAATTCCTCCAGGAGGTCGTCCGGGAATTCCTCCAGGAAGTCGTCCGGGAATTCCTCCAGGAAGTCGTCCGGGAATTCCTCCAGGAAGTCCTCCGGGAATTTCTCGAGAAAGTCCTTCGGGAATTTCTCGAGAAAGTCCTTCGGGAATTTCTCGAGAAAGTCCTTCGGGAATTTCTCGAGAAAGCCCTTCGGGAATTTCTCCAGGAAGTCCTTCGGGAATTCCTCCAGGAAGTCCCCCGGGAATTCCTCCAGGAAGTCCCCAGGGAATTCCTCCAGGAAGTCCCCCGGGAATTCCTCCAGGAAGTCCCCCGGAAATTCCTCCAGAAAGCCCCCCGGGAATTCCTCCAGGAAGTCCCCTGGAAATTCGTCCAGCAAATCCGCCGGGAGTTCCTCCAGGAAGTCCGCCGGGAGTTCCTCCAGGAAGTCTGCCGATAGTTCCTCCAGGAAGTCTGCCGGGAGTTCCTCCGGGAAGTTCGCCGGGAGTATCTCCTGGAATTCCGCCTGGAGTATCTCCAGGAAGTCCTATAGAAATTCCTAGAGGAAGTCTTCAAGGAATTCCTCTAGGAATTCCTTCAGGAATTTCTCCAGGAAGTCCTCCAGGAATCCTAGAAGCATGTCCTCCGGGAATTCCTCCAGGATGTCCTCCGGGGATTCCTCCAGAAAGTTCTTCAGGCATTCCTCTAGAAATTTGTCCAGGAATTACTCCAGGAATTCCTCCAGGAATTTCTCCAGGAAGTCCTTCGGGAATTCCTTCAGGAAGTCCTCCGGGAATTCCTCCAGGAAGTCCTTCGGAATTTTCTCCAGGAAGTCCTCCAAGAATTCCATCAGTAATTTCTTCTGGAATTCCTCCAGAAATTCCTCCTGGCTATTCTCCAGAAATTCCTCCGGGAATTTCTACAGGAAGTCCTCCGGGAATTTCTTCAGGAAGTCCTCCGGGAATTCCTCTAGGAAGTCCTCCGGAATTTCCTCCAGGAAGTCCTCCGGGAATTCCTCCAGGAAGTCCTCCGGGAATTTCTCCAGGAAGTCCTTCGGGAATTCCTCCAGGAAGTTCCCGGGAATTCTTCCAGAAATTTCTCCAGAAATTCCTCCAGGAATTCCTCCAGAAATTCCTCCAGGAATACCTCCAGGAATTCCATCAGTAATTTCTTCTGGAATTCCTCCAGAAATTCCTCCTGGCATTTCTCCAGAAATTCCTCCTGGCATTTCTCCAGAAATTCCTCCGGGAATTTCTACAGGAAGTCCTCCGGGAATTCCTTCAGGAAGTCCTCCGGGAATTTCTCTAGGAAGTCCTCCGGAATTTCCTCCAGGAAGTCCTCCGGGAATTCCTCCAGGAAGTCCTCCGGGAATTTTCTCGAGGAAGTCCTCCGGGAATTTCTCGAGGAAGTCCTCTGGGAATTTCTCCAGGAAGTCCTTCGGGAATTCCTCCAGGAAGTCCTCCGGGAATTCCTCCAGGAAGTCCTCCGGGAATTTCTCGAGGAAGTCCTCCGGGAATTTCTCGAGGAAGTCCTCCGGGAATTTCTCCAGGAAGTCCTTCGGGAATTCCTCCAGGAAGTCCTTCGGGAATTCCTCCAGGAAGTCGTCCGGGAATTTCTCCAGGAAGTCGTCCGGGAATTCCTCCAGGAAGTCCTCCGGGAATTTCTCGAGAAAGTCCTTCGGGAATTTCTAAAGGAAGTCCTTCAGGAATTTCTCCAGGAAGTCCTCCGGGAATTCCTCCAGGAAGTCCTCCGGGAATTTCTCCAGGAAGTCCTCCGGGAATTCTTCCAGGAAGTTCTCCGGGAATTCGCCCAATAGTGCCTCCGGTAATTTCGCCTGGAATTGAAGCCAGAAGACCTCCAGGGATGTTTTCGGGAATTCCCTTTTATTTTTTCCAGAAATTTCTAAGAGAATTCTCAAGAATTTATCCGGGAATTCCATTAGACTTAGCTCCAAAATTTTTTCCAGGAATTGCTTCGGAAATCATTCCAGTTTTTGTTTTCTTTGTTTTGTTTTTTTTATAGTCATAACTATCTATGTATTGCTAGTTGTGGGAAAAAAACTGCGTGTGAGCTTAGCATTCTTGAATGGAAGTTCTGTAACATTGCATCCAGTTGAGTACAGTCGCTGCTGGCTAGAACTCGTTTTCACTGCATAAATCTAACACAACCATGAAATAAACAACAATATCAATAAGAAAAGTCCACTAGAAAGGCTACAAAAAAGCATCACATAAAAGAAACACTCAAGTGTCGAGACCCTGGAATCGAATAATGAATTGCACCCAGTGCTTTTCAGTCCGGTGAATGCTCTTCATCAAGGTTTGTTTTTATCCTTCTAAGATTTTTATTTTCCAGGAAAGGAAGGGAAAATGGCTTAAAGTGCGCCTTTGGTATGAAATCATGCTATTTTCTGATTTTTTGAGATGGAACTATCGACTTTTCTTCTGAACTGCACGTCAACCCGAACGTCGGAGACGGATTTAGTGGTCCAGTGGTTACCGTATGCTGTAGGTTCTGGGTTCAATCCCTGACTACCCTTTTCCTCCAACTTGATATCTTTCTATTTTCATTCTCTCTCTTCTTTACGTATACAACTACAGTGTGTTTCATATGTGCAAGGCCATGGCCAGAACCAGAAAGGGGTTGAAAAGGCCGAGCCAGCGAACAGTGCCGCGTCATCGCATCATTTTGAATAATCTCCACTCAATCTACCTGGCATCCACACACCAACGTGAACCCTCTGGCACACAAAACATTTATTTGCCAAATCACTCCGGTATCCTTGTCTAAACATGTGTACTTCAGTAGACGCAGTAGTGGTGTTACCGTCTGCCCAGACAACCAATTTGCACGTATAATGAAGTTCATATTCATGTTATACGTACTTTTATGCGGTAAAGTCACATCGCATAAGATGCAGTAAAAGTGCCTTGTGCGTACAAAAGTGGAGGCGCATTGACGGGAAAATAATGACGCTATATGACTTGAAGCGATATCTTATGCGATGTACGGTATGCACTATTGCGACGTAATATAGCACCTTATGCGACTTAAAAATATTCGAAATAAAAAAATCACCTAAGCATCGAACTAATAACCTTTGGATTATTGAGACGCGCTTCACACTTAGCACCAAACACCACTTATGAAACACACTGATTAAATGTCATGATATTCTAACTCGCCTCAGTGCTTGTTGGAATGCACTTGGTTTCCGTGCGCTGTACGTGTTCGGCAAGCTCTTTGGAAATCAAAATGACGTTGCATGATTTCCCGCACAGTTACCACTTCTCCTCTCTTGCTAGCACCACCCCTTGTTAATTATAAGGTCAAAAAAAACAAAACTGATGACTTTATAACTTGTTTTGTATCCATAATGATAGCTTCTCATTTTCTTTTAGCTTTTTGGCACTCCAACAGCACCTCTTTCATTGTTATCACATATCACATCGCAATATGCCAACGTTAACGATTCTAGCTTATGCGAGTTAGTATGTACATTTGAACGAGTTTATTTTCACTTTTATGCGATTTAGTTTGTACACCAATGCGAGTTAAAATGACATAATTCATAAAGCACCCAGCGAAGTCGTATAATCATCGCAGTTCGTAATTATGCGAATTCAATTGACACTTTGCGAGTGCACTCGAACGCTTTTGCGAATAAGCAAAGTTCGTCGCAACAAAACATCGGAATATCGTCTACTACGATGTAGTCATGCATTATGAAAGTTAATTTGCACTCTTATATGATTTTACCAGATACATCGCAGTAAGTTCAAAAAATAACATAATATGCGATGAAAATTGTCCCTCAGCCGTACATATATGCGATAGTGACTAAAAATAGTATTTTATACGATGTACAGCGTGCATCCTTATGTGATTCCTGGTTGTCTGGGTGCCTTGGACAAGCGGCTGCAAACTGCAGCCTGACGTAGGCGCCATTCTCGCCTCACTATAGAAGATCACCAATACTCCCACATTGAAGATGCCTGTTACTCCCAAGCAGCTATCTCATCCAAGAGAACGTACTTTATCCCACGCTCCCCTAGCTGCTCTTGCTCCGCTTCACGGCGAATCGTAGCGTGAAGCGGGGCAGCTTCCAAGACCGGAAAGCAATCGTCTTGGCGCAATTTATTATTGCCATCATTCACAGCTCACAGCCCCGGGAATATCCACCGGATTTAGTGCGAAGTTAATTCATTACACCGACTACGACGACGACGACGGATCACTGAGATCAGTTCCACCAAGTGTCAGTCCGTGGTTCCGCTTCCGGTTTGCCCTCTTCGCCATCCATCACCGCACCATCGTGCACCGTATTCGTTCGTAAGCTTTCGCCACAAGGCAGAGGAATTCCCAGTGGTCCTCCATTCCGGTAATGTGCCACTCTCCATTCCGCGGTTCTGCGCTCGTCACATCGTACACCGTGTTGTAGGCATCGCTTTTTAATATTTGGAGGAGCCAGCAAAATTGTAAAAGTGCCATCTGTTGGTTGACGACACTCCAGTGATCAAAAAAACGCCTGAATGTAGTCACAAGAGTCATTCATTTGCCACATTTTACGGCGTGCGGTGCGGTACTACAATGAATGGGTTGCGTGCGTGCGGTGTGGCAGTCGCCGTGAAGCCGGCAAACAAACGAGCTTGGGGAAAAAACAATGGATTCAGCTGCCGAGGCCAGTGTCAGGCGGGCGCTCACCAAATCCCAACTCTCATGTGGGATTATTCACTGACTGCCCCGGCAGATGGAATATTGTTGCGTGTCTGGCTGAGGCGAAATCCACGCATACACAACCATTTTTTTTTGTGTTTGGCAGGTGCGTGGCACCAGGGAAAGCGAGAGAAAAAAAATCCAATCCAAATCTCCGGAAACAATATTGATTTGTAATCGAATTTTGGCTACGTAAATTCCGCTTTATTGAAGTGCACGGACGGCGGGATGAGAGCTTTTCATTACTCTTGCTGTGGCCACGGCCATCAATTTCGATTAAATTGGTGCATAGCTTTGTCGTTGCGTTATTGGTGATGGTTTTTTCCTATTTAGTTTTGGCTTTACGTTCCTGTTGGAACTTTTATCTGGCTCTCTTCAAGTATTCTTCGAGCACTTCTACATTTAGGAAATACAGGAGTTTCCTGCCCAATAATAAGTGCCGAAACGTTGCGCAAAGCAAAACTCACAGCACTCAGCAACAGATTTACAGTCGCGCTCATCCAGCATTGCATGAATTTGTATATTGTGTGGCAAGTATATTGATAAACTATCACCAGGAAGTCGGTAATGATCTTCACTCATCGTTTCCGAATTGAAGATCCAAAACATGATCCACTAAGCTATCTGAAGACCCAATTGGCGCAGGTTGATTGTAATCAAATCACAGAATTTTGCGATAGTGATTTCGGTTTATTCAAGAGGATTCATAGGTTTTTGAAGTTATAGAAGTTCAAATTTTCATTACACTGGACCCTTTTTTTATGCACCTTGCTGGGGAAGTTCCCAGAGAATCCATGAGAACGGCGTTCCAAGGAGCTTCAGGGACGTTTCAGACGTTTTGGCAGGTTTGGTTGGCGCTTCAGTTGGATTACGGGGTAGTGATGGTAACTAGGGCATCGGTAGCCAGGAGTCATTTATAGCGGAGAGCAAAGGGAGGTTGCAAGGGCGTTACAGGGGGTCTCAAGGGGTTGCAGGAGTACCAGGAAATCTCAGGGGCGTTTTGAGAAGTCCCAATAGGTTTCAAAGGAGTACCTGTAGGTCTCATGGGCATTTCGAGGAGTTTAAGCAGGTACCAGGGGATCTCAGAGACGTTTCAAGAGGGTCCATGGGGTTTCGAGGAGTAGCAGGAGGTCTCAGGGATGTTTAAAGTGATCTCAGGGTCATCTCAGGGGATTTCAAGGGTTATTCTGAAGCCTCCAAGGAGATCTAACAGGGTTTCAAGGGCGTATCCGCGTCAAAGGATATCATTAATCTTTCAAGGAGTCTCATGGGCGTTTATGACGGTTTCAGGGGGGTAGCCGGAGTTCTTAGAGGCGTTTTAGGGGGTACCAGGGGGTTTAAGGAGGTCACATGAGAACGCAGGGGCGTTTAACTTTCCTAATGTTTCATATGGGGAACAGTTCGCTGGCATAGTATAAAATATGTCATCGGTCTCAGGGGCGCTCCAGGGAGTTTCGGGACGTTTCAGGGAGTTCTATGGGGTACCTACTGATCTCAAGGGAGTTCCAAGGAGGCTCCAGGGGATCCCAAGGGCGTTTCAGGGTGTCACATGAGGACTCAGTAACATATAAGGGAGCCTCACGGTCGTCTTAGGTGGTTTAAGGGGGTTACAGGGGGTCTAAGGGGCGTTTCATGAGTCTCAGGGTTTATTTAGGGGGTTTCAGAGACCTCAGGTTCACTTCAATGGGTATCATAGTGTTCCATGGAAGATCCGGAGAGCCTCAAGGGCGTTTCAGGAGATACCAGGACATGTCAGAGCGTTTAAAGGATTCCCATGGGTTTTCAGGTGATAACATGTGGTCTCAGAGGCGTTTAACCTTCATCCAGCCAACGTTCATTTTCCACCTTCGGAAAAGCACAATAATGGTCATAACTTTTTTGTTTTTCGATGGATTTTGATGAAATTTTCACAACTTCCTGAAAAACTCTTCTATTTTATTATGCCGGGGACATGGGTGCCTGGTCCACATGGTTCCGGAGTTATTCCGGATTGTCTTGGGGTACCAAAATTGGCCACATACTTTGCGCAACATATATCTCAAGATCCCGATGAGATAGAAGTATAGTGTCTTTGGCGAATTTGTTCAGCAGGTTAAGAACTAACTGGCAATGGCGACTTTAATCTCATAAAATTTCAAAATTTAATTTTGCATTTAAAGTATTAAATTCACTTGTTGTAAGAATTTAGACGCGTTATTCGGTTTTAGAAGAGCAAAATTAAGCAGTGAAGGAAATTTTCCTTTTCAACCGATGCTTAATTGTGTACTGACCAATTTCGCCCCAAAGTGGCAATTCCAATATTTTGATATTTGAAGTTATTTAACTTAAAGTTTAAATTTGTTGAACAAAATTCTGTCACATGGTTCCATAAAGATCCACTGGGTACTGGATTTACAGAAATTCTTTTGGCAATATTTGAACAGGCACTGATGTTATCCGCAAAAGTTGTTTTAAGGTGATCAATTTGACCCCGGATTACGGTACCTCATTAGGGTATCGAGATAAACGTGTTTGAAATTTTCAGACACAATGCGCCACCTAGCGGATAAATCCCAAACCAAAGACTTTACTATCAGATAGTTCGGAGCTTGCTGATAAATTTTGCCGAAGACAGCATCATTCTATCTTAGCAGGTTTCTGAGATATGAGGATTTGAACATTTTTGCCACTGGCGCCGCCTAGCGGCCGAATCGCGAATCAAAGTCGCCATTGCCAGTTAGTTCTTAACCTGCTGAACAAATTCGCCAAAGACGCTATACTTCTATCTCATCGGGATCTTGAGATATATGTTGCGCAAAGTATGTGGCCAATTTTGGTACCCCAAGACAATCCGGAATAACTCCGGAACCATGTGGACCAGGCACCCATGTCCCCGGCATAATAAACTAGAAGAGTTTTTCGGGAAGTTGTTAAAATTTCATCAAAATCCATCGAAAAACAAAAAAGTTATGACCATTTTTGTGCTTTTCCGAAGGTGGAAAATGTACGTTGGCTGGATGAAGGTTAAAAGGTCGTCTCATTGGGTTTTAGAGAGTTCAAGGGAGCTCCATGGGGTCTCAAAGACGATTCAAAGGGGTTCCAGGAAATTTCAGCGGTGTGTCAACAGGGTCCCAGGGGGTTGCAAGACGTCTCAAGGGTGCTCAGGGTATCGCAGAGGCCATTCAGGGGGTTTCAGAGGGCTTCATGGGAGTTTCAGGAGGCACCTGCAGATCTCATGGCGTTTAAAAGAGGGTCGAGGAAATCCCCAGGGCGTTTCAGAGGGCCACATGAAAACTCAATGGCGTTTAAAGAGTATCAGGGTCGTCTTAAAGCCTCATGTAGTTTCAGATGGTTGTAGGAGGTTGTAGAGCGCATAGGTGTTTACCGAGTTTTAGGGGCCTCAAAGATGCTTCAATGGGTCCCATAATGTTTCGCGGAAGATCCAGGGAGCCTCAAGGGCGTTACCCCAGGGATTCCAGGAGATGTCAAGTGCGTTTCAAAAACTCCCAGGGGGTTTCAGGGGGATACCATGTGATTTCAGATGCGTTTCAAGGGGACTCAGGGTCGTCTCATGGGGTATTAGAAAGTTCCAGGAGGCTCTAGGAGGCTCAAAGACGTTTCGAAGGGGTTTAGGAGATTTCTGGAGTGTGTCAACAGGGTCCCAGGGCGTTTCAAGCGGTACCAGGAAGTCTGATTGGCGCTTCATAGTATCTCAGGAGCATTTCAGGAAGCTTCATGGGGGTTTTAGGGGACTCTAGGGATATCAGAGTGCTTTAGGGGGTAACAGGGGTTCTCAGTTGGGATGCAGGGGGTCTTTGGGGCATTTCAGGGGGTTTCAGGAAGAGTTGCGGGATATGTCAAAGGTGTTTCAAGGGAGTCCCAGGGAGTTTGGGAGGGCTCAAGGAGTCTCAGGGGTGCTTCAGTAGTTCTAAAGGGCTTTTCATGGGGTGTTATGGGGGTTCCCTTAGAGCCGCTTCAAAAGATCTGTGATAGTTTCAAGATCGTCCCAGAGAATCTCTAGGGCGTTTCAGGTGAATATATAACGAAGCCACCCCTCGAATTTTCAAGAGCACAAATCTGAAGAACCAAATGTCTCACCACGCTGAAAAGTTGATCGATTAGTCACCCGCTGGTGGTGACCAATCGATCAACTTTTCAGCACAATCAATCATTTGGTTCTTTAGATTTGTGCTCTTGAAAATTCGAGGGATGGCTTCGTTATATATTCACCTTCAGAGAATTTCAGAGGTTCCAGCAGAAGCGTTTCAAAAAGATCCTATTCTTATATTATCTCAGGGGCGTGTCAAGGAGATTCCAGGGGCTTTCAAGGGGAAAGGGAGGTCTCAGAGGCCCTCCAAGGGGTCTTTGGTGGATTCTAGGGGGCCTCAGGGGTGCTTTAAAGGGCTTCAGAGAGTTGCAGGAATGTTCCAGATAGACTCAGTGGCGTTTAACAGGGTTTCAGGGGCGTTTTAGGGCGTTTCAGGGGCTACCAAGTGATCTTGGGCGCGTTTTAAGGGAGTCCCAGGGGGTTTCAAAAGGAATCTTGAGGTTTTCAGGGGCATTTCAGTGTGTCTCAGGGAGGTTCCAGAGTGCATTTGAGACGCTTCGAAAGGTCTCAGAGGCATCTTCCAGGGGTTCTCATAGGCGTTTTAGGGGATTTCAGGAGGTACCAGTAGATACTGACACCCCTGGGGACCCTCTTGAAACGGCCTGGAGCTCAGTGTTGATTCGCCAAACTCACCGCTGAAAGAATCATGCATGAGTTGACTCGTGATTTAACTCATTGCTTTATTTTTTGGTGCTCTTATTGTCTACATCGAAATTTTTAGAATTGCATGATAGAACAAAAGCAAATCTAGCGTACAACAACATTGAATGTCGTTCAAATTGATTTGAATTCGTTTTACAAGCAAACGTTTGATTCGTGGGAGCGAAAGAACTCGCACGTGAGAAAACGATTCAGAATCGCGCACGAGTTTGCTCACGCAGGAGCAGCTCATGAGTGTACTTTGGGTGTGAGTTTACCAACTCTGCTGGAGATCTCCTGGTATGCCCCTGAAACAGCTTGGGCCCCTTGAAAAGCTTCTGAGATTTACTGCTGCTTCCTGAACCTGAGACGCCTTTAAGATCGCCTAAGGCAACCCTGAGATCCCCTTGAACGTCTCCAAAACCTCACGGTATCGATTGAAGGTCCCTATGCCCGTCCCTGAGACCTAATAGTACCCTCTGAAATCCTCCAAGATCCCCTTGAAACGCCCCTGAGATCTCCTGGTACCCCCTTGAAACCTCCTGAAACTGCACTGAGGCCCCTGGAGCGCTCCTTAAAGCCACTGGAATCGCATGGAGCCCCCCTGAGATGCTTAGAAGTGCTCCTGAAGCCCCCTAGAATCCCCTTGAGACCTATTACAACCCTGTAGCGTCTCTGAAACCTCCTCGTATACCTGAAACCTCCTAGGAACCCCTTGAAATTCACCTGAGACTTCCTAACATCGCTTTAAATGTCTCTAAAATGCCCCAGAGACCCTCTGTTACTCCCCTGGAAACTGCGCTGGAGTGGTCTAGGTTAAATCCTAGTCGACGCTGTCGATATTTGCCAGACAAAAATATCTGATCCCGCCTTCCCTCGGATACTGTTAAGCAGTACTGTTCCAAATGGCTTGCTACTCGGGCAGCTGTCGTAGAGTAACTTTCGTTATCGTGGTGGAAGCAGTCGAGATTCCCCAGGGGCTTCAGAGGCGTTTCAATGCGTTTCAGTGCATTTCAGGGAATTTCGGGGCGATTTAGATTTCAAAAGGACTTTCAAATGCGCTTCATGGGGGTTTCAGGGCGATTCCAGAGATATTACAGGGCATTTCAGGAGGTTTCAGAGAGGTTTTAGAGGGTCTGATAATTTTTCGTTTAATGGCATCTAAGGCCGTTTCAAAAGGTTGCATTAGGGTTGTAGGGAGCTTCACGGAAGTTTAACGGGAGTCTCGGGGGGTTTCAGAGACGTTTCAAAGGCGTTTCAGAGTGGTTTTAGGAGACTTCACAGGCGCTCAAGTGATCTTCTCAGGGGGATTACTAGGTCCCTTAAAGTCGTTTCATGGGCGTTTCCAGAAGGGCTTCTAGATATTCCAGACTGATTACATGCGCAGATGCGATGACCTCTATACTTAAGGAAGGTCTTCGAGATTCTCAAACAGATATTGAACTTGCTACATGACAGCTAATAGACCAGCACGTGCGGCTGAGAACAAATTTTATTTTATTTTTTTTTCTAATGTCAGCTTACCTGCCCAGGGGGCTTACCTCCCTCCGCCCCTCGTGATGTATGTAAGCATCCAATACACTGTAGATACATTTATTATATCAGCAAGTACAGTTTAGCTCTGCATGCCTTAAAACTCTCACGAATAATAAAAAAAATGTGGGTTTTCGTTGTTGCAAATTTCACCATAAACTGATCCGAGTAGGCAGGCCTCGGATCAGTTTATGGTGAAATTTGCAACAACGAAAACCCACATTTTTTTTATTATTCGTGAGAGTTTTAAGGCATGCAGAGCTAAACTGTACTTGCTGATATAATAAATGTATCTACAGTGTATTGGATGCTTACATACATCACGAGGGGCGGAGGGAGGTAAGCCCCCTGGGCAGGTAAGCTGACATTAGAAAAAAAAATAAAATAAAATTTGTTCTCAGCCGCACGTGCTGGTCTATTAGCTGTCATGTAGCAAGTTCAATATCTGTTTGAGAATCTCGAAGACCTTCCTTAAGTATAGAGGTCATCGCATCTGCGCATGTAATCAGTCTGGAATATCTAGAAGCCCTTCTGGAAACGCCCATGAAACGACTTTAAGGGACCTAGTAATCCCCCTGAGAAGATCACTTGAGCGCCTGTGAAGTCTCCTAAAACCACTCTGAAACGCCTTTGAAACGTCTCTGAAACTTTCCTTTAGAGTTTCCACCAAAATTGTTACTCACCAGATTTACGACTATCGAAGCATAAACCTTGCACGTTCAGTTAAGAAAAATGAAAGAAAAAGGAAAAAAGCTCGCTGTACGATAACTTGGGTACTCTCACAAACAACAGTTCTGGTAAGTCTGCTTGTAAAAGTTTCGAAAATAACGATTAAATGCTGCCATCAACAACCTGCTCTTGCGGCGTGCTCGGTGTAGACAAAAAGGAACTCCTTCCGGAGGTGGCACCTTTTTCTCTCTCTTGGTAGGCCCGACACCAGTGGTTCTCAATCTATGATGACTATGCATCCAGGAAGTAATGCTTAAAAAATGTAGCTTTGCAGAACTGCTTGTATGCAGATTTCGGTCTTGCACTTTTGAAATATACCACAGTGAATGTTTCACACTGATACACACCACGTTTCACTAGAGTACAGCAGTCTGTATTCTAGAGAATGTTTCAAAATTCGTTCAAAATGCCATGAACATAGGGAAAGTTTATGCTGGATATTGTTAAAAAAAAAAAATGTCTTTCAAATTGTCAGTTCGAACTCTTCTCCTGGCCTTCGAAGCCGCCATTTGGATACAGCTGGCGTTGGGTTGTCCTCCAGTAAAGCACATTGCGTCGCATTATTCCGCTCACATCTCGCACTATTAATTATGCAAATATGGAAGTGGCAACGATCCACTACACCTTGGCAGGACGACAGCTACCTGGTTCCTGCTGTCCACTTCATACAGCCAGTGGACGTGTAGTTCCCGTGGGAAGTAGGAAGTTATGTGTCCGTCCGCCGTGTGTGGAACTTGGTTAAAAGTAAATAAAACGGGATTCAGTGGGAAACGGACCGGACGGTGGCAGTTCCAAAGGAGCAAAAACTAACCGAAAGCACATGTGTGAATGCATAATAAACTAAGCTCTCGTGAGGTTTCCTGGGTGAATCTAATTAGCCCGATGCGATGTGGAGAGTCGACCCAGACGAAGTTGAAGCTGTACGGCTGTGGAATGGCAACTTCCAAGGCGGCCGCCGGAGTTATCTTTTATGCCATGCTGTTGATTTGTGGCAATTGGGGTCTTATAAATTATTACTATGTTACAGCCGTTTCCTTGAAGTGATTCTAGAAGGATTTCTAGCGACCTACTTGTTGAAACAAGTATATACGACATTCTAGAATGAGTTTTCCAGAAATTGCATTGGGTGCGGACAGTACATACTTAAGTTATGAAAGGACTAAATAGAAAATATATTTGTAAAATCCACAAGGAGGTGACAGCGCAGCAGCTTGACTTTATTATGGACTTTGTGTACTTTAACTCCAACATCAGCAAGGACCTCTAGCAGGCCCTGCTGAGACTTCAAAAGCAAATGACGTCAGTCAAGCAAGACCATGAGAAACTCGCGGCAGCGGCAGAGCCCGTAAAGTTCATGATTTCGAAGTCTACCCAGGCGGAGGCCCTAGTTTTAGCGAGTAGCCATCAGGTGAGAAGCTACCAGTTGGCGCCCACAAGGCTAGGTAGCTATAAACCCCGAAAGTCAGCAGTAATATCAGCAAGTCGGACCCCGGGCAGACGTCCCGGAAAGATGGGAAGAGTTGGCCTCATAAGGCCGGCCTGTCCAGGATCGAAGAGAACAGGGGGTTCCGACCACTGAGTGGCTCTCAGCAACCACAAGTAGGGCTGGTCAGGCAAATGACGCCCTCTGGACCATAGTTGAGCGGAAGAAGAACAAGAAGCAGAAACCGCAGGAAAATAGGGACACCAGGAAACATATGCGACAGATGCCAAGCGTGAGAAAGGCGATACAAGAGAAGAGAAGGTCATCTCCAGAATCAGAAATTGATAAACTCGGGAGCGGTCGCGTCGTGTACTGCGAACACGCACCATCAAAAATACACAACGAGGCAGTTGGTGTACTTCCAAACTGATTCGCAAAAAAAAATATTCTCAACTGTATGTTATGTCTTAACCGGATAATTAATTATGGTACGCCATACGATAATGGTGACAATATTTATCATATTCGTATGTTAGGAAAATTGGTAAACGTTGTTACACTGAAGTTGTTTTTACGACGGTACCACACTGCGTAGAAAAATCTAGTCACGGTAGATGTGGAAAGCCTTCAGGGGTTTCAGGAAGGCTTCTAGGAGCGTTTCAGGAGGTTACAGGGCGTTTCAGCGAGGTTTCAGAGGCATTTTAGGAGCTTTTAGGGGGTTCCAGTAGTTTCAAGGGTGTAATATGGGGTTCGATGGGGATTTTGGAGGCATTTCAGGAACTTTCAGAAGATTATCGGTGGGTTTTTGAGATGTCACACATGGGTCCGAGGGAGTTTTAGGGGGATAATGAAGCTTCAGAGGTGTTTTTTGGGGTTTCAGAGAGGCTCAGGAACATTACAAGGGGTCCGACGGGATTACAGAGAGTTCCAGACGATTTTCAGCGGATTTGAGAAGCATTACAGATGGCTTCAGGAGCGTTTTCGGGAATTCCAGAGGGTATTTTCAGCTGCGTTACCCTCTGGAACCCATAGTAACCCTCCAAAACTCCTGAAAACGCCTATGTAACGCCTCTGTAATGTATCTGAAACCCGCTGAAAAACTTGTGAAGCTTCTTGAAATGGCTTAAAAATCCCCGTAAAACCCTTGAACCCCATGTAACGCAACTGAAACCCTCCGAAACCCCCAAAAATGCCTATGGAGTCGTCCAAAAAAAAACTTGTTTAGATCACCAAGTGAAGCTCAAGGTGGGCTGGTGGGCTGCCAACTGACCCAGAGATGCCAGATGATTTTCTGTATCACTTGTTCAAAAATCTGTATCCCATACAAAATTTGGGTGAAAAATCTGTATCCTATACAAAAGAAAATCTGTATTTCATATAAAACGGAATCTGTACAGGTGCTCAAAAATCTGTGTAATACAGATAAATCTGTGTTTATGGTATCCCTGAACTGACCTTGCATGAACCACTGGAGGTTTGTTTCAGGTGTTTGGTAAAGACACTATATGCAAAGACACGAAATGTTCCAATTGGAATTCCTAATTTGCTGTCAATGTCATTCCAATCAAACAGGAGACCTGTCAAACGCGCTTTAAAAGCATTGCTCGACAGCATCATCGTCATGACGCGCCAATCATCATCAACAGCAACAATCATCAGATTTCGTGTCTTTAGCATACAGTGTCTTTAGTGTTTGGAACCGTGACCCAAGTCATGGGACTGTAAAGGCCCTGACAGTATTTAGTAAACTGTGTAGGTGATGCGGTGGCAAAGACCACAAGGCACAAGGCTACACGAGTCCACTCACGTGTTTGATTTGTTTCGGGAAATCCGCAATCAACAAGCATTCAACAGGAGGTCCAAGGTGCCCGGTCTTCAGAAAAACTTGTGTGGGAATTTGGATTGTGGTTCTCGATGAGAATCGCCCAGAGCAGCGACCTGATGCACGTCCAACGTGGTCGAACGCTAACCGAAAGAAGAGTCAGAGCCGTGGCCTGCTATGATCTCGTCAGCAGCTGTCAGTCGATAGCGTAGGTATTACCCCGGGTGGACAATGTGCGTGCGTTATCATATTGAGGGACAAGACTCTAAACACACTGAGAGATGATCATTGTCAGACATAGAGGCTTGCAGCAAAAACCTAACCTCATCGAATTCTCATACGATTTGTAAACATTGCCCTCAAGTTTTTTTTGAGGGCAAGGACGGCATTATGGACCGACGCCGAAGGAAAGAAAGAGAAGGAGACAATGATGACGTCAGCGTGCAAGCGCTCATATACCACACAGCTTGGGGGCTGTCCATAAACCACGTGGTCATGAGGGGGGGGGGGGGGGGGGTTCGGCCAATGACCATTT
The DNA here is from genome assembly GCF_035046485.1 of Aedes albopictus. Lineage (NCBI taxonomy): Eukaryota > Metazoa > Arthropoda > Insecta > Diptera > Culicidae > Aedes > Aedes albopictus. The sequence goes on along the minus strand of NC_085136.1, from coordinate 283,944,430 downwards.
TGTATGGAATAAAAAAAAATTTGTATGGACTAATGACCACGCGGGGGGGGGGGGGGGGGTTGAGAAGTCCCAAAAAATGACCACGTGGTTTATGGACAGCCCCTTGGACCTGCTGTTAATTCACAGTGTATGTAATGCAGCTGATCCTGAACAACTGTGACGCAGCCCAGCAACTTCTTTGTCAGACGGTTTCTGAATGGGTGATTGATATCGCTATCATAGCGGACCCATACCGAGAACCCGCCGACAACGGCAGTTGGGTCGCGGATGGGTCCAGAAAAATGGCGGTGATATAGACGACAGGTAAATACCCCATCCAGGAGTTGGTGTCTACTACCCATGAGGGCTTTGTGGTCGCCAAAGTAAACGGGGTCTTCTTCTGTAGCTGTTATGCGCCTCCGCATTGGTCGATCGAACAGTCCACGCAGATGCTGGATTGCATGACGGACGACCATGCTAACGGGGCGAAGACCGGTGGTCAGATCCTGCAAGAGACTCTGGGCATACTAGATGTAGACCTGGCTAATGTCGGTACCCAGAATACCTTTAGTCGGAACGGTGCGGAATCGATTCATGACGTTACTTTTTGTAGTCCTGACCTAACAAGTAGTTCGAACTGGTGAGTAGACAATAGCTACACTCACAGCGAACGCCTAGCGGTTCGCTACAGTATCGACTACAACATGATTTCCCAAACTGTGGGTCCCCCTAGAAGGTCGCCGGCCTTCACCCAGGGGGTCGCGAAGAACAGTTGGAATATTTTACTGTTATAGACAGCAAATGAGAGAATTTATATGGTGGGTAGCTAGCCAAAAGAGGTCGCGCACCTGAAAGTTTGGGAACCTATGGACTACAACAACATTAGCCGGCGGGTAGAGGAAGAGGCGGCTAGGCCAAGGACAAGTTCTCGTATGTGGAAGACTTCGATGAAGGGATATTTAGTGAAGCGCTCCGCCGTGAGCGAAACCTACGTGATTTGGACGGTCACGAGCTGGTAGCGGTGATCTCGGGTGCGTGAGATGCAGCCATGTTTAGGCGAGCCCACCCTAGAAATGGGAGGCCACCGGCTTACTGGTGGACCGACGCGATTGCGGACCTGCGCCGCGCCTGCCTACGGGCTAGGTGGTGGATGCAGCGAGCACGATCCGATGGAAGAGCGAAACGAACGGCGGGTGGTGTTCGCCGCTGCAAAAGCCGCGCTTAAGACCGAGATAAGAGCAAGCAAAAAGGCCTGCTTTGAGGGTCTCTGTCAGAGTGCCAATACGAGCCCGTGGGGTGACGCCCACAGGATCGTGATGGCCACGACGAGAGGTGTGATGGCTCCTACAGAGCAATCTCCAGAGATGTTTGAGGGGATCATCGAGGAGCTTTTTCCGCATCATGATCCTAGTCCTTGGCCTCCTTTCGTAGGACAACCGGGGACTGAGGCTGCCGATGTGGAACTTGCGGGGATAGCAAAGTCCCTTAGCGTAAGTAAGGCCCCAGGTCCGGACGGAGTTCTTAACCTGGCCTTAAAAGTAGCTATTGCAGAGGCTCCCGAGATATTCAGGTCTGCCATGCAGAAATGCCTGGACGAGAGAGTTATCCCAGAAGCTTGGAATAGGCAGAGCCTGGTACTATTGCCAAAGGCGGGAAAAACCACCCGGACACCCGTCGGCATATAGACCAATATGCTTGATTGACACGGCGGGGAAGGTGCTCGAAAAGATCATCCTCAATAGAATGTTGAGGTTCACCGAGGGCGAAAATGGTCTTTCGAGCAACCAGTACGGCTTCCAGAAGAAGAGGTCCAGCGTAGACGCTATCTTGTTGGTTACAAATACCGCCGAGAAAGCACTCGAGCCTTAGAGGAGGGGAATTCGCTTTTGCGCGGTAGTGACTCTGGATGTAATGAATGCATTTAATAGCGCCAGCTGGGCTGCTATTGCCGATGCGCTCTTGCGTCTGGGGATACCGGAGTACCTGTACAAGATTCTCGGAAGTTACTTTCAGAATCGTGTACTAGTCTACGACACGGAGGTGGGTCGGATGTGCTTTCACATAACCTCAGGAGTCCCGCAAGGTTCCATCGTGGGTCCGGTGTTATGGAATGTCATGTACGACGAGGTGTTGAGGTTAGAGTACCCAGTGGGAGTGGAGATGGTCGGATTTGCCGACGACATTACGCTCGAAGTCTACGGAGAAACGATTGAGAAGGGGAAGTTGACTACCGACCACTCGATCAAGGTTGTGGAGGCGTGGATGCGGTCCAGGAAACTGGAGCTGGCTCACCACAAGACTGAGGTGACGGTTGTTAACAACCGGAAGTCGGAGCAGCAGGCGGAGATCAGTGTAGGTGAGTGCAGTATCCTATCAAAGCGCTCCGTCAAACACTCGGACGTGATGATCGACGATAAGCTTACTTTCGGTAGCCACGTCGATTATCCCTGTAAAAGAGCCTCCACAGCTATTGCGGCACTGTCCCGGATGATGTCCAATAGCTCTGCGGTGTATGCCAGTAATCGCAAGCTTCTGGCTAGTGTTGTTACGTCCATACTAAGGTATGGCAGCCCGGCGTGGGGCACCGCGCTAAGTACTGAATGCTACCGACGGAAGCAGGAAAGTTTTTACAGGCTTATGTCCCTGAGGGTTGCGAGCGCGTACCGTACCGTGTCACATGACGCTCTCTGCGTCATTACTGGTATGGTGCCTATCAGCATTCTTATCAGGGAGGACATGGAGTGCTTCGAAATGCGGCTCAAGAGGCATACGAAGGACTGCCAGAATGGCCTCTATAGTCAAATGGCAGCGCGCGTGGGACAGTTCCACCGAAGGAAGGTGAACCCATAGGATGATACCGAGGGTAGATAGTTGGATTAATAGGCGCCATGGGGAAGTTACATTCCACCAGACACAGGTCCTTACAGGTCATGGTTGCTTCCGACAATATCTACACCGTTTCGGGCATGCGGATTCTCTCGAATGCCCAGTGTGCAATGGTTTGGGGGAAACGGCGCAACACGTTTTGTTCGTGTGCCCGCGTTTTCGCACAATGCGTGATCGCATGCTTGCCACATGCGGGGAGGACACAACTCCGGACAATTTGGTCCAGAGGATGTGTAGGGATGAGGTAAGCTGGAACGCCGTTTCAACGGCTATCACCCATATCGTTTGGGAGCTACAGAATGGCTAGTCCAGATGCAGTACAAGAGGTGGTCCAGGGGTTCGAAGTCGGCTTCGTAGGTCATACCGGTGTCCTGCGGTCGAGATCGACCCTTACAGCGATTAAGTGGCCGCGGAGAGGAAGTCCCGGTAGCGATGCTGTCGTGGCATCGGTCTACTGGGTTGGATCCGAGCCCGCGGTTGAAAAGGGGTCCCCGGCAAGGGTCGGGGTAGGTGAGATCCTGCTGTCTGCAACCTACGGGTGCATCTGATAGGGCCTGAAGGGTAGTGATACCCTTCCTTACGGGCAGGTCAGATCGGGTTGCACGTGGGCATCAGTTCTTGATGTCCGCTCAGCAGTAGGGCGCGGGCGGGGTTGACCCTGCCCGCCTTCTGAGGACAAAGGGAGTGGCGAGGACCTCTCGGGAAACTGGCTAAGCGCCAGCATGCTACCGTGATGGACTCTCCAAAGCGAGTCATCGATGTTCGTTGCTGCAGGCTACGCAGCTAACCTTGTGGGTGCGATGTGCACTAGCCCCTCTCTGAAGCAATACCTTCTTGGTGGTTCCGGAGAGACGAAGGGTTTGGCGATCATGGGAATGTTGTTTAGTGGGTCGAGAAAAGAGTAGTCCTGGCTTCTACTTTTGTTCTAGAAGACGGTCCTTAACCCCTCACTATCTGGACCTCCTTGTTCTGTTGTCTGTTGAGCAAATATTTCCCATGATTTAGATGAAAAAAAAAAATACCTTTCGCTTCGATTTGTTGGTCATCAAGGTTCGTTCGTTTCGACCTGTTACTGGAAAGACAGTATAATGAATAGCAAATCGAATTCGATTTCGTAGATACAATTAAAAATCAAAACTGCTCTAGTATCTTTAAATGCGCTTCCAAATTTTCCCATATCGATGTGTTCGTCATTTCCATCAAAAACAAAACCAAAACACGTTCCCGTCTGTCCCATCCATTATTCAGGAAGTTTCCACACACCACTACCATCGCCACCAGACTAAAAAATCGATCCTTTCACTCACTGATGTCATCATCATCGTGCTGCACACCTTCCGTGTTTAACGTCAAGACCAGCCAGCATTTAGCAGTCAGCACTCAAGTCAGCCAAAGCAAACCAACAGAACAGCTGCCTGCCGAACAACTGTGGTTCAAGGACACTCACTCACCACCATAGTTTTCCGTTTGTTCGACATTCAGTGCAATAGCGTGTGCACTCACTCTGGTTTGGTCCGGGAATTTGTTTACTTCACAACCAGACCAGACCAGACTAGACTCGAGCCGGGCGAACACGGAACCAGATATAGTGGTTGATTCCTGGTGGTCAGTCACACCTTGTTCTCCCTGCCATTATCCTGTGGCGGCTGTGCGGGTGACATTGAAGGGTTGATTTGAAAGTAGTTTGCTGCAGTTTGGTTGGTCTCTGGCACGAAGCCACAAGCACGCACGCACTACGTCAAGAAATGCGGAAGAAATACCTCTGCAGTCATGGAAATTCCGAGGTCACCCATTTCGAAAGCTCCTCGGTTCGCTTTCTCTGCAGATTGGCTTCGTTTGATGAACAATTCGATGCCATTGCGGGTACTAGTGTACTACAGCCACCCATCGCTTTTCACACTGTGGTTGACCACAATCGACGACGCCAGGGATGGGTGTGGACTGTGGATTGATTGGTGGCGAGGGGTTACGACCACCACGGACACATACAATAAATAGAATGAATGGCATTTCTCGGTGCTACTAAATAGCATATTCTATACACGGAATTCTGTAGAATACGTGTGAATATGAATAATTTATCGTACCATTAGTCAAGTTGTACGCTGAGTGTCGTGGAATCACTGCGTTGCGGCCATGTCACATCAAGTAGGTAGTTATTGAGGTTGTACAGGATTTGGATAATGAATGGGCATTTTGGAGCCAGTCGTTGGGGATCCAATGGTTAATTGGACAGAAATGCACTTACGCAATTCATCAAGTGGTCACGGCAGTGATTCATCATAGGTTACAGCGAATTTCTTGCTAATCGACTTACATTAATTAGCAGTCCTCGTAAAAAATGTTATGTACCAGCAACATTAATGTAAATCAAGCCATTAGCACCGCGATGAATGTTTTGCTAGGTTTCCAAGTTTTTTTTTTTGTTCTATTTGGTCCGGGAAATTGAGTGCGTGTCGTTCATTAAAACGAATCATGTTCGTGATTCTTATCGCGTCACAGAAATGGAACGACATGGCAATTAAGTTGTGTTTGTTTTTATGCAACTTTTAGACGATAATCACTCAGTCAACTGGTGGAAGTGATTAGCCATTTGCCAAGCTATTATAAGCGGAAAATGAGATAATTAGATAGAATAATTGGAGTAACAATAATGATTACACCCAAACTTCCATTACTTTGGTGAGGATTGAACAAATTTAATTTTTACTGGAAAGGAAGCAGTCCAATACTTAAATGGATTTAATGGTAATAACAGTGGAAGTTCCCATAGAAGTTGAGAAACAGGTTTTATACCAGTTAAGACGTTACGCCAAGAAGTGGAAGAAGAAGTGTACCTTTTGTAACCCCATGGATTGAACCCTGTTGGACCCGAAACGCCGTGGATGAAAAAAAAACCGAGGACGAGCAGTTTTGCAGCGAAGCTTCGGAGAAGAGTGTCGACTCTAGAGGAGTTTTAGATTATACCTACAAAACCCTGAATATTTGAATAATCATCACATCGTGGGGGCTCAACCGGGATTGATGCTATATCTCCCGAAGCCGTATATATGAAAAAAGAACGATTTAACCTTTTTCCTGAGAACAATAGTGCGCGGCAGTGGTGACAAAAAACGAAAATATGCTCCGAAGAATAAGAACTTTCTGGAAATAATATAAATGGAAATAGTCGAGATGTTGAAGGCGTTTGATTGCGGAATGGATCTACAAACAGTTCCATCTCAATAATTTATTATATACAAGGCATGCGAAAGCCTTGAATAGGTGAGTAACGTTGCTGAAATATTACCTAAGTTGTTGGGACCTACCTGGTCTTATTATTCACCAGAATCATCTTACCGCACACGACGGATGTGAGACAGCTTGCAGAGCGAGGAAGAATCGTTTAATTGGACATCACAGTCGCTAGTCTTTGTAGGAAGCCGAATTTTTTCGTCTAAAGCCATGAACCCACCAAGGATGCCCTTACTTGTTCCTCCAGTCCCTATCCCGAGCATCGTAGGGTCTACACCGATCAGAAGACCCGCCAAGCCACCGATCACCCAGCAACAAGCGAATCCGCCGCCGGTGCAGCCGGAGCAGGTGTACTCTGGTCCGTCCGTGCCAAACGAACAGGAGTTTGGCGATAATCCATCGGCCGAGAATGTTGCTACAGAAAGACAGCAGCCACCACCGCCAGAAGATCTTCAACAAAACAGTCTGGGTCAGACCCTTTCTAATCTGCTGGGTGCAGTCGACGCGCTCCATAATAAATTGGACTCGATGGAGCGTACACAGCAAGCACAACAAAATCAGCTACAGCGCATGCAGCAGAATTGGGCCCCTTCAATAGCGGGACAGCCTCCAACATCGGTCCCTTGCCCTAATAGTTTCGATCAATGGAACGACTTGAGCATTTTTCAACAACCAAGTGTAGGCCAAGGGAATGCAGCGCCACCGCCGGTGGCCAATGTTAAGCACGAAGCTCAGTGGGCAGTTTTTCCACCAGCAATGCTCAACGGAAACAATGCCAGACCGTAGATTGGTAATAATATGGGACAAAACGTTTATGCGAGCCCGGGTGTTAACACTGCTCCACACAGCACCAGACTTCCAAACGTTGGCTAGACAGCCTCTAGAACTTTTGACGTTCCGAAGCCTTCCTTCAAGGGTGATTTGGAACAAAGTCACCCAGTCGAATTTCTGCAAGACGTCGATCGATATGTAGAGTCAGTACAGTTAGCATTAGCATTAAGCGAGTCGCACAAATTCGTAGGTGGTACAGTCCTAGACCGCTGTTATGAGGGTTGCCTCCTTCCCGTCCGAACCAAAGCACAAAGATTTGGGACTAATCTCTGACTCTTAGACAAGACTGACGCAATCATCCAATGATCGAGAACTGCCCTGGCCACGTCCTTGCGACTGCTGAGGGATGGGAAAGGATGGTTAATTTTGGACACCTATGAAAGATGTAGACAGCTCTACACAGCAAATAATTTTGTAATATCCAGGCGCGTAATTTCTGGTGGTGTATTCATTTTCGAACGTAATCTCACTCGGTTACATCATTTTCCAACAATTATCACACTCACCATGCACACCCTGGTTGGCACCGGAAAGTATCAACAAACCCATTCCAGCAGATACCTAGAAGCAGTATCATATTTATCACCTTCCCTCTAACTCGGTGAAATAGACGAGAGGTAAGGGATATGCCTCACAATCAACAGATCAGTGTACGATTCCACGCCAATATTTTACTTAAATATGATTCATCTAAAGATCCGGTTCTAGCGATTGCTAGACCCACTCTCAAGCTGCGGCGGCTAATTTGTTGCATAAAAATGATGTAATTGTTTACATCACTTTTACGACGCGACTGATGTGCAGCGAAAATGATGTGATATTACAAGAATTTTTTTTGCTGTGTACGATCTCTCAGGCCTAGGTGTCACGGGAACTTGGGTGTTGTTAGTGGAAGGGTAAACTCCAAAGGATACGCTTGGTCAACGTTCAGGCGCACCGTAGTTGGACTTCTTAGAATCAGTTGTCTGCCCGAATCATCCTGTTTTCCTCGTCATCTTGATGGCATTTGGTTGAATTACTAGATTCTTCGATTGATAATCTGAAATATAAAATAATATTACCATCGTACGTCAAATAAGCTACATATTAGTTAAACGCTCGCCACAGTTACATATTTTACAATATTTTTTATATCATGCGATAAATTTACCTGAATCCTGCTGAAATAAAATGTTAATTAGCAGTACATTGAAACAAAATAAACTACAAAACACAAAAAGTGCATCAAACTTTGATCTTGATATCAAGATATCAAGATCAAAATTTGATTTGGTAGATCTTACACCGCAACGCACCATTATAAGGTGATCTACCCACGTTACGGGGCGCATATGTAGAGTCAGTACAGTGGGACCCAAATTGCAAATTACCCTTCATCCTATCCTATCTAGAAGGAGAAGCTAGGACGTGGGCAAGAGGTTTCGGTTACCTGCTGGTGAACTACGACCACTTTCGCTTCCATTTCCTTCAGCAATATTGGGGACAACGCGTTCAGAGACTAGTTCGTGAAGAGATTATGTACGGAAACTATACAGCGAAAACTCCCTCGAAAATGGTGGAATATTTCCTAGCTTTGATCACTAAAGCGCGCCATCTGGACACGGCTCCGTGCGAGCTAGAGCTAGTTTTGCACCTAACACAACACTTCCCTCGTATTGTCGGCGCACGACTAAGTAATTGCTCGGATATACAATCCGCTTATACTCTACTACAGACGGAGGATCATCATAACAACACCTACAACCGAAATGTCGTGAGAGGCCGAGCCGATGCAAATCAACAAAGTCAATTGCAAAACAGCGCAACCAATAACCGGCCTTGGCGAGGTCAGCAGAATAACAATGATGGACAATGGAATCGCAATGTACGAGCTACAGTAGTCGAGCTTGAAGAGGAGGCAGTGGCTGACGTTCATTCGGTTGCCAATATATTTGTCGGTTCGGATGAACTGCTCGCCGAAGACGATGTGAGTGGTCAGCCCAAACATGATAAATCACCACTGATTGAAGCACGCATCGACAGTTTGGTAAAGCTAGTCTTGCTGGACAGTGGTTCCGAGCTAAGCTACATCGATAAGGCACTTTATCATGAGCTGAAATCAAGGGGAATACCGTTGGGAGAGTTTCCAGTGCAGAACACTACCATACAGGGAGCGTTTGGGAAAAGAAACATGTCCATATCGAATCAAGTGTTTGTTCCCGTAGATATCCAGAACGAGACTGTTAACGTTTGCCTGGCGCTGGCAGTAGTCGAAGAGCTTTGTACTCCGTTGATATTCGGTATGGATATGGATACTCTGCATTACTTGAAGGCTCAGATGGACTTTCAACGTCGTGAGGTCTGTTTGACGCTGAACGGGAACGAGATCGTATTACCATTTTGTGCTGGAGATTGGGACCGAAACCGTGGGTCCGTTCCACTGTGCCGTATTGAAGTGGGGGAGGATCGCGAACCATCTACGAAGTACTCCGGGAGTGACTTCCCTCTGGACGAAGAGTTCATCCGAAGCGAAGAAGAGCAGGCGAAACTTGATTCGCTTCTGGAAGAATTTTCGGATATATTTTCGGATGTGCCTGGTCTCACAACAGAATACGAGCATGAAATCCATGATACCAGAAACAATATCCAATTCCATTCCGCTACCTCATCTCTCGAGAACCAACTCCTTATGTCAACCCGTTAGTAGTCACAATGAAAAAGTCTGGGGAAGTCCGAGTATGTTTGGATGCTCGCCGTCTGAATGCAGTCATGGAGAAAGACAACGAGAAACCTCCGGATGTGCAACAGATAGTCCAGAAGTTCAACGACACGCTCATCTTTTCCTTAATAGACCTTACCAGTTCATATTGGCAAATACCAATCAAGCCAGGTCACCGGAAGTTCACGGGATTCCTGTTCGAAACAAAATCATACGTGTTCAACGTCCTTCCATTTGAATTATGCACTACTGTGGATGATCTGCTTGTGAAATCCAGGTCATTTAACGAGCACCTGGAACATCTCCGAAAATTATTCACGCGACTTCGGAATTCCGGATTGACGATCAGCGCGTCGAAAAGTGAGTTCTGTAAAACCAGGCTCAAATTTCTGGGGCATATCGTTGGGCAAAATGGAGTTAGCATCGACCCGGATAAAGTGTCGGCCATCCAGCAGTTTCCTGAGCCCCGTGACCGCAGATCCCTAAAATCCTTCTTGGGTTTAGCCAGTTATGTTTCGAGATTTACTCCCAAGTACGCCGCGATTGTGAAGCCACTTTATATTCTTCTGCGTGATAATGTTGGATGGAAATGGCTGAAAGAAGAAAAAGAGGCTTTCAGTGCTGTGAAACTTCTTTTCTTGCACCACACGACTCTTCGTTAACCTCTAATCAATGGATAAAGAATTCTGCGTACAAACTGACAGTTCCTATCAAGGGCTTGGAGCGATGTTGTTTCAATGGGATAATCAAAACGACCGAATGGTTATCTCCTATGCCAGTCGTCTGTTACAAGCCGCAGAACAAAATTACACTGCTACTGAACTGGAAGCCTTAGCGGTAATGTGGTCGCTAAACAAATGGCGACAGTATCTACTTGGGACCCACTTCACCGTGTACACCGACCACAAAGCCCTAGTCTTCCTCAAACGTTGTCAGCTACTCAACGGTCGGCTAACAAGATGGATACTTTTCCTCCAGCATTTTAATTTCGACATTCAGTACTGCCGGGGAAAGGACAACGAAATAGCGGATGCCTTATCACGCTACCCTGAAGAAAGTCTCACTACGTCGCTTCGTCCAAACAGGCAATTCGTTCTGGCCCGATGGACACCGGAGGAAAAACTTTTTCGTCAATTTATGCGAGAATTACCCTCGAAACAGCACGCAGATAAAGATTTGCACAACATTTACCTGAAAACTGATGTTGAAATTCATGGCTTTGGAACCGGAGAATACACGAAGGTCGACGATGTGCTCTTCGTCAAAAATCATCGGAAAGCGGATTGGAAGATAGCCGTTCCTCGAAATATGGTGGGTGTTGTTTTACGCTTCTACCATGACCAATCCGGACATTACGGGTTATGAAAAACAGTGCAAGCAATGAACAAGGTAGTCTACTGGAGAGGCATGCGGGCGGACGCGAAGGATTACATACGAGCCTGTTTCACCTGCCAACGTTCAAAACCCCCGACTTCACGTCTTCACGGTACTCGACGTAGCATTCTTCCTAGTGGACCAAATGAACTGTTATCAGTGGATTTGTTTGGTCCGCTTCCCTCTGGACCAGCGGGCGTCCCTTATGTATTCGTTATGATTGATGATGTGTTCACCAAATACGTAACTTTGGACGCAGTGAAAAAGCCTACAGTCTGTGTGCTTTGGGGAAAATTAGAAAAACGAATTAAGGAAAATCATCAACGGTGTTGTGTGATCAAGGGACCCAATTCACCGCAAAATATTGGGTAAGGATGTTGAGGACTCAAAACATCAAGCTTGTGTTTTTACTTCAGTGCGCCTCCCACAAGCCAACCCAGTGGAGCGAACCATGAGAGAGTTGTCTAGGCTGTGTCGAGCATACTGCCGAAATAATCATCGGTCGTGGGCGAAAAATCTGCAAATGTTCAGCCGTTGGATTAATTGTGCCTACCACGAGTCTACGGGTGCAACCCCGTATGAGCTACAATTCGGCAAATCGGCAAAGGATGCGCTGCAGGACTTGTTCACCTTTCCATCTTCAGATACATAGGCCGTCGATTATGATCAGGTTCGCATCATGCTGCAGAAGAAGGCGGACAAGCGAAATAAGGGGACGAAGAAGCAAACAGTACGATTCCATGCTGGAGATCTGGTGTTGTTAAAGGCTAATCCTATGTCATCTGAAGCTGAGGCCATAATCAGAAAGTTCCTGGACGTGTACGAAGGTCCCTATGAGGTGAAGGAAGCGATACAAGATGACGTATTTTTGTTGCAACACACGGATTCAGGGAAGATAAGGGGAATGTTCCACCTTCTCAAACCTTTTGTTCAGCCGTGGCAGCCGCAAACTTTGGACAACAATGCGTTTGCTGGATGGGGGAGTTGTAACCCCGGATTGAACCCTGTTGAACCCGAAACGCCGTGGATGGGAAAAACCGAGTTTGGACGAGCAGTTTTGTAGCGAAGCTTCGGAAAAGAGTGTCGACTCTAGAGGAGTTTGAGATTATACCTACAAAACCCTGAATATTTGAATAATCATCACACTATTTCCGAGCGCACGTGAAAGTCAGTGAGATTGATGTGAATATACTTTCAGGACAATATAGAACCAACTTTCAGTTTTTGCTATCCTCCTCTTCTTGGCGTAACGTCCTCACTGGAACAAAGCCTGCTTCTCAGCTTAGTGTTCTATGAGCACTTCCACAGTTATTAACTGAGAGCTTCCTCTGCCAATGACCATTTTGCATGTGTATATCGTGTGGCAGGCACGAAGATACTCTATGCCCAAGGAAGTCAAGGAAATTTCCTTTACGAAAAGATCCTGGACCGACTGGGAATCGAACCCGTCACCCTCAGCATGGTCATGCTGAATACCCGTGCGTTTACCACCTCGGCTATATGGGCCCTCTATCATAGTATTCATGGTATTCAAACAGCAGACAGGACAAGTCATATCGAATAGAAATTCTTTCATCCGTGCACCATAATCCAAAATTCCACCAAACGTTTTACTTCATTTTCAACTTAATCAGTTTGCCTGGAGTTCCAGTCCAACGAGACAAGTTTTACCATTGCATGGTTGTATCCCGAAAGGGGAATGGAAACGCATTAGTGCATTATTTATTTAGCGCGATTTAATTCTTCGCGGCGTGTAACCAAAGGATAGTGTAGCTTGGGGCTCGAGGTAGTGCAACACCAGGGAATTAAATTATTAGCAAATTGATACGAAAAACGGCGTTTTTCCAGGAACCAATCATATCTGTTACAACTTTTCCTGTGAGAAATTGTACGAAATCGCTCTCTTATTTTCGCTATCCAACTTTATTGCCTGCAAAGCTTCCTCGATAATAAGCAGAAACTGAATAAAAAAAAATGCCGCCAATGGGAGTCGAACCTAGACCCTCTACAATGGCTTACCGCGCACCATAACCACGCGGCCACAAAAGCTGCTCAAGAGGGTAATGAAATATGATACATAAAAGCTACAGACGGTAACGACGTCAACACGGAAAGACGAAGAAAGAGCAGAAAGCTGGAAGCTGGGACGTGCAAGAACATATTATCGAGAGAAACCAGGGTCTGAATTTATCGCATGTCTTTTTACGTCGATAATGCGTGTGAGAGAGTTTTCTATAATCGCGATCATGATCGATTATTTCATTGCCTGATCAACAGTGTTTTTATTTATTTATTATGACACTTTACACTGTAAAGTGCGTTAGTGTCAGGGATTGATTAACACTGTTGTGAATATTTTGTAACTCACCGGAACAATTCGTTCCCAGCCATCTTATCAAACTGCAGTACTATTGCTTGGCAATGTACTGATCTCACAATCAAGGCGACTTATTCCACCAAAGCTCCACTCCTCAATGAGGCAGCACCACACTGACAACCTCGGTTTGATGCTTGCTGGCACTGATGCTACTTTCTTCTAGGGAAAGGGCAGGTAAGGGGAATTACACTATCGTTGTTCACACTCCACAACTGTATTTCTAAATAAAAAGTAGTTGTGAAATTCATAAACGTGGAGCATGACCCTTATCAGAATTGATATTTTCTTTAGGAGGGTATCAGAAGCTCTATTGGAAATTTCATGGCTCTCAGGTGCACCTTGAGGGGCCTCATGGACTTTTCAGGCACCATGTCGCACAGTACTTTGTTACCACTATAGTCGCTTTTACCATAATGGCTAATGTTGCATACTTCTGTCACACACCACATTCATGCTACATTCGATGCATGGATGTGGTTTGCCTTGAATACAGCATATGGCACCATGATTGCTAGAAAAATCGAGATGATTTCAGTATGAAATGGCAGTGTCGCAATGCACACCTGGAATTGCAGAGGTTCCGAGAACTTCGAAAGAGTCATGCGGGTAACTCGAGGACAGGAAGTGTGAGAATGTGGGGATATTGATTTTCAGAGGAGGTTTCATAGGCGTTTTCGGGGGTCTGAGTGAGTTTTTGGAGTTATGTCAAACATTACGGCGATTACGATTGTATCTGAACGTTTCAGGTGCGTTGCAAGGGACTCAACGGAGTTTAGGAGGATTTCGGAGTAATTTCAGAAAGTTGCACAGGATTTCCTGAGATCTCTTCACAAAAACCCTTGAACTTTTTGGGACGACCCTGAAATGCCTTGAAACACCCCTGAAACATCGGTAAGCCTATTAAAATACCCTTGAAACCCTTTTGATTTGAGTATTTCTTAATATCCGTAGATACGACTCTAATCTGAAATGCTTCGAAACGCCCCTAAAATCTCCGTAATCCCATTGAAACGACTTTGATACCATCACGATCAATTTGAATCGCCCCTGAAGTGCTATCAAACATTTTCAAAGCTCTTGGAACGCCCTTAAAACGTTGCTCAACACTCTGGAACTTTCTGAAATACCCATATGCCCATAAATCCCCGCAAACGCCCCTGGAACCCCTTATAACACCCTTTATAGGCTTGTTATGGCTGTAAAAAACCCAATGCTGCAGATGCGGGCATGGTAGTATTTATGTGATGATTGCTGCGTCTGATTCCACTAGGGTAATTTTCCAATTGTTGCACGGTTAAAAATTCGCCAATTGTTGCACACCTCATAAGAATAACATGGAGTGTGCAACAATAGGCGAGTTTTTAGCCGTGCAACAATTGGAAAATTACCCTAGTCTTGCGCAGGAGTATCTCTCGAAGTAGCCAATCGACCGTGGAAGTGTAAAACCTGCCTTGCCCCACTCGGGACGACTCCACTCAACACCGGAGCGAGCAGGAAGAACCCCTAAACCGCCACAACTGGTTAAAAGGGTGACGAAGGAAAAAGTGTTCGCAGAATGTACATATTTGCTAAAAGAAAACTCCGCTAAAAAGTGCCGAGTTTAACCAGAAAGACCCAGCACAGGATGTCGGCATAGCGAAGTCTGTGAGAACCACTTCGTCGAAGCGAAAATTGAGCTAGAAAGGCAGGCGCCTTGCGGAAGAAGACGGTAGTGCCCCTCTCAGTGTCGCCGCCGGCCCGAGTTAACGATTGGCTAAAAGCGAATCAGATGAAGATTGGTGCAGGTTTAAAGGTGCCAGAGGACAAAAAGGAACCGAAGCCGGTCACAAGCTTGAAGGTGCCATAGAATACGATCTATGTTCTGAATCAAGTTCGAAACGATCAGCGATTCCCGATTTTGTTCCTGAGCAACGGAACCTCGAAGGAAGATCCGAACGCGAAAAAGAACAGGAGGACCTGCGTCCGTGATTCGGCCAAGGACCTCCTAGCTTCGCTGGTACAGTTGCAAGAAGTGTACCGAGAAAAGTAGGGCCCACAGTCGAGCCAGCTATCGGCAGCTATGGCAAGATCTGTGCTTAAGAAGTTATCGAGTTTTTCTGGAGATCCAGAAGACTAGCCGCTGTTCTATAGCAGTTTTGAGTCGTTGTGACCTGATTCGACTACTAGAATGCCTTCGTGATCCCTCTCAAGAAGCAGTCCTGACGAAGCTTATGTTTCCTCACAGTATCCATTCGATCATGAAAACACTACGCTGTTTATATGGAGAGCCAGAGCTACTCGTGGAAAACCTCTTACGGAAAGTGCGACGGACGTTTGGAGATACCTAAACTGAAAAGGCTTGACACTTTGATGGCCTTCAGAATGGCCACTTAGCAGCATCTAGAAGCTGCTATTTAATCTGCAAGGACACTTGTGTCGTGAATATCCGTTCCGCCCGGAAGCCAAATATCCAAATGAAGCCAATCTTTTCTTCGATCAGAATTTTACTTTCGAATCACCGGTGGTAGAGGCCTCTACCAGTAAAAAGCGTGACACGGACACGTCCGTTCGTCTCCAAATCCGCCAAAAGAAGACCGACCAAGCCAAAGCCGAACAAGTTTGAAGGTTCGCCTGCTTTGTCGATTTATATTCAACACATCTGTCAATCCAGTGCAAGTGTTATATCGGCTGTCAGTGCTAGTAAATGCACTGAAATAAAACTGCAATTCCGAACCAATTTTTTGGCATTTGTTTTCTTACGTATATTTTTATAATTACTCTACAATTAGGTTCTATATACTACAACTTGTTCAACCCCACACTCCTTGAATAACTAGTGGAGAAATTATGGAGTGGTGAAAGTTACCACTCTGTCTGATTCAACCGAATCAAGGACCGTCTAAATCGGACAAACAGCCACCGTCAAGCATTAGGACAGTTTCGAGAGACAACCTCGTCCAATATGCGCCGAAACTGATCATGGAATTGCGACCATGGAATTGCGACAAATATCAGTAAACGAACGTAGACAACTAGGCTAAGGTGGTCGAACGATGGAAGTTATGCAACGTACGCCTTCATGATCATGGCAAATGGAGTGCTGTTCAAAAATCCGTTGTGATGTGAATGATTGCCAAGGACGACACCATCCGTTACTGCACAGATCGACCATCCTTTCGCAGAGTGTCGTGCAAATTCACGAACGATCGAAAAAATCAGTGCTCTTCAGGATCATACCACTAACGCTGCATCACGGTTTTCGCAGTTACGATACGTATGCATTTCTGGATGAAAGCTCTAACATAACACTGGTAGAAGACAGCTTGACACATCAGCTAGGAATTGAAGGCGTACCGGAACCCCTGGAGTTGAAATGGACATCGCACATTGGACGAATGCAGTACGCTTCACAACGTACAATCATACCCAACTAATAATCACTCGTTTTATAAGCACCTTATGACGAATTGATTCAGCATGATGCTGAATAACATTTGGATAACTTTCAGGCACAACCTTTGTTCGGATTTTGTTCACACAAATTTGGAGAAACTATAAAGCATAGTGTTGTGTACCAACTAAACTGTTTGTTGTTAAACCGTTTTACAACTACATAGTAAAGCTGTTGTTCAGCTTCAGCAAAAATGATTGGATGATTGGAACTTAATGCTGTGAACAAATATTGTGAAATAATAACTACACATAAATTTACCTAAATCCAGATTCAAACTCGAGACCCGACGATTGCCAGCCGCATGCTTCCTATCTGCGCCATCCTAGAGATGATGAATTGCAGCGCTCGAATCAAAACATAAACTTCTCGTGGTTTAACAATGATCAGACTTCGACTCCTATTCAGCAGTGGAGAATTAGCACAACATTATGGTTAACGACTGAACAATAGGTTAATTCAGCTGTTGTTCAGTAAAAAACACGTGTTTTTTATCATGTACTCTGAGTCAAAGTATAATGAAAAGTCTTGGTTAACTATGTTGTAAAGGATTTACTGCGAGTCGAATAATAATCTTATTGAACGCTTGAACATTGTTTGAAATTATCATTGTTAATACCAATACGAAAAGTTGAACAGTGGCTACTTTTTCAGTTGAAATAGCATTTGTACAGTAATGTGTACAGCATAATTTTAGTTCAGCTATATTTACTATTATAAAGCAACAATTCAGCATGCATGCTTATTTGCGGCTGGCGATTGTAAGTTGGGTAGTCGTCACCAGCAAGAGGCCAACAAGGTGTTACCGTTTAAATTAAGCCCACATCGTAGGCTCTCTCAATCTACCTTGTCCGAGTCTGCCGATAGAGAATCTGCATGAACGATATCCCTACCTGCGCGAGGTCCCAGTGGCCCCGATCGAAAAGGCTCTTCCACAGGTTCTGATTGGACTCGATAATATTGAGCTGTTCTTGCTTCTAGAATGTTGAAGTTAGATGCTTTCTAGGTTGGACAATCTACGGTCCGATCTCGACCGGTTCTGTTATCCCTGGAATGATCAGCGTTCATAGATGTGGGTGTGATGGTGACAAATATTTGAGGGTTTTGTCTTTTCTGTTGTCAGAACCTGCGGAAGAAAAACGCACTCGAAAAATGCGAAAAAAACGGTGAAAGTTGACGAGAGATTTGAAACTGGACGGTTGTGTAAGTCGGACAACATACAACTGCCAGATAGTAGTCCGATGGCTATGTCCATGCCTTGGTCCACAAAGTTTTGAGATGAATTTGACAAAAAAAAACCTGAGTTAAGATCGAACATACACAATCAAATAAACAAATACATCCGCAAAGGGTATGTTCATAAGGCATAAGAAGAAGAGCTTGTTGTAATGAACAAACATCAAGTTTGGTTTCTACCACTAATGTGGTATCCCACCCTAGGATTTCTCAACTCCAGAAAGGACCGAACCAATTCCAACGCAGCATTGATTCAAACCTTCAAAAGCGTTGATACTTAGAATCGTGGAAGTCAAAAACCATTGGATCAATCAAACTTTTTCTCACTCTGGCAAGCTAAAGTTTCGAATGCCAGAACGTTAGCATGAGTCTAGAAAGGCCAAAATGTTATCCAAACGATTTGGACGTATCGATTTTAATTATGCTTCCCTATCGAATCTCCTTCTCTGAGTGAATAGTATTGGTGTTCGAAAGTAACGCGTTGCATCTAGTCTGTTGGTTGGCGCACATTTCGTGTCCCTTCGCAACGGTACCGTGGAACGATTGTGGATTTCGTCATCCTGATCATCGTCGATTAATCTTCGCAATAGAGGACAAGAGTGCTACTGGTTTCAGTAAGTATTTGGTCTAGTCCCACCGCAATAGGAACACCACACCAATCATGCTGCCAAATGAAATATTGTGCTCGCACCAACAAATGGTGGCTCCAGAGAGGAGCTACTGCCATCAAGAGTTCTATGATATACAGAACAAGCTCGATGATCTTGTCGATCGATCCTGGGCCATAGGTCATGCAATCATCTTTAAAAAAGACCAAATCGGTGGATGTAAGCACTACCAGTCGTTCCAGCTTTACGGTAGTTGGGCAAGCAGTGGAGAATTTTGAAATCTTTCAATATCTTCAAATGAAAACTGATGGCGGCACCAAGATAGACGCAAGGGTCGCAAGGCGAGGGCTGCATGCTCAACTCAAACGTGAAATCTGTGCTGTTGTACGTCAGTGAAACTTGAAATGTATCACTCAACGGCTGCAGGTCTTCATCAATAGATGCCTGTGGTATATAATTCGTGCATGGTGACCTCACACTCCATCGTTCCATCGTCGAAGTCTTCAAATCCCGATAGCGAAACAAATTCGGCACCGGAAGTGGAGCTGGGTCAGCCACACTCTACACAGGGAAGCGCAAAACTACAAACAAGCGTCAGATTGGAACCCAGTAGCATAACGCAGCAGTAGCAGGCCCAGAAGCTCAAGGCCGAGCAGCATTAACACGGAAAGTCGATAGAAGTTTGACCTGGCCACAGATTAAGGCGATGGTGAGCAATCGCCCAGGAGGCAGATATTTCCATTCGGCCTTCTGCACCACTATGGGTGCACAAGACTTGAAGTAAGTAGTTAAGTAAGTACAAAAATAGACAAAGGCTAGAGAGAGCGTTTATAATCGAGGAACTTTCTTACATTACAATCGATTGAGACTACTGCAAGAGTTATTGTCCAGCGAAAACCAATCTGATTAATGTTAGGGCCGATCAACGATGAATCAAATGTATACTTTCCGACTATTCTATGATTGATTCGGGGAGTATGCATTGCAGACTTATCATTTGTTCATTGATTTCGAAGCGTCGTAAGTTTCAGAGCACAGAAATGAGTTATGGCAAAAACCCTATATCACAAGTAGCGAATTTCATCTGATCAATAAACAAATGAGTATGTATCTTGTAAACTCTCGAACCATTTACATATTCAAGTACCCTCATAAGGTGAGAACCCGTTATCAAACTTTGTTTGAAATGTGGCCCCACCTTACGCTATTCACTACATCCCTAAGGATGCTGGGCATCCTTCCTGTATGCTTCATCCAGCGAAAAGCACTCCCTCGCGAGGCGAAGAGAAAGTTTCCTCCCAAACGCTGAAGAAGCTGCATCGAAACTGTGCTCGTCGCTGTGCAACGTTCCTGCGAGGATCCCGTTAAGTGATTGTACTATTAGTTTGACGGGGGCGGTGCTGTGCAGTGTGCGTCTATGTAAGTGTGCCACTCTCGGGAGTAGTTGGAATTCTTCCCCCAAAAGGCGGCGAGACGGTTTCCCCTGGGGACGAGCGAGTCCGGGCTTGGCATCATTAATTCAACCCCAGCACGTTAATTACAGTCACTTTCGCATATAGTTATTCCAACATTGCACTGCCGATGGGATGCGATGATGGTGGTCCTGTGGTACTTTTCAAGGAAAACGTTTATCTGAGCAACAACCACACTCTGGCGCACACAATAATGCCTGAATGCCGACAGTGGAAATATTTGCGCCGATGAGGGGTTTTATACTTTCCACTTCCGTTCGTAACTATAACAGAAGAGATTATTTTTACTTTCTACACATTTCGATGCACGATTTCGACGAAATCTGCTTGCATCGTGGGGTCCCGAGGAGAAGAGGATTACACATTAAAATATCATTGGTAGCATCTTTTGTGATCATTTCCAATTCAGCATAAAGGCGTGTCATCTCAACTGGAAAAAGCCTGCTACTCAGCTGTCCTATTAGCACTTCATAAACTGAGAGCTTCCTCTGTCAATGACCATTTTGCAATCGTATATCGTATAGCAGGCACGAATATACTCCTTGTCCAAGAACTTTCAGGATGTATAAATTAGCAAAATATCCTGAACCTAGACCCCAACTGAACTATGTGGTTACCTAGTGCATTGAAAACACATTCTCATAACAACTTCAAATACTAATTTTGTGATCACTTTATTTTCGGGTCATCGCCGCCATTGGAATTGACTGTTTTTTTCTATGCCATCCATGCACGGCCATCATCGTTACGTTACAGCCGCCGGGCCACGCCGTCATCATCGTGTCAGGAAGTGCAACAATGATACCACACACCCACACACACACACAGTTCCCAGCATAACTTGGGGCACTAGGTCGCGCGAAGAATGGATTGTTCCTGACATTTTATACGGTTCAACCACGTTCAACGTTGTTATGTAGGTAGGTGGGGTAGGCATTTAGGTAGGATGGTATAACCAACGAGGCGGAATCGCAACAGCTTTTCTAAATGAAATGCTAATACCGACACGGCAATCGGACACAGCCCTGGGGACCATGACTTCCGGCCAACTGTTTTCCAATCCTTTCGGTTGAATGGTGACCTGGGGAGGGAACAGGAAACTGCTCTGTGCAGTTCGGTGTAATGACCGCTTGAACGATTGGATGAACATTTTTGAGCAGCGAACTTTTATTTTGTAGGGAGATTTTGGATGGTATGGATATGATCAAAAGTTTTAGTTTTTTTTTGGGATGGATGTTTTGCAAGTTTTTCTCTCAGTTTTCATGTTGCAGGAGCTCTGTCGAACGTGAAACTTTACAAACGGAAGTGAAATTGGCAAAACAGTCTCTTTCTGGAGAATTTCGACAAAACTCAAGTAACATGTTGATAAATATCGCACTTTCATACATTTATAATAATAATAATAACAAAATCCATTTAAAGACACCAGAAACCATATCGTTTATCTGGCTTTTGATGTTTGAGTTTTAAGCTCTTGAAAAACCACTATCATGAGTTTTGAGCCGCCACCAATTACACCGTCTTCAGCCAGAGGCTGCACAGACTGAACATAACTAACATTAGACAACGGACAACACATATGACACCCAGTGGCCCAGTGGAGAATTCTCCGTTCGACGAAAATTTTCCCCCGACTGGAGCGGGAATCGAACCCACACTCCGAGGCTTACGAGACACCTAGACGACTGACGCCGCTAACCGCTCGACCACGAAGCCCACAAGAAGAAGAAGAAGAAGAAGAAGAAGAAGAAGACTTCTGCTCTGTACCAGATTTACCCATATTGAATATTTTTTTAGTCTAAAACTATTAAACAGTCGCCATCTTGGATATTGAATGGTTTATTAGCCTAAACCTCCATTAAATAACCGCTATCTTGGATTTTAGACCGCTATCTTGGATATTCTGGTCGCCATTTTTGGAGTACAGATATCTTTCACATATCAAATATATCCATTTTGCATGGTTTAAGAGCCTAAACACCATTAAACAGCCGCCATCTTGAATTTAGAACCGAAATCTTGTATTTTAGACCGTCATTTTTAATATTCTGATCGCCAGTTTTGGAGTCCATATTGAATTTGGAGCCAACATCTAGGATTTTAGACCACGATCTTCGATATTTTGGTCGCCATTTTTGGGGTCCAGACTTCTTTGCCATTTTAAATATACCCATTATTGCATGGCTCAAAAGCCTAAAACTCAAACAAACCACTCCATACCAAATATATCCGTATTGTATGGTTTTAGAACCTTAAACTGCATAACCTTCTTGAATTTTGAGCCGCCATTTTGGATTTTGGGTGGCATATTGGAAATTCTGGTTCCTATTTTTGGACTTCGGACATCTTCCTCATAAAACATATTTCCATATTATATGGTTAAAGAGCCTTAAACTCCTTAAAACAGCCGTCTCTTTTAGTTGTGGGCCGCCATCCTGGATTTGAGGCCGCTATCTTAAATTTTTGGCCTACATCGTGGTTTTGTGGTTTCCATAGATGAATTCCGCAGAGAATTTGGCAACCATGCTAAACTTTACAAAATTCGGCGCACTTTTATGTGTCGCGTGATAGTATTTTCAGTTTCAGTTCTGTAAATGACCATTTCACCGGTGCTGATGCTAGTCCGGATAACCAAAATGGCCATAAAAAACTCTGGAACGATTTGACAGATCCGCACTGTTTTCAACAGCAAACAATGCGGTAAAATTCCAGTTCGATTCGAGCTATAACCCTTAAAAATGCCCATTGGGAAAAGGGCCTTAAAAGAGAATAAACTTTTTTTTTGCGCACAGACATACACTCACACACATACATTCACACATACACACATACAGACATCTCAATTCTTCAAACTGAGTGAAGTGATTGAAAGATGGAAGCAACAGTTTGATAAACATCTGAAGAGCGCAGAACATCGGTTATCCCGGTGAAAGTCTAGCACTAGAACCATCACACCTTGCCCGCTCCTCAAGGCAATTGCCAAGAATTGTAGTGAGGTGTATATCATAAGCTTTTTAAATGTAAGTAGAGCCTCGCAACAGCCCACGTAAGGCTGTATCGGTAACCTCTTACCAATGTGTATTGACCAGCTCTTGATACCGTGCACCATACAGAGAATCGCTGACGTTCTCGAATAATGGTGGGGCGAGAAGTGCACCACTTTATTCAAGTCTTGGGATCGACTGTCATCTGAGTGGAGTCACCTTCGATCAAGATGAAAAACGTATCTGAGTTGATCCGTTTGAATATTAGCTTCTGATTTAAACGCATCCACCACAAGCCTTTTAACCCTTCAGGACGCGCGCTGTTGTCAAAAGTACAATAAAAAAAACTCGCTTGTCACATACAGCGTGAGCGCGGTGCAGTTTCGGATGTTTGATGGCGCGCGTCCTGGAAGGTTAAGAGGCGTCTGAGAAGCAGTGTAGCTCTACTGAAATAGTGTTTTGGATGAGGAACAAGGAGTTTCCCATAGAAATTACGCCAAGTCACACCCTCCGATAAAAGTACTGATTGCCCAACAAACATTTTTGCTGTACAAGAGTGGAACAAAGCTCCCCTAAGACTAATCCCACCCGTGGGCTCCAAACAACTCATGCAACAGCACGTCGTTTAAACAAAAAAAAAGCAGAGCGCTGTCGTCAAACCGAGCCAGTGGTCTCTATTTTACATCGTTAAATCATAAGCAAGTATCACGCTGCGTTTATTGTTTTTATGTGATGTCACTTCGTGAATGTGAGACTCTTGTTGCTCGAAGTAAATTGTTTTCCAGCAAAATATTGCATACTATGTAAAATGGGGTCTTCAGTTGGCCTAGTGGTTAAGGCTATGGATCGCCAATCCGGAGACGGCGGGTTCGATTCCCGTTCCAGTTGGAAAAATTGTCTCGACTCCCTGGGCATAGTGTATCATTGTACTTGCCTCACAATATACACATTCATGCAATGGCAGGCAAAGAAGGCCCTTCAATCAATAACTGTGGAAGTGCTCAAAAGAACACTAAGTTGAAGAGAGGCAGGCCAAGTCCCATTGGGGACGACGAGCCATAAAGAAGAAGCAAAATAAATAAAATGAGACAGTGCTGAAATGTATTAATTAATCTAGAATATACCACAACATATTTCCGAAAGTTATAGACAAACCCCATGTGAGAATTTTAAAAATCAGTTTGAAAGTCTAAGAAATTCACATGAAAAGATAAATTCTCTATCAAATCATGGTATGTTAAACGATGAAAGCAATACTTGCACGCGGAATCTGGTCCCATTGTTTCCTATTGAAAATGGTTCAGATCGATCCATTCGGAGTTATGGCCATTTGGGTGTTCTGGGCCGGTACCCCAGGAAGGGGCCAGATATGCAAATTTTACAAACCCTTGCATGCGACCCATCAAACCGCGGCATTTTCGATAACCTAGTGAACGATAACCAGGAAAATAGTTTTATACCATATCTGAACCGGTAATGTTCCGGAACCGGTTCCTGGTGTTTTTCCGGAAGTGGCCAAATATAAAAGTGAACTAAACTAAACTAAAGTTTGTATAGTTAAGTTAAAAATAATGATTTATGAATAATGTTGAATTCTGATTGCTAAAATTTAAAAGGTTGTACCTTACTTAGCAAGTATTCGTTATATAAATAAATAAATAAAATAAATAAATAAAATAAACTCATACATGCGACACATCAAATAGCGGCTTTTTCGATATCAAATTGAATGGTAAGCAGGGAAATAGTTTCAGACCATATCTGAACCGCTTATATATAAAACTGACGAAGTTGAAGGGCTGAATCCAGCTGAAAGCGTTTGATGTTGACCGAAGAATAGTTGGTCGAAACGCGTCACGCTATACAAGCTATTTAAGTTATTTGGCACCGACAATTGCCTATAAATCCACATAATAACATATCTGAACCGGTTGTGTTCCGGAACCGGTTCCAGGTGTCCCGTCGGAAGTGGCCAATTAAAAAAGTGAACCAAACTCATGCATGCGAAACATCAAATCATCCAAAATTTTCGATAACCAGATAATCGGTCAGCAGGAAAATAGTCTCTGATCAGATTGATGTACAGAAAAAAAAAATGTCGAATTGTCTTAATAATGATCGTCATCCAGTAGCGAAGGTGGTCAAGCTGTCAACTCAGAACTTCGATATTTTCCAGCTCTTCTAATGTACGTTTAACATAACGTCGGTATATAAGCCAAAGTTTCCATATTCGATTATGGCTTTGATAAAATTCTTGCTTTTCTGAATAAGGCTGACACAAATTTCGATTCTCTCGTATGTCAACTCCCCTTTTCTCCTAGCAAAATTTTGGTAGGAATTTGACATTTTGAGGACGAGCACAAATAAATAAATCCTTAATTTTTAAAATTTAAAGGTAATAGGGTAGCGAACCACTTGGGCAGCGGCCGGTATTTTGGGCACACTTCGCTATAAATCAGTCAATTCCAAACCAATTGACTTGAAATTTTGTACACGACTAGATACTATACGTATCTCTTCGCGATCCAAAAATTGTGTTAACTGGTGTAAAGTTGGCTGAGTTATAGCAGAAAAGTGCCCAAAATAGGAACCCTGCCGAGATGGTTCCACTTCCCTATAACAGTCCCCAAGAAAATTCCTTAAAGAATCTGATGAGTTTAGCGATTAATTCTTTGGGTAATTTTTCATCAAACACATTTACTATTTATCACCTCCCAATTGACGAGTTAACGATCACTGTGACAAAAGAAGAAAACGAAATTTGTTTCGTTCTAGAGTATTCTCAGGATTTTTGAACACTTCGGCGTACGTCGACGGAAAAATCTTGTTGCATATTCGACGAGAAAGGCACTATCACCACTAGGTGGATTAATATGGGTTTTATACTCTTAATATCGCACATTTTTGGCAACGTAAAGGCTGGGTATGTTACGCAATTCAGACCCCATTGTGATCCACTAGCCTCTGCCCAGCAACTCCTTTCCCTACCTCCACGCGGTACCGGCCGGAAACTATGAGCAACCTTAGGGAAGATCAGGTAACCAACCCCGGTGTGAACTTTGGTCGTAGGCTGACAGGGAAGGGGGGGGGGGGGGTTTGCTTCGGCAAACCTGAGCGTCTGTTCTCCAGGAGGAGCGGCTAACAACAGCGTCTGATCCCCATGTTAGGGGCGGCTGATCTACGTCCGAGTGCCAGGGAAGGACTCTAAGCTCAACTGTGCACTATGGTCCTCCGGAAAGTAGCGGGTTGGTGTCAGGCCCTACGAGCCAGCCGTAAAAAACCATTGTAACGGAAAATCAGCAACAGAATAATACGAACCGAGACCAACGGCAACGACCCCAGCAAACAAAAAGGACTTGCGATTGGAAATCCCGGTACGTGGAACTGCCGATCTCTCAACTTCATTGGGAGCACCCGCATACTCGCCGATCTACTGAAGGACCGCGGGTTCGGCATCGTAGCGCTGCAGGAGGTGTGTTGGACAGGATCCATGGTGCGAACGTTTAGAGGTAATCATACCATCTACCAAAGCTGCGGCAACACACGCGAGCTGGGAACAGCTTTCATCGTGATGGGTAATATGCAGAGGCGCGTGATCGGTTGGTGGCCGATCGACGAAAGAATGTGTAGGTTGAGGATCAAAGGCCGATTCTTCAACTTCAGCATAATAAACGTGCACAGCCCACACTCCGGAAGTACTGATGATGACAAGGACGCATTTTACGCGCAGCTCGAACGCGAGTACGATCGCTGCCCAAGCCACGACGTCAAGATCATCATAGGAGATTTGAACGCTCAGGTAGGCCAGGAGGAGGTATTCAGACCGACGCCCACCAGCAGACGAACGAAAACGGCCTACGACTCATTGATTTCGCCGCCTCCAAAAACATGGCCATACGTAGCACCTTTTTCCAACACAGCCTCCCTTATCGTTACACCTGGAGATCACCACAGCAGACGGAATCTCAAATCGACCACGTTCTGATTGACGGACGGCACTTCTCCGACATTATCGACGTCAGGACCTATCGTGGCGCCAACATCGACTCCGACCACTATCTGGTGATGGTCAAACTGCGCCCAAAACACTCCGTCATCAACAATGTACGATACCGGCGACCGCCACGGTACAACCTAGAGCGACTGAAGCAATCGGATGTCTCCTCAGCATACGCGCAGAATCTCTAGGCCGCGTTGCCAGACGAGGGCGAGCTCGATGAGGCCCCTCTAGAGAACTGCTGGAGTACAGTGAAAGCAGCCATCAACGATGCAGCCGAGAGCACCATCGGGTACGTGGAACGGAATCGACGGAACGAATGGTTCGACGAAGAGTACAGACCGATTTTGGAGGAGAAGAATGCAGCGAGGGCGGTAATGCTGCAGCAAGGGACTCGACAGAACGTGGAACGTTATAAACAGAAGCGGAAACAGCAGACCCGCCTCTTTCGGAAGAAAAAGCGCCGCCTGGAAGAAGCGGAGTGTGAAGAAATGGAACTGCTGTGCCGTTCCCAAGAAACACGGAAGTTCTATCAGAAGCTCAATGCATCCCGCAACGGCTTCGTGCCGCGAGCCGAAATATGCAGGGATAAAGACGGAGGCCTCTTGATGGACGGACGTGAGGTGATCGAAAGGTGGAAGCAGCACTTCGATCAGCAACTGAACGGCGTGGATAACGTAGGCACGGGAGCCCACGGCA
This sequence comes from Aedes albopictus, assembly GCF_035046485.1. Taxonomy (NCBI): domain Eukaryota; kingdom Metazoa; phylum Arthropoda; class Insecta; order Diptera; family Culicidae; genus Aedes; species Aedes albopictus. Next base: position 283,916,625 of record NC_085136.1, on the reverse strand, counting down.
ACGGAGGGAACGACGACGCCAGTGCAGCGGAGGACGGAAATGAACCAACTCCCACGCTGAGGGAAGTTAAGGATGCCATTCACCAGCTCAAAACCAACAAAGCAGCTGGTAAGGATGGTATCGCAGCTGAACTCATCAAGATGGGCCCAGAAAAGTTGCCCACCTGTCTGCACCGGTTGATAGTCAGGATCTGGGAAACCGAACAGCTACCGGAGGAGGAAGGGGTAATCTGCCCCATTCAGAAGAAAGGCGACCATTTGGAATGTGAGAACTTCAGAACGATCACTATTTTGAATGCGGCCTACAAAGTGCTATCCCACATCATCTTCCGTCGTCTGTCACCTAAAACGAATGAGTTCGTTGGAAGTTATCAAGCCGGCTTCATCGACGGCCGGTCGACAACGGACCAGATCTTTACCGTACGGCAAATCCTCCAGAAATTCCGTGAATACCAGGCCCCAACGCATCACCTGTTCATCGACTTCAAAGCGGCATACGACAATATCGACTGCGCAGAGCTATGGAGAATCATGGACGAAAACGGCTTTCCTGGGAAGCTGACTAGACTGATTAAAGCAACGATGGACGGTGTTCAAAACTGCGTAAGGGTTTCGGGCGAACTATCCAGTTCATTCGAATCTCGCCGGGGACTGCGACAAGGCGACGGACTCTCATGCCTACTCTTCAACATCGCTCAGGAAGGTGTTATGCAACGAGCCGTTCTCAACAGCCGGGGTACGATTTTCACGAAATGCGACCAATTTGTCTGTTTTGCGAATGGCATGGATATTATTGCCAGAATATTTGGAACGGTGGCCGAACTATACACACCCACCTAAAACGTGAAGCAGCAGAGGTGGTGAATGCGTCCAAAACATCGTATATGATGGAAGATGGGACTGAACGAGACACGATATGCCTTGGCAACAATGTAACGATAGACGTGGATACTTTCGAGGTGGTAGAAGAACTCGTCTACCTTGGTTCCTTGCTGACGAATGACAATGATCTGAGCCGTGAAATACAAAGGCGCATCATCAGTGGTAGTCGTACTACGTACTGCGGTCAAAACAGATTCACTCCCGCACCAAATGTACCATGTACAAGACGCTAATAAGACCGGTGGTCCTCTACGGACACGAGACATGGACCATGCGCTCGAGGAGGACCTGCAAGCACTCGGAGTTTTTGAGCGACGCATGCTAAGGACGATCTTCGGCGGCGTGCAGGTAAACGGTGTGTGGCGGCGAAGGATAAATCACTAGCTCGCTGTGCTCTACTATGAAACCAACATCCTGAAATTGGCTTAAACTGGACGTATACGATGGACAGGGTATGTTGCAAGGATGCCGGATAACGACTCTGCAAAGTTGGTGCTTGCTAATCATCCGGTTGATACAAGAAGGCGTGGAGCGCAGAGAGCACGATAGGCGGACCAGGTGGAGCGTGATCTGCAAGTAATCCAAATTATACATCGTATGTAAGTCTAGCTTTCCGAACTTCAAGTTATAACTATAGTGCTGACTGCACTATAACTATTGTGCTGACAACACAATACGAATTTTTCGTTCGACAAAAAGTTTTTTCCGAGTGAAGTGGGAATCGAACCCACACTCTAGGGCGCCTTAACGACTCGCGCCACTAATCGTACGGCCACGAAGCCTAGTTTGTCTGTTCTCTGTGACTTCAATGAACAAAAGTGCAAACAATTTTCAACTGATCGAAAATCAGAATATAATAGAAACGCCAAAATGAAAGCAATCAAATTGCTGCACAAGATGGTCCCTATCGTTTCACCGTTCCAAGAAAACACTACCAATTTAGCTTACCACATTCCCAAGGTATCGCGTTCCCATCAATCAGGTTGGATCAACAAACGACCAAAATAGCCCGCCTCGTGAACCATGATTGACTGGCGATACTGGCTAACCTGACCACTTCACTTGCGTCCAAAAATTCGCTGGACAAGCTCCACCCTTCCGCGCAGGCAGCGAGCAGCCGCGGTTAACCCGTGAGCTAACCCGTAGGATATCAGTTTTTGTTCCGATCAGGCCAGGGCAAACTGGCACTTGGCCGAGCACAAGCTTGCGGACGTCATCAGAGCCCGTTGTCTACTCATCAGCCGTTCGTTGTTGATGCTAACTAGCTATCGGCTGTGGGGTAATTTTCAAAGGGTTTTGCATTCGCTGCCTTAGTGCTTATCCTTTACTGTGTCGTCGTCGTCGTCGTCCATTGTGTTTTCTCTAGATGTAGGTAGGTACGTTCCGCGGTCTGCTTTCGAACCTTCATTTCACGCCATCAATGTATCGATTTTCGAATCTCGCGCGCTGGTTTCTCCGTGGGTATCGGAAAAGCTGGTGCTGTTGGTCGGCGGTACGGATGAGCGACAGCTCTTCGAGGCGTAACCGCTAATGTGCCGAGCCAGCCAGCAGTGTTGTTCCACATGACCCAGCTCATCTAACCACCGCCGTCGGCTGGACGCGGATCGTTGAAATGGCGCAATGTTTCACTGGGAACCAAGTACTCTGCGGTGTCGGTTCCTGTGCTTGTTTGGTGCGGAGCGATGATGTTTGTGGATATGGATAGTGTTCTTACAGTCTAGCAGTAAATATGGGAGCCCTTGCGGGAGTAAGTGTGGTGATGGCGACGCGGCGGCGAAGATCCGTTGTAACAGTTGGCAGGAGAAAGTGCAAAATTTATTACACTAACATACATGTACATTTGTTACCACCAGTAGCTCTCATACATTTGCAGCAAAAGCGGAAACTGGAAGAGAGTCTCTGATGGACCACATAAAACAGAAATGGGGACGAGTGCACTTGCCCTAGCACCCTATATTTAGCTAGGGATGATGTTCAAGTGTACGGAGGCAAGGAATGGGCAAACTTTAAAGCTCATTTCAAAAGTTGCTTTAGCTAGCTGGAATGGATGCGGATACGGTTGATGTTTTCCAAATAAGGAAAGTTGGCAAAATATTCGGAAATCAAACTTTAAAATCGCATAGAATATTAAAAAAAAAATATATGATGCTGGACATTGTTTGGATTTTAATTAGGCACAAGAGATATGGCAAGAAGATGCCAAATCAGAACAGTTCTGGGTCAACCGATTAACCTCCACGGGCGTCACCGCAATAATTATTTACAACATTCAACCTAACCTTAAAAATGTTTGACAGTTTTCAATGCATTTGACATTCTTGCTCATGTTTGACCTGTCTTCTTCTTGGCGTAATGACCCCACTGGGACAAAGCCTGCTTGTCAGTTTATTGTTCTACGAACACTTCTACTGTTATTAAGTGAGACCTTCCTCTGCCAATGTCCATTTTGCAGGTACATCGTTTGACCCTTCTGTTACCAACGCCCCCTAACTAACTTACTTACTTTCAGTCCTGGACACCCACGGTGGTGCACATGGCCGAATTGAAAGATTTCCATCCTGGGCGATTGCCAGCCATCGCCTTGACCTGTGGCCAGGTTAAATTTCTGTCGACTTGCTTGATTTCGTTATTGAGGCTGCGCCACCATGAGCCTCTGTGTCTGCCTCTGCTGCTATGTCCTGCTGGGTTCCAATCTAACGCTTGCTTGCAGATTTCATTTCCGCCTCTACGTAGAGTGTGGCCGACCGACCTCCCCTTTCGCTTCAGAATTTCTGTCGCTATCGGGCTTTTGATGACATCGACGATGGAGCTCCATGTTGGAGATCCAATTGTGAGGCCACCATGAACGAATTATATACCGCAGGCATCTATTGATGAAGACCTGCAGCCGTTGAGTGTTCTCCACTGATACACACCATGTTTCACTGGCGTATAGCAGCACAGATTTCACGTTCGAGTTGAAAATTCGGATTTTCATGCGTCGACTGATCCGGTTGTTTTTCCATACATTTCTTAAACACGCAAAAGCAGTTCTCGCCTTCTTGATTCGTGCACCTATGTCGATCTTGGTGCCGTCATCGACCGCCATTTGGCTACCAAGATATTGGAAGCTTTCAACATTCTCCACTGATTGCCCAGCTACCGTAAAGCTGAAAGGGTTGACTGTGTTTACATCCAACGATTTGGTCTTGTTGACGTTGATGGTAAGACCTGCCGCTGAGGAGCGATTGGCTAGACCATTGAGCTTGCTCTGCATATCAGAGCGTCGTTGAGCTAGGAGAGCAACGTCACCTACCAGGATGTCGTCGATTACGATGAGGAACAGTAGCGGTGATAGTATACATGCTCACTCCAGCAACGACCCGGATGGGATCGGGCCAAACACCTTGTGCACGAAAATGCCCTGTACTGTGCTTCAGTGAGGCCGATGATTTTCTCAGGGAGGCCCTTGCGCCTGAGGGCTTCCCACATGTTTCCATGATTGAGACGGTCGAAAGCTTTTCGTAATCAATGAACACCAGTTAGAGAGACTCTTGAAATTCATTTATTTGCTCCAGGATGATACGGAGGGTGACAATATGGTCCATACAGGATTGTCCGGCACGGAATCCTGTTAACTTTCGTCGGAGAGTTGCGTTAATCTTCATTTGTATCCGGTTAAGGATCACTTTGCAGAGGACTTTGAGAACGATGCACAGTAACATAATGCCCCGCCAATTATCGCATACAGTCAGGTCACCCTTCTTGGGTATCTTCACTAAGACGCCTTGCATCCTGTCAGCCGGAAATGTCGCGTTTTCCCATATGTATGTTGCAGAATAATTGATGCAGTAGTTGTGCGGATACTACGGGGTCAGCTTTGAGCATCTCAACTGATATGCAATCTACCTTTGGGGCCCTGTTCGATTTCATGGATGGCTGTTTCTATCTCCTGCACTGATAAAGCTTCGGTGTTCACACGTGTAATGCGTCGAACCCTTGGCGGATCATGCTGAGGTGTTGATGGCGTGACCGACACTTGAAAAAGGTTTCTAAAGAGCTTGAACCAGCGTTTCAACCGGTAGGCCGGGTCATTTGATAACTGTCCAGACGTGTAGTACCCCCTAACAAGAATGCGAAAAACACTTTTTTTTCGTTATAGCTTATTTGGTTTTCAATATTTTTCAACCAAATTTTTACACAAGAAACGCATATGCATATAATTTAGCGATTTGCTAGGGATTTTCGTAATGGCCACCTAGTTGCGGAGTTATTTTGGAATCAAAATGAGTCATTGGGATTGGGGAACGTCCATAAATTACGTCACGCTTTTAGGGGGGAGGGGGGTTTCAGTAAACTGTGACAACTCATACAAAAAATTCAGAGGTCTCATACAAAAAGTGTGTCATAGGGGGGAGGGGGGTTAAAAATTGTCCAATTTTGCGTGACGTAATTTAAGGGCGTTCCTTGGCCAAATTGGAAAAAAGTGAACTTTCCTGGTCACCAAATGTCTTAGAATCAGTTTTACGGATGTTCCGGTAAACCGGTTCCGGGGTCAATTTTTTTAATGTGATTCAAGATTCAATACATTTGACCATTTTGGAACCGATAGGCGGATTTCACGGGAACCGGGTCCGGTGTTCCCGGGTTTCATTTAAGATGAATAAACATCATCATGCGACATATCAAACTTCATAATTTTGGAATTCATAGCATATTATAGCGATGATTGGTCACTCAGAATATATTTGAATATATTTTACTGATTTTCTGGAATCCAGTTCCCAGATCAGGTTTACAAAATGGTACAATACTGCCATGCGGCATTTCAGACATCCCAGTTTTCAAAACACCCCATCGAGTGCTAGTTTGGCGTAGTATGAAATATTTCTGTCTATTTTGGAACTGACATGCTGATTACCGGGAATTAGTTCTAGCGGTTCCGGCTTCCATTTTTCGGATGTTAATGAAATACCATAATGTGGCACTTAAGATTTCGTGGTTTTTCAACATACATCATTTAGCTCCATGTATTTCTCCCTCCAGGAATACTTCTATAGAATTCTTCCAGGGATTTCTCTAGGTATTTCTTCTATGGAATACTCTAGGTATTTTTTTCTATGAACTAATCTTAGGATTTCTCCAGGCAATCCCGATGGGATTTCACTAGAAATTTCTGCATATACCTCCAGTAATTTTTCCTAGGATTTCTTTAAGAATTCTTAATACTTTTCGGAATTCTACTAGGGATTTCTATTGGAATTCCTTCAGGAATTTCTGGTGGAATTATTCAAGACAATCTTTCTGGGATTATTTAAGAAGTTTCTCCGATGATTCTTCCAGAAATTCTTTCATAGATTTTATCCAGGGATTCCTTCAAAAATTCCTCATTAGGCCTTCCCCGGGAATTATAGCCGCTAATTGCGGTTCTTACAGCAAGCTCGAGAAATTCTAACTGCGGTTCTTTCAGGAATCCTTCTAGAGGTTCTTCTAGAGATTTCTTCAAGCATACTTGCTGGGATTCTTCCTGAAATATTTCTAAAATCCCTTCAGTGATTCTTCCTGAGGTTTCATTCAGGAGTTCTTTAAGATATTCCTCATATAGCAACTTGGTGTTTTTTCGGCTTTCAGTCACAGAAAAAGCGTAGATTGTTTCAAATCATTGCCTACGTTTCGATCGTGTGGTTGGGATCTTCATCAGGGCTCGATATGTATCAACTTGTAAAGATCGTGTTGATCACACGGAGGATGGTCGTTTTCATGAGGGTTGAGCACCGCACTTGTAGCATTGGACCAACCAGCACCCTGGTTGAGATGGTGGGTGGGTGGTACGCTTAACCGTTCGAGTTGCAACACTTGGCATTTGGGAACACTTCTGTTCTTGTTTACCGGATTGGAGTTACGCTTTTTCTGTGACTGAAAGCCGAAAAAACACCAAGTTTCCGTTAAACCCAGTCAGTCCCGTTATTCCTCATATAGTTTCTTCAAGAACTCCTATTGGCCTTGCAGCATGTATTCCAACTGAGAATTCTCAAGCAGTTTCTATAAGGACTCCTCCAGAAATTCTTACTGTGATTCTTCCTGGAATATTTCTTGAGATTTCTCCTGGCATAATGTTTTTCCGCAATACTTTTGGAAAATCTTCCTGAGATTCCTTCAGAAACGCCTCTTTCCATCGGGGACGCCTCCATAGATTCCTCCAGAATACCTCTACTAATTATTTCAAGGAGAACTAGATATTCCTCCAGGTAGGGTAGCGAACCACTTGGGCAGCGGCCGGTATTTTGGGCACTCTTCGCTATAACTCAGTCAATTCCAAACCAATTCACTTGAAATTTTGTACACGGCTAGATACTAACCGTATCTCATCGCGTTCCAAAAATTGTGTCAATTGGTTCAGAATTGGCTGAGTTACAGCCGAAAAGAGCCCAAATTAGGACCCCTGCCGAGATGGTTCCACTTCCCTATATATTCCATCGACATGCCTTCAGCAATTCCTACTAGGATTTCTCTATAAGTTACTTGTATGAAACCTCCCGGAATTCTAGGAATTCCTCCGCAAATTCCTTCAAGAACTCTTGTGAGACCATTCAAGGCAATCTTCCATGGATTACTCAAGATGTTCCTCCAGTGATTCCTCCAGGAACATCTTCAGAGATTTTATCCAGGAATTCCAATTGAGATCGCTCAAGCAATCAAAACTGTGGTTCTACCAACAATTCCTCCTGGGACTCCTCCAAAAATTCTTACCTTCATTAGTAGCTTAAGGAGTTTTGTTTTTGGGGATTTCTCTACAGATATCTCTTGGGATTTGTTCAGGAATTTTTGCTGGGAATACTCATGGCAATATTTTGTACTTTTTTCAAGGTGATTAATTCTAGGAATTCCGGTGTACCTCTAGGATTTTCTTTAGAGATTTTATCCTGGAATTCGTTTCGTAATTTCTCATGGGTTTCCTCCAGGAGCTCCTCGTGACCTTTCTGTAGAAATTTCAGCTGGGATTTTTCAAGCAATTCTTCCTACGGTTCTTCCAGCTATACTGGCTAAGACTCCTCCAGAATTCTAATATTCTGCTAGGGAGTCTTCTAGAGCTTTTTCCTGCCTTTTTTACTGGGATCGTTCCAGGCAATCTTCCTGGTATTCTTGCAGAAATTTCTTCGGTTGTTCTTCCAGAAGCTCCTCTTGGCCTTCCTCCATAGATTCCTGAAACAACTACTCCTGCAATGGTACTTAAGAGAGTTCGACTAATATGCGTGATCTAGTTACTTTATCAGCGCTGCAGTCTTGGGAATCAAAACGACTGTTTTAGATTTGTCCTGACGTTTCGACTCTGTATTGAGTCTTCTTCGAGACTTCTTCTAAAACAATCGTTTTGATTCCCAAGACAGCAGTGCCGATAAAGTACTCCAGCAATTCTTCCAAAAATTCATCTTCCAGAAATTCTAACTATGGTACCCACAGAAGTCCAGGCGTTCTTCCAGTGATTTCTATAGGAATTTATAATAGCATTCTTGCGGGAATTCTTCATGAGATTGTTTCAGATATTCCTACTACGATACCTTCAGGGCCTTCTCTATGAATTCCTCCAGAATACCTCTACCGGTTCTTCTAGAGACTTATCAAGGTATCCAGGTATTTCCTAAAAAAACAAGGACCTCCTCTTGGCCTTCCTTCAGGAGCTCCAGCAGGGGTTCGACAAGCGATTCATACTGTGATTCTTTTAGGAATGCCTGCTAGGCCTCCTCCAGAAATACTTCCAGAAATTACTGTGATACCTGCCGGAATTCCTCTAGGGATTTCTTTTGGCATTCTTGCTGAAATTCTTCCGAGCAGTCTTCCTAGGATACTTCCAAAAATGCCTTTGGTGATTCTCCCGGAGATTTATATGAGTCTTTAGATTCAGGAATTCCTCCAGAGAAAGAATTCCAGCGAAATAATTCCAGCGAGAATGCCCGGAGATATCCCAAGAGATATCCCTAGAATATTCCATGAAGGAACACCGGTTAGAATTGCTGGTCATGCTGAATACCCACGCCATTACAGCTACGGCTATATGGGCCCCAGGCAGCCTTACTGTCTCGAAGTGGAAACTACCATAGTTACATTTGTCAGCAAGTTACCCTTTCGGTCATTGTACATGACGGAATACAGCGTAGTTTTGGTCCGCAAACCAGTTTGACAGTTTTGTAGAAATTATACATGTCATTCTATTCATACTGCTTTACACCTCAGTCAGAAAATTCTTCTCATACTGCTAGGGTCTCCAGTAGGGTGGCCCACACTTATATGAAAAACAAAAATTTCGAATAATGTCAAGTCTTACCCCCTGAATCAGTTGTTTTGGACTTAAAATTTAAGCAAATCGATTAAGCCTAAGGGGGCGCTCAAAACCCTTGAAGTTTGTATGGAAAAACTTGGCCAAATGTATGCAGAAATTTTAAGTTTTCGAATTTTGCCGCTAGAAGGCACTGTAAGCGTTCAATAAATAAACCCTCCGGTATTATTGTAGGTGAGTATATGCCAAAGAACTTTGTCGAAGACCGCAAAGTGATCCGACGTCTGTGAAAAAAGTTCTACCCTAGGCAAAGTGAGGCAAAGTATTGAGATTTCATTATTGATATTATTCCTTTACATGTACTGGGAAAACAACAATAATGCTTTGCCTCAATATACCTAGGGCATAACTTTTTTTTCACAGACTTTAGATCACTTTGCGGTCTTCGACAACCTACAATAGTACCAAAAGGTTTGTTTATTGAACGCTTACAGAACCACCTAGCGGAGAAATTCGAACATTTAAATTTTATGCATATTTGGCCAAGTTTCCCCATATAGCGTTTTGAGCGCCCTGTTCACGCCAAACGTGAACTATGCTCCATAAAATGTGTTTTGACCACTGTGGACTAGTAGCCGCTTCCTTTTTGCAAAAAGTGCGTCCCCTGCGTGCAAATAATACTGTCCTGCAGTGATTGCTGCGGTCAGTCTGCTGTTGAGTAGCTGATAATACACGGTCGATGGAAACAATAACCGCCTGTTTTCTATTGCTTCCACGCTCTTTCGCAACAGATTTTGATGCAGAACTATATCTACATCTGCCGTGCCTGCCGTATCCAGTACACTACTACGAGACAGAGTAGTGGTTTTCATACACCTCAGCAAAACCTCCAGCTGAGAGACCCCCCCCCCCCCCCACCGTTTCTATCACAGTTGCTACGGTTTCTACTGACTGAGATTGAATTGAAACATCACAACATCTAGTCAGTACTAAAGTTGATCGCCGATACGGATAGGTCGTAAAAGCGCATTTGTACAGCGCCCCGCGCGCGCCCGCGCACCTTATCGGTCCAGCTTCATACCGATACTACTGTGAGAAGGCCCGAGTACGGTCACATCTATCCTCGGCGTCAACACGCCCCCTTAGGCTAAATCGATTTTGCTTAAATTTTGAACGTAGATTCTAGTAGCTCAAAACAACTGATTCAGAAGGTAAGACTTGACATTTTTCGAAATTTTTGTTTTTCATATAAGTGTGGGCCACCCTAGTCTCCAGTCAGCCTAGTGTTTAAGGCTTCTTCTTCTTCTTCGTCTCTCTGGCTCGGCGTTCCAACTGGAACTTGGTCTGCCTCTCTTCAACTTAGTATTCTTTGTGCATTTCCACAGTTATTAATTGAAGGGCTTTCTTCGCCTACCATTGCATGAATTTGTATATTGTGAAGCAAGTATTGCTGTGTGCGTTCAAGATGCAAACGGTGCCCAAATGCGCTTCAAACGCGGTAACACATGTTACCAAAGGCAACGTAGCAACCATAGCCAATATCACCGCCAACCTAGGATTCGAAAGCTCCCACTGACATCGGGTTACTTGTTAGAAAATCTTACCGCATTTGGTGCTCCCGCATTTGATATTTGCATTTTGAACGCACACAGCAATACAATGACACACTATGCCCAGGGAGCCGAGAAAAGTTCCCGATCGGAACGGGAATCGAACCCGGATTGGTGATTCAAAGCATTACCACTAGTCTAACTGGAGACCCCAGTGTTTAAGGCTATGTATCGCTAATCCGGAGACGGCGGGTCCAATTCCTGTCTAGAACTACAGTAGTCATCAATACTTACTGAACATATACAAGCAAATCACGATGTCGAGTTCGGGTAGATGCGATTACATACCTGAAATTAGAAACAATGAAAAATGCATAAATTTGGGTTCATTCCATTATTGGTTCTGTCGTTCTGCAGATAGCTTATTTTTGACACCGATACATAACATTTTTTAATGAAAGAAGCAAACTCGAACCATGTTGACTTTCTTACCAAAACAAACAAACCAAAAAATCGCCTTACCACCCGACAAGATGAATGATTGCCTTTGACAACACGGAATAGAAGGAAAACGCTCCGGTAATACTTGGATGCATTCCGGTGAAACTTTCTACAACAATGTATCGTCTGTCACTGTGGATATCAAGGGCAGAGTTAAAAAATTTCATTTTCAATGAGTGAAATTCACCGTTATTTTGAAAATTCTCAACTACGGGGTCAAAATAAAATTCATTTTGGTGAATGATTTTTTTCACCTAAGGTATGCACACAGCAAAATCTAGCCACCGCATTTTGGATAGAAATTTCTCCATTTTCAACGAATCGTGGCAATCTCTGGCGCAAATGAAAGCTTATTGTGTAAGGAATCGAAAAATATTTACTTCGGGATATATTTTGACATTGTGTTTAAAATAGAGTCAAGGGAACAAGAAGTCCTCGAAAAGTTTTTGCACAAACGTGCTGAAAATCTGACAATGTACATTAAAGCGACCGTCCCCGCAGACCTAAGTTAGCTTTCAAGTATTCGGTTCTATACATCATTACAACCTGGAAAGGTTGCAGATCAACTTAAGAGTAAGAAAAAATCGAAGTTTGGCAAGAAATACATAGTTTGGTCAACAATATGAATTTGTGGTTTGAAAAACCGAACTTTTAGAAATACATGTACAGCAAATCATCTTTTTCACTACGGGAAATGTCGGGAAAAATGGCTGGCATCCCTTATTCAAAAGCTTAGATATTACGTATTGATTTGAATTGATTTTTGTTCCCTGTTTTTGGCGGAGAATGCTTGCGTTTGTATGCAGAAAACTATGTAGAAATTGTACTGCATTTTTCCAAAAAACGTAAAATCTCATACACTTCAAAACTCAACCCAATTGAAAAATATTGAGTAACCGTGAATTGGAACCTTCAAAAAATGTCAAGAACGACAGCTTTCATCGAAAAATAAGATTGATTTTGACACAAAGGTGGTAAAAATTTCTTGGCATGCGGTCGAAGGTACTGTGCAAAACTTTACGGAAGGACTTAAGCTCAAATCTCGAGATGACGGATATAACAAGTCAAATCAGCAATGTCTTGATGTTGATTTAAAGTAAATTAATGCTTTTTTATGATGAATTGCTTTTGGTTTGGGAACAAATTGGAATGAATTATCACTGCTTGATTTTATTTGGCCAGATTTTGCTGTGCGCATACCTTATTCATTCATTTTTCTGTTACTGACAATTTTCACTGAGAAATAAAACTGGACCGTAACTCCCGATCATGCTTCCAATCACCTCAAAATTTGTGTATAGTAGTTAATTAGAATATTTATTATGTTCTCTGTTTGTCCACTAAGTCGGATTGTGCGTCTGTTAATAGAAATTGGACATTTTACGACGTGCGAAAAAATATTCGTGACAGAGAATTGAGTGAAAAAAGAGAGGCATTCAGCTGACAATGAATGTGGCCAAACTCGAATGAAAAAATGAGAATGTCAATCTTCACTTTCAATCTTCGATTTTTTTTACTCTCTGATCAAGGGAGGACAACGATAAAAAGCAAATTGTGACCTTTACTTTATCTGCATCAGCATTCGTTAATCAGAGTAGACACGACGTCCTTCGCAGCAAACCTAAAAACCAATTATTTGCAGGGTTCTGTTTTTCAATTTCACGTTTCACGATTGTGATGTGACGGATGTGAGAAAAAGTGTTGCTTATTGCCTTCTGCTGCATTACGTACAACTTTTTTGCCTGGTCATCCAATTGTACCCGTTACACAGACAGCAAGTGACGACGGAATTGCAAAATCTGTGACCGGAAGCGTTCATAATTACAAAGGGATTTATTGTGTGGCTGGAAATAAGGGTTACATTTTTTATTAGTTGGACGGCGGCGTAGCATAACAAAAGCACAAACAATGCCAGAAGAATCCACGTATATGGCATGCCCAGTATATTCTAACTTAATGGATTTTATAGCAGTCAATGTCAATTGGATTTTCTTTTAGTCCCTAAACCTATTAATCCTAAGCCATCTTACCTGGACCTATATGTATATCCGAAGCGGTAGGCGCGCGGGTATTTAACAAAACAATGCTGGTTCAATTCCCAATCGGTGTAGGAGCGTTTCGTAATGGAAATTTGCTTGACTTCCTTCGATGTTGAGCATAGAGAACACAAAGCAACACGAGCGCTCAAGTACCAAAAACGGCGAACTCTCGAAACAAAAATGATAACACGACAGTAGAGTGACTGGAAGGGAGAGTGGCGTCAATGTCAAAATTGGAACAGCGATCATCTGTCAAATCCATACAAATTCCCGTTCCAAACGAGCAGGAGACCTGTCAAAATTGGAACATGACGCCACTCTCCCTTCCAGTCACTCTACACGACAGTATAAGTGATGGGATGCCAGCGCCACGCAACGGGAGCATAACGACTTACTCGGACATGACCGTTACAAAGTTTAACACAAGGCAGAAAGCAAAGATAGACGTCTGTTCTCTGTGCATTGAGTATCTTGTCCAAGTAACAATGGCGGCTGAATAACAGTTTATTCAGCCAAAAATTTCAGAATCAAGCTTAAAAGTATTCATCTGTTTGTTGGGTAGTCCCTTCCTTTTAGAACACTGAGAAGCAGACTTTGTCCCAGTTGGTATGTCACGTCAATATTAAGTAGAACCTGATGTGCTGAAATCGGAGACACGAAGGCGTCGCCCTCTTGTGCAATGACTGATCAACTAAATTCCCGCAGAATCTTCTGCTGCACTCACTAAACAGATTTAATTGCTGCGTAAGCCATGATTTTCTACTTATTTGAAATGTTTCATTATTTTACGAATGTAATAATCAAAGATTGCCTTGGTGATCGCGACGTTTAATCAGTTTAATAGAGTATAATCAGTTTACGCTGTTAAGTGGATCCCAGGGCCTATAGGGCACTTCACTGTTTTGATTTTGTATGGGATTTTGACATTTCTTGGCCTTGTTGTTTACAAAATGTAGGTAGGGTAAAAGGGTATAATGCGCCTCACCGGGGCAAAACGCCCCTCTTCATTTTCTAGCGATTCAAGCACTTTTCGCATGCGTGATCGATTAGAAATCTCAAATATTGAATATTTATTGCCATCAAGCTGGTCCGTTAGTGGATTGGTACAAAAAAGCAATAAAAATATCAAAAAGTCTGAAATCGAGGCTTTTGGCGTAATATTTTACCTCTTTTGAGCTGACTTCATTGTAAACGAAGCTAGTTCTATTCGCTTGTGTTACCTTGCAACTTTTATGCAGTTAAACACTTGTTGAAAGACCCTCCTAGGATAAGCATGTGGTGGAATTATCCCCTGGGGCAGTTTTATCACGGGGCTGGACGTTTTTCTTTTGATGGGGCGTATTGCCCCGTTTGTTTTGAAAAGGCAAATTTTGGAACGTTTTCGAAAAACGTTTCAAAGCTTCCATAGCCACCTCTGTAAAGGCAAAGTTCGCATGCAACACTTCACTAACTTTAGTAACAACGATTTGCAGTGAACAATAGATGGAATAAGGCACCAGTTTCAGATATATTGCCATTTCTGCTTAGGGGGGGCATATTATACCTGTTTCCCCTAAGAGTGAAAGAGAAGAAGATAATTGCATGCACGGAATTTACACGGAACCGCCAAACTACCCAAAATTAAGTTCTTTTGACGCAATTCCATAGTTCGGCCCAATAAGCCAAAATTTGAGTAAATCGATTAAACTCACGCTAGGTAGATTGCCTTTACCCCCAGCTAAAAAATATACTCAAGAATAGGTATATTCAACCTAAGACCCCCCTCATTCAACTCAATTTTGAGTAAACCGACATTTACCCAAAATTGGCTTATTGGGGTCAAGGACCCCCTTTGGGTAGATGCAACTTTGTTTGTTTTTGACAACATCGGTGAGCCAGAGAGGGAAAACAACCTAATTTTGGGTAACGAGTTTTTTCGATATACTCAATTTAGAGTAAAATCGACCCAAATATTATGTAGTTTGGATTTTCCGTGTATACACCAGTAATACACTAGATATACAACAGTACAAGTAATTGTGCCTCATCTCATTGTACACAGAAATGTTATGACAAGAAATTGCGTCCAAGTCGAAATGAATTCGAAAGACTATTATTGTAAGTTTATTACACAACATTTGCGCATCGTTGATCAGGCGAATCAAAACGCAAAGTTTTAACGAAAGTGCTTGTTAAAAAAAAATACTTCGAAAGAAAAGTCATCTACCGTACCAGTTTTTTCTCATTCAAAGCATAGAACGTTTTCAGCCCCAAAAGCAGCTATTACTCCTACAACATCGTTTGCACTTTTATACGAACCACCCAGTCAGCCAGCTAGAGCTAGCCCGTGTGTGATTGACGGGTGGCAGTAGATGGCCTATGTTTGAACTGACGTGTGTTGCATGTGACCTCTGACGACGAAAGCAAAAAAAACGAGCCATTTCGGTTAGCAGATTTGGATTCGGAAACTTTCCAGGCATTACGTAACAAGTGAAAATTGCCAAAGGCTTACACACCGAGCGGCCTACCTATCCTACCATCACGCTCGCCACCCCGCAGGGCAGTTCGCTACGCGAACAAACGCTTTGTAACCAAAACAAACAACCACATCACAGAGGCCACGGAAAATCCGGCGGATATTTCGGGTCGACCGCTGTCTTTCGCTTCGCTAGAAGTACGCGGATGGCATGATGGCAAGCACACGTTCGTCAAACTTGTGTCAGTTCAGCTGATGGGAAAGTTGATGGGTTCTTTCCATTCACGGATTGTGGTGGCAATGCCAATGGCAGGATAAACCTTTGGAATTTGTGAAGGCCATCATCGTTGGCAAAGCTAAATTTTCGAACCCTTCTTACAATTTGAAGTCAAGTTATAGGAACTTTGGTCTGTCCATTTTTTATTATTTGTTTTTCTTAAAACTTTTTTACGTATTTTTTCATTAGATTTCAATAATTATTCATAATTTACATCTAACTAGAAGTTTCTTCAGAGATTCTTCCAGAAGGATTTAGTAATGCCTCTAGGAGATCCACCAGGGATTCCTCCAAAACATTTTGCAAGGATGCCTCCAGTAGTTTCATCATTGATTTTTTTTCAGTAGATCTCGATAGGAGTACCTTCAGGGAAAACTCCAGGATTTTCTTCCGAAATTATTTCAGGAGATTTCAGGGATGCCTCCTAGAAATACATCAAGAATTCATTAAAAAGATCCCATAATAGATCCTTCCGAGATAAATCTGAGAGCTCCTTCAGGAATTCCTTTTGAAGTTTCTTCAGGAATTCCTATAGGAGTCTCCTCAGAGATTCCTCCAGGAGATCTTCTAGAATCCTAGAGGATTTCTGCTGACGTTCTGTAGAAATTTCTCTGGGAGATCCTTCAGGGATCACTCCGGAAGTTTCATCAAGGGTTCCTACCGAAATTCTTCCAAGCATCCCCCTGAAATTTCTTCAAGAATCATTTCCGAAATTCCTCTTGGAATTACTATGGGGATTCTTACAGGAGTTCCTCAGAGGTTTGCTCCAGAAGTTCTTTTGGTGATCTGTCCAGGATTTCGTTCAGTTATCTCCCTTATAGATCCAGGAGGATTCAAGGATGCCTCCAGGCGTTCATTAGGAACTCCATCAGAACTTCCCCAAGTTATTTCAACAGGAGTTCATTCAGGTATCCTTCCAGAAGTCCCTTTCGAAATTCTTTCAGGAGGAAAAAGCCCCCCGGAGATCCATCAAGAATTCCGTAGAAAGTTTTTTTTTTTGGAATTCCTGCAGGAGGTCTTTTAATTAGACTAGGAGTTCCTGCAGGGATTCCTTCGGAAGTTCCTTTAGAAATTCCTACATGAGTTCTTACAGAAATTAGTCCAGGAGCTCCTTAACAGATTCATCCAGAAGTTTCAGGGTTTCTAGCAGATGTTTCTTTAGAGATCCCTCCTGAATTCCTTCAGCGAATCTCATAGGAGGATCCAAGGATACCTCAAAGAGATGAAAACAGCGATTCTAGATCCTAGAAGTTCATTCAGGGAGTCCTATATAAGAGTCCCTTCCAAGATTCCTTCAGGATATCCTTAGGGGATTCCTTGAGAAGTTTATCTAGGGATTCTTCCAGTAGTTCTTCCATGGATCACTCCTGGGGTACTTTCACATTGTAGATTGAGAATGAGATTTTTCCAGGAGGCCTCACGGGTGCCTCCAGGAGTTACATCAGAGGTTTCTCCAGAAGCTCATTCAGCAATTCTTATTGGAGTTTTCTTTACCCTTTGAAGCCGGAGTTTTTCCAAGCGTTATTATTAAACTTTTTCTACGTTTTTTCTGTTGATTTGATGCTCAATAGCATGGAAAGGGTACAATACCATGCAAAATATTTTTTCTGGATATCCTTTTTCATCCAAACTATTCTTGAGTTTAGATCCTAAAGTCTACGGGTGAAACGGTAACATTGATTAATATACAAACCTACGATAATGCCCAGCAAGTCTTCTGAAATTTCAATAGACGGTATCAGATCAGTTGGGATATCCTTGGTCATCCAAATTGTTATTGAGTATAGATCTCAAAGTCTACGGGTGTAACGGTAACTTCTTTCATTATTCAAAGCTACGATTTGTAATCTATCATGTCCAGTCCAGTGAGTCTTCTGAAAATTCTATAGACAGTATCAGATTTGTTGGGATATCCTAGGTTATCCAAACTATTCTTGAGTTTAGATGCTAAAGTCTACGGGTGTAACGGCAGCATCTTCCAGTATACAAAGCTACGATTTGTAATCTATCATGTCCAGCAACTTTTCTGAAAGTTCAATAGACAGTATCAGATCTGTTCGGATATCCCAGGTCATCCAAACCGTTCTTGAGATTACCCTTCAAAGTCTACGGGTGTAACGGTAGCTTCCTTCATTATACAAAGCCACGATTTGTAATATATCATGTCCTATAAATCTTCTGAATGTTCATTGGACATCATAAGAACAACCGGGGCCATCCCAACTATTATGATGTTTCATATCTAGCATCTACAGCAATTGAAGTTTTTTTTTGGTTACATAGAGTTATGTTGCATAATATATTATACTTGCTGGAGCTCACAGAACAATACCAGAAACTACGAAACAGCTAAATTATCAAAAAAAGTGTAACATTACTTTCTCAAATATAGCTGATGTTACGAATGTTGACATGAATTTCTGAACTCCAAGATACTTTGGCTGACCTGGAACATTCCCATAGTGTCTCTAAACGACATTTGAGATTTCAAGAGCTTCACGTATCTCAGCAGATTATGCCATGCTATTATTTATGGTGAAAACACATAAACTGTGGGGTCACTGTAATTTGGCTGACCTGGAATATCCGTGTAGTGTCTCTAAATGACATTTGAGATTTCAAAAGCTTTGCGGATCCCAGCAGATTATGCAATATTAATATTTATGGCGAAAACACATAAAGTTTTACTTGCAAATTTGAAATTTCATTATAGAACAGTTTGGACGATAGTGAATATCCCAAAGGTATGTAAAAGCTTGTAGACTTCAGATTGTTCCAGTAACTGCGGTTGATTATGCAACGTTACACAGTATATCAAACAGATCTAGCTCTTGTTACGAGTGTAAGCCTTAAGTTCTGAACTCCAAGGTAGTTTCGCTGACCTGGAATATCCCTATAGTGTATATAAATGACATTGTAGATGGCAAGAGTATCACGGATCCCAGTAGGTTATGCAATGTTATTATTTGTGGTGATTACTTTCAGGAGATTTCGCTGAAAAATATTCAAGAATTCCGCCCGGAAATCCTTCGGAGATACCTACCGGAATTCCCTCCGGGACTCCTTTTGAATTTCCTGCAGCGATTTCTCTTGTAATTTCTACGGTTATTCCTACTAGACTTCCTTCAGGGGTTCCCTGGACCTCCTCCGGGAATACCTCCTGGAATTTCTGGAATTCTTTCGAGGATTCCTCTTGAAATTCCTTCGGAGATTCCTCCAGAAATTAGGTACTTCGGAAATTCCTCATGGAATTCCTCCTGGACTTCATTAAGAGGTTTCTCCTGGACTTCCTTCGGTGGTTCCTCATGGAACGTTTTCGGGGATTCCTTCAGGAATTCCTTCGGAGATTCCTTCTAGAACACATTCTGTAATTTCTTCTAGAATTCCTTCGGGGATACCTTCTGAACTTCCTTCATGGATTCCTCCTGAAATTTTTTCGGTGATTTCTCCTGAAATTCCTTTGTTTGGAGTTTCTTTGATGACTTCTCTTTGGTTCCGTCGGAGATTCCTCCTGGATTTCCTTCAGGGATTCCTCATGGAATTCCTACAGGAGTCCTCCTGGAATTCCTTCAGGGTTTCCCTATACAATTATTTTGATGAATTCTCCTAGAGTTCCTTCGGGTATTCCATCTGGATTCCCTTCGGAGATCTCCTGGACGTCCCATAGGGATTCCTCTTGGAATTCCGCCGAAGTTTCCTATTGAAAATCCTTTGAGTATACCACTAGGAAATCCTTCGGATATTCCTCTCAAAATTCCTTGAGATGCCTGCAGGGATTTCTCCTGTAATTACTTCGGGGATTCCTTTTGAAATTCCTTCGATGAGAGTTCCTTCAGGAATTCCTCCTAGAATTCTATCGGGGTTTCCTTATGATATTTCGTCAGGGATTCCTCCTGAAATTTCTATGAAAATTTCTCCTGGATTTTCTTCGGAGATACCTCTTGGAATTTCTTTGGTGTTTTCTATTCGAATTTCTTCGGGAATCCCTCCTAGAATTCCTCTGGGGATTCCTTCTAGAATTTGTTCGGGGTTCCCTCTGGAATTCCTTCAATGATTCATCCTGAATTCCTTCGGATTTTTTTTTCTGAAATTTTTTTGGGAATTCCACTTTTTACGGGGTTCCTTTTGGAATCCTTCCGGAAATTTTTCCTAGAGTTCCTCCGATTTCCTCAGGAATTTCACCTGGACCTCCGTCAGAGAATCCTTCTGGATATTTTTCGATGATTCTTCCTAGATATCGTTTAAGAATTCTTTTTCGAATTCCCTTGGAAATTTCCACCGTAATTCTTTTTAAGAATTCTGCTGGAATTTCTTTGAGACTTGTGCTTTAAATCTTTCGTGAATTTCTCTTGGCATTCCCCTAAATTTCAGGGGTTTCTCATGGAATTCCTACGAGAATTCCTCCTGGAACTCTTTCGGGGTTTCCTTCTAAAATACCTTCGAGTATTCCTCCTAGAGTTCCTTCTCCTGTATGAATTCACAGGGGATACTCCTGAACTTCCTTTATGGATACCTCCTGAAATTCTGTCGGGGTGTCCTCCTAGAATTCTTTCGGTGATTCCTCTTAGAATTCGGGGTTCCCTTCTTAATCACCTTCGAGTATTCATCCGGGGATTCCTCCTAGAATTCCTACGGTAATTCATACAGGGGTTACTCCTGAAATTCCTTTATGAATTTCTCCTGAAATTCTATCGAGGTGTCCTCTTGGAATTCTTTGGGTGATTCCTCTTAGAATTGCTTCGGAGATTCGTCCTGAAACACCTTTAGAAATTGCTCCTGGAACACCTTCGGGATTTCCTTCTTGAATTCCTTCGGTGATTCTCCTGAGATGCATGCAACGGTTTCTCCTGTAGTTCCTCCAGAAATTCCTCGTAGACTTCCTTCAGATATTTCTCCTGGAATCCGCTGGATATTCTTCCTAGAATTCCTTCGGGGATTTCTACTAGAGCTCCTCCGGTTTTTTTTTTTCCTGGAATGCCTTCGAGGATTCCTGCTGGAATTCCTTCGGGGATTCTCTTTGGATTTACTTCGAGAATTCCTCTTAAAGTCCTTTGGAGGATTCCTCCTACCGTAACTTCTGGGGTTCCTCTTAAAAAATTTTCAAGGATTTTTCCTAGAACTTCTTCGAGGATTCCTGCTGGAATTCCTTCGGAGGTTCCTCCTGGAATTTCTTCAAGGATTCTTTGTGGAATTCTTTCGGCAATGCCTTCTTGAATTCTCTCGTGGATTTTCCCTGGAACTCCTTCAGAGATTCCTCCTGGATGTTCTCCCTTGATTCCTCCTAGAAATCCTTTGGGGACTCTTTTTCGAACTCTCTTAGATATTTCCTCTGGAATTGCTTTCAGAATTCCAGCTGGCATTTCTTTGGAAATTCCTTTAGAAATTCCCGCTGTAATTCCTTCGGAGATTCTTCCACGATTTCCTTTTGAACTCCTCTAAAATTTCGATCAGGGATTTCTTTAGGAGTTTCTGCAAAGATTTCTCTAAGAGGGATTTTTGACCCACCAGAGATTCCTGGAAAAGTTTCTTGAGGGTTACATTCCTGTAGATATTAGTCCAGAAGAATCTATTGCCCTTAATTTGCAATGGAGTAATGCAACATTCACTACACTAAGGGTTTTAACCCATTTGGCATAATGGCGTTTGGCATAACACGAAGAACTGCCTTCTTGATAAGAATGTGCATAATAATTGTTATACCATTATGCCAAATGGACGTTATGCCAAATGGCTTTTATGCCAAATGGCATTATGTCAAATGGGGTAGCCTCTGCAATAATATCCAAAAGTCTGTATAAATGCTTAGTTAAAAAATGACCTCTAATTTCGTTAAAGAACAGAAACCCAGGCTATGTGATTGCTCTACATAACAGTGGATCAAAAACTAATTAAATCAGGATAAATCATACAATGTCAAAATTCCGGTTAGTTCTTTTATTTGATTTCCCTTTGTAGGGAAGTTCTTCCATTTGAGTGAAATTCTCCGAATTTACCTACTTCCACTTTCTTCTGGATAAGCAAAGAACAAACTGGATTCCTCCAACGTTTTTTTTTCGTCAATCCAAACCCAAGTGCACTTTCTTTTCACACTTGGTCGACCAAGCATCCGGCACTGTCCGACCAAGGAGGGTTCGTCAGTGCAGTGGCGTCGACGGAAGCAGAGTTCTCGTGTTTTTTATTCGCGATTTCTTTTTTTTTTCAATGTTTCAGTGTTTCTCCGCCGTTCCGTCAGTTATCGTCCCTCTGGTAATCTGGTTGCACTTTGCTGCCATCACTTCCATCAGGTTCAACCAGGACGTCCGACGTCGTTTCTCACTGAATTCGAATCCACAGCGGGGGCAGCGGCGGCAACCCCCATCTACAGTTCAGAGCAACCGTCGCGTCGTCGTCGTCGTCGTCATCGGTCGTCGCCATTATTGCCGGGGGGAAATTGTGAATGCACTCAACTGCATAAATTTAAATTACGCCAAACCCGCGTTTATAGGGGGGCTGAGACGAAGAACACCGGGCCTCGGGTGCATGGACTCGGAGTTCAGACCGAAAGCTTCGCGCTTCGTTAGCTGGACAAGCACCCGGGTGAAGGAAGAATCGTTTGAACGCACCGAGCCAGAGTGCAGTGATGGAAAAGCGATTGAATTGGGATTGTGGAAGGATTGTTCGTGATTTTTTGTGTGTTTTTCTCAGGGCATACCTAGATGCAATCTGATAGCAGATGAAAAAAGCAATTCGCGAATAGCTAATAAAAAATGGTGAAATTACAGGGAAAGCAAATTCCCATTCCAACCAATAAATCCTATTTTGATTACGGAATTTGATTGGGACTTTGGGTAATCAGCTTTTGCGTTCTGGTCTCTCTTTGCTGCCATCTTCTTCTTCTTCTTCTGTATGACTCTACGTTCACACTGGAACTTGGCCTGCCTCTCTCAAACTTAGTGTTCCTTGAGCACTTCCACAGTTATTAATTGGAAGGCTTTCCTTGCCTGCCATTATTGCATGAATTTGTATATTGTGAGGCAAGTACAATGATACACCATGCCCAGGGAGTCGAGAAAATTTTCCGGACCGGAACGGGATTTGAACCAGCCGTCTTCGGATTGGTGATCCATAGCCCTAACCACTAGGTTAACTTGAGACCTCTCTTTGCAGTCATGTTTTTTTTTCTTATGACACATTCCACGCGTTACGTTTTGCGCTAGAATCAAACTTTTGCTTCCAAAAAATGTTATGTTGTTAAATACATGCTAACCAGCATATCAAAAGATCAGATTTGAATAGAAGATTCATTTTATGCTTTCAAATTGGGAATTGGACCTTTGTACTTCGAAAGAAATTAGGAAATACAGCGTAATGGGACACCATCGAAAGAAATGAAGAATTTTGACCGAACCACAAGAAATCTGCTACTTTTTGAAGCAGTTTTCAAAGTTTCAGGTACTGTTCAAATAATATAAGTAACTATCTTCATTTTGGTGCAAAAAGAATCAAAATCGACAGCAAGAGCCCGGAAATATCGTTCAATGATGTTCAAAAACCGCGGTGTAGAAGTGTGTGGAATGTGTCTTATACCTGGTTTACATGATGCAAGTGACATGATTCATGCCAATGGAAATGCCCAATTGAATAAGAATTGAATGTGTAAACACCACTAATCATCTCAATTGAGGAAATCGCTTGACTTGAACGAAAGTTAAACACGTTGTTTTTTTTAAGTCAAACAAAAGCATCTCACTTGGCTCGTCTAAACCCGCCATTCGTGTGAGTTGAATTCAAGTAACCTGTCGCGAGATGACTTCAAGCACGAGTTGGACCATCTTCTTCTTCTTTATGGCTCTACGTCTCCACTGGGACTCGGCCTGCCTCGTTTCAACTTAGTGTTCTTTGAGAACTTCCACAGTTATTAAATTGCCATTGCATGAATTTGTATATTGTGAAGTATGTAAAATGAAACACTATACCCAGGAAGTTGAGAAAATTTTCCCGCCTCGAACGCAAATCGAACCTACCGTATCCGGATTGACGATCCATAGCCTTAACCACAAGGCTAACCGGAGACCCACGAGTTGGACCATGTAAACACTTGTTTCAGCTGAGATGCATTCAAGAGTATTCAAGTGGACATTCAAGTCATTTGGTCAGTATAAACACACCAGTCCATGGATTGAAGGTTCCGGATCATTTGGCCGAATGCCGTTTGGCCGAAAATGAATTATGAACTTTGTCGGCTGTTCGAGTCCGTATGAAGTTGATCATCAATATTAACTTCTTTTCTCGATCAGCCTAGATAGCTCCCAAGTAACATTCAGCATGCCTTGAAGGTTTATACAAGTTTTATCCTGGTTTTATACGAGCATGTCAAAAATCTAGATGTTCTATATTAGTTTTATGTGGTAGTTTTTTACTTTGCACCTTTGGCATTCCATAAAACTATCATATAACTTCTGCTAAAAGCATCTTCAATTAAAGACTTGCAAGTAGTCATGAGTTGGTTTTATCACTGATTATATACAATTTCAATAAAACTTGCGTTTCAGGTTGTTGTCGGAGAGATTTTTTTTGTAAACAAATATACAAAATTGTGAGGCAATGCTTAAAACCAACAAAGAATTCGTGGCCGTAACATAGTCCATGAAATGCTGTGATAAAACTGTAAGCCCTACTGTAGAAATCGTCAGGAACACAGAGTTTTATCAGAAAAACATGTCGCCTAGCCGGGAAAATTTATGTAAATACATTACTCAAAATTATGATTTCACGTACAGTAGACGTTCGATAACTACAACATGTTTACGTTTCACTTAGCGAATGAAATTCGATAACTGCAGCAGCTGACAGACGCCAAAGAATTGGCAGTTGTTGCAGAATGCAGCCAATGTGCATACGAAAAACATCGCACTGCAACAAAAGTACATGCGAAAAACATCGCATCGCTGTTGACATTTCGTTTTGACGGATAGCGGTGCGATAACTGCAAAACTGTTGCACTTGGCGGACTTACCGTTGAAAAGCATTGCAGTTAAAGCGTTTGCACCGTGGGAACGTCTACTGTATACCCGTTCAGCACGAATCATATCATTTGACGTATCTAACTTCATAGTTTTTTGTACAGAATATAGAAGTATACATAATATGGAGTGACTAAAAACTATGACTGACCAGGTACGGTTCCATTCGAAACATTTTGAGAATGATTCCGGTACTGGTTGAAAACATAAGTTTTACATAAACATTCCGTATCATGTGACACACATTTTTTTTTATTTTGATTATGTTTAGTGTGTATGTTTTGAAGAAACTGTCTGCGGTTTCCAATCGGTGAGCCTTAAGCCTAGTACTCAGCTGGCAAAAAATGAGATCTAGGAAAAAGGGCATTTTTTCCAAAGTCATTTTGGCAGTCGATCTTGAGAAAAAAAAATCGACGAAACAATTTGTTTACCAACAATAATAATCTATTCACCAACAATCTGACTGACTGATTTGGACCCGGGACTATCGGCATCCGCTGTACAACTTCATTGGAGCAGCTCTTTCCTGCCTGATTGTTTCCCGAGACTGGACGCAATTGGGTATAAAGGTGAGCTATTTTGCTAGTGACCGTTACGAACCACTCACCAGTACCCTTGCCTGCAACGCAGCCATGGTCGGATGCTTCGAATTTGTGCAATGATTGGAACTCTTACAGGGATTCATTCTAGTCTTCCGTCTGAAATTCATATAGGTGCTCCAGCGGCTCCTCAAGAATAAGATTAAGAAATTTCCTTTTAGGGCTCCTGCAGGACTTCCACAAGAAGCTTCTTTTTGGGATTCCTCCAGGAACTAAATCATGGATTACTCAGGCAATTCTTTCCGAAATTCCTCCTGGTTTTCTTCAAGAAATGCCTTCGTGGATTCCTCCAGAATATCTTAGTGGGATTTTACCTGGAATTCCTTGGAATATACCTCCAGGACTTCAATCTAAGGTTCCTCCCAAAATTCCTTTCGATGTTCTTCTAGGAGCTCCTTGTGGCATTCACCCAGAGCTTCTATCTGGGGGCATCCCCAGAAATAACTTCTATGATTTTTACATAAATTTCTGCAGGGATGCTTCTATTTATTCCTTCTGGGATTACTCCAGAAATTCCTCTAGGAAATCCTCCAGGAATTCCTTCGGGGATTCTTCTGTTTATTCCTTCTGGGATTCCTTTATGAATTTCTTCAGGGGTTCCTCCAGGAATTCCTTCAGGGATCCCTCCAGGGATTCGTCCAGGAATGTCTCCAGGGATTCCTCCAGGAATTCCTCCAGGGATTCCTCCGGGAATTCCTCCAGGAATTCCTCCAGGGATAGAGGAATCCTTGCAGGAATCCTCGAAGAAATTCCTGCAGAAATCCGCGAAGAAATTCCTGCAGAAATCCCCGAAGAAATTCCTGCAGAAATCCCCGAAGGAATTCCTGGAGGAATCCCTGGAGACATTCCTGTGAGGAATCCCTGGAGACATTCCTGTGAGGAATCCCTGGAGACATTCCTGTGAGGAATCCCTGGAGACATTCCTGTGAGGAATCCCTGGAGACATTCCTGTGAGGAATCCCTGGAGACATTCCTGTGAGGAATCCCTGGAGACATTCCTGTGAGGAATCCCTGGAGACATTCCTGTGAGGAATCCCTGGAGACATTCCTGTGAGGAATCCCTGGAGACATTCCTGTGAGGAATCCCTGGAGACATTCCTGTGAGGAATCCCTGGAGACATTCCTGTGAGGAATCCCTGGAGACATTCCTGTGAGGAATCCCTGGAGACATTCCTGTGAGGAATCCCTGGAGACATTCCTGTGCGGAATCCCTGGAGACATTCCTGTGAGGAATCCCTGGAGACATTCCTGGAGGAATCCCTGGAGACATTCCTGGAGGAATCCCTGGAGACATTCCTGGAGGAATCCCTGGAGACATTCCTGGAGGAATCCCTGGAGACATTCCTGGAAGAATCCCTGGAGACATTCCTGGAGGAATCCCTGGAGACATTCCTGGAGGAATCCCTGGAGACATTCCTGGAGGAATCCCTGGAGACATTCCTGGAGGAATCCCTGGAGACATTCCTGGAGGAATCCCTGGAGACATTCCTGGAGGAATCCCTGGAGACATTCCTGGAGGAATCCCTGGAGACATTCCTGGAGGAATCCCTGGAGACATTCCTGGAGGAATCCCTGGAGACATTCCTGGAGGAATCCCTGGAGACATTCCTGGAGGAATCCCTGGAGACATTCCTGGAGGAATCCCTGGAGACATTCCTGGGGGAATCCCTGGAGACATTCCTGGGGAAATCCCTGGAGACATTCCTGGGGGAATCCCTGGAGACATTCCTGGAGGAATCCCTGGAGACATTCCTGGGGGAATCCCTGGAGACATTCCTGGGGGAATCCCTGGAGACATTCCTGGGGGAATCCCTGGAGACATTCCTGGGGGAATCCCTGGAGACATTCCTGGGGGAATCCCTGGAGACATTCCTGGGGGAATCCCTGGAGACATTCCTGGGGGAATCCCTGGAGACATTCCTGGGGGAATCCCTGGAGACATTCCTGGGGGAATCCCTGGAGACATTCCTGGGGGAATCCCTGGAGACATTCCTGGGGGAATCCCTGGAGACATTCCTGGGGGAATCCCTGGAGACATTCCTGGGGGAATCCCTGGAGACATTCCTGGGGGAATCCCTGGAGACATTCCTGGGGGAATCCCTGGAGACATTCCTGGGGGAATCCCTGGAGACATTCCTGGAGGAATCCCTGGACAAATTCCTGGAAGAATCCCTGGAGACATTCCTGGAGGAATCCCTGGAGACATTCCTGGAGGAATCCCTGGAGACATTCCTGGAGGAATCCCTGGAGACATTCCTGGAGGAATCCCTGGAGACATTCCTGGAGGAATCCCTGGAGACATTCCTGGAGGAATCCCTGGAGACATTCCTGGAGGAATCCCTGGAGACATTCCTAGGGGAATCCCTGGAGACATTCCTAGGGGAATCCCTGGAGACATTCCTGGGGGAATCCCTGGAGACATTCCTGGGGGAATCCCTGGAGACATTCCTGGGGGAATCCCTGGAGACATTCCTGGGGGAATCCCTGGAGACATTCCTGGAGGAATCCCTGGAGACATTCCTGGAGGAATCCCTGGAGACATTCCTGGAGGAATCCCTGGAGACATTCCTGGGGGAATCCCTGGAGACATTCCTGGGGGAATCCCTGGAGACATTCCTGGGGGAATCCCTGGAGACATTCCTGGGGGAATCCCTGGAGACATTCCTGGAGGAATCCCTGGAGACATTCCTGGAGGAATCCCTGGAGACATTCCTGGAGGAATCCCTGGAGACATTCCTGGAGGAATCCCTGGAGACATTCCTGGAGGAATCCCTGGAGACATTCCTGGAGGAATCCCTGGAGACATTCCTGGAGGAATCCCTGGAGACATTCCTGGAGGAATCCCTGGAGACATTCCTGGAGGAATCCCTGGAGACATTCCTGGAGGAATCCCTGGAGACATTCCTGGAGGAATCCCTGGAGACATTCCTGGAGGAATCCCTGGAGACATTCCTGGAGGAATCCCTGGAGACATTCCTGGAGGAATCCCTGGAGACATTCCTGGAGGAATCCCTGGAGACATTCCTGGAGGAATCCCTGGAGACATTCCTGGAGGAATCCCTGGAGACATTCCTGGAGGAATCCCTGGAGACATTCCTGGAGGAATCCCTGGAGACATTCCTGGAGGAATCCCTGGAGACATTCCTGGAGGAATCCCTGGAGACATTCCTGGAGGAATCCCTGGAGACATTCCTGGAGGAATCCCTGGAGACATTCCTGGAGGAATCCCTGGAGACATTCCTGGAGGAATCCCTGGAGACATTCCTGGAGGAATCCCTGGAGACATTCCTGGAGGAATCCCTGGAGACATTCCTGGAGGAATCCCTGGAGACATTCCTGGAGGAATCCCTGGAGACATTCCTGGAGGAATCCCTGGAGACATTCCTGGAGGAATCCCTGGAGACATTCCTGGAGGAATCCCTGGAGACATTCCTGGAGGAATCCCTGGAGACATTCCTGGAGGAATCCCTGGAGACATTCCTGGAGGAATCCCTGGAGACATTCCTGGAGGAATCCCTGGAGACATTCCTGGAGGAATCCCTGGAGACATTCCTGGAGGAATCCCTGGAGACATTCCTGGAGGAATCCCTGGAGACATTCCTGGAGGAATCCCTGGAGACATTCCTGGAGGAATCCCTGGAGACATTCCTGGAGGAATCCCTGGAGACATTCCTGGAGGAATCCCTGGAGACATTCCTGGGGGAATCCCTGGAGACATTCCTGGGGGAATCCCTGGAAATCCTGGAGACAAAATACCTACCCGAAAATACATCCACTACCCTAATTGTTGGCAGTGATGCTAATGCTCACCATATCATCTGGGGCAGCTCAGACATTAACTTGAGAGGCTCCAGCTTGATGGAGTACTTAAGTAGTACAGATCTTGCATTACTTAACATAGGCAACCGCCCAACTTTCATGGCATCTGCTAGAGAGGAAGTGTTCGATATAACGCTTTGCTCTAGCAGAATAAGTCACGAGGTGACCAATTGGCATGTGTCAGATGAAGAATCTTTATCTGACCATCGCTACATCTTTTTGAACATTTAAATGTTACTTCGCAAACATTGCGTTTCAAGAATCCTCGGTCAACGAACTGGGATCTTTTTACTGATTTGGTTGCGGCCAAATTTCATGGATACTCACCATCCATTGACACTCCGAGTGATTCAGATGATGCCGTTGATACTACAACGACCTTCATCATGGAAGCTTTTGAAGAAGCATGCCCTCTACGGTCTGTGAAGATCACGAGAGGAACCCCTTGGTGGAACTCTGATCTGGCGAAACTCAGGAAACAATGTAGAAAGAGTTGGAACAGACGACGTTCGGCTGGTTCGGAGGCTTTTCAGGTCGGCTCGCAAGGCCTACAGGAAAGCGCTCCGGTCTGCTGAACGATCCGGCTAGAAAAACCAGTTTGAGTGAAATCAGTCGGTTGAAAAAAAATCCTTGCGAAATCTAAGGATTTTCAAGTGAACGAACTTTGTTTGCCAAATGGTGATTTCATTTCCTCTGATGAGGAAGTTTTGGAATGTTTATTCAGCACACACATCCCCGGTTGTGTGGATATTACAGCTTCGGATGAACCTGATGTCTTTTCTTGCAGTTATGACTCTCTGACTTCGGCTCGGAGTATCATAACTTTAGAATCGATTGAATGGGCATTTAATAGCTTTGCTCCATTCAAATCTCCTGGGGCAGATGGGATTTATCCTGTTTTGCTTCAGCAGGGATTAAATTATTTCAAACATGTTTTGAAAAAACTACTTGTTTGCAGTTTTGCAAATCCTGGCGAGATATTGCTGTAAAGTTTATTCCGAAAGTGGGTCATGCGTCGTATAAAGAAGCAAAGAGTTTTAGACCTATTAGTTTGACCTCTTTTCTTCTGAAATGCTTAGAACGCATTGTGGATCATCACATCCGTGATGTTCATCTGGCCAACGTGCCTCTTCATGTGAACCAACATGCCTACCAATCTGGTAAGTCCACTGTGACTCTTTTACACAAGGTTGTTTACGATATCGAGAAAGCATTCGCTCAAAAACAATCTTGTTTGGGTGTTTTCTTGGATATCGAGGGTGCCTTTGACAATGTGACTTTCGATGCCATATTGGATGCCACACGGAGTCATGGTAAATCTCCAATGATTTCCAATTGGATTCATAAAATGCTCAAAAACCGATATCTTTTCTCGACATTACGTCTAGCAGGGATTAGGAAATTGAGTGTTTGTGGATGCCCCCAAGGAGGAGTCTTGTCACCGCTTTTGTGGAATCTCGTAGCAGATACGCTATTAAGGCAACTCAATCATAGCGGTTTTCCTACTTTTGGTTTTTGCCGACGACTACCCAACATTGTTAGTTGATATGTGTATCAGCACCCTTTTCGACCTGACGCAAAGTGCCCTTCAGGTAGTTGAGGTTGAGGTAGTTGAGCCTTTCGGTTAATCCGAGTAAAACAGTTATTGTTCTTTTTACGGAAAGGCGAATCCGTAATGGTGTTCGACCTTTGCGTCTCTTTGATTCTGAAATCAATGTGACTGAACAGGTAAAGTACGTTGGAGTCGTTCTTGATTCCAAGCTTTCCTGGACACCTCATATTGAGTTCACAATCAAGATAGCTTGTATGACCTTTGGGCAATGCCGGCGTCTAAATCCCTAATATATCAAATGGATTAATACAACTGTTTTTCGGCCAATATTGGCCTATGGATGTTTTGTGTAGTGGCAAAAGGGCGAAATGAGAACGGTCCAACCAAAATTAGGCCATCTCCAAAGGATGTGCTTAGTGGCGATGTCTGGAGCGTTCTCTTCAACTCCCACGGCAACGCTTGAAGTTCTCTTTGACGTTGCTCCACTACACATTCATCCTAAACAAGAAGCACTTTCTTGCACTTACCGGTTACGTGTACTCAGTCTACTAGAGAATACTCCTGTGAACCGCACATCAACACACACCTCGTTGTTTCCACTTTTGGTGAATTGGGACAAAATTGTCCTTGCTCCAGGTGATCTTACAATTGCTCGTAATTTTCCATATAGGACATTTCCCACGGAATTCCCCTCCCGGGAAGAGTGGACATCTGGATATCTGGAAAGAAGTATTTCAGACGGCATCGTATGTTACACTGATGGCTCCCTTTTCGAAGGTCGAGCAGGTGCTGGTGTTTAGTCTCGTGAGCTAAGGCTGTATCAGTCTTACTCACTTGGTAGACACTGCACCGTTTTTCAGGCCGAAATCTTTGCTCTTATGTGCGGAGTGCAATCAGCACTTCAGCAGCACGTAATGGGCAAAGTAATATGCTTCTGTTCAGATAGCCAGGCTGCTATTAACCCGTAAACACCCGGGACGATCTACTTTTGGTAGAAATGCAATATCTTCTTTGTTTTAAAACATTTTACCCCGGATTTTTTTTTATAGTCAAGGGGAATAGTTGTGCTAAGAAATGCATGGTACCGTGATTTCGGGTGAAATTGATCACTTTTCATAGTTTTTGACGAATAATTTTTGAATACTTATCGATATGATTAAATTAAATGCAATAAAACAAGTACGACCATGGTTTTCATCAGTCAACGAGGTTAAAAATTCTACTGCAAATCATTTTATTACAACAAACATCATTTGCAATAAAAAATCAAAAATTTTAATTTCGGGGTGAAATTGATCAGTCAGTGAAATGTTTTTGTAAGTGCTAAACATATTTTTCCCTCCTAAATCAACCACCCCGGAATGCGAAAAGCTAAGCAAAATTATTACAAGTTCACTAATTTTTTAAATATTTAAGGTTAAAGTTTAATAAATCTTAAGAAAACGCCTGAAAGTATACAATTTCCATACTAAATATGTTATAACTTTCGGAAAAGTACAATTTTATGCATTAATTTCAATATTTATAGAACTTTTGATGACAAAATCGGGTTTAGTGAATACCTGGCAGCTAGAAACATTCATTCGAATATTTATTACATTAGCGATACAGCTACGGTAACAAAAGTTTGAAAGTGTCTTTGAAGTTCGCCTGACAGGCAGTTTCGGAAAATATTGAATTTCTTACAAAATATGTGACTAATTGGCTGTAAAACATGTTAACTCATCATTCAATAACCCTTGAGCCAGATGATGGCCATTTTCCACAAATTGTTTTGGGTTTGAAACGTTATTTTTAACAAATAAAAATGGACCTCTCGTCGATCAATTTCACCCCACTGATCAATTTCACCCGAAATCACGGTACCTCCCCCCTTTGCACCCTCCCCCCTTTTGCGGGGAGCCGAAAATACGTGGCTTTTTTTTGTATTTTTTATAAATTCTGCATGTTTTTGCTCAAATTTCATTGTTTTGCTAATCATCAATAGTTCTCACTGATCCTAGACATGCAATGTATTACTACCCATCATAGTCTGTTGAAGTTTTGATCCCAGAGCTGTTCTAAGGCCTCCAAAATACTCCGAAGTTTGTGACACAAATGTAACATTCTCAACCAAATTTTATGCACGATGAATGATCACAGAACATAGTCTACGGTACTCAAAAAGCCTCAAAGCACCCCTAGAAAATTCACGGTACATGACTTGGGTGATCTAGGTCATCCAAACTACTCTGGAATTCATTTTCTCAAGATCTGAGACATCTACCATCGTTTGTGTTCACTCTGTTCAAGAAATTTAGTCACGTTGACGTCCATTAGACCTCACTATGCTATAAGCAACTTGATATTGTGGTAATCGGACATTCCGTGAAATACAAATGGCCTCCAATACACTTTGAAGTTTGGGTTACGATATCTACATACTGTATCATGCTTTAGTTGTGAAAAATATTCGTGGAATGTAGTCTATACTGATGATGGAACCTCAGTGCACATCTATAATGCTTGTGGTACACTCATGGGATATTCCAGGCTTTCCAAACTATTCTGGAGTTAGGAACTTCAAGGCCTACAGGCTCTACTCTTGTTTTTCTTCACTCTAACGGCATAATTCTTTCACGATTGTGTCTGTTGCACCTTATTATATTACAAGCATCTCTATTTGTTGTTATTTGGGTGTCTGCTGGCATACAAATGGACCCAATGTATTTTGAAGTATGGGTCGCAAACTTAGAATATTTTTATTGTAGCGAACGCTACTCTTAGAAACACAGAGTACAATTCTGATAACTTAGCAACAGTCACTTGGTGATCTAGGTCATCCAAACTGTTCTGGAGCTAAGACCTTCAAGCTCTACAAGCTTTACTCTTGTATCTCTTTACTTTATCGATGTAATTCTTCCACGATTGCCTCTGTTGTATCTCATAATATGTTGAGTATTTCTTTGTGTTTTTTGTGCATCCACTGACATACAAATGATCTTTATGGTATTTGGAAGTATCGGAAATTACCCAAGAACTCCTCTAGACGTTCCTCGGAAATTCCTCAGAAGTTCATCGTGATGTTCTCCAAGAATACTTCTACGAGTTTTTAGGGAATGTCTCAGGACTTCCCGTGAAATTCTTCAGGAGATTCCCAGCAGTTTCTCGAAAATTTCATCAGGAGGTATTCTGGAATTCCTCCAAAAGTTCCTCAGGAATTCCTCCGAAAATTTCCCGAGGATTCCTCGGAAGTCCCCTTGAATTCTTCCAAGAATACCTCCAAGAATTTCAAAAACTCCTACTGGACCTTCCCTAAGAATTTTACCAGAGAACCCTCTAAGATTTCTACCATTAATCCTTTCAGGGATTTCGCCAGAAATTTCTCCAGGGATTTTTCAAGAAATTTCTTCAAAAATTCATTTAAAAAATCTTCTAGAAATTTCTTTATGAATACCTCCTAGATTCTTCAGGAAACCTCCTAGATTCTTCAGGAAACCTCCAGAAATTCCCCAAGAAAATACTCCCGGGGCAACTCCAGGGATTCCACCGAGAATAACTGTAAGGATTTCTCCAAGAACTTCTCCGAGACTTCTTCCAAGAATTCCTCTAATATTTCTCAAGGAAATACTTCAAGAATTCCTCCAAAACATTCTCCAAAAATTCCTCCAGGAATTTCTCCAGATATTCCTTCAAGAATCCGTCCAGGATTTTTTCCAGGAATTCTTTTAAGAAGTTCAGCAGGAACTCTAATAAAAATTTCTTAAAGACCTTTCTCCAATATTTATGTCAAAATTCCTCCAACAATCTGTCCCAAAATTTTGCCAGGGATTCCTTTACAAATATCTCTGGAAATTCCTCCAGGGATTATCAATAAATACCTTCAGAAATTCCTCCTGAAATGCCTACAGAAATACCTCCAGGGATTCCTCTAAGAATTCCTTCGGGAAATCCTCCAAAAATTCGTCCAGGAATTTCTCCAAGACATCCACCAAGAATTCCTCCAACAATCCCTTCTAGAATTCCTTTCCATGAATTCCTTCAGCAATACCTCTAAGAAATCTTTCAAGAATTCCTCCAAGAATCTCTCTGGGAATTTCTCCAGGAATTCCTTGAAGATTTTTTCAGGAATTCCTCCAAGAATTCCTACAAGAATACTTCCAGGAATTTCTTCAATAATTTCTTGAAGAAATGTCTGGAGAATACCCTGAAGGAATTCCTGGAGTACTTTCTGCAAGTATTCATGCAGTAATTTATGAAGGATTCTTCAAAGAATTTCCCATGGAAATTCTTAGAGGAATTCCTAACAATTTCCTTGAACTGCGAGAAAATTTTGAAGTTATGTTTTTCAATTTTTATTTTCTGGAGGAATTCGTGAATTATTTCCTGTAAGAATTCATAGAGTAATTCCGAATACACGTTAGGTTTTTCCCGCAAGAACTGGAATTGAGGGATTTTCTGGAGAAATTCCTGTTAGTAATTCCTACAGCAATTCCTGTAGGAATTCCTGCAGTTATTCCTGCAGTTATTCCTGGAGGAGTTCGTAGAATATTTTTTGAACCAATTCCTGAAGTGCTTCCCGGAACAATTCCTAGATGATTTCCTGTAGTAATTCTTAAAGGAACTCCTGGAGTATTTGCTGGAGGAATTTCGGAAATATATCCTGGAGTGTATCCAGTAAGAATTCCTGGAGGAATGACTGATAGAATTCTTGAAAGACTGAGGAGGAATCTCTGTGAGAAATTCCGAGACGAACCCCTGTTGGAATTGCTGGAGGTATACTGGGATAATTTTGTGGAGGAATTCCTGGAGGAACTCCTGGAAATATTTGTGGAGGACACCGTGGGGGAATTTCTAAAGGAATCCCTTGATGAATTCATAGATTATTCAGCAGTTATTCCAAAAGAAATTCCTGGAGGTATTCCTGGAGGAATTTCTGGAGAAATTAGCCGGGAAACCCGGAAAAATTCCCTGGAGAAATTCTTGAAGTATTCCCTGGAAAAGTTTCTGGAGGAAACTCCATCCCTGGAAGCATCCCTGGAAGAATTTCTGGAAGAATCCTTTGAATACTGAAGAAATCCCTGGATTAGTTGTTGGTGGAAAAC
Organism: Aedes albopictus; assembly: GCF_035046485.1. Classification (NCBI taxonomy): domain Eukaryota; kingdom Metazoa; phylum Arthropoda; class Insecta; order Diptera; family Culicidae; genus Aedes; species Aedes albopictus. The sequence continues at coordinate 283,880,612 of NC_085136.1, read as the reverse complement.
TTGGATGAATTACTGAAGGAGCGGATAGTAATTCCTGGAGAAATACCTGAATGAATTCCTTGATGAGTGCATGGAGGAATTCACGAAAGAATCTCTGGAGGTATTCCTGATGGAATCCTTTAAGGAATCCCTAGAAGAATTTCTAGAGAAATCGCTGGAGCAATCCCTGGAGAAATTCCTAGGGAAATTCCTGGAGGAATCCCTGGAAAACTTCCTGGAGGAATCCCAGGAGAAATTTCTGGAGGAACTCTCGAGAAAATTTCTTTGAGAAGTTTTAAAGGAATGCCTGGGGACATCTTTGGGATACTCCCGTGGATTCCTCGGGGAATTTCTGGAGGAATCCCCGAGGAACTCCTGCAGGATTTTTCGAAAAGTTCTTGAAGTAATTTCTGAGGAACTCCTGAAGGAATTCCAGCATAGCTCCTGATGAAATTTTCGAGAAACTGCTGGGAAACTCCTGATGAATTTCACGAGAAGTCCTGAGGTATTCCCTAGGGACTCGTAGATGTTTTCGGAGAACATCACGATGAACTTCTGATGGACTTCTGGAGGAATTTCAGAGGAACGCCTAGAGGAATTCTTGGGTAATTTCCGACTCTTCCAAATACCATAAAGATCATTTGTATGTCAGTGGATGCACAAGGAATACAAAAAAATACTAAACATACTATGAGATACAACAGAGGTAATCGTGGAAGAATTACATCGATAAAGTAAAGAAATACAAGAGTAGAGCTTGTAGAGCTTGAAAGTCTCAACTCAGGAACAGTTTGGATGACCCAGATCACCAAGTGACTGTTGCTAAGTTATCAGAATTGTACTCTGTGGAGTAGCGGAGATTATATTCCGCGAGCATTCGCTACAATAAAAATATCCTAAGTTTTACAGATATTGCGACCCATACTTCAAAATACATTGGGTCCATTTGTATGCCAGCAGACACCCAAATAACAACAAACGTAATATAATAAGGTGCAACAGACACAATCGTGAAAGAATTATGCCGTTAGAGTGAAGAAAAACAAGAGTAGAGCCTGTAGGCCTTGAAGTTCCTAACTCCAGAATAGTTTGGAAAGCCTGGAATATCCCATGAGTGTACCACAAGCATTATAGATGTGCAATGAGGTTCCATCATCAGTATAGACTACATTCCACGAATATTTTTCACAACTAAAGCATGGTACAGTGTGTAGATATCGTAACCCAAACTTCAAAGTGTATTGGAGGCCATTTGTATTTCACGGAATGTCCAACTACCACAATATCAAGTTGCTCATAGCATAGTGAGGTCTAATGGACATCAACGTGACTAAATTTCTTGAACAGAGTGAACACAAACGATGGTAGATGTCTCAGATCTTGAGAAAATGAATTCCAGAGTAGTTTGGATGACCTAGATCACCCAAGTCATGAACCGTGAATTTACTAGGGGTGCTTTGAGGCTTTTTGAGTACCGTAGACTATGTTCTGTGATCGTTCATCGTGCATAAAATTCGGTTGAGAATGTTACATTTGTGTCACAAACTTCGGAGTATTTTGGAGGCCTTAGAACAGCTCTGGGATCAAAACTTCAACAGACTATGATGGGTAGTAATACATTGCATGTCTAGGATCAGTGAGAACTATTGATGATTAGCAAAACAATGAAATTTGAGCAAAAACATGCAGAATTTATAAAAAATACAAAAAAAAAGCCACGTATTTTCGGCTCCCCGCAAAAGGGGGGAGGGTGCAAAGGGGGGAGGTACCATGCATTTCTTAGCACAACTATTCCCCTTGACTATAAAAAAAATCCGGGGTAAAATGTTTTAAAACAAAGAAGATATTGCATTTCTACCAAAAGTAGATCGTCCCGGGTGTTTACGGGTTAAAGCACTTGCGTCGGCCAAGTCCAGGTCGAAGATAGTTATCGCTTGTCGAACTCAAATCGAAGAGCTGAATTCAGCAAACGCTGTTCACCTTCTATGGGTACCTGGTCATTCTTCCATCGCTGGAAATGAATTGGCTGATGAGTTAGCTCGCTCTGGAGCATCACATGACTTCATTGGCCCTGAGCCAGCTATTCCGATATCGAAGTGTTGGATAAAGCTTCAGATTCGGTTCTATAACATTTACCCGAAAACCATTTACCCGAAAGTCATTTACCCGAATGCGACAAATACCCGAATACGACAAATACCCGAATGCGACATTTACCCGAATGCGACATTTACCCGAATGCGGCATTTACCCTAATACGACATTCACCCGAATGCGACACTTACCCGAAAAAAAAAATATGTACTTAATCCCCATATGATTTGTCAATAATAAATATGTTATGGCCCGGTATCATATAGCAGGCTTTGGTTAGACCTAATAATCATCAGACTGAGTGATCATCAAGCACTCTGGTACAGGACTAACTGGCTGTCACAACGCTATTTTAATCAAAATTTTTTTGTTGATATTCTGTTATTTTGCGGCTCTATCCAATCAGCCCGAACGCCAATCCGAATCAATCAGGAAGTCGCCCAAAAAATGCAAAATTAGCTACTTATATACACGGTCACAAACTGGCAGTCATATCGCAAGTATTATCCACTTCTTCTAAGATTTGCCTTCTTTTTAAAATAGGCTGTTCTTTCGAATTTACATTGTCCACCCGTGAACTGTTGATGAGTTGGTCAGCTGGTACTGACTAAACTGGTAATTTATCCATAGAATGTATTCATTCTTTTCATAAGAGGCTACTTTTTCGAGTTGGAGTTGAAATGTTATTTAATTTGTTGCAGACGAACTACTATCTCCATAGGAGACCCGTGAATCCATCTTTCTACCTATACCCTTTAGGGAACTATTATACTTACTATCGGGGTGATGACCCATTCGGGGAAATAGCTTTTGGAATAATGTCCTATTCGAGGTTATGACGGCATTCGGGGTAAGGGGGTAGAGTTTCTTTAACAGACATAGTATCACTGTGTTGTTTGGTGGCCAAACTATTACCTATTTTTCGGAGATTTTCCCTTCTTCTCTTCAAAGACTGTTCTTTCGAGTTGCACTGCTGCATATTTTGTTTGCGTTCGCACTACTAACTGCACAACAAACATCGTTGCTGTACAATAGAAGAATAAGCCATTCATAAGCTTAATTTTTGAAATTTTGATTGAATAAGCTGTTATTCAGCTACCATTGTTAGTTGGGATGCATATAATTATTGTCCTTGTTTCGATTATATGATGTTCTTTTAAATTACACTCTTACATGATTGAGTGATGGATTCCAAGTCTACATCTAAGATTTTTTCCTTCCTTTAATAATGGGATGTTCTGTTTGGTGAACAATCTGCAAACTTTTCTGTCAAATATTATTTTCTAATGATATGTTGATTTTCCGAGGGCTGTTTCCTAATCGTTTCGACCTAATGACCATTTGGCCTACAAACAGAGATTTCCCCTTCTTTAAATCATAAACTGTTCTTTGCTTATCAAAAGAACAGCATATGAATCAAAGAAGGGTAAATATCTAGAGTGAACACTAACAGCGTTAACATAACAAATGTAAGCTGCAGTTATGAGTTTTATTCAAGCATATGCCCTGTGAATTCCTATCGCGGATCATTTCAGGGAAAATTTGATAAAATGGGTTCTTGAGGAACTTGATATTCAAAATGCTTTTGTGATCCTCAAAACAAAATAATACATGCACTTTTTAAATTGAACAAAATAAGTGAACTTTATTCACAAAATCATAATTTGGGCATAGTAATAAACTATTCGGGTAAATGTCGCATTCGGGTAAGTGTCGCATTCGGGTAAGTGTCGCATTCGGGTAAATGTCGCGTTCGGGTAAATGTCGCATTCGGGTATTTGGCATTCGGGTATATGTTACATTCGGGTAAATGGTTTTCGGGTAATTGTCTTTCGGGTAAATGGTTTTCGGGTAAATGTTATAGAATCTCAGATTCACACCTGGGCTGCCACTCAACACAGACAATACTGGAATAGTTTGGACTCATGTCGTCAAACCAAATTGTATTGTACTAAGCCATCTCCAAGGGTGGCGAAGTATCTTACAAATCTGTCTAAGCAGAATTGCAGCATTCTGGCCAAAGCATTAACTGGCCACTGCCGACTCAGCTATCACATGGCGAATATTCAGCAAGCTGACTCATTTGTATGTGATAGCTGTGAACCTTAACCTAGTGGTTAAGGTTATGGATCACCAATCCGGAGACGGCGGGTTCGATTCCCGTTCCAGTCGGGAACATTTTCTCGACTCCCTGGCCATAGTGTATCATTGTATTTGCCCCACATTGTACAAATCCATGCAATGGCAGGCAAAGAAAGCCCTTCAATTAATAACTGTGGGAGTGCTCAAAGATTACTAAGTTGAAGCGAGGCAGGCCAAGTCCCAGTGGGGACGTAGAGCCATAAAGAAGAAGAAGAAGATGATGAAGTTGTGAATCCGTTTCCGAGTACTCAGGAAACACTTATTAAGTGAAACTGACTTCAGAAACTTGAATCTTCAGGATACTCTGTTGTACTTAACCCGCTGTCGTAAAGGGGCTGTCCATAAACCACGTGGTCATTTTTTGGGACTTTTCAAACCCCCCCCCCCCCCCCGCGTGATCATTAGTCCATACAAAATTTTTTATTTAGTCCATACAAAATGATCATAGGCCGAACCCCCCCTATGACCACGTGGTTTATGGACAGCCCCAAAGAGCTATAGGCTCTCTTACGCTTTATGGGTTATTACAGTGCTCTTTTCGGGGCTCTGTTTGAACTCAGTGTGGTACGCTCATGCGTTAGTATCCTCTTCCAGGGTATTTTTTTCCTATTTCCCTACCTATCCTTATCACCATCCTTATCGTTATTTCGTTCCTTTTTCTCTCAGGTAGATGATAAAATAGGCTTTTATTATGGCGATGGTACAAATGTCCCAAATGGAGGATAACGTGCATCTGGAGCCGGCCTTCTGGTACCTGATTCCTGAAGGCCCCATCACCACTAGGTGGATTAATTAGGTTGTTAGCCAACGTATGGCGTTTGCAGAGCACATAATCTACGAGAAAGTCAAAATCGATTGCCATTGACACTGTGAAACAAAAATATTGCAGCATTAATAATTCCCACTGCATAACAATAAAACTTCCTACGGCTCAGCATCCAACATCCTGCCCATCATTAGGGACCGAAAAAAAAACAATAGCATATTGTGACCTTTACTTTCTCTACATCAGCATGCAAAGCTGACAGGACGTCGGCGGTAGTCGTCCTTCGGAGAAGACCTATCTGAAAAGCAACCTGCGCTAACGAGTTTTCTGTTTGATGCATCTGCCGGCATGGTTCTGTTGTTCAATTCCGCACGTTTTGCTCCTACCTATAGCTACTATTGGAGTAGGAGAAAAAAGTTTAATCCGTCACACTACTGATACTGGGTGGAGGAAATCATTTAGGTCAACGTCATTCAGATGAACAACGTAGGTAGCAACGTGGCGCTGCGATGGAAACGTGTGACAAATTGGAAAATCTGTGACCGGAAAAAGTTCATAATCACAGCGGAATTTATGGTGTGGAGAGAAATGATTTCGTTCTGCCTCGCGACAAAACTTTGGGAGTCTGGACTGCTTCATCCAAAGAGTGGTCAAAATCAGTTTGGATCTCAAATAAAAGGTAGTTTATGTAAATGACGACTTTATATAGAAAATAACATTGGTAAAAGGTCTTATTAAAAGTCATTGAGAATACTCAAAAGATTGTGGTACAAGAACCTTCAGCCAAATATCCTGCAGTGCCATTTAGCTATGACGAAGAAGAATAAGTAAAATAATGTAATAGATTTAACTGAAGATATGCACTTTTAATGGCGCTAAACCTCATTTTTATTGCCGTCAGCGTTCTCAAGTCATTATCAACTTACGCTTGAAGAATCATCAGCCACGACCGACCACGCCGCCCCCTCCAATATTCCACCTCCACCACCGGAGGTCCCACTTTTATGGAACATTAGAAAAATCAAGCTAAAAACGTTCTCTCTCCGTCCACCATCATCTTCTTGGTCGTGTGGAAATTCCGCACGAAGGAAGCGTAACTTTACGACTGGCACACCGTAAAAAGTAGGTACATTTTAGTCAAGTGGAAACCCGTTACCCGATTACCCGCGCTGCTGCATCTGTTGCGTTTGCAGGCACAAGACCGATAGTTATCTCCTTTCTCAGCAGCCGCTTCAGCGGAAATGTGTCTTACCTCAGCACGTTGAAGATTGCCATTAATGCAAGGGTGGATCCTTCTAGTACGAAGCGTGGAACTTCTTGACGTAGTGTAGCTGCTGATGATGAATTCACAGCGTAACAAAAAATAACCTTTTGTCTGTCTCAAGAGCAAACTTATGTGTCTCCGAAGGATTTTGGGCCGCTGAATCCGAATCCGGGCTCAGATTTGCTCTAACACGTCACAATTTTGAGCTATACCTCAATTTATAGAGCAAAATATGCGATTTTGGGCTTTTTTGACTGCAAGCCATTAAGCAAGAAAATATTTTTTTAAGCAATCAAAAGGTTAATTGGTCAATTAAAATCTAAATTAACGACTCATGCAAAATATTTCGTTTTACCAAATCGAATTTGATAGTTTTAAGCGATTTATGTTAGGTACGATATTTCCCATACAAGTCACCCTCCAGAAGTTGCATGCAAGTTTTCATACTAACATAAAATGCTTAAATCTATCAAATTTGATTAGGTTAAACGAAATATTTTGCATGAGTCGTTAATTTAGATGTTAATTGACCAATTAACCTTTTGATTACTTAAAAAAATATTTCCTTGCTAAATGGCTTGCAGTCAAAAAAGCCCAAAATCGCATATTTTGCCCCATAAATTGAGGTATAGCTCAAAATTGTGACGTGTTAGAGCAAATCTGAGCCCGGATTCGGATTCAGCGGCCCAAAATCCTTCGGAGACACATAAGTTTGCTCTTGAGACAAAAAAAAATGTTGCGCTGTGTTATGATGTGCTGTGAAACTTTTGAGACCACTTGATTTGAAGGCGTGAAGCTACCAGTCGTCAATTTGACACCTTTAAAATTCCAGCAAATTTTCATGCGATTACGATCTTGAAATTTCCGATGGTGGCAAATGGCTTTCCTGAGAATGCGAGAAATTTCCTCGCAACGCAATACAGCCACTTCCATTGAAAATTTCTCCGCATCTTTACAATGTTTACAACCGTAAAGTGTGCGGAGCCGGCGACCATCATCGGGCCCATTTGCCCTTCAAAGCGCTTCCGGGAACGCATCACCTGGCTGGCAGCCGCCAAGTGAACAAACGTGTCAGACCGGTTTACCGTTTCACGGTTGTTCGGTTTTCCGGTTAACTGTCTGGCCGACCTTCTATGCGGATCACTTCAGTTATCGTCAGTTCGAAGTGGTGTTTGGTTCGGTGCTGGCCAGCGATACGAACGACCACGACAAGCACGAGATGGCTGCTGCGGAGTGTGGCTGCGAGTGAGAAACCCGGCTCAACCCGGAAAACGACAGAAAGTAATCGACCACGGAAAGCACGAAGCACACGAAACGAGACCTCCACTGAATTAAACATGAAGTCTATGCTTCCTTCTGCTTGTCGTTGGTCCTGTTGGTTTTAGAGTTTTTTCTCAGTTCGTACACATTTGTATCCAATCGACGACGACGGTGGTGCACAGTGGGATGAACAACGAAACAGAGGGCCAGTAATTGATGGAAAGGTACTACACATGATTCCTCCCAAGTTGTTATTTGGAAGTGCAGCGCTATCCTACCCGCTGATAATGATAAATAATAAAAGTAAACAATTAGGCAAAATCTTCAAACTCATCGCATTTGTTACGAAATTTTCTCGATGACTCTAATTTCACTTTAAAATTATAAATATCTTGAAAAATTTATACGTGTCTCCCCTCAAAATACCGAACTCCGACCAATATTTCCAAAGGGGAGAGGAAAACGAAATTTGTGTCAGCCTAATTTCCAATTCTAAACCTGCACGCCAAAATGTGCTGAAATCCATTTTTTCATGAGTTTTGGTTCTCGGGAACATTAGCATTAGCATTAAGCGAGTCGCACAAATTCGTAGGTGGTACAGTCCTAGACCGCTTTGTCCTAGACGAGTTTTGGTTCTTGGGAACATATTACAAAATCTATTTGAAGTTTTTGAGCATTGTGCAAAATCTCGACGCGTTTTCTATACTTTTAGCGCTGCAAAACGCGCTTTATACGTTCGCCTTGAGAAGAGATTTATCTTCAAATTAAGGTCTATTGCGCAAAGACAGTGAACAAATTGGAACACTACTGTATATCCATATTGCACGGTTTTAGAGGTAAAACTCCGCATTTTGAATTTTAAGCCACCATCTTGAATGTTCTCGTTGTTACTTTTGAACATCAAACATTTTCCCCATACAAAATACACCCATACTGCATGGTTAAAGAGCCTGAACCTCTTAAAACTACCGCCAAATTAAATTTTGGTCCACTGTTTGTGGTTTTGTGTCACCATCTTGTATATACTGGTCGCCATTTTTGAACTCCGGATATCTTCTCCATAACAATATACCCATTAGTATGGGACACGCTTGTATGGAAAGAATAAATCCTCGCTCCAGTCGACTTTTTAGATTCCATTTAGGTCCCATATGAACTGTACAAAATTTCAGCGCAATCGGTGAAACTATAATTTAGCGCAAGCGGTTCAAAGTTTGCATAGGATTTACTATGGGGAAAGCATCACCACCCCCAGAAACAGCAGCAGCCAAGGCAGAGGCTACAGTGCTGCTGATAAAACTAAACAAAAACCCGTTCGTAGGATCACTAATCGGTAATAAATCAATTACTTTTTCCACAAGCATTCAATCGTTTTATGGTCTTCGAAGGAAAGTTTCATTAATGATTTTTCTACAAGAAGCGTTGATCGATTTGAATTAAGGAGACAGAGGGCAACCTCTGGGATTTTTTATCTGAAAGTGTAATTTTTCTCATAGTAAATCGTATGAAAACTTTGAACCGCTTGCGCTAAATTATAGTTTCACCGATTGCGCTGAAATTTTGTACAGTTCATATGGGACCTAAATGGAATCTAAAAAGTCGACTGGAGCGAGAATTTGATGTTTGTCCCATACTAATACCCATATTGCATGATAAAAGGCGCCATCCACAAATTACGTAACGCTCTAGGGGGAGGGGGGAGTATGGCCGAGCGTTACGATCCATACAAATTTTTTGGGATTTTCATACAAAAAAGCGTAACGTAGGGGGGAGGGGGGTCTAAAAATGTCGATTTTAGCGTTACGTAATAAATGGATGCTGCCTTAGAACCTAACGCTTCTTAAAACAACCGTCATTTCAACCGCTTGCCGGTGTTGAATCACTTACACACGCACAAACAATTTCGAAAATTTGGTATGGACAAAAGTCTACGAGGGTACAAAGAGGGGCCTGCGAAGGCCTAAAAAGTCTACATAGTTCATGAACAGCGTCTTACGGTGATCACGATACCTTAAAAACTAGTTGAGAGTTTTGAATCGTTTTTTTTTAAATATTCGTACATATTTCGAAACTCAAGGTACTGAAAGGAAGTTTTGAAGGAGTTCCAGGAGGAATATTTGATTAATCTATCATGGTGGATTGGGTGTGAACAGAGTGAAGCGCAGTTCACTGGCTGTGTGCACTGTGCATGGACATATTCCCGTACCTACCGACCGATGGTGTCGATCAGGGCTGGGTGACGACGACAATGGGTGACATGCAAGCTCGCTGTCGTACACTACACCAGCGAGTCGGTCGGTTTCCCTCTCGGCGGGAAAGACAACTACTGGACTTGGGTCCCCTGGCATTACGGACCCTCCCTGAGTGGGCCAGGCACGCTCCGGTTGTAACCGACGATTATGCTAAATGACGTGACCTCGCTGCCGTACTCGACGGTAGCGCGGTTGGGTTGTTTCGTTCGATACCCGAGCAAGCAGGGCCGACGTCAATTTCAGACATGGAAAATCCCGTACTATACAGAAACCTCTCTAGCAATTTCAGGAGGAATGCCAGGAAAAAACCAGAAGATCGCTCGACGAATCTTCAAAAGAACCACTAGAGGAGTTCCTAGTAGAATCTTTGAGAGAGTTCATTGTGGAAACGATCGGTTGATTGGCAAAATTATCCCTCTACAATTGGCTTTTCAGTCCGGATAAATTATGAGCGGGGTGATTCTATTACATCCGACGTTTCGACACATGTCATCCGGATAAATGATGACTTAAAAGCCAATTGTAGAGGGATAATTTAGAGAGAGTTCTTGAAGAAATCCAACAATTACAGAAGAAATTTCTCCATCAATTTCAGAAGAAATCTCTCAAAGAATTCTAGAAAAAAAAACTATGAAAGATTCCATGAAGAAATTCCTAAAGAAATCCCTGAATTTTCTGGATTTTTTTGGATTTTCTGAAGGAATTCCTAGAAAAATGCCTCAAAGTATTCTTAGAGGAAATCCAGAAGGATTCCACGAAAAAGCTTCTGCAGAAATATTCAAAGGAGTTCCTGTAGAAATAAATTTAGGTGTTCCTGGAGAAGCCCTTGAATGAATTTGAGAAAAAAAATCCTGAGGGAGTTCATGACGCAACTTCTGCAACAATTCCAGAATGAAAAATCCGTGAAACAATGTCTGGAGGAGTCTCAACAAAACTCCTGTAAAAATTCCTGCACAAAATATTGGAAAAGTGCCGAGAAAATGCCTGGAGAAGCTTATGAAGAAATCCTTCAAGGAATTCCAGGAAAAAAACCCATATTCTAGGAGAAATCCCTGTCAAAGTTACTTGAGAAAACCCTCAGGGAATTCCCGAATAAGTCCTTCAAGGAACTTCAAGAGACATTCCTCAAAGAATTCCAGTTCAAATCTCTGAAGGTATTCCTGGACAAATTTCTGGAAGGGACTAAGATGATCTTCTTTGATGAACTCCTGGAATTCAAGAAAAAAAATTTTGGAGGAATCTCCAAAGAATCTTCTTCAAGAATCCTTGAATAAACTTCAGAAGGAATCCCTGTAGGAACTTATAGAAAAATGCCTGATACAATTACTGAATGAATCCCGGAACAAATTCCTGGAGGAATTAACCTAGAAATGCCTCGAGGAAACCATGAAAAACTTCCAGAATTAAATCCTGATGGAAATCCTGGAGAATTTTCTGGAAGAACTTATAAAGAACTCCAGATGAAACATCTGACGAAGCTTTTAAAGGAATCCATGAAGAAACTCGTGAATGTAACTTTAAAGAACTCCCGAAAGAACACCCGGGTGAAAACACTCTAGTGAATTTATACGGCGTTGCGGTGCGGTTTTTTGACAGTTCGAAATGACATTTACAATATTTCAACATCTTTCTATCTGATAAGATGAAAAGATTTCTAGTTTATGATGTGCTTGATGGTGTAAATCCAAAGAGCAGAATTTTCATGCGCTCAGTGCGGACAAGCCTGCTGAAAAGCAAGATAGCTAGGAAGAAGCGAACTTTCCGACTTGCTTCATTTCTACCATACTACCACGTTGGTACGCGAGTCAAGGAAAAACTCGAGGTTATCCACTCGGCTAAATAAAGCCGAAAGGGGAACGCATGCTTTACAAAGCAAAGCTGTTCAAATCGTTCCTGACAAAAGCCGTGACAATAGCTGTCCAACCCATTAATAGGTCGCCAACCAACGGTAACGATAAAACGCCGAAAGAACGCTAGACGAAACGTAAGCCCACTCTTTCCCAAAACCGAGTTTTTGTACGGCCATAATGGCGCACACTCCGAAGCACGCGCACCAAAAATGGGAAGCAAAAGCTGAAGCGTACGTGCTAACGGGACACAAGATCTGCATCTGACGCCGTCAGTCTAATATTGGCCTTACGAGTTGCGTGAAGGTGAAGAAATTATGAATCTTCGCTTGATAGGATTTCTTGAAAAAACTTGATACTGGATAACAAGCAGCATACGTACCGTTCTGCTGTCAAGCCGGGGATGCATTTGGCTTGTTTTGGCAAAATTCGGAACGACGCTATAACGACGACCTCGTTAAGATCCTATCGTCTGCCCCGTCTTTTTGCATCAAACCCTGCAAACATATTGGCATGCATGGAAGCAGGATTCCTCCCTTTTTGATATAAAGCAACCATGTCACTGTGTTATCACGCAATTGGCTACTTGTAGAGAACCAGAGGAAGATGGTAGCACTGTTTCATCTCGGAGCATTCAAACCGTGTCCTTAGAGAAGCGATAAATGCAGTACCCCAGGACTTCAAAGAACTCAACATTACGGAGAACCTCGTCACTCATGTGCGAAACGATTACGGCGTTATGGAAAATTTTATTTATTGTTACAGTTCGAAGCGGAAGGAATAAAACGGAATATTCAACCTAACTATACACCCGAATTGGTATGCCTTATTTCGAAGGAATTCTTCACGAAATTGGCAACGTCACACAGTTCAGGGCAAACCTGTGCTGTCATCGGTAACAGCGACGAGGATACAAATCCACTGCAATGTTAACAACGTGGTTACCAAAGAACAAAAAGTCGCAAAATTACACCATTGTTGCCTTGTGATCAGGTCGCCTAATATGTAGTTATTCTGATGATAAATCGACTGTTTGGTGAAATTGATTATGTTTGGCTACGCAGTCATTTATTGAACAAACGACGTTCTTTATTTTCCCGACGTTTCGACACGGGGTTTGCGACCTCAACTGTACGGTAGTCTTCAGTGTCTAGCAGTGTCTTAATTTGTCAAATTACAGCCATCCGCACCGACGCCCAGTGGCTGCTGCGTCATAGATTTGTTTTTGTTTTGATTATCGTCTCGACAACTTATGTGCCACTCTCTGAAGTTCAAGCGATGAAAAATTCATTACCTCGCTGCCTGCTGAATTTCAACCACCCGCTGATATTCAAAGTCTGCATATTCATCTCTTGATTTATCTTCAATTGATATTTTTTTGTTTTAAGCACTATTTAAAAGCAAAAAGTGCTGCTGGTGCATATAATTAACCTAAGGCAAGCATATTAAATAAAATTAGAACAAAATATCGACAATTGCGTGCCTTAAATAGTCTAAAATCACAAAAATTCAATTCCAATTTAAAAAAGTCAAATTCATATTCACCGAGCCCGCGCTGAAGATCAAAACTGAATTTCAGCTACAGCTGATTACACTACGAGGCGTGGCTCTCATTGTCTTACTTTCTCTTTGTCATGTTCATTCTCGGCGTCATGCTGGTGGGTAACTGCGTTCGTGTATTTGTGTTAGTTTTCGTACTGATTGAACATCATTGGGCTGAATTTTGCAGGCACTGGTGTCTAGTACTTGACTCGACGGGGTTGTAACTATTGTGGACAGCAGAGGAACATGAGCATGATTTACACCGACTACAAGAAGAAGTAAGATTCAGTAGCACACTCGTACCTTCTTAAGGTACTGTAGTTGTTCAAGGTAGATGTGAATGTCATCAGACTAATACAGCACGTGATTGGATTGTAGCGTAAGTCCCTTCAAATTACTGACGGAGCAGCTGTGTTGCGGTCCAGAATGTTACCATTTGGGTGGTTTACCCTATAGCAAATTCTGAGCAGCAGAGAGAACAGGCAGAGAGAACAGGCAGAGAGAACAAGCAGATAGACCCATACTGCTGTTCGGTATGAACTATTTTCGCACGGCTACGTACAAGTGCTATAAACGATATATTTATGTTATGTTCTTTTTCCAATCAGAATTATGTTTTATGTAGAGTTTGATGTACTAGATTAAGAATACTATTCCAATAAATCCTAAATCATCTGCTTAAACCTAAAAGTAAACTTAAAAGCTAGGCATGCCTCTGAGTAAAACACTCCTAAAGCAACGGTCAAATTAAAGAACACAGAACACAGCTTGTTAAACACTAGGTACACTTTACATACAAAATATTGCCAACTAGATCGGATTAAAGGGGATTTTCACGAGGAAAGACGAACGAAAAGAACTAGACTCAAAAAAAAGGGAAGATCGAAGGTATCTATTGGGTTGTAACGAAACTAGAAGATCTTTTCCACACGGACAGTGAGCCAAGACAGTCGTTTTTCCCAAAAAGTTTTATAAGTGCTGAGCTAAGAAGCCTTCAAGATCAAGCCACGTTGGAGTATCCAACGATTAAAGTTTTCGAAAGTGGAAAAGTGTTTGGAACTCGGAAGACAAACTGAATCAGGTAAACCCAATAGATGCTTGCCCTAATTTGTGCAGTCTAAGTAAGCCGTCGTTCGTTAAATTAGGACCCATTTGGTTAAAGACCTCGCTGTTTAGCGTTGAGCACTCGCCGGTCCCATAGTACCGTCGGCTAGTTCGAATTGGACGGTGCTAAAGCCGTGCACATCAAGTGACGAATCTCGGCTGCGACCTACCCCTTTGAGCACGTGGGTTCCTCGTGGGGGTCGAGCGACGATTGGAGCAAGGCCGATAAGCATCGATCCAACGAGAGAGTCCGGCACTGACCGAGCCTCCCGGAGAGGCCCCTTTCTCTTCATCCGACGAGAGCACTCGTCGATGTCCGATCCAGCGTCCCAGAGGTTCCCGATCTATCACGCCAGCCGGCCAGCAGGACTACACTTCACACATTCCCACACCACACACACGTCCCACACCAGGGCACAAGTCGTGGGACTGTAAAGGCCCTGACAGGCGCAAACTGTGTCGGCGATGCGGCGCTGAAGGTCATAAGGCCCAAAGCTGCACGAGTCCACCCATCTGTATGATCTGTACCGGGAAAACCTCGAGAAACAGACATACGATGGGTGGTCCAGGGTGCCCGGCCTTTAAGAAAGCCGCAGTGAACAACAAATCACAGTGCAGGTAACGTAGCTGAACCTGAACCACTGTGATGCGGCTCAGCAACTGCTTTGTCAGGCGGTTTCTGAGTGGGAGACGGATATCGCCATCATTTCGGACCCATACCGAGTACCCGCCGGCAACGGCAACTGGGCCTCGGATGGGACCAGGAAAATGGCGGCGATATGGATGACGGGTAAATACCCCGTGCAGGAGTTGGTGTCTACTACCTATGAGGGCTTCGTGGTCACCAAAGTAAACGGGGTCTTCTTCTGTAGCTGTTATGCGCCTCCGCGGTGGCCGATCGAGCGGTTCACGCAAATGCTGGACCGCTTAACGACCGTGCTAACAGGGCGAAGGCCGGTGGTAATAGCGGGTGACTTTAATGCCTGGGCTGTGGAATGGGGAAGCCGTTTCACGAACCAGCGGGGTCAGATCCTGCTAGAAACACTGGCCATCTTAGATGTCGACTTGGCTAACGTCGGTACCAAGAGTACCTATAGTCGAAACGGAGCGGAGTCAATTATTGACGTGACCTTTTGTAGTCCTGGTCTAACAAGTAGTACGAACTGGAGAGTAAATGATGGCTACACTCACAGCGACCACCTGGCTGTTCGCTACAGTATCGACTACAACAACAGCAGACAGCGGATAGAAGAAGAGGCGGCTAGGCCAAGGCCAAGCCCTCGTAGGTGGAAGACATCATACTTCGACGAAGAGGTATTTAGGGAAGCGCTCCGCCGTGAGCGAAACTTACTCGGTCTAGACGGCGACGAGCTGGTAGCGGTGCTCTCACGTGCGTGTGATGCGACCATGCCTAGGCGAGTCCACCCTAGAAATGGGAGGCCACCGGCTTACTGGTGGACCGACGCGATTGCGGACCTGCGCCGCGCCTGCCTACAGGATAGGCGGCGGATGCAGCGAGCACGATCAGAGGAAGAGCGAAACGAACGGCGGGTGGTGTTCGCCGCTGCAAAAGCCGCGCTCAAGACCGAGATAAGAGCAAGCAAAAAGGCCTGCTTTGAGGGTCTCTGTCAGAGTGCCAATACGAACCCGTGGGGTGATGCCTACAGGATCGTTATGGCCAAGACGAGAGGTGTGATGGCTCCTACAGAGCAATCTCCAGCGATGTTGGAAGGGATCATTGGAGGACTTTTTCCGCGTCATGATCCTAGTCCTTGGCCTCCTTTCGTAGGACAGCCGGGGACAGGGGCTGGCGATGAGGAAAGGGTCACCGATGTGGAACTTGCGGGGATAGCTAAGTCCCTTAGCGTAGGTATGGCCCCAGGTCCGGACGGAGTTCCGAACCTGGCCTTAAAAGTAGCTATTGCAGAAGCTCCCGAGATGTTCAGGTCTGCTATGCAGAAATGCCTGGACGAGGGAGTTTTCCCAGAAGCTTGGAAGAGGCAGAGCCTGGTACTATTGCCAAAGGCGGGGAAACCACCCGGAGACCCGTCGGCATATAGACCAATATGCTTGATTGACACGGCGGGGAAGGTGCTCGAAAAGATCATCCTCAATAGAATGTTGAAGTTCACTGAGGGCGTAAATGGTCTCTCGAGCAACCAGTATGGCTTCCGGAAGGGGAGGTCCACCGTAGACGCTATCTTGTCGGTTACAAAAACCGCCGAGAAAGCACTCGAGCCTAAGAGTAGGGGAATTCGCTTCTGTGGGGTAGTGACTCTGGATGTAAGGAATGCATTTATTGCTGTGTGCGTTCAAAATGCAAATATCAAATGCGGGAGCACCAAATGCGGTAAGATTTTCTAACAAGTAACCCGATGTCAGTGGGAGCTTTCGAATCCTAGGTTGGCGGTGATATTGGCTATGGTTGCTACGTTGCCTTTGGTAACATGTGTTACCGCGTTTGAAGCGCATTTGGGCACCGTTTGCATCTTGAACGCACACAGCAATAATAGCGCCAGTTGGGCTGCTATTGCCGATGCGCTCCTGCATCTGGGGATACCGGAGTACTTGTACAAGATTCTCGGAAGCTACTTCCAGAATCGCGTACTAGTTTACGACACGGAGGTGGGTCGGAAGTGCTTTCACATAACCTCAGGAGTCCCGCAAGGTTCCATCCTGGGTCCGGTGTTATGGAATGTCATGTACGACGAGGTGTTGAGGTTAGAGTACCCAGTGGGGGCTTTAGGACAGAAGGTCGAAGGACAAATGGTCGAAGGACAAAAGGTCGAAGGACAAAAGGTCGAATGGACAAAAGGTCGAATGGACAAAAGGTCGAATGGACAAAAGGTCGAATGGACAAAAGGTCGAAGGGACAAAAGGTCGAATAGGACAAAAGGTCGAATGGGACAAAAGGTCGAATGGGACAAAAGGTCGAATGGTTCATGTTCTTGCTCATTGAGAGAAACATTATGGTGCTTTTATAGTAATCATATGTATTTCAGCCACTGACATTTCTATAGGAAATTTTTCCTTCTTTTGTTTATAGGCTATTCTTTCAAGTTGTGTTGGTGTAGTATTTAATGGCAATTTAGTTTGATGTTTTGTTCAGTAATTTTTCCTTCTTAAATTTATAGGCTGTTCTTTTAAGTTTTGTTACTGAATAATTTATCGACTATTTAGGTAACTTATAATTTAATCAGAAATTTTGCCTTCTTTAATTCAATAGCTGTTCTTTCTATCTCTACTGCAGAAAAAATTACTACTTGTGATAAGTGATTATCCGGGATGATTCATCCCCTCTTGGATTTATAGGTAGTTCCGACGAATTACACTGTATAAGTATAAATAATTTCTTCGAATTTCGACTGCTGATGATTATGTTGGGAGATATGGCGTTCAGTCTTTGCAAGAATAACTCAAAAACGGATTCTTAAGCTTTCATAAGTTATTCCTCCAAAGATTGAAAGCCATACCTCCCAGCCCGTGAACCGTATAGTTTTTTTCATTATAGGATTTTGGAGGCATTCCAAAGAGCTTCGGAGCATTTTTCGGCGGATTTCAGAAACGTTACGAAGGCGTTACATGCCGTTTTCTGGGGTATCGGAGGGTCTGAGGTGCGTTACATGGGGTTTCTCGGGGTATTAGGGGGATTTCGGAGGCATTCCAAAGAGCTTCCGAGCATTTTTAGGCGGATTTCAGAAACGTTACGAAGGCGTTACATGCCGTTTTCTGGGGTTTCGGAGGGTCTGAGGTGCGTTACATGGGGTTTCTGGGGGTATTAGGGGGATTTTGGAGGCATTCCAAAGAGCTTCAGAGCATTTTCGGCGGATTTCAGAAACGTTACGCAGGCGTTACATGCCGTTTTCTGGGGTTTCGCAGGATCTGAGGTGCGTTACATGGGGTTTCTGGGGGTTTTAGGGGGTTTTGGAGGCATTCCCAAGAGCTTCACAGCATATTTCGGCGGATTTCAGAAACGTTACGAAGGCATTACATGCCGTTTTCTGGGGTTTCGGAGGGTCTGAGGTGCGTTACATGGGGTTTCCGGGGGTTTAAGGGGGATTTTGGAGGCATTCCAAAGAGCTTCTGAGCATTTTCGGCGGATTCCAGAAACGTTATGAAGGCGTTACATGCCGTTTTCAGGGGTTTTGGAGGGTCTGAGGTGCGTTACATGGGGTTTCTGGAGGTTTTAGGGGGATTTTGGAGGCATTCCCAAGAGCTTCAGAGCATTTTTCGGCGGATTTCATAAACGTTACGAAGGCGTTACATGCCGTTTTCTGGGGTTTCGGAGGGTCTGAGGTGCGTTACACGGGGTTTCCGGGGGTTTAAGGGGGATTTTGGAGGCATTCCAAAGAGCTTCAAAGCATTTTCGGCGGATTTCACTTTCATGAATAACATTACTTTATATCCTTCTATAGTATAGTTTACGAAACGACAACAGTGTTGATATTGATATGAACACTCACGGGCTTGGGCGTAACCTCCTGTCAAATTTTCATTCATGAAATAAGCGATCAGCTGATCCGAAACGTCTCGTAAAATGGCTCATTGGCTTCTACTTTCTATCATTCTAGGCATCTATTTCGAATTGCAACGCGGTAGTAAATAGTTGCATATAAGCTAGTTGTCGTTTTACTGACCACTTTATCATGTCTTCCATACTGTCAATTATACCTTTTGTTCTATTCGACCTTTTGTCCATTCGACCTTTTGTACATTCGACCTTATGTCCATTCGACCTTCTGTCCCATTCGACCTTTTGTCCATTCGACCTTTTGTCCATTCGACCTTTTGTCCATTCGGCCTTTTGTCCATTCGACCTTTTGTCCATTCGACCTTTTGTCCATTCGACCTTTTGTCCATTCGACCTTTTGTCCATTCGACCTTTTGTCCATTCGACCTTTTGTCCTTCGACCTTTTGTCCTTCGACCTTATGTCTTTCGACCTTTTGTCATAGATTCCCCAGTGGGAGTGGTGATTGTTGGATTTGCCGACGATATTACGCTCGAAGTCTACGGTGAAACGATCGAGGAGGTGAAGTTGACTACCGACCACTCGATCAAGGTTGTGGAGGCGTGGATGCGGTCCAGAAAACTGGAGCTGGCTCACCACAAGACAGAGGTGACGGTTGTTAACAATATGCAGTCGGCGCAGCAGACGGAGATCAGTGTAGGAGAGTGCACTATTCTGTCGAAGCGCTCTGTCAAGCACTTGGGCGTGATGATCGACGACAAGCTTACCTTCGGTAGCCACGTCGATTATGCCTGTAAAAGAGCCTCCACAGCTATTGCGGCACTGTCCCGGATGATGTCCAATAGCTCAGCGGTGTACGCCAGTAAGCGCAAGCTTCTGGCTAGTGTTGCTACGTCCATACTTAGGTATGGCGGCCCGGCGTGGGGTACCGCGCTAAGTACTGAATGCTACCGACGGAAGCTGGAAAGTACTTACAGGCTTATGTGTCTGAGGGTTGCAAGCGCGTACCGTACCGTGTCACACGACGCTCTCTGTGTCATTACTGGTATGGTGCCCATCAGCATTCTTATCAGCGAGGACATGGAGTGCTTCGAAATGCGCGGCACAAGAGGCATACGCAAGACTGTCAGGATGGCCTCTATGGTCAAATGGCAGCGCGCGTGGGACAGTTCCCCCAAAGGAAGGTGGACCCATAGGTTGATACCGAGGGTAGATAGTTGGATTAATAGGCGCCATGGGGAAGTTACATTCCACCTGACACAGGTCCTTACAGGTCATGGTTGCTTCCGACAGTATCTACACCGTTTCGGGCATGCGGATTCTCCCGAATGCCCAGTGTGCAATGGTTTAGAGGAAACGGCGGAACACGTTTTGTTCGTGTGCCCGCGTTTTCGCACAATGCGTGACCGCATGCTTGCCACATGCGGGGAGGACACAACTCCGGACAATTTGGTCCAGAGAATGTGTAGGGACGAGATTAGCTGGAATGCCGTTTCAACGGCTATCACCCATATCGTCTGGGAGCTACAGAGGAGGTGGCGCGTGGACTCGGAGAATGGCTAGTCCAGATGCAGTACAAGAGGTGGTCCAGGGGTTCGAAGTCGGCTTCGTAGGTCATACCGGTGCCCTGCGGTCGAGATCGACCCTTACAGCGATTAAGTGGCCGCGGAGAGGAAGTCCCGGTAGCGGTGCTGTCGTGGCGTCAGTCTACTGGGTTGGATCTGAGCCCGCGGTTGGAAAGGGGTCCCCGGCAAGGGTCGGGGTAGGTGAGACCCTGCTGTCTGCAACCTACGGATGCATCTGATAGGGCCTGAAGGGTAGCAATACCCTTCCTTTGCGGGCAGGTCAGATCGGGTTGCATGTGGGCATCAGTTCTTGATGTCCGCTCAGCAGTAGGGCGCGGGCGGGGTTGACCCTGCCCGCCTTCCGAGGACAAAGGGAGTGGCGAGGACCACTCGGGAAACTGGCTAAGCGCCAGCAGGCTACCGTGATGGACTCACCAGAGCGAGTCATCGATGTTCGTTGCTGCTAGGCTACGGCAGCTAACCTTGAGGGTGCGATATGCACTAGCCCCTCTCTGAAGCAATACCTTCTTGGTGGTTCCGGAGAGACGTAGGGTTTGGCGACCATAGGAATGTGTTTTAGTGGGTCGAGGAGAGAGTAGTCCTGGCTTCTACTGGCATTGTAGAAGACGGCCTCAACCCCACACTACCCTAACCTTCCTGTTAGGGTGTCTGATGAGCAGATTTATCCCCCTATGGTTTAGAAGGAAAAAAAAAAACACCACACACACGTAGCGTTAGTACAGTGAAAATAAAGTGTACAGAAAAGACCGATCAAGTTGTGTTGCTTTTTGATCAGCCATCATTCACATCCGTTGTCTAAGCCGACCCTGAGAAGAGGCGGGTTTAGCCCACCCCGGACGGCTTCCGCGGCTGGACCAGAAGCCAGGGGATTCCGAGTGTCAGGGCCCTTCTGGCCTCAGCACTCTAGACAGGAATTGTTCTCTAGTAACAAGAACTCCAAGGCAATATTGCTGTGTGCGTTCAAAATGCAAATATCAAATGCGGGAGCACCAAATGCGGTAAGATTTTCTAACAAGTAACCCGATGTCAGTGGGAGCTTTCGAATCCTAGGTTGGCGGTGATATTGGCTATGGTTGCTACGTTGCCTTTGGTAACATGTGTTACCGCGTTTGAAGCGCATTTGGGCACCGTTTGCATCTTGAACGCACACAGCAATACCTTCAGTCCGTTATGGTTCTGCCTTGCAATGCTACCAATGCTAACTGTGGCTATCCGTTGAAAAGTGGGAGAAGAAGTACAAAAATAACCCACACTTTCTTCATGGATGACATGCGGAATCAGAATAGAGGCTGCTGTTTTAACTTGTGACGGTGTTCAGCAACGACATCCAGTTGGATCGTGGAAAAATGCCACCCTTTCTTTCTTCGCCGAGGACAAGTAGTATGGTATTGGTTCTCTCATTAAGCATGTGGCTCCCATTTTCATCCTACGAAAAACAAAGGATTTAAGCGCTGTTCACGCTAAAACTACGCAGCACCTAGAATGTGTAAGCCCTACTCATAATGCATAATTTCCAGACCACACAAAAATGTGTTACAGTTACACATTCTCAAAAACAGCTCGTACACTCGTCTAGATGCGAAATGTCGATATTTTTTTTGTTTTCCAAGGTCACTAGTAAACCTAGCTAGACACAGGAGCTGATTTTGTGAATGTGCAAGGGCTACACATGTTTGGTGTGGTCTGGAAAGTACGCACTTTAGTGCCTAGCGGCGTTAGCGTGTTTGTTTTGTTTCTTATTTTTGTATTTTTTGTAGAAGTAAGGACCCACGAAAACGAAGAGAACGGAATCAATCGGTGCCGTAATCGTTCGTATTCGAATAGGATGAATATAGGAGCGTGAGATTATTAGATGGTACACATACCCTAGATGTCAGCTGTTTCCACGCCAACGAACAGAATGAGTTTTGAATATGGATGATGGCGAGGTGTACAAATACTTTGGACTCCTGCTATTTAGAGGTATTCCTCACACAGCGATCACAAAGCAGATGCAGTACAAGTTCTTGCATCCTATCAACTGTGTTATGAGGAGCTTTCCGTCGGTTGACCACAAGGTGAAGGCGATCAACACGTTTGCTGTACAGCTTTGGGGTGGTTCAGTGAACCAAGATTACCATCGAGGAGAAAAAGTGGTGTGCACCAAGCGCCGAATGTACCACGGTAAATCACCCATAAAAAGTCACTCTGCTACACACAGTAGGAGGAAAATACGTCTTCGATACCCAAGTAACCAGTAAGCATTTTAAATAGCATTACTCCAGCATTATAGTAGGGCAAGGCATTTAATGCTAATTTGTCGTATATGCGCCAGCAGGTTTTGACAAAATAACGGGCTGTCTCAATGCAGCGCCTTTAGGAACGTTGCATCAAAATGTCAAGAAAGCGTAACGCCTCGTCGAGCAAAACAAAACAAAAATAGATTTACGTCCGCTCCTCGCTCTTCGCTTATAGATAGTACTTTTTTGCATATTTTATTAGTTATTTGGATTTGAACTTACGATCCACAGATTATTCGTCCATGTTTATTGGTCAAGTTTCTGTTCCACGCTACACGATATGCCACAGCTAAAGCCTGTATCCGCAATAATCGGGACACAGAAGAACGGCAGTAACTCTATACTGAATCGATAAAAATTGGCCAAAAATAAACTGAGAACTCTTCAATGTATGTTTATTATTTGTGCAAAATTTCATAAAAATCGATGCATTACTTTTAACTGTGGATGAGAAACAAACAGACGTGGTTTTTAAGATTTTGTACAATCATGACCAAATTTCATTTGCATAATAGGTGGTTCTTTTCGGCTACAATTCAAAGTTCTGTAAGGATAATTTCGAAATTTCGTAAGCAGTTATGATACTCATAGAGACACTTTCTTGCAAAATTTCATCAAATTTTATCAATTGGATTGGTAGTTGTTGATAGGGGGTAGTGTCAGTGAACATGTTTCATGTTTTTCATGTGCGATGTTTGCCCATTCATAACTTTTGAATGTCTCTGCCAATTTTCATGAAATTTTCACAGAAGGTAGTTGATTATGTGTGTATTATGCCTGAAAAATTTGATGATTATTGGTAGAGTACTTTCAACAATATAATCAAAACAATACGGGCTGCTGACTAATTGTAGTCTGAGGGGCTAAAATCACGTTTGGCCCCATTATATGTTTCGACTATAAAATTGTTGATAGTGCATCGATTTTTCTGAAATTTTATCTATGGAAGTAAAGTAGATTGAGAGGTTTATGTTCAAAATTTCAATCATTTCCTTTATCAAATTCAAAAGTTACAGCGTTGACAAGCTAAACCAGGGGCTGTACAAAATTCAATTGCACGCGTTCTACTGTTTCATTGCTACAACAAAACGTACTGCACCGATTCACATGAAATTTTGCCGGTGAAATTAACACATCTTAAGATATTATCAGGTCAAATTTAGGCAATTTTAATTTATCTATTGCAGAGTAACAGCTATATTTCTGTGTCCCGATTATTGCGGATACAGGCTTTATTACGATGGCGTGCGCTGATTTAGCCCCAAAGATAAAGAATGATTCGACAGCAGCTTCAGTTCCAACACCCAAAACTTGTTTTCTGTGCATAAAGCATTTTCATTCCCTCTTCAATCTAGCATATGATTCACTCTTCCGCATAATTTTATGATCCGCTAAAGCATTCACTGATTCGGTACATATACTTTTCGACAAAATGATACATAGTAATTGTTAGATCCATGTACCTAATCTGAACCATCTGCAGCAATGTTTGCTGCGGAGCTTTTGGTTGAGTACGGGAAAAACCAATGGAAAAATGAATAAGGAACTCAGATGTACAAATATGTCAACAGAGGCATAGGCTACGTAAGACAACTCGCGTTATCAAATACGTAACATATCTTCCATACTCTTTGCTCATGCATTTGAAGAGCAGTTAAAAAGCATTCCGAATGCTTCCAGGCGAATACACCTCAAGCAGTTGAAATGCTAATTAACAGCAAAAAGCTTTTGAGCAGCACAGCTTATGCTAATTCAAGGCAGCTATGCATTCGAGCTGCTTATGTAGGGCAGCAAGCAGTTCAAATGCTTACTACGGTCTGCTCTACCCGAGCAGAAAAGAATAGCAACAAAATAACATATCGAGGTATTTATCTTAAATAACATTATACCGCGATATGCCCTTCATATGGTGGACATAAGAGGCAAAATAACAAAAATGAATACCATAATTTTGTATAAATAACACCTGAAAAATAACAAGTCATGTTATTTCAATAATGAATGCATATTATAAATTTCAAGTGCTCTATTTGATATCCAGAAGGTATGAAATAACCAAGTAATAACATGTCTTGCTATTGAATTGAATATTTTTCGATAGCTCCATGATGTAATAACAAATCTTGTTATTCAGTTATTTTCCCAGCTAAATCAACAATACCACATCAATTCCTAACTTTGCTCAAATACCTCCAATTGTTATTGTGATGTTCTCATAACATTGCGTAGAATAATATAACAATACCAACTTGAGAAATTAGAGCACAGGTTGCTTTTAGCACGGTGTTTGTAAGGTATGCCCTTCTGCTCGAGTACGGCTTATCCAAATGCTTAGTGGTTACCTGGTTATCTAGGTACTATGTCCCTTTCAGAACTAGCAGCTGTGTGCATCTGGCAAAGAAAGAGTAACAGCCCCATCGCGATATCAAGACAGTCGACTAGATGATCGTGACGTGGAAGAACCAATAGAAGTTGGATGGGACACACTCGTCCTTAAGGCGGCGTCGAACGCGTGACTGGTGCGGGGTGAGACTTCTTCTCGCAAAAGAAGGTTTCATGGTAGCCATCCAGAACGGTACCACGATCTGAAGTAGGATTTATAGCGGGTATGACAACTGGAGGACTTCCTTATAGTTCCGTTTATCCCTTCGACAGCCAGGGTTGCCCATAAATCTCTCCTGAGGTCCCTAGTCTAAATTGAACTGAAGAAGCCACAACAAAAAAGAATATACTCTGAGGCGAAGCCAGAGTATCATAAATTAAATAAAACCCATCAACTTCTATCCAGACATCCGAATAAGCCTTCAGAACTTCGTCGTCGAAAGAAGTTAAACCAAGCAGGAGAAAATAGCTGAAGAATACCAAACTCAGGTATAGAAAACCGAAAACCTACAACCTGAATGAGGTATTGAAAAGTCATGCATAAAAGATGACTACCTGATATCAAAACTATGGCCGAATTCCGGCGCACTTTTTCTTTGAAGAGAAGAAATTTTCTTCCATTGCCCACCAGCAAGAAATATTTCTTCGCTTCGAAGAAAAAGTGCGCCGGAATTCGCCTACTGGTGTGTATTCTGTGCAATACACGTAAATAATGATATTAGGTATGACAATCATCGGCGATTTTTCCTTACAAATAGCGATTTTTCCATAATTGAATAATACCTCAAGCAGTCCTCAACACTAAACCAATAATGCGTTGAGGTATTTTATCAATACCTACAAAATATCAAAATAAATTATTTTCAATATCTGGGTAACCGACCAATACCTTGTCTAGGTATGATACCTGACTTTGGTATGCTGCAGTTATGTGTCAGTTATTCATTCCTGCTAGAGAAATTAGCCATTCGACGACAGTAGTTTGAGTACTCAGATTAGAATAATTAGCCACAGAAGTTCAATATCGCGACTGTTCATGTGACTAACATCTAGTTCGCCGCACCCTTACAGCGTCAGTAGCGGTACCAGAAGTGTCAAAAAAAAAATAAAAAAAAAAGTTTACCAAAACAAAAGATCCTCTACCAGGTGAACACTTAAAAACAATTAATTATTACAAATAAAATATTTAATCAAATTAAATAGGAAAAGTGACTACAGCGCCATTGAAGTTCTAGTGTATTTTTATTGTACTCAGCAATCCATAGATTTTGCAAGAATTTCGTTTGATTGACTGTTTTCAATCAAACTGGAAACAGTAACCAAAATTCTACTTAGGTGTTTTCCTTCTACCCTTCAGTGAATGCAGAAGGCAAGCTTCTTCAGAAGCTGTCATAAAAAAATGCTATAGTAGCAAAACCATTATCTAAATCACTTGGAGTGTCAGTGGATGGTGTGGGAATTCCTAAAACGTTAAACTTGCGAAGTAATATTCAAGTGTTCACCAAAGACGTATCGGGTTATCAGATGCAGATTCTTCATCTGGCATGTGTCGAAAGGTCAACCGGTCGCTCGTGACTATTCCTGCTTGAGCAGAGCGTTATGTGAAACTTTTCTTACAAACTTCGTATCCAGAAGATCCCATGAAAGTTGTGCCATAACAGCCTATGTTATGTAATCCAACATCTGAACTGCTTAAACCAGTGATTCCCAAAGTGGGCGAAATCGCCCCCTAGGGGGCGAAAACGATATCAAAGGGGGCGAAAATTTTAAAATTAGAAATTGGGGGGCGAAAAATCCAACAAGGGGGCGATTCTCCACAAACCATTTCATTTAGAGTGATTTCAGGTATTTTTTGACAGTTTGGTCTCTTCGTCAAGAGTAGTTTTTGTCATTAGAATTGTCCGAGCCTTGGTCGAATAATTCAGCTCGATTGGGAAAATTTTTATGTCAATTTTGGATTCAACAGGCTTAATATATGACGAATAGAACACAGTTATCAATAAATTGAATAGGTTCCCCTTCAAGGGTTTATAATTGTTTATAGAAAAAATCACTTTGAAAATCAAATCTCAACCAAAGTCCAATTATTTCAGAGAATTCAATCATGTTCTTTTTTTGAGTCATCAGCCATTCAGTGGAAGCTCTTCAGTTCTATCCTAAAATAAAATTTTTTGTTTGTTTTTTTTGGAAACATATCAAATATCATCTGATTTAAAATAATAAATCTACTTAATGCACTTAATACTTAATACATGTTTGAAATTTTACCATTCATGTAGTGAGAAAGCATGTTACACTTTTGTTATCTGATATTTTTTGAAAATGAAGTAATTATGGAAATTTGCAACAAAATTATTTTATAGATTCCTTATGTATCAAGAAATACGAAACTTGTCTGTCCTTGATTTGTCTCAGGTGTGAATTCAAAACGTGATTTTTTTCTTAAAGCTTTCATATATTTCAGGATATAGGAAAACTATGAAAGTATCTTGATTTTACCAGAGTTTTTCAAGCTTCATGTATTCTGAGATTTTGTGATAGAATTTTAAACAAAATTCGAAACTTAATGATTTTATTTCAGGTTTGATTTTACAAATTTGTTGCTATTCGAAGTTGATATTCAAGATGACATTTTACTCCTACATATTTGGTTAAATTGCTTATATTTGCCACTCTACTTGAAAGGTTTTTGTTTTGTTATTTGGCATATTTATTACAGATTATCTAATTTTCGGTAAAATTTCAATCTTTGCCGAACTTTTGAAGTTTTTGTCAGCAAAACCAAGACGACTTACAAAGCTGAATCCCTACTTTCAATCTTCTTTCTTCGATATTTCAAAATAATCATATTGAGTTCCATTTTCTTAAAATTCTCCAAAAATATAAATAAAATATAAAGTTATTTAGTCACTATTCTGTTTTATAAATCATAGACTGGAAGTTGAATGAAAATGTAATAAAATTTGTTGGAGCGTCAAAACATTTTCAAAAAATCAAAAAAATATAGTGAAAATAAGAAAACTTTGTTCCATTAACCTACGAAATAGACAAAATTTGTAGATTTTAATACAATTCCAAAATTTTTAATCTTATTCAAAAAATGCAGACTTAGGGGGGGCGAAAATTTTTTTCAACAGCTTCAAGGGGGCGATTGCTCCGACAAGTTTGGGAACCATTGGCTTAAACACTTCCTCAAACTGTAGTATCAGGAGTACGCAATGAAGCAAATTGCTCTCAAAATCACAAACGTTTACCAAGAAATTTTCTCCGTCACATTTCCGGTTCGTTCCCACTGTGCACTTCAGTTCGAGAGTGGCATCAGAGATGAGTTCCGACCTGGCTCTAGGTGGAAGATATTTCTCCCTTGTTGAATGCATTATTTATTCGTGCTCTTGCATGTTGTGGGCATTTCTCTTCAGTATTTAAACAAGAAGACTATCGTTTGTCATCCTTAGGGAATCATCATCGGTCATTGGTTGGTGGTTCGGATCCATCCTAAGCCCTGATTCTGACCTTAAAGCCCTCGTTCCGTACTTTAACGATTGCGAAAGAAAAACAACCAAACAATCTCTGCTCCAGCAAATCACGCAGCAGCTTGGAGGCACCTTCTAGTTGGTCCGAGGATTATCGTGTTCCCCCGAGGAAAGTCATTAGCATGGAAAATAGCTTCCTGATGGTCTCGTGCTCAACACAAGAAGAAACGACCTGCAAAAGACTCTCATCTTGGTGGCGGCGAGCTCCGTCCGTATCCTTCCCCAAGTCGTCCTAGAAAGTAGCAAGTCGTCCACGTTCTTCCTAGAAAGTATAGGAGCAACACTTCTTTTGCGCCTCTTGATTCTGGAGCTGCTGCTGCTGCTGCTGCGAACCCAGTAGCGATGAGTGTTAATTTTTAATGAGCCTCGTCAGACTCATTATGCGAGTGTCATTTTCATTATCACTTAGCAGCCACAGCACAGCAGCCTGATACAGTGCTGGTTTTAAGGGGCTTCCCGGGGCATGTCGCGTCCAACAACGCGGAAGGGTATATGTCGTGGGATTTAAACAAGAAGCAAAACGAATTTAAGAAACATTGACTTAATTTAGGAAACGTTGACTTAAAAAATATGAAAACGTACATGTACCAGCTTCTCAGTTTATTCGGCTTAGCTTTATCAGTGAATTCAAAAGCATTTGAGATGGTGGCTCCAAAGAGGAGCCAAGCGTGAGTCTTAAAATTTCGTTATGATTTTTTTTCTAGATTTCATTATGTACTTTTATAATTTTTTTAGTTTTCTGAGTTCACCCTACCGCATACCCTTACTAACATCAAGACCAAGAGAGTCTACAAAACAGCATTAGCCATTATTTTCAACGTGCCCAATGGCAATGGACAAATGTTCTTGGTCGGTGAGCTCCAGCTCAAAAATGGACAAACGGAAGCCTGTGGATGTCTCTGCGTAGAGAGGTGGTGGGTTACCGATGATCGGGTGAAAGCAATGGGACGTGTCATTAGCATTAACACTCATTAATGCGACCGACAACACGATGTTAGTGGCTTTTGATGCGGCGAGGTTTCAGTAGAAGGTGTCGCCACTTTGCGCTGGAATAGAGACGTGCTGCTGAATGAGTAGGTATTAGGTGGGAGAAATCGAGCGACACTAATGGGGGGTTTATTTCGCATTTTGGTATTGGCTTCCGATAACGATGGTGAGTTTGAAGTAGAAACAACGTTTGAAGAAACTAATTGTATTCAAGTATGGATGTTCGATAGGTCACATTTATCAGCTGAGGAACGAAATTCATGAGATAAAACTGTATTGATATTTCCGGAAGACCATTCAAAACCTATCCGAAATGTAACTGATTCAATCACAAAATATTAGCCAAACTTGTATCTAGAATAATTTAAAATAAAAAAAAAAAAATACTCATACAAACAGACATTCCCCCTACCAAGTCAAAAGTAAAACCTCATCTGAATTTGACTGATTCAATTTGCTAACTTCAGCCTGGGCTTGGTGGTTCCTGTGAACTCCAGCTGCTGATGGAAAACAAAACAGAATACTAACAATAGAACACAGCATTCTTTTCTTTTCCCGCTCAGGACAGGAAAACAACATAAGAAACTTAATAACTCGAACACCTGGCGCGCGAGATGCGAGAAAAAAAATGAGCTGTGGGAGAAAAGAATGAAACTCCATTATTTGTAAGTTCGTTCCGGAACAGGTGAAATTGCATTTCTGACACGACACGATTCCGCCTGGTAACGAGAAAAAGTAATAGCACGTGAACTGGTTGGAATCAAATTTTAACTTTTGAGGTAAACCATAATACAGGTAGTCTTTGAAATGACGGTCCCTCGATATCACGAATTCAATGTAACGTGCATTATGCTTCGAGACAATGTACAAAACATTAAAATGAAGTTTCTGAGTATTTTTACTATGTAAAAAAGTAGGAATCTCCAGAGAAATTCTGGACAACTTTTTTGGAAGAATCGGTTTAGAATTCTTTATATATTCCTAAAAGGATATCTGGAAAACAGACCTTAGGAAATTCCTAGAGTTCACTTGAAGAAATTTATGAAAGAAGGAGGAATTCCGTTTGGAATCCCTGGATAAAATACTGAACGAATCGCTGATTGTATTGAGAAGGAAACTCTGGGGAAACTCAAGAAGGAATTCCAAAAGGAATCCATGATGCAATCTTTAGAAAAAAAAATCCTGGAAAAATATCTGCAAGATTTCCAGAAAGATTTTCTCTGGAAATATTCCTAAAAATTCCCTCAAGAAAAATTTGATAGAATCCCTGGAGGAGTTCTTGTAGGAATTCCCAAAAAAACCTTCTAGGAAGAATTCTTGAAAGAATCCCTGGAAACTTTCTGCAAATTTCTGGAAAATTTCTAAAGAAAATCCGGAAAGAATATCTACAGGAATTTCTATAGGAATTATTGGGATTACTCTCTAGAGGAATTTCAGAAGAAATAGTCAGATGAACCCCAAAACAATAATTAAGGAAAACCTCGGGGAAGTTTCTGGAGGATTTTCTCGGAGACAGGAAGGAAGATTTACTGAAAAAATTTCCAGAGAAATTGCTGGAGAATTTCCCGGCGGAATTGCTAGAAAAATTTACTGAGGAATTCCTAGAGAAATTCTCAGAGGAATTCTTGGAAAAACTCCCAGAGGATTTCCTGAGAAAATCCCGGAAGATTTCCTGAAGAAACTACCGGAGGAATTTCAGAAGAATCCCCGGATTAACTCCTGAAGGAATTCTTGGAAGAACTGCTGGAGGATTTTCTGGAAGATTTCCTGACGAAATTCCAAAAACAAGGAAACTCCTGGAGGAATTCCTTGAGAAATTCTCGGAAGAATTCCTTTAGAAATTCTCAGAGGAGTTCCTGGAGAAATTCTTGACGGAATTCCTGGAGCAATTCCTGAGAAAGTTCTCGGAGGAACTCATGGAGAAATTCCCGGAGATTTTCCAGGAATAATTCCTGCTCTGTGAAGTTCCCGGGAAACAATACCGGAACATTTCCTGAAGAGATTCCTGGAAAAATTCCTGGAGAAATGGCCGGTGGAATTCCTGGAAAAAAAAAATCCTGGAAGTAGTCCTGGAGAATTACCGGAGGAATTCCTGGAGGAATCACCGGAGGTATTCCTGATAGCAGTCCTAGAGGAATTCCTGGAGAAATTGCTGGAGGAAGTTCTAAAGGAATTCCCAGTGGAATTCCAAGAGAAATTTTGGAAGGATTTACTGAAGAAGTTCCTAGCAAAATTTCTGGAGAAATTAACTGAGGAATTCCTTGAGGAATTCCTGGAAAAATAGATGGAGGAATTCCAGAAGACATTTCCGAAAGAATCCCAGGATGAATTCCCGGAGGAATTCCTGCAGATATTCCCAAGAGGGTTTTCTGAGAAAAAAAAATCACGGAAGACTTCCTGAAGAGATTCCTGGAGAAATTCCCGTAGGATTTTCTTGAAAAAAAAAAAAGCGGAAGTTTTCTTGAAGAAATTCCCGGAGGCATTCGCGGAGACATTCCTGGAGGTATTCCTGGAGAAACTCCTGGAAAAATTCCTGGAGAAATTCCTGAAGGAATTCTTGTAGAAGATCCTGCAGGAATTCCTGAAGAATTTCTTGGAGGATTTCATGGAAAAAATCCCGGTGGAACTTATGGTGAAGTTCCGGGGGAACTTTTCAGTGAACTTTCCAGGGAAATCCTGAAAGAAAATCCGGAGGATTTCCTGGAACACTGTCGGAGGAATTCCTGATGGGAGTCTTAGAGAAATTCCGGCGACAATCCGCCGACGGCGACGACAATCCGCATTTCAATTGAGATTTGTATGGAAGTTAGTATGGGAAAACGTACTTTTTTGCATTTTACTCATAAGTTGAATTCATTTGTCCAATACCATGTAACTAATGACGGTAAAGTATAGCCTAGGATATGCCGAAAAACTTTGCCGAAGACCGCAAAGTGATCCAACGCTTGTGAAACAAATTTTTCGCCTGGTAACTTAGGCCAAAAGTTGAGATTTTATTATTGATGTTATTCCTTTACATGTTAAATGTTAAGCACCACTGGGAAATCTGTACGTTATAACTTTTTTCACAAGTGTCGGATCACTTTGTGGTCTTCGGCAAAGTTTCTCGGCATATCCTAGGCTATACTTTACCATCATTGGTTAGAATGTTTTAGACGAAAAATTTCAATTTATGAGAAAAATGCAAAAATGCACGTTTTCCCATACTAAATTCCATATGTACAAATTTCAATCGCAATACGGGGAAGCAACCAATCGCCCCCAAATTTTGAGCATGAGCATGAGCATAGATGACCGCACAATTCGTAGTTGCTACTCCGTGATTGACCAAAGCAATCGAAATTGCACAAGGAACCAATGAATAGGGCTTGGGACTAGCTTACTATTCTCAATGTGCACAGTTCGAGAGCTCTCAATTATAGTAACGTCAATAACGGCGCCGGCCACGTCCTTGCGGTCAACGAGAATGGGAGGGAATGTTAGTAAGACAAACGTTGTTATAAAAACCGCGAATCGCTGCATCTCCACGTTTGTTTTAGGAAGGAACATTGGCGTAGCTAGGGGGGGGTTTCAGGGGTGCCTGGCACTCCTAGAACAAATTTGGCACCCCCTAGAATTTTTCCTTGACAGTCACCTAAAATTTAGAAAACTTAATACAATAATACTAATATTATTAAATGGCACATTTGAACAAACCTTAAGCACACTTTAGTGTTTTGAATACATATTGGTAGAAACAATCAACAGACTTCTCTTTGGATTCCTTCAGAAATACCTCTATCTATTCATACAGTGATTTCTCTAGGCTTGCTGAATGGATTCCTCTCGATATTTCTTCAATAAACTTCCCTTAGGATTCTCCAGGCAGTCCAGATGGGGTTGCACATATTAAAAATTGTTACAAAGATTGGTCTAGCGATTTCTCAAAGGATTTGTTTGAAAATCCTTACTTTGATACTTGGGATTACTTCAGGAAATATGTACTGGTGGTATCATTCAAGACAAACTTCAGAAGTTCCTCCAGTGATCCTTCCAGGAATTTCTTCAGAGATTTTATTCAAAGATTCTTCCAGAAATTTCTCATGGAATTCCTCCAGGAGCTTATATTGGCCTTTCTCCGAGAATTGTTGCTAGGATTCCTCAAGCAACTCCTGCTGCTATTCTTCCAACAATTTCTCTTAGAACGCCTCCAACAATGCTCACTGTGGTACCTTCAGGTATTCTACTAGGGAAGTTCTTCCGGAAAATCTCCCCGGGGTTTTCCAAAAATCCCATCGGTGATTCCAGAGATTTCTTCAAGGATTTATCCAGGACTTCCTCCAGAGATTCTTCCGAAAATTCCACAGGGGATTTCTCCAAAAACTTCTATTGACCTTCCTCCATGAATTCCAGCTGGAATTCTTCAAGCAATTCTCATTAGGACTCCTTCAGAAATACTTCTAGGGATTTCTCCTGGCATACTTACTTACTGCAATACTTTCGAGAAATCTTCCTGAAATTTCTCCAGAAATCCCTCCTGCGATTCCATCAGGGATTCCTCCAGTATTCTTCTACCGATTCTTTCAAGGAGAGCTGTACATATTCCTCCGGCATTCCTGATTCTAGGATTCCTCTAGAAATTACTCCTCCTCCCGGAATTATAGGAATTCCTCTAGATATTCCAGCTGGGATTCCTCAAGCAATTCCTGCGTTTATTCCAGTTATTCTTCCTCCAGAAATTTAAACTGTGGTACTTCAAAAATTATGCAACGGATTCATCTAGAGCTTTCTCCTAGCTTTTTGCTGGGATCTTTCCAGGCAAACATCCTGGAATTCTTGTAGAAATTCCTTTGATTGTTCTACCACGGATTTCTTCAAAGACTCATCCAGGAATTTCTTTAGAGATTTTATCCAAAGATTCGTCCAGAAATTCCTTTTGGCCTTCCTCCAAGAATACCTCAAACACCATCTCCTGCGGTTCTTCCAGCAATTCCTGCAGAAATTCTTACTATGATACGTACAGAAATTCTTCTAGTGATTCCTATACGAATTTATTCTACCATTGTGGCTGGAAGTCAACTGAAAGTCTTCCGGGAAATCTTCCTGAGGTTCCTTCAGAAATTCCTCCTGCAATTACTTCAGCGCCTTCGCTATAGATGCTTCCAGAACACCTCTACCGGTTCTTGCAGGAACTTTTCTAGGTATTTCAAGGATTTTTTCTTTGGATTCCCCCAGGCATTCCTGATGAGGTTTTTCTAGAAACTCCTGTATAGTTTCCTCCAGCAATTCCTTCTAGGATTTCTGCTGAGGCTTCTACAATGATACATCCCAGAATCCTTCTAATGATACCTTCTGATGTTTTTTCCTGTGATTTATTCAGAAGCTCTCCGGTGATTCCTCCAGAAATTTTTATCCAAAATATTTTATCCAAGGATTCTTTCATAAATTTCTCCTCCAGGAACTCCTCCTGGGATTCCATAAGCGGCTGCTGCTGCTTGTAATGTTTCAGCGATGCCTCCTGGATCTCATCCTGACATTCTTACTATGATACCTTCAGGAATACTCCAGGCTTTTTTCCTGCTATTCTTGCTGGGATTCTTCTAGGCATTTTTCCTAGGATACTTCCAAAAATGCTGTTGATTCTTCCAGAGATTTTTCTAAAGAATCATCCAGGAATTCCTCTAGAGTTTTAATTCATGGATTACTCTAGAAATTAATCTTAGTATTACTCCCGGAACTCCTCTTGGCCTTTTTTAAGGAATTCCAGCTAAAGAAATCCCAATAGAAATCTCTAGAGGAATTCCTAAACGAGTTTCGGGAATAGTAGGAAATTCCAGAGAAATGCTAGGAGGTATTACTAGAGAAATCTCTAGTTAAATCATATAGGAATAAACTCCGCTAGCAATGATGGTTCTCCGTAGTTGCATGTCCGAAAGATCGTGAAACTATTGAGAACTTGAGCTACAGGTCCTAAGCCCTGGTAAAGGAGGAAGGTTGCGATGGCTGTTATTCATGGCCATCGTCAGGGATGGGAACACTCACTTGCAAAGAGTTACACTCACTTGCTATTTTCTCAGCTCAGAAGCGTGCTATCAAGAAACGATGTATGGACAACTTTTGCCTTGTGGTTTTGTCTAAAACATTGCCGAATAGAGTAAGAGTCACCCACGCATACCAAAGTCGTGGCAGAGCTGTGAAAGCGACTCTCCACGAGGTGAGTGTAATTTACACTCACCTCGTGGAGAGTTGCCTTCGCAGCTCCCTCACGGCTTCGGTATGCGTGTGCGACCCCTACTCTATTCGGCAAACTACTAGACAAAACCGCAAGGCAAAAGTCGTCCATACAACGTTTCTTGAATGCACGCTTCTGATCTGAGAAAATAGCAAGTGAGTGTAACTCTTTGCAAGTGAGTGTTCCCATCCTTGGCCATCGTGTAAAGAAAAAATGGATAAACCCCAATGCCAAGGTGTCATGCGACCCGTGCCGAGGGCTGAATGGTTGAGGGGGTTCTAAACATGCTCAACCGCGAACGGAGCCTGGGGTGCACCAGGGCGAACACCCCAGTAAGCAGCCCTTACTGCACTACGGCGGGGCACTGGTGCAGCGGACATTTATTTCCCTAGCTACTCGTGGGACCAAAAATGAGTACACCTTGTCCTTTTTTTACGTCCATGCTTGGCTGAGCGACAAAAAATTCTACCGCTAAGACAATGAGCAAACTCAACAGTTTTATATTTTTTAAAACATCTTCGTGATTAGGAGAAGTGTACAAAAATATAAAAATGTTTATTTTGATCATTATTTTGTCGGTAGATTTTTTTTTCGCTAAGCCAATAGTGGACGTAAATCAAGGTTTAGGTGTACAAATTTTACAAACAACCTTCAAAGTGACGACTGGCTCTCTCAGTCGTGTGAGAGCGAAGTGGAGAATACTCTGAGTCAGCTTGGCCTTACCGAAGACCAGCTACTCAGTAGTTCGCAGGAGAAGATGGAAATATCCTGCCCCTCAACGCCTACCTCCCGGAGCAGCACATGTTTCGACAAAGCTGATCCAGATCTACAACACCCCTCATCGACCGACTCCAACCTGCTGGACATGGAAGATAACGAAGATGATGGTATACGGATCGTCATCAACCCCCAAGAATCTTCAGCAAGTAGCAAAGGATCCGAAGATAACAAGGGTTCTACGGAAGCCAAGGGGGCTCCGAGTAAGAAATTCCCCACACTCACACGTTCGCAGAGGAAGCAGCTTAGAACTCTCCGGGAGAAGGGAAAAGACCGGAATGAGGCCTTGTCCATAATCCTGAATAAGGAGAGCGAGCCCACTTCCTCAAAACGCTCGAGAAACGACCTAGACAAATCCGCCACAGAGGACCCCAAACAAAAAAAGGGTGAAGCACCATCTGGATCCGAGAGAGCGCGCCCAACAGTCCACAAACAGCGCGCCTCAGAAAAACGTGTCTGGACAACAAAACCCACCCATGAGGAAAACAGCTGGTATCAGCTACAGTGATATGGCCAAAAGCGTGAAGGTCGGGATAATACCCAAAGACTTTCCCACCGTCCAACTCACTACAGCCCAGCTAGATCTTCTACAAGAAGCACTCCTGCTCAGAGTAGTTCAACAACGAAACGAGCCAATAAAACCCAAATTCAACAACCTCATCTACAAGTCCGGTTACATGGTTCTAATCTGTAAGGATCAAGAGACTGCTGAGTGGTTAAAGAGAATATCCCCATCCATGAAACCCTGGGAAGGTGCAGAGCTGATGGCAATGGACGAAGTGGCGATTCCACGTCCAGAGATGATCCGAGTATTCTTCCCACAAAGCTCTAGCTATGACGACGACCGAATAAAGGCTCTCATAGAAAGCCAAAATGACATCACAACAACTAATTGGCGTATTGTGAAACGATCCATTCTGAAAGACATTCATGTCGAATGGATCTTCACAGTAGAGGGTGCGTCGATGGAAAAGTTGAAGAAGTCCAAATACACCCTCAACTACCGATTTGGTGAAATCCAACTAAGGAAGATTACAGATCAACCGACTGCCGATACCGCCAATCCGACTGGAAGGCCGACCCAAGAGCAATCTGAGGAGGCCTCCTGTTCGGGCAAGGTTCGGCTAACTGGAAGGCCGACCCAAGAAAAATCTGAGGAAGCCTCCGGTTCGGGCGAGGTTAGTAAATCTCACCCCAAAAGCACCATAAAGGCTAGTCAGTCCGCCTCTAAAGGAAAAGCTCGAAGCTTACATGCGACTCCCTGCTCTAGTGGTACCAAACCAAAGGTATCTAAACAGGGCAAAGGGAGTGC
Organism: Aedes albopictus; assembly: GCF_035046485.1. Taxonomy (NCBI): domain Eukaryota; kingdom Metazoa; phylum Arthropoda; class Insecta; order Diptera; family Culicidae; genus Aedes; species Aedes albopictus. The sequence goes on along the minus strand of NC_085136.1, from coordinate 283,842,825 downwards.
AAAAAGCGACAGTTTGACCACAGAGGCGAAACTGGCGGGCCAGGTCGCTACAGGGAAGAGAAACAACTCAAACTGTAACACCAACCCGAGCAGAAGGGCATACCTTACAAATACCATGCGAAGAGCAACATGTGCTCTAATACCTAAAATTGTTATTGCTGCGGTATTCTACGAAATGTTAAGAGAACATCACAATAACAGCTGGAGTTATTTGAGCAGAGTTTGGTATTGATGTAGTATTTGTTGGTTTAGCAGTGAAAATGACCGAAGAACAAGATTGGTTATTACATCATGAAGTCATCGAACAAATGAAACATTTAATAACAAGAAATGTTATTAGTTTGTAATTCAATAACTTTGAGATAACAAATACAGCACTTGAAATTTAAGGTATGCATTCATTATTGAAATAACAATACTTGTTATTTCCTAGGTGTTATTTATACAAAATTTTGGTATTCGTTTTTGTTATTTTGCCTCTTATTACCACCTAATAAAGGGCATATCAAGGTATGGTAGTATTTAAGATAAATACCTTGGTATGTTATTCACTTGTTATTTTCTTCTGCTCGGGAAACGACACCCTGATGATCCGCAACATCCAAAGCCGGATAGTCGTCGTCCGGAAAAAAGCGGTAACCCCGGAAATGGCGACTAAAGTTCTGCAAGTGAACCTCCACCATGCTGAGAGCGCCACGGGTGTGCTCTGTCGGAGGTTCACCAAAGAGAATCTAACCGTGGCCCTCATTCAAGAGTCATGGGTCAATAAATCCAGAATACAAGGTATTCCACAACACTCATGTAAGTTGGTATATGATGACCAGGGATGCCATATGTACAGATTTATCTGTATTATACAGATTTTTGAACATCTATACAGATGGCGTTTATATGAAATACAGATTTTACATTTGTATAGGATACAGATTTTCCACCCAAATTTTGTATGGGATACAGATTTTTGAGCGAGTGATACAGAAAATCATCTGGCATCGCTGATGATGACAGCCAGCTTTCTCTTAGAGCGGCTATTTTATTACATAACAACTGTAAATACTTTCCAATTTCAGAATTCATAAAAAGGGACATCGTAGCTGTCAGGATGGAGGTACCTTCCGCTAGAGGGAGTAGAGAGATCTTGATGGTCTCGGCATAGTTCCCAGGTGACGTGGACGAAATCCCTCCTCCAGAAATAGCTGCGCTCGTAGCCTACAGCCACCGACACAACATCCCCTTCGTCATAGGGTGTGACGCAAATGCACATCACACCGTATGGGGAAGTACAAATATAAACACCAGAGGTGAGTACCTGTTACAGTTTCTCTCTTCCAAGAACATTGACATTTGTAATGTTGGTGACAAGCCCACGTTTGAAAACCTCATTCGTCAGGAAGTTTTGGACTTGACTCTATGTAGTCGGTCTATCTCTGATAAAATAAAAAACTGGCATGTTTCTGAAGAAATATCAATGTCAGACCACAAACACATCATCTTCGAATGGGAAGGGGGTCTAACGATAGAAAAAACGTTTAAAGATCCTAAGAAAACTGATTGGGAATCCTACTCAGCTATCCTACAATCTGAAGAGTACATCATAGAAAGTCACATCAAGTCCATTACACAATTGGAAGATGCGTCCAAATCCATTAAAAACAAAATCCTTAATGCCTACCAAGAGAGCTGTCCAACTAAATAAATTAGTTCGAGCAGAGACGTTCCATGGTGGAATAAAACTCTTGAGAAGCTTAGGAAAACTGCGCGTAGGGAATTCAATCGTGCCAAGCGAACCGGCGATTGGAGCCTATACAGAAAGGCCCTGACGAACTACAACAAAGAAATAAGGTCAGCCAAACGGAAATCGTGGATTCTAATGTGTGAAAGCATAGAGAATACACCCGTAGTGGCCAGACTACAAAAAAACTCTTTCAAAAGACCACTCCAATGGTGTGGGTAGCCTCCGAAAGACGGATGGGTTGAGAGGGCTGTGAGATCTTTCGAGCCATTTAAGTCTCCTGGCATGGATGGAATATTCCCAGCGTTGATCCAAAAAGAGGAGAAAACACTGGTTCCACCCTTGGTTGAGATTTTTAGGGCGAGTCTGATTTTGGGGCATATACCCAACGATTGGCGTCAAATCCGGGCTGTCTTCATTCCGAAGGCAGGAAAGAGGGATAAAACCAACCCCAAAGCATTCAGGCCGATAAGTTTATCCTCTGTAATGCTCAAAATTATGGAAAAGGTATCAGGTATCAGAAGGCCGGCTCCAGAGGCACGTTATCCTCCATTTGGGACATTTGTGCCATCGCCAAAATAACAGCCTATTTCATCATCTACCTGAGGGAAAAGGAAGGAAAAAGGATTTGGATGGGGATAGGGACAGGTAGGGAAATAGGAAAAATACCCTGGAAGAGGGTACTAACGCACAAGCGTACCACAATGGGTTCAAACAGCGCCCTGAAAAGGGCACTGTAATAACGCATAAAGCGAAAGAGAGCCTATAGCTCTTTACCACAGCGGGTTAAGAACAACAGAATATCCTGAAGATTCAGGTTTCTGAAGTCAGTTTCACTTAATAAGTGTTTACCGAATACTCGGAAACGCAGTTGCGCGAAAACTGGACAGTTACATATCAAATGATACGAAGTTCCATAATCGGATTCACAGCTATCACAGGCAAATGAATCAGCTTGCTGAAAATTCGCCATGTGATAGCTGAATCGGCAGTGGCCAGTCAATGCTTTGACCAGCATGCTGCAATTCTGCTTAGACAGATTAGTTAGATACTTCGCCACCCGTAGAGATGGCTCAGCACTATACAATTTGGTTTGACGACATGACTCCAAACTATTCCAATATTGTCTGTGTTGAGTGACAGCCCAGGTGTGAATCTGAAGCTTAATCCAACACTTCGATATCGGAATAGCTGGCTCAGGGCCAATGAAGTCATGTGATGCTCCAGAGCGAGCTAACTCATCAGCCAATTCATTTCCAGCGATGGAAGAATGACCAGGTACCCATAGAAGGTAAACAGCGTTTGCTGAATTCAGCTCCTCGATTTGAGTTCGACAAGCGATAACTATCTTCGACCTGGAGTTGGCCGAAGCAAGTGCTTTAATAGCAGCCTGGCTATCTGAACAGAAGTATATTACTTTGCCCATTACGTGCTGCTGAAGTGCTGATTGCACTCCGCACATAAGAGCAAAGATTTCGGCCTGAAAAACGGTACAGTGTCTACCAAGTGAATAAGACTGATACAGCCTTAGCTCACGAGAATAAACACCAGCACCTGCTCGACCTTCGAGAAGGGAGCCATCAGTGTAACATACGATGCCGTCTGAAATACTTCTTTCCAGATAACCAGATGTCCACTCTTCCCGGGAAGGGAATTTCGTGGAAAATGTCCTATATGGAAAATTACAAGCAATTATAAGATCACTTGGAGCAAGGACAATTTTGTCCCAATTCACCAAAAGTGGAAACAACGAGGTGTGTGTTGAACTGCGGTTCACAGGAGTTTCCTCTAGTAGACCGAGTACCCGTAACCGGTAAGTGCAAGAAAGAGCTTCTTGTTTGAGATGAATGTGTAGTGGGGCAACGTCAAAGAGAACTTCTAGCGCTGCCGTAGGAGTTGAAGAGAACGCTCCAGACATCGCCATTAAGCACATCCTTTGGAGATGGCCTAATTTTGATTGGACCGTTCTCACTTCACCCTTTTGCCACCACACAAGACATCCATAAGCCAATATTGGCCGAACCACAGTTGTGTAAATCCATTTGATATACTTGGGTTTTAGACCCCAAGTTGTTCCAAAAGTACGCCGACATTGCCCGAAGGCCATACAAGCTTTCTTGATTCTGAACTCAATGTGAGGTGTCCAGGAAAGCTTGGAATCAAGAATGACTCCAACGTACTTCACCTGTTCAGTCACATCGATTTCAGAATCAAAAAGACGCAAAGGTCGAACGCCATTACGGTTTCGCCTTTCCGTGAAAAGAACAATAGATGTTTTACTCGGATTAACCGAAAGGCCATATTGGCGACACCAACCCTCAACTACCTGAAGGGCGTTTTGCATCAGGTCGAAAAGGGTGCTGATGCACATACCAACTAACAATGTTAGGTAGTCGTCGGCAAAACCATAAGTAGGAAAACCGCTATTATTGAGTTGCCTCAATAGCGTATCTGCTACGAGATTCCACAAAAGCGGTGATAAGACTCCCCCTTGGGGGCATCCACAAACACTCAATTTCCTAATCCCTGCTAGACGCAATGTCGAGAAGAGATATCGGTTTTTGAGCATTTGGTGAATCCAATTGGAAATCATTGGAGATATACCATGACTCCGTGCGGCTTCCAATATGGCATCGAAAGGCACGTTGTCAAAGGCACCCTCGATATCTAAGAAAACACCCAAACAAGATTGCTTTTGAGCGAATGCTTTCTCGATATCGTAAACAACCTTGTGTAAAAGAGTCACAGTGGACTTACCAGATTGGTAGGCATGTTGGTTCACATGAAGAGGCACGTTGGCCAGATGAACATCACGGATATGATGATCCACAATGCGTTCTAAGCATTTCAGAAGAAAAGAGGTCAAACTGATAGGTCTGAAACTCTTTGCTTCTTCATACGACGCACGACCCACTTTCGGAATAAACTTTACAGTAATATCCCTCCAGGATTTGGGAATATACCCTGTAGCAAAACTGCAAACAAGTAGTTTTTTCAAAACATGTTTGAAATAATCAAATCCCTTCTGAAGCAAAATAGGATAAATCCCATCTGCCCCAGGAGATTTGAAAGGAGCAAAGCTATTAAGAGCCCACTCAATCGATTCTATAGTTACAATATTCCGAGCCGAAGCTAAAGAATCATAACTACAAGAAAAGACATCAGGATCATCCGAAGATGTAATATCCACACATCCAGGGAAGTGTGTGCTGAATAAGCATTCCAGAACTTCCTCATCAGAGGAAGTCAGATCGCCATTTGGCAAACGAAGTTCGTTCACCCGGAAATCCTTAGATTTCGCAAGGATTTTGTTTAACCGGCTGACTTCACTCAAGCTGGAAACATTTGTACAAAGGTTTTTCCAGCCGGATCGTTCAGCAGACCGGAGAGCTTTCCTGTAGGCCTTGCGAGCCGACCTGAAAGCCTCCGAACCAGCCAAACGTCGTCTGTTCCAACTCTTTCTACATTGTTTCCTGAGTTTCGCCAGATCAGAGTTCCACCAAGGGGTTCCTCTTGTGATCTTCACAGACCGTAGAGGGCATGCTTCTTCAAAAGCTTCCATGATGAAGGTCGTTGTAGTATCAACGGCATCATCTAAATCACTTGGAGTGTCAATGGATGGTGAATATCCATGAAATTTGGCTGCAACCAAATCAGTATAAAGATCCCAGTTTGTTGACCGAGGATTCCTGAAACGCAATGTTTGCGAAGTAACATTTAAATGTTCAAAAAAGATATAGCGATGGTCAGATAAAGATTCTTCATCTGACACATGCCAATTGGTCAGCTCGTGACTAATTCTGCTAGAGCAAAGCGTTATATCTAACACTTCCTCTCTAGCAGATACCATGAAGGTTGGGCGGTTGCCTATGTTAAGTAATGCAAGATCTGTACTACTCAAGTACTCCATCAAACTGAAGCCTCTCAAGTTAATGTCTGAGCTGCCCCAGATGATATGGTGAGCATTAGCATCACTGCCAACAATTAGCGGAAGGCCTTTTGAAGTGCAGTATGCGATGACTTGTTTGAAAGCATCCGTAGGGGATGGTTCATCATGTGGTAAATACACAGAACAATAGACGTATTTCCTGTTGAGGTTTCCAACAGATACATCAATTGTGATAGCACATACATCTCTGGTGGTTAGTTCAGAGATGAGTGTAGCAACGATTGCGTTGTTGACAAGCACACAGGCTCGAGGCATGACACGCGAGTTTGCCATTTCATGTTTACTGAAAGTGGCAAACACCGGGTTCACAAGGTTTCCTAGATAGAAATTTCCCTTACGAAAGTAAGGTTCTTGTACCAAGGCCACTTGGGCTGTACCATTTTGCATAAGTCTGCAAAGATTGATTGTTGCTGTTCTTTTATGCTGAAGATTGATCTGAGCTATCCTAACCGTAGCCACTACCCAAACTAGGTAAGATTAAACTCTTCGCAACAGCAGCACAACAAAGAACAGCAACAATAAAACCAAATCGGTATCGATTGGAAAACGCCAAAGGCGAGGATACACAGAATACACTGTGTAAATCGCATAATGCGAAACCATATAGGTGAAAATTTAAACTAATTAACAACATCTTCATAATCCCGCCCTTATTTAGCCTCAAGTGAGACTAAAGAAGGGCAGCTGATTGTCTCGGAGAAACACAAGGTCCACTGCACCATTGCTCCGGTTAGCGCAGTAAGGGCTACATACTGTGGAGGGCGCCCTGGTACTCCACAGGCTCCGTTAGCGGTTAGGTTTTTATTAGACCCCCCTAGCCATTCATTCCTAGGCACGGTAAGCATAAAGCCGCATCACACCATGAATTAGGGGTCACCTGTTGGTGGAATCTTACCACCGGAACAGGCGGTCCGTAGTGTTATTCTTAGCCAATTGAGACAATCGCTACCGACACTACACAGCTATCTAGGCTGATCGAGAAAAGAAGTTAATATTGATGATCAACTTCATACGGATTCGAACAGCCGATAAGTTTATCCTCTGTAATGCTCAAAATTATGGAAAAGGTACTATGCGAGTACATAAATCACAAATTTATGAAAGCAATGCCTTTGTCAAAAAACCAATTCGCTTATCAAAGTGGAAAATCTACGATCTCGGCACTACGTACGGTAGTTCAAAAGATCGAAAAAACATTCAATGCAAGAGAAATTGCTCTTGTAGCATTTCTTGATATTGAGGGCGCATTCGATAACGCTTCTTATTCGTCTATAGGGTCAGCAATGTTGAGGAGAAAATTCGACCCATGCATTGTTACCTGGGTACATGCTATGCTAGCTAATCGAAAAATCTCCTCTGAGCTTAGCGGTTCATACATTACTGTTAAAGCAACAAGGGGATGTCCGCAAGGCGGAGTGCTTTCTCCTTTGTTGTGGTCACTGGTGGTGGATGAGCTTCTAGACAGCTTAGAGAGAAGAGGCTTCGAAGTGGTTGGATATGCTGATGACGTTGTCATTATTGTACGAGGCAAATTCGAAAGTGTTATCGTGGAAAGAATGCAATCTGCCCTAAATCACACTTTTTCCTGGTGTCATAAGGAACAACTATACATAAATCCTACAAAAACTTCCATTATCCCTTTCACCAAACGGAGGAAGGTCCAACTGAAACCCCTTTTCTTGAATCATACACAACTAGTTTATTCAAGCGAATTAAAATATCTAGGTGTCATACTCGACGCAAAACTGAATTGGAACTCTCATCTCCAATCAGTTGTGCAGAAAGGTCTCAATACACTTTGGGTTTGTTCAAAAACCCTGGGTAAAAGATGGGGCCTAAAACCAAGTATGATCATGTGGATATATAAAACCATTGTTCGTCCCAGGACTACTTACGCTTCCCTTGTCTGGTGGCCTAAAACTAATGAGGCTGCTGCAAGGGCGAAGCTCAACAAAATCCAACGCACCGCTTGCATAGCGATCACTGGTGCAGTTCGTAGTACACCCACTTTGGCCCTAAACGCAATGCTTCACCTGCCCCGGTTAGAGCAATTCATAAAGCTGGAAGCGGAAAAAAGTGCTCTAAGGTTAAAGAGAACAAAAACGCTGCTGTCGGGAGACCTTACGGGTCACCTCAGCATATTAAATGAATTTGCCATAAATCCCGCAATAGGAATTTGTAGTGACTGGATGGAAACGGTAGTCAATTATGACTTACCTTACGATGTGCTCATTCCTTCCCGCCAGGAGTGGGAAGGAGGTGGACCCAGCGTTCCAACTGGCTGTATAAATTTCTTCACAGATGGTTCGAAAATGAATAATCTGACAGGCTCCGGAATCTACGGCCCTAGAACAAAAATCTCTGTCCACTTAGGACAGTGGCCCACAGTATTTCAGGCGGAAATATATGCAATATTAGAATGCGTGTTATTATACCTGAGGAGAAAGTATAGGTTTGCAAAAATATGTATTTTCTCTGACAGCCAAGCGGCACTTAAGTCGCTTAATAACTACACTTGTAACTCAAAGCTAGTGTGGGAATGCATTCTGGCTTTGAAAAACTTATCCATACGCAATCGAGTCTACCTATATTGGATCCCAGGACATACGGGTCTAGAGGGAAACGAGATTGCTGATGAGCTAGCCAGAAATGGATCTAATGAAAGGTTCATTGGCCCTGAGCCCTTCTGCGGGATCTCAGACTGCTCTGTAAAAATGGAACTGAACAAATATATGGTCAGTCAAATCACATCAAACTGGAATGCACTTCCCCATACGAGCCAATCTAAAAGGCTCGTAACGATAAACCCCAAGAAAACCCAACAACTATTAGGTCTCAACAAAAGGGATCTCAACATCTACACCGGTCTAATAACTGGACACTGCCCCTGCAGATACCATCTACAAAAGATCGGAGCAATCCAAACCTCAAATTGCCGCTTCTGTGACGAGGAGAGGGAAACATCAGAACACATCCTCTGCTATTGCAGTGCACTCACTCAACGTAGGTTCAAAGTTCTCAGCAAGCCCTTTTTAGGGCCTGCTGACATATGGATCTTATCTCCCAAGGACGTGGTTGGCTTCATAAAGCTAGTCTCGCCAGAATGGGGGAGTCACATACTGTAACTCAGGATCTCTATTCATCAATAATAGATGGTCTTGAGTTCAGTCGATACCAAGGTATCTCAGTGACAAATATGTTACTGAGATAACTTGCGTACCTCACAGCAAAAGGGTATATCACAATAGTTCTAAAATCTGGACGCAGTGATTTTCACCCGACAAACGAGAGAGATAGGAATATACAAAAAAAAACTTGTAATTAATTATAAGGCACAGAATATTGCTATTTAACAAATTGAAAGAAAAAAAATCGCGTCCTGGTGGGATTCGTACCCACGACTCCGTATTCGTTAGACCACAGTATGACCATTTATTTAAGGGTTCCTTCGGCATGGTTTTTATTTTAATTTCTGTGGTAGTTTAATTAGAATTTAATCATCAATTTCTTTGGATTTTTTTCTATAATTTCAATGGCTATTCCTCTGAAATTATTTCAACGATTTCTTTTTCAGTTATTTTGCAAATTACTCAGACAATTTTATCGTGATTACTTTTGTAATTCTTTATGATTTAATTGTATTTATATTTATTGTTCCGAAAATGGCTTAATTGGAAATTCAGAAATTCTAAACTGGGCTTGCTCGAAAAAAGTTCTATCTATGGAATTCCTGACAAATTCCCAAAGAATATGTCCGAGAACTTTCAAAGCAGTTGCCAAAAGAATTTACATAAGAATTACCAATGGAATTCCTGAAGAAAATATTTAGGCTTTTCAAAGAAATTGGTCAAATCCAATATCAAAATAAATTTACAAAATATATTCTATAAAAATTTCCAACATTCCTTGTTGAGTGCTTGAGTGAGCTGGTCGACGTTTTCCCAGTCTCGTTACGCGGCGCTTTTATTCGCAATTTCGGTCGTTTTTTTGCTCTACCGGACGGTAGTTTTTTCGACACGCGTTAGTCCCGAAAGTGCCCAGGTAACCGCCTCTCCGAAGGAAGCAGCAAACTTTTAGTTTGACTGTCCCACCGCGAAATAAGTCGTTAAAATTATCAAAGTGAACGACTTCATATTGAACCGCACACCGCAAGCATCAATTAGTGTGGTGATTTTGCCGTCTTTGTTGTCCCCGGCCGTGGACTGGTAGCTGCAGCAGCAGGAACGGCTGAACAATAACGGCTAAGTAGCACGGTTTTATTACCTATTCATCTCCTCTTTGCTTTGCGCTTGCAAACCAACTGCCTATTTTTCAAGGTTGTTTTTTTGTCCACTCTTCTGTCTCTCTCCCAGTTGCGCATTAAGGTGCGCCAAGATAAAAACCGGGTTAGGTTGAAAATAGTTGTTTTTTTTTTTCGATTTAGTTTTAAACCCAAGTAGGGTGCATTAGATAAGTTTTTTTTTCCATTTTTCTTTTGTTTTTCTTATATATATATATATATATATATATTTTTTTTTCTTCACTTGCTGATATATCTGCGGTAGACTTTTCCCGCATGGACGTTTCGAATGGAGGCGAAACGCCTCCTAAAGATCTCATTGCTCGAACGCGATTTTACCAACCATCTTCGCCTGGTCCTTGGGTTGTCTATTTCCGGCGCAAAAACAAACCGTTGAATGTACTCTCAATCTCTCGAGATCTGACGCGTAAGTATCCTGGGACTGTTATTCACCAAGTGAAACAGACCAAGCTGCGTGTAACTGCACCTAGTTACAAAGCAGCAAATGAAATTGCTCAGCACGAAGCGTTTAGCTGTGAATATACGATCTATGTGCCGGCACGAGAAGTAGAGGTGGAGGGGAAGATCCTCGACGAAATGCTGACGTGCGATGACATCAAGAGCGGATTCGGACGCTTTAAGAATAGATCTATCCCCGATGTGGCAATCCTAGATTGTAAGCGGCTGTCTAAGGCTTCCATTGAAGGGAGTAAGAAAGTGTACTCGCCATCAGCGTTTTTTCGAGTGACCTTCCCAGGTTCCGTCCTCCCAGAATTTGTAGTCATTGATGGTGCTTTTTACCCAGTGCGTCTTTTTAGGCCGAAGGTATTCAATTGTACCAAATGCAAGCAGTTTGGTCACAGTGATAGCTTTTGCGACAACAAGCCCCGTTGTGGCAAATGCAACCAGGCTCATTTAGAGGACTCTTGCACACAGGAAGCTGAAAAGTGTAGCTACTGTGGCGGAGATCCACATGACTTGCAAGATTGCCCGGCCTATAAAAGACGCATTAAAAATGAGAGTCGCTCTATCATAAGGCGCTCCAAACAGACATATGCGGAGATGGTGAAATCTTTTAAAACACCAGAATCCGTGTCTGAATCAGCTGTCCCAGTTGAAAATCCCTTTCACGAGTTGTCTTCTGATGATCAGGACGATGACGAAACTGATGAGGGTGGATCTTCTAAGGAGGTACACGCACCTGGAAAAAGGAAGTCATCATCTTCCCCGGGATTGCGCCGAAAAGTCTTTTTGAAATCTTCCCTCAAAAGTTTGCCTAATACAAAAGGAGGCGGAGTAAATTTAAAAACTCCGAACAAACAGGCCCCTGATTACTCAGTTCCATGCTGCAGTAAAGACCCAGTGAATCCGCCTCCGACTGTTAAGTATACTTCAAAAAAAAGCATTCGACAAAGTAGCAAGAAAAAGGCTACGAAAGCTCCTCGAACTTCAACTAAACCTTCCAAACCCAAAAGAGGACTGCTAACTTTCAGGGTTCTTGTGGATCGCTTATATGATGCCATCGGCCTTCCGGACACACTTCGAGGCATTATTGATATTTTTATCCCAACAGTAGAAGAATATCTTCGGAATTTGACACAATCATGGCCCCTCCTTGCTTCGCTCATATCTTTCGATGGCTAATTCATCAAGTGAGGTGCAAGATATGATCACTGTGCTACAGTGGAACTGTCATAGTTTAAAACCTAAATTAGACCTGTTTAAGTTTTTGATTCACAACTCAGATTGTGATATATTTGCACTTTGTGAAACATGGCTCTCTTCTGAAGATGAACTCAATTTCCACGATTTCAACATAATTCGCCAGGATAGAGATGACCATTACGGGGGAGTACTCTTGGGGATCAAAAAATGTTACTCATTTTATAAAATTCCAATACCGACTCATCCTGGCATAGAAATTGTCGCTTGCCAAATAAACGTAAAGGGTAAAGATCTTTGCGTAGCTTCCGTTTACATTCCTCCAGGTATTTCAATTAACCGCCGTCATCTTTGGAATGCAGTTTCTGCACTATCACATCCAGTTTTAATTCTGGGTGATATGAATTCACATGGTACTGGGTGGGGCGAGCCATATGACGATCGCAGAGCGGCTATTTTCTATGATTTGTGCGACGATTTCACTTTGAACGTTTTGAATACAGGTGAAGTGACACGCATTGCATCCGACGGTAGAGAAAGTCGGCTTGACCTTTCTTTGGGATCAAGTTCACTATCATTCGATTGCTCGTGGAAGGTGATCGAAGATCCTCATGGTAGTGATCACTTGCCCATTATAACCACCATAAATCATAATTGCGAAAGGTCAGACGAGCCAATTCAGGTTCCTTTTGACCTCACTAGGAATATCGATTGGCAAAAGTATGCAGAAGCGGTATCTTTTGGGGTTGAATCATCCAATCCTCTCCCACCTTTGGATGAGTATCGATTCCTGTCTGAACTGATTTACAGAAGTGCATTAGAATCACAAAAACGACGCGTTCCAAGTGCAACCTTCAAAAGAAGACCAGCCACACTTGGCTGGGATGATTATTGCACTCAATTGTATCTTAAAAAATCTGATGCCTTCAAAGCTTTTCGTAGGCATGGCACCTCGGATCTTTATCAAGAATACGAAAAACTTGAAAGACAACTGAGGAACTTGCTAAAAGCGAAAAAGCGTAGTTATTGGCGACACTTCATTGAGGGTCTCTCAAGAGAAACTTCGATGACAACGCTTTGGAGAGTGGCTCGCAACATGCGAAACCGCTCATCTTCTAATGAGAGTGACGAATACTCCAACCGTTGGATATTCAGTTTCGCGAAAAAAGTCTGCCCAGACTCAGTCCCAGCACGACCAATTTCTTGGGAATCAATCTCAAGAGACGGTTCTCTGGACAGACCATTCTCAATGCTGGAATTTTCTATAGCTCTTCTTTCATCAAACAATTCTTCTCCGGGACGCGATATGATAAAGTTCAATCTTCTTAAGAATCTCCCAGATATCGCAAAAAGACGATTACTAGACCTGTTCAACTCATTCATGGAGGACAACATCGTTCCGCATGAATGGAGACAGGTCAAAGTAATAGCTATTCAAAAGCCTGGTAAACCAGCGTCTGATCATAATTCATACCGCCCAATTGCTATGTTATCATGTTTAAGGAAATTGTTGGAAAAAATGATCCTATCGCGACTCGACCATTGGGTTGAATCGAATAACTTGCTTTCAAATACACAATTCGGGTTCCGCAAGGGCAAAGGAACAAACGATTGTCTAGCGTTGCTTTCAACAGATATTCAACTGGCCTTTGCGGAAAAGGAGCAATTGGCTTCAGTTTTCTTGGATATTAAGGGCGCTTTTGATTCAGTTTCCATAGAAATATTGTCAGAAAAACTGCACAATAGTGGACTACCCGGACTTTTAAACAATTTCTTGTATAATTTGTTGTCAGAAAAACATATGAGCTTCAATCTCGGACAACTGACAACTTCCAGAATTAGTTACATGGGCCTACCCCAAGGCTCATGTTTAAGTCCCTTGCTTTATAATTTTTACGTGAAAGACATTGATAGTTGTCTGGAAGGACAATGCACGCTAAGACAACTTGCAGATGATGCTGTGGTTTCTCTAAAAGGCCCTCATGCAGAAATGTTGCAAAGACCATTGCAAAGTTCCTTAAACAATCTGTCCATTTGGGCAAGAGATTTGGGGATCGAGTTTGCTCCGCAAAAAACTCAATTGGTTGTGTTTTCCAGAAAGCGGAACCCAGCCCAACTGAAACTCAATCTTTTGGGAATAGAAATCGACCAATCGTTGACTTCGAAATACCTTGGGGTCTGGTTTGATTCAAAAGGCACTTGGGGTACCCAAACTAAGTATTTGGTGCAAAAATGTCAGCAAAGGATCAATTTTCTACGCACAATTACCGGAACATGGTGGGGTGCTCACCCGGAAGACCTCATAAAACTTTACAAAACGACTATTCTCTCGGTTCTCGAGTATGGCTCTTTCTGTTTCCACTCAGCAGCAAAATGCCACCTAATAAAATTGGAACGAATTCAATATCGTTGTCTGCGCATTGCCCTCGGCTGCATGCACTCAACGCATAATGCGAGCCTAGAGGTCCTGGCAGGGGTGAAACCTCTCCAGAACCGCTTCTGGGAGCTCTCGCTAAGGTTACTTATCAAGTGTGGAGTGAGCAACACACTTGTTATTGAAAACTTCGAAGAAATGCTCAGTCTGAACACTCAGTCAAAATTCATGAGAATCTATCTTTTCTACATGTCATCTGAAATTAGCCTCCCAGGTTATAATCCTCCTCGTGTACACTTCACCAATGACAGTTCCTCTGTTAAATACGATCTGTCCATGAAACAAGCTGTTCAGGGAATACCAGATCAACTTCGATGTGTATCTATTCCTCGCATTTTTAACGAAAAGTACCAAAATGTCAATTCCTGTAAGAGATTCTTCACTGATGGGTCTCGCATAAATGGATCCACTGGTTTCGGTGTCTTCAATGAAAATTTCGCCGCCTTCCGCAAACTTCAGGAACCTTGCTCGGTTTATGTTGCTGAGCTGGCAGCAATCAACTTCGCTTTGGGGATGATTTCCAACATGCCCGTAGACCATTTCTTCATCTTCTCGGATAGCCTTAGTTCGATTGAGGCACTCCGGTCGATGAAACCTGTTAAACATCCATCTTACTTTCTTACAAAAATAAGGGAGCAGATGGGTGCACTGGTCGAAAGATCCTACAAGATTACCTTTGTATGGGTCCCCTCACATTGCTCAATTTATGGCAATGAGAAGGCGGACTCTCTCGCAAAGGTGGGCGCACAGGAAGGTGAGATCTATGATAGAAGAATTTCACATGATGAATTTTTCCATTTTGTTCGCCAGAGTTCTCTTCAAAGTTGGCAAAATGATTGGCGAGATGGCCAGCTGGGACGGTGGTTACATTCCATTATTCCTAATGTTTCCTTGCGAGCGTGGTGGCATGGTTTGGATGTAAGTCGAAATTTCATTCGCGTAATGTCAAGGCTTATGTCCAACCATTACTCGCTAGATGCGCATTTACACAGGATTAACCTCGCGTTGAGCAATGTTTGTACTAAGTGCGGTTCCGGTTATGATGACATCGACCACGTAGTTTGGCAATGCCCGGATAATGACGCCTCCAGAGCACTACTTTTGGATACCCTTGAGGCCCGAGGTAGACAACCCTTTGTTCTTGTGCGAGACGTGTTGGGCACTCGCGATGTCACTTATATGCTATGCATTTACGACTTTCTTCGTTTGTCTTGTATAAAGGTTTAATTCTCTTGTGTTTTCTCCCCCAGTTTTTTTTTCTCCGTTTTTCGTCTTTGTGTTGTTCCTGGCCATCCGGCAGATGAAAAGCCCGCTACAATCTGGGGCTGAATCACTATGAAGACAACGAACACGCCATTACGTTATACCTCCCGGATGAGCTTCAGAGAACCCTTACCCCCAGTCCTTACCACGCCCATCCTAAAAGCATATGTGACCCACTAATCTCGAGCTGCCACGAGTATCCTGGCTCCGTCCCGTACTAACTATGTTGTATAAGAATCAAATTTGTACATAAAATACAAAAAATGAGTTTTGGCTCCGCAAAGCGTTAAACGCGATTGAGCCCCAAATAAATGAACTGGTTAAAAAAAAAATAAAAATTTCCATAAACATTCACGAAACAAATTTCTAAGAAATTCTCAAAGAATTTTTCGAAAACATCAAAGGATTTTCTGAATAAAATTTAGAAAAAAATCCAAAAGTAATTTCCGTGGTATCACAGTAACAGAAGTTTTAGAGAACCACCAAAGATTTTTTTCAAATAAATTCTCGAAAGAAATCTTTAAGAATTTTGCTGAAAAAATTTCCAAAGGAATTGCTGATGAAATTCCTAAATAAATTTTCAATGCAAGTAACATCGGAATCGTCGAAAGTTAATCCAATCGGAATTGCTACAGAAATTCCTTACATAATTACTGAAGAAATCTAGAAGAAATTGTCTAAATCATTTTCATTAAAATTATAAAAGCGGATTATAAAAGAATTTCCGAAGGAGTTTTCGAAGGAATTCGCGAAAAAATACCAAATAGCATGGATAATGAAAGTCCAAAAAATTGACTAAAATCCCAAAAAAAATAGAATAAAGTGCTGACGACATATCCAAAAAAAAAATTGTGAGGAAATTCCCAGAGTCATTGTCGAATGAATTACCAAAGGCTTTATTAAAAATATTCCCAAAAGAATCGCCTGACGAATAATTGGAGAATTTCCAAAAGCAAATATCAATAAAATTGCTGACATTAACAAAACAATGCTTACATTACTACTAAAAATTGGAAAAGGAACTCCCGAGAAAACAGTAAAATAGCCAAATAAACTCTTAAAGGAATTGTCGAAGAAATCTTCAAAGTAATTTCCCATGAATTTTTAAGAGGATGCGTGAAAGGTGTTCAGTATCAAATTCCAAACGTATTACCAAATAAATTTTTAAAGAAACCCAAGAGCAAGTAAAGACCAAGTTTCAGGAAATTTCGCCAACAAAAATCTTATATGACGAAGAGAACAAACCTGCCGATAATACCCAATGTCACCCTACATATATCATTATTTCATAAAAGAAATTAAGGGTGAATCGGTATTAACTTTTTCAAAAAAAAAAAGCAAAGCAACCTGGAAGCCACTGAAACTGGCACCCCCAAGGCACCCCCTAGGAAAAAATCCTAGATGCGCCAATGGGAAGGAATTTTTGTTAGTAGGGTAGGGTTCATTGTCAGAGTATACGAAATTATAATGTTGTGAAAATGGTGAACAGGCTGAAATAGAGTCAATTGAGAAATAGTTTTAATCTGTTTTAACAATCAATTTATAATCCAGCGCAAGTGGTGTTAGTGAAAATGAAGATTTTGGCTGATAACTTAGGAGCGTTCCATCATGGGGCGATGTGAGATTTGGACGGTGGCATTGAACAAAACTGAAAGTGAAAATGAAAATATCTAAAATTTACTTGTAAATAATAAACTTTAAGTGATAAATTAGTGGAAACGGCTTTAGGAACATCAAGTACGAAAAAAAATATTCACGGGAGGAATTTATTTGGACAGCGGAAATGAGTTTGTTGGTGAAAAAATGAATTGACCAAGTGGATTGGTTTTCATAGCGCTTTCTCGAAGTTGTCGTGTAAAATGATTTCTTGAATTAATAATAGAAGAAAGAGTGATATTCGTGATGATTTTTGACAAACATATTGTGAAAATTTTATGTGTATAACAAATAACACTAGTTTACAGCATTTTTGAACTCGGTAAGCTGATGATCATTTTTGGTGTAGAATCATGCCCTGAGTTCTAAAACGATAAGGAAAAAAATTACAGTAGAGCGGACATTTTTTCGACTTTCCATACAAAGTTGATGATTTGAAATCGATTTTTGTTCTATTTTTAAGCTAAGTCGCTCACTGCACACATCTCATTCTCCGTAATCAATGCTCCGATTGAGTTGAATTTTTTATTGTAATTCGCCTACATATCAATTAAACGTTGAGAAAGAATTTTTGAATTGTTTTTTTCTTATTAAAAAATATATATTTCTTCCAATATTTTTGGAAAATTTGCTAAAATTTAAGGAGACCGTGCTCAAAACTCGCCAATATCTTGAATTTCATCAATCTGTCGCAAAACCTGCATTCAGATGATCGAATGGTATTATATTCAGCTTTTAATTTATGGGAAAAGATTTTAAATTGGTTGAACAAAACGCAAGATATTTGAATTTTAGTAAATTCCATATTTTAAAAAGTTGTAAAACTCGATATTGAGCTAAAACTCGAAAACTGTTCTACTTAAAATTTTTTGAAGCACGGTTTCGAAATCAGCACTAAATTCTGCTTCAAAAATTTTGGTCGTTGAAAGAAGTTCACGACTTTCGTTTTATTTTGTAAACTTGTGTAATTCATCGTACATCTGCTTCCGTGCGTGAGTCAGTTGGCGGCTTGTGCGGAGATTATTGTGATGGAAGTCACTTGTTTGCTCTTCGGATGATTCAACCATTTTCATATAGCTGGTGAGTTCGTTCCTGTATTAAGATAGTATTTGAAAATCATATTGTAGTACACTTCTTTTAAAACGTTGCCATTTTTGTATCATTTTTAATTGCTTTTGGGGTTTCTATGCAAAGATCATACTCTTGAAAATGTTCATATTTTCGTTTAGAGTGTGTTTAAGTTGTTCTTTTCAATCTCATTTCAGAGAGCGAGCATAGGCGCTCAACCCTAGGCTTTATAGCCAGGATATATGACCAAAATACCTGTATCCCATCCCAGGAGAAGAACCACCAGCAAGAAAGGAGTGTGCATTATCCTTCTTAGCGACGACACTTCCAACGATTCTACAGTGATAGACATTCGTTTAGCCGAGGCTAAAAAAAATTTCAAAATAATGCCAGGAAACTCATACAAAAGATTTTATGATAAAACTTTTTGCCTTTCTCGTACACCAAGGTGTACCGAAAGGCTATATGTTCACTCCAAAAACGAAAATTTGATAGAGCCCCCGGAGGGGTCAAGTGTTATATACCAATCGACTCAGCTCGACGAGTTGAGATGATGTCTGTGTGTATGTATGTGTGTGTGTATGTATGTGTGTGCGTGTGTATGTGTGTATGTGTACAAAAAGGTCACCTCATTTTTAGATAGTAAATATGAACCGATTTCAACGACCGATGGTTCATTCGACGGGGTACATTGTCCCATTGTTTCCTATTGAAAATGATTCAGATCGGTCCAGCCGTTCCGGAGTTATGGCCATTTAGGTGTTCCGGACCGGTACCCCAGCAAGGGGCCAGATATGAAAATGCAACAAACCCATGCATGCGACCCATCAAACCACGGCATTTTCGATTATCTGATGAACGGGATGAAGGAAAATAGTCTCTGACTATATCTGAACCGGTAGTGTTCCGGAACCGGTTCCGGGTGTCCCGCCGGAAGTGGCCAAATAAGAAAGTGAACATAACCCATGCATGCGACACGTCAAATAGCGGATTTTTCGATAACCAGTTGAATGGTAAGCAGGAAAATAGTTTCAGACCATGTTTGAACCGGTAGTATTCCGGAACCGGTTCCGGATGTCCTGCCGGAAGTGGCCAGTTAAAAGTGTGTACCAAACCCAGGCATGCGACACATCAAAGAGCGGCTTTTTCGATAACCAGATGAACGGTAAGCAGGAAAATAGTTTCAGACCATGTTTGATCCGATTGTGTTCCGGAACCGGTTCCGGATGTCCTGTCGGAAGCGGCCAATTAAAAAAGTAAACCAAACCCAGGCATGCGACACATCAAAAAGCGGCTTTTTCGATAACCAGATGAACGGTAAGCAGGAAAATAGTTTCAAACCTTGTTTGAACCGGTAGTGTTCCGGAACCGGTTCCGGATGTCCTGCCGGAATTGGGCAATTAAAAAAGTTAACCAAACCCAGGCATGTGACACATCAAACAGCGGCTTTTACGATAATCAGATGAACGGTAAGCAGACACATAGTTTCAAGCCTAGTTTGAACCGGTAGTGTTCCGGAACCGGTTCCGGATGTCCTGCCGGAATTGGCCAATTAAAAAAGTGAACCAAACCCAGGCATGCGACACATCAAAAAGCGGTTTTTTCGATAATCAGATGAACGGTAAGCAGGAAAATAGTTTCAAACCATGTTTGAACCGGTAGTATTCCGGAACCGGTTCCGGATGTCCTGCCGGAAGTGGCCAATTAAAAAAGTGAACCAAACCCAGGCATGCGACACATCAAAGAGCGGCTTTTTCGATAACCAGATGAACGGTAAGCAGGAAAATAGTTTCAGACTATATCTGAACCGGTTGTGTTCCGGAACCGGTTCCAGCTGTCCCGCTGGAAGTGGTCAATTAAGAAAGTGAACCAAGCCCATGCATGTGACACATGGAAGAGCGGGGTTTTTCGATAACCAGATGAACGGTAAGCAAGAAAACAGTTTCATACCGTATTTAAACCGGTTGTGTTCCGGAACCGGTTCCAGGTGTCCCGTCGGAAGTGACCAATTAAAAAACAAAACCAAACCCATGCATGCGAAACATCAAATCATCAAAATGTTCGTTAACCAGTTACACGGGCAGCAAGAAAATAGTCTCTGACCACACTTAAGATTACCGGCAGTGTTACAGAATCAGGGTTGGATCCATTGCTGAAATTACGCAGGTGAACAAAATCGATGCAAGCGATTAATATGTGTAAAAGAACAAAATCTTGATAAAAATTTAAGCGATCTTGTCAAATTACATCATTTTAGATTCCTGAGGCGTTATTTTACAGTAGGAAGGATCAACGTTGCATGGAAAAATTTAAATTTTATAGCACCAATCCCCTTCTGCGTCTAAAATTACTGCGAACTATTTTGATGCAACTGGTTGAGTCCTCGCGCTCTGTAACACGGTAGAAATTTGAATGGGCTTTAATAGGGGAAATTTCGATTGCTTGCACTTTTTTTTTTGTCAAATTTTACATGAATCTTATAACTAATGATAATAAAATATAGGCTAAAGTGCGCAGAAAAAAAATTGCCGAAATGTCTTGATAATGATCGGCATCCAGTACTAGTGAAGGTGGTCAAGCAGTCAACTGAGAGATATGATATTTTTCAGCTCGGCCTTTACGTTTAACATAGCGTCGGAATATGAGCCATCAATAAGTTTCCAAATTCAATTATGGCTTTGATAAAATTCTTGCTTTTCTGAATAAGGCTGACACAAATTTTGATTTTCTTTTAAGTCCAGAGGGGTCCCCCCTTGGAAATGTTGGTCGGAATTCAACATCTTGAAGAAGTGCACAAATAAATAAACCAATAGATTTATTAATTTTAAAGTGAAATTAGAGTCTTCCAGAAGTTTCCAGAAGTTAAGGCGAAACTGGAAGCCTTTCCTCATTTTTTGGTTTTTGATGTACTATCCAGCTTTTTACGCTACGATGAGGGGTGATTCGTTTTTGACGGATCTTGCCGACAGCCCTTGCAGCATCATAGTAGCTGAAAATTTCAGTTCACTGCTCTTCAACCGTCAAAAATTTTCACCTAGTAATGTTACCATTGCAACCATTGTTATCGTTGCCAGAAATGCAACTGGTTTGGTTTTTTGTTGTTATTTGAAACTTCTAATGTTTTTTTCTTTGTAGGTTTCTGCTTTTTCTTTT
This sequence comes from Aedes albopictus, assembly GCF_035046485.1. Lineage (NCBI taxonomy): Eukaryota > Metazoa > Arthropoda > Insecta > Diptera > Culicidae > Aedes > Aedes albopictus. The sequence goes on along the minus strand of NC_085136.1, from coordinate 283,821,629 downwards.
CGATGCTTGAAATAACTAAGGAAACAACCAAATCTCATGATTCTGTAAATAATTTCTGAGGAACTTTGAGACGTTGAAAGTTAATGTCGTGATTGCCTTCGAGTTTGAAACCCGAAGTTTCCTCACACGCGACAAACGATTTTTATTCAAATATCGGATGAAGCAACGTCGGACGCTGGACAGCGGATCTCGTCGTTCATCCAGCGCTCTATGCCTGACGTACGCCCGACTTACGGTTCGGGAGAAAACTTGATTTCATCGTAAATTTCGGTTTTCAATTGTTTGACATAACCATAGATATAACAGAATTATTAGTGGGAAATGTAGACAGATCTTATTTTTGGCCATCTCAGACCCCTCTCCCTCTCGTACAAGTTTATGACCCCCCCCCCCCTATCCTCAAAAATTAACGCAATTTATGGGCGAGCCCTTACGTGATACTTATAAGAATTGGGTGGCAACATGGGAGAAACAACTCCATCAGGAATTTATGAAGGATTTCTTCAGAAGTTCAACCAAGATCGTAACGAAAATCCATTATTTTGTCAAAAATTCTAAGCTGAATCCTTTATATGTATGACCTAGAATCTGCTAACCATGTAATGAGTTCACGGCGTTCAGAAAACAATGCACTCTGAACCGAGCTTGATCGGAGACGGGCAGCTTCGGAACTGATGCAGCAAATGTTTTTACTACCGGGCATTCGAGCTGATTGAACAAATGGCAATCATTTCGGTTTCTCTTGGTACACGTAATTAATTGTTATACCTGGAACACATTCACAACTTAAAAAGAAACAAAATTAGAATCGTATCCAATGTTTTCATTCAAATGAATAGCTTTGAGAACGTTTAAAGGTGGGGTGAAAATTTTTGACAATTTGTAAGCATTGAACTGAAATTTTTGGTTGCTTTGATGAGCTTTGATGCTGCAAGGGCTGTCGGCAAGATCCGTCAAAAATGAATCACCCCTCATTGGAGCGTAAAAAGCTGGATTAAATAACGAAGCAATATTTTCAAAATCGGTTTTCGTGCACATGTAGAGTGTGGATCAGGGTATCTTCTGATTTTTTTACGCGGTAAAAAATGTTTTTCGTTTTTGCAGAAACCATGTTTGAACAAAATTTCACAAAAAATGGTTTCTGCAAAAACGAAAAACATTTTATGCCGCGTAACAAAATCAGAATATACCCTCAACATGTGCACGAAAATCGATTTTGAAAATATTGCTTCGTTATTTTATAAAAAATCAAAAACCAAAAAAATAAGAAATGCTTCCAGTTTCGCCTTAAGCGGTTTTTCTTAATTTTTTAAAGAATTTTTGCATCAAATACATTTATTATTTATCAACTCCACCCCTCATTGACGAGTCAACGAGCACTGTGACAAAAGAAGAAAATGAGATTTATTCCGTTTTAGAGTATTCTCAGGATTCAGGAACACTTCGGCTTATGGCCGGAAAAAATGTTGAGTACATATTCGACGAGAAAGGCACTATCACCACTAGGTGGATTAACCTGGGTTTTTATCTTAGTGATAGTATATCTAGTACTGTTTTATAAAAATGTGATACATCACACTTTCTCTCTCTCTCTTCTTGGCGTAACGTCCTCGCTGGGACAAAGCCTGCTTCTCAGCTTAGTGTTCAATGAGCACTTCCACAGTTATTAACTGAGAGCTTCCTCTGCCAATGACCATTTTGCATGTGTATATCGTGTGGCAGGCACGAAGATACTCTATGCCCAAGGAAGTCAAGGAAATTTCCTTTACGAAAAGATCCTGGACCGACCGGGAATCGAACCCGTCACCCTCAGCATGGTCATGCTGAATACCCGTGCGTTTACCGCCTCGGCTATATGGGCCACACTTACATACACACTGAAACAAAAACGAGGGTAAAACCCTTCAAATGTCATTTTTTGCCTAGACATTCGTTTAGCCGAATTGTACAATTTTTAGAATTCCATAATAAAAAACTATCAAATTTCGAAAAATATCCAACAAAGTCATTTTGTATGGTGATCTGCATTATAGATCGACTTGTAAATCATGAACCAGATCGTTTTTGGAAGTGTTGCCATATTAATTTTGCATGCATCTCATATAAATATGTCATAATATTTTAAATGTTTCTCAATTGAGATTTGATGTAGTTATTTTTATCGGAAGTGTTTCAAAAGAATCTAATGAAAGTTTCATGACCAAAGCAGGTTGAAATTTTGCGAAAAACAACGTTTTTAACAGAAAAAAATAACATAAACCATAAAAAAATCACGTATTTAATTATTGTTTTGATGAAATATGATGGTTTCACTTGCATAAATCACAGCGTTTACTGCTATTACGTCTTCTAATAGCTCCCAATATCTTCTAGACTGTATTCTGGCTGAAATAATATACATTGGACGGCTCATATTTCGAGCAATGGCACCGAAAGTATTCAAATTTTTAGCATGAACTACTTGTTTCATAATTTAGACATTCTTTTCAAATAAATCATGTTAAAAATGAATGTGGTTCACAATTAAGACTCATTTATAATATATTTCTTCAGATTGAATGAAATAAGCCAATTATTTAACCAAATCTTGAATTTTTCTATGAGCATCTGCCTTTGAATAAACAGCGTACACAAAATCTGACACTTCCTGCAGTTCTTTCACTTTGCAGTCTTCTAACTCATTTAGTAATGGTAGTATCAAACAGGTATACTCCACAGGCATTAGGGCACGTATTTATTTCAATGCAGAACTATTTATTTTAGCTTTTATCAATCCCATTTTAAAGTTTAACCAACCAAAAACCAATATACTTATTTTTTTTCATGACATTTTATGCAATAATTTGAACATTTCTGACAATAATTCTGTGCCATATTTTCAAAACTGCTAATCTAGCTTACGTTTGAGTGTTTACAGAAATCGTTATTCTTAAATAAATTAGTTTATCGTCGCTTCTCCTTATCGGGACATTTTTTTATAATATTTCTCTGAATTTCACAAATAAATAAACTTTCAAGGTCAAATATCTTACTAACACGTCATAAACTAAATGACTTGGAGTATATTCTCAAAATTTACTCACGAAATTGCAAAAAGTCTATTGAAAACCATTTTTTCATTTACCTCGGCTAAACGAATGTCTAGGCAAAAAATGAAATTTGAAGGGTTTTTACCCTCGGTTTTGTTTCAGTGTATATGTAAGTTTAATGTATCACATTTTTATAAAACTGTACTTGATATACTATTACTACGATAAAAAAATTTTATCATAAAATCTTTTGTATGACACTTTTTTTGTTCTCGGCTAAACGAATGTCTATCACTGTATGTACAAACTCCATTCCCTTAATATGAAACGGTTGGTACGGTTGTCCCCGTTTCTTCCTTTAACAAATTCAAAACATTACGTCAATCATACTATTAATACGTGGACAATCTGATTGCCGTATATTTTTGAACAACCTTCAAACCCAATTAGTCTGCACAGTGGGCCTGGCCATTTTAATATTTGTATGATATCGCTGATATGCTGCAAATATCAATGCTGACAAGAAAATCCCGGAAAAACATTTGGTATTTCCATAATGCTTTTCAATACTGGCTGTGCAAGCGCTAGAATAGAATAGAATAGAATAGTAGGGTAGGGTAAATTGTCAATGTTGGAGTCACCTATGGTTGGTGATGTAATTTGACAATCGATTAATAAACACTAACTTACGCGCACAATTGTCCACTTTTCTTGCCGCGCGTCTCCACCCCATCAGGGAGTAGAAATTTTAAGACCATTCTACGCAGGAATAAACTGAACGCAACAAAAGACACATCAATAAACCAAACCATATGCATTTATCACATGTTACAACATAATACTAAACACCCGCGTATCTAATGTTTTCGATTTCGCGCGAGATAATTGCGAACGCGGACGATTATGCTGCGATACTCACTCCATACAGGAGTGATGCATGCACAGCAAAGAACAACACGATAATCTCGAACATTTTTCCTCACTTAACCAATCCAAAAAGAAAATCTTGCCACGCGTTCCCACCACAATATTACTGGAGCAGTCTTGTGCCACGCGCCATTAACATTTGCTTTATACTTCCGCATATCATTCCTATCCATGCATTCCTGCATTTCAGCAATAATATCCTTTTCATCTTCCGCTCTGTGTTGCGCCGGATACTGGCTACTAGCATTCGACTTTTGGCGTAAAAACACATAGAAAGTAGGAAATCTATATATATAAAAATGGATTTCCGTCCGTCTGTCTGTCTGTCTGTCTGTCTGTCTGTCTGTCTGTCTGACCGCTATGGATTCGGAAACTACTGAACCGATTCGTGTGAAATTTTGTGTGTGGGTATTTTTGGGACCAGGGAAGGTTCTTAGCTTGGTGTGAGACCTCTCCGGTTTCTGGAACGGGGGGCTCCCATACAAATGACCTTGCGGGGCACTTCGCTATGGAACTGAATGTCAAAAAACACAGTAGGCAGGCAGTAGGCAGTACGACGTTTGCCGAGACGGCTATGTATTTACAATCAAAATTCCAAAAGTGTGTAAGCGAGATTATAAATACTCCCTGCTGCTGAAGAATACCGCCTCATTGCTTTGGCCTTTGGGTAGTGGAGCAGCCGCTACACTACCGTGTGGCCGGAATTTCACCGCCGGGGCAGCTCGGGAATGGAATGGCAGGTTTGTTGGGTCAGTGCTCGACCGACGGGGACCAGCGGGCGTTGCTGGATGGATCCGGGTATCAGGCGTCTTGCTTCTTTGTCGGACCAGGATGGCCCGACCCAGGACGAGACCGGAACGACCGTGCCGAGAAGAGTCCCTTCTTTACGGTTAAGACCAATGGCCTGAGGCAATCGTCTTACAGTAGACGATGGCGGGTCTTTTGCTATTAGACTAGGGAGCCATCTCGACTCCCGAGTCGCCATGTGTGACCGTTTTATAACGGATACGAGGTCCTAAAGTGGATAACAATTTTCCGCCAATGGGGTTGAGGCTGTTGCAGATTTACCTCAAAGGAGGTAGTCCGGATATACAATCCCTATCCCTTCTTTAACAGAAAGGGGGGGGGGGGTAATGCGACGTGACAGATATTATAGGTGGTAGCGTCGTGGCGTCAAGTGGTGTCCTGTCGTAGGTTTTACACTTATTCTAAGCAGTGGACTTCTTTCAACACGACTATACTCGATGGCGTGAAGTTGGTGATTGATTTTTATTCCTTCGCTTAAAGTCCGCGAGACCCATAGAGAACACAGCACTCGGGTGGTCGTCAACTTGGGTGACCTGATTAAAAGTGCTTGCGTATGTTTACATTCGTGCCGGTTGTTTGGACCAACGAATTAAAACATAGCAGCTTAACGTTGTTTCAAAATACAATGTTGCGAAAGCAACATTGCCGGTTGGAAGATTTATACCACAGTCCAGTAACTGGCACCACGTAGAACTAGACGGTCCGGCGAAGACAATGCTGGACTCCTCTGGACTCGAGGCAGAATACATGGTCTGGTGCTGTAGGTTGCACTTCTGGACAACACGAGGCATAGATTCTTCCAGACAAACTATTTGCTAAAAGCCCAGAATGCAACGGGACTCCAGACGAACTTCAGGTGGGCAATTATTTCACGTGACCACAATACAAGAGTGGCAAAGGCTCCTGGTACAAAACCTTTCGGGATTATTTCAAAAATGACTTCAAGCACTCGGCTTGGGATTCCTCCAGAAATTTCTTCAGGAGTTGTTCCAGGATTCCTCTGTGAATTCCTTCAGGGATTCGTCTAAAAATTCCTACAGGGAATTCCTCTATAAAGTCCGCTAGAGATTCCGCTAAAACTTCCTCCTAGATATACCTTAAGCAATTTCTCTAGAGATTCCACCAGGGGTTTATCCAGGAACTTCTCCAGCAATTCTTTCAGGGATTTGTCAAAGAATTCCTCCAGGGATTCTTCCTGAAAGTTCTCCAGTGATTCTTCAAGGAAACCCTCCAGATATTCCTCTAGGGATTTCTCTGGAAATTTCTCCATGAGATCCTTAGAAGATAGCTCAAGAAATTTCTCTAGAAATTCCCTCAGGTATGTCTACTGGAATTCCTTCAGAAGCTCCTCCAGGCATTCTTTCAGGAGTTCCTCTAGGGATTGCTCTTGGAATTCCTCCACGAATTCTTTTAGGAGTCCCTCCAGGAATTCTTTTAGAAATACCTCCAGGGATTTCTATAGGGATTTCTCCAGGGATTCATCCAGCCATTCCTTCTGGATTTAATTTTGGGACTCCTCCTGGAATGCATTTGAGAATTCCACCAGGAATTCCTGCAGATATTAACTCAGGAATTCCTGCAGAATTTACCTCAGGAATTCTGGATTGCATCCAGGCATTTCCTGCAGGATTGCCACCAAGAATACCTCCAGGAATCACCCCAAGAATTGATCCAGAAAATCCTCCACGAATTTCTTTTTGAAATTATTTTAAGATTTTTTTTCAGTAATTCTTTCAGGATTTTTTCCGGGAATTCTTCCAGAGTTTCCTTGAGGAGTTTTTCCAAGGATTCCTCCAGAGATTTCACCAGAAATTGATTCATGGGATCCCTCCACAAATCCCACCAGCATTTTCTCCAGGAATTCCTTCGATAATTCCTCCAATAATTCATCCAGATGTTCTTCCAAGTTTTTTTTTCTGGAATTTCTCCAGACATTAATCTGGAATTTGCTAATGGAATTTCTGAAGGGGTTCCTCCAGAAGTTCTTCTGGAGATTTCTCAAGGATTCCTCGAGGAATTTTTCCAGATATTTCTCTAGAGATACCTCAGGAACTTCCTGTAGAAATTCTACAAGGGATTCCTCGAGGAGTTTCTCCAGAAAATCTTTAAAGGATTTCTCCAGGGATTCTACCTGAAAGTTTTCCAACGATTTTTCGAGAAAATCTACCAGAAATTCTTCCAGGAGTTCTTCTCAAGATTTTTCGAGGAATTTCTCTAGATATTCCTCCAGAAATTCGCACAGGCATGTCTCCAGGCATTCCTTCAGGAGCTTCTCTAGGGAATCCACTAAGGATCGCTCTAGGAATTCCTCCAGGAATACTTTTAGGAATACCTCCAGGCATTACTCCAGGAGTTTCTCCAGGGATTTTCATAGGCATTCCTCCAGGGATTCATCCAGGCATTTCTTCAGCATTTGATTATGGGACTTCTCCAGGAATACCTTTAAGAATTCCACCAGGAATTGCCCCAGAAACTACCCCAGGAACTCCTGCAGATATTACTTCAGGAATTCCCAAAGAAATTAAAGCAGTAATTCGTTCAGAAATTACAACGGCAATTTATCCAAGAAATCATCCTCCCGGAGTTTATACACCCATTATTCCAAGAATCCAGGGATTCCTCCAGGAATTGGTTCAAAGGATTCCTCCAGTAATTCCACCAGGTTTTTCCAGTAATTTCTCGAGGAATTTACCAGGAATACCATCAGAGATTCCACTAAAGATTCTTCCTCCAGTAATCCATCCAGATATTCATCCAAGAATTCTTCATGGAATTACTCCAGAAATACCTCTGGGAATTTCTCTAGGAATTTATTACTCGCGCTGTCTGCCTGTCTGACCCTTATGCATTCGGAAACTACTTATCCGATCGGTGTGAAATTTTGTAGGTAGATATTTTTGGGCCGGGGAAGGTTCTTAGCTTGGTGTGAGACTTATGCGGTTTCTGGAACGGGAGGCTCCCATACAGATAACTTTCAAGTCACACTGTTCCATTTTCTTTATGGACCAACTGCTAAAATTTACAACATATCTAAATGTATCCTTCTTTTTATCGAAGGTTTTTCTTTCGAATGGCGCTGTTGTGTAGTTTATGGCAGTTGAACTGTAAATTCTATGGTCGATTTTTCCGTTTAATTTACATTAATAAAAAGTTGGTTAGCAAACAGCATTCTTTATCTGAGACAAATGTACCAAATGGAAGACAACGTGCCTCTGGAGCCGGGCTTCCGTTGTTTATACAAATGAGTTTACATACTCTTTGGAGCCATACAACTAATTATTTAATGAAATGATCAACAAGATTTTTGAATGGATCAATTTGTCCTCATGGTGGGTGGCTATGTTCGTATGTAGAACAAGTTAAGAAAATTAACAAAAAACATTAGAAAAACTGTGCAAGAGCAACAATTAAAATGGGCAATACATGGTTTGCCGGGTCAGCTAGTATTAAATAAATGAAAAATCGTGTTAGGCAGAAGTACATGTAAAGTAAAGAAAACGATAATAGATAGCGGATCGAAAACACTATCATAAAAATATGACATTGAGTAGCTTTATCAGGAAACCATCTTTGCCATCTCCGTCATTAACCTGTCATCTTGAACCTGTCGGCACGTCACGGTTCATCCCGAAAAAGGCCTATTTCATCCTTCGTTGCCTCTAGAGAGTAGGCTCTCTAGCCTCTACCTCATGGCGTTCCAATTTCAAACGACCCACCACTCGAGTGCGAACTTGAGTGAGTTTTCGAGAGTTTATTCCCATTGTCATCATCGTCATCCCACGTCGCGTCGTCGTCGTTGTCGTCATTGTCGTCGTCTTCGACTCGCACGAGGATATGAAGTGGAACTGTTGCTTATCTTCATGACCGGGTTGGGGGGAAAGACAAAGTCAAATGGAAAGCCGGAAAAAAGAAGCACCCCTCACCGGATTGGTGTGAACGGTGCCGCGGCTAATCATACTTGAATCTTGAAGAGCGGATGGATCTTTCTTTACCTTTTTTGAAGGAGGGTATTCTTCATCATGAGTACGTATGTGTCGCGTGTAAGACCTTAAAGTCTACTGTTGTGTTCGATTGGGCTTTCGTCACTCGTCGTCGTCGTCGTCATCCCAGAGGACGGAATGGCTTTTTATCGTTTCACCTTGTTTGCGGGGATCCTTTCTGGAGCGCACCTGATAGCAGTTCCCTTGTCTTGGAAGCAGCCAAGTGAAAAGTTAAAGCCGCCTTCCCGGGACGGTAGAATCGAATTCCACGGAGATAATTTGAGGTTGGTCGGATCAAGATTTGAACCGAGGGGAGTCGTAAATCGAATTTCGTTTTAACACAATTTGAAGTGGGGTTTGTGAAAGTGGGATAGGTTTGATGGCGTTAAAAGAGACGCTTTTTTGTATCCATATACAACAGACAGAAATTTGTACTAATTTAATTGTGTTACGGCAAATATGAGTTCTCCTTCTTGTAGATTTGAATTTTCTCTGAATAGTTGATTGCTCGGCTTGGATATTCAGCGTGGCCATGCTGAGGTTAATGGGATCGATTTCCGGTTGGTCCAGGAACTTTTCTTTAAGAAAATTTTCTCTGACTTTCGTGGACACAAAGCACCTTCGTGCTCTGCTTAGGATTGGCTGTTAAGAAGTTCTAAGCAAAGTTCTAATTCAGCCGACTGTTAATCCTAATACGATTTAACATCAGTTCATTTCAATCTGCAATCTCCGTTAAGTTCAAACATTAGCTTAGTATATCCTAGCCTAGTTCATCATCCCACAGTTTTCACTTTATAAATTCATCTTTTCCCATATCCGAGACACCACGACTAGCTCTGACAGATTCCCTAAACCACAGGACCTTACACCAAAGAGCAACCTCTGGGAATATGACAGCCTTTTCGATAAAATCCCTCCGCCTTCTTTCCCGCCCAGATTGCAATCACTCTCCTCTCGGTACGCCGCGCCGTCGTCCTCGTCATCCTTGTAATCAGAAACCGAAGTTCATCAAAGCGTGCCAATCCGGGAATCTTTCGAATTCAGTTCACAGTCGTTCGATGAGGACGACGACGACGAGGACCGCAACCTTCACTAGGTACCTAGTACTAGTCACACACAGGCCCTCCTGACTCCTCGTATCGTAGCTCTCTGTGGGAAAATGTGCTTGAAAAAGAGAGAGGGGGTGGCCCACGCCGGTTGACACACGAGCTTTGCAAGATAAATTTATCTTGCCCGTAATCGTTTTCCGCTCCGTAATCGGATGTGGGTGTCTCCGTCCGTGTGTCTGGTAGCGGCGGCGGCTTCCAGCGATAAACGTTTTATGTAGGTACCTGCCTAACCCAACCCAACGACGACTGGCAGCTCTGAGGAATGTTTATTTCCAGCGGTGTGCTATCTAACAGCCAGCCGTATTCGTATTTCTTCTGGGTTTTTGAACGATTATCATCAATAAGTGAATTCAGAATGCTTACCGGAGCGTAGCGAGCGAACAAGGCGCGGTAGACTGCTGGTCTTGGATACCAGTGAATCTATTTTCAGGGAGCGATTGAAACTGCTTCCGAAGCGAGAAGTGCGTTGGCAAAAGGAAAATGTCTTTTTCAAGTCAATGTGTTATTCGGTTGCCAATCGTGTCCTAGAAGCTTAGAAATTATCTTATAGTATTAGGTATCAGACGGCTGACAACTAACTTCAACCTAGAGTTGCCTAGCCGGCTATCTTAACAGAAGTATATTACTTTGCCCATTACGTGATGCTGAAGTACTGATTGCACTCCTCACAAGAGCATGGATTTCGGCCTGAAAAAAGGTCTACCTACCAAGTGAGTAAGAATGATGTAGCCTTAGCTTACGAAATTAGGCATCAGCACCAGCTCGGCCTGGTTCTCCAGTTAGCCTAGTGGTTTAGGCTATGGATCGCCAATCCGGAGACGGCGGGTTTGATTCCCGTTTTCGACTCCCTGGGCATATTGTATCATTGTACTTGCCTCACAATATACAAACTCATGCAATGGCAAGCAAAGAAAGCCCTTCAATTAATAATTGTTGAAGTTGAAGAGAGGGAGGCCAAGTTCCAGTGGCCGTAGAGCGATAAAGAAGTAGTAAAAGCAACTTGTTTTCCAATACTGTGCTAATTCTAGCGCTAATCTTATAACAGGATTACTTACTGGTTATGGCTCTGTAAATTGTCGTTGGGATAGGATAATGACGGAGCGCATACATACCTGAAACCAAAAAAATAGGAAAATCTTGAGTAAGTTACGCATAAACTAAAAATTCAGATGCACGATCTGCTTAACCATATTAAATATGTTATGCAATTCAGTATCATAATTTCTATTTACATAACTCATTTGGGTATCATAATGGTCAATTTTTCCGAACTGGTCCATTATGCAACTGAAATGAGTTGTATAATGGTGTCAGGCCCAGCGAGCCAGCCGTAAAAAATACTAGCACCGGAAAATCAACAAGAGAAGAATGCGAACCGATACCAATGGCGACGACCACAGCGACGAAAAGGGACTTGCGATTGGAAACTCGGTACGTGGAACTGCAGATCTCCCAACTTCATCGGGAGCACCCGCATACTCGCCGATATACTGAAGGACCGCGGGTTCGGAATCGTAGCGCTGCAGGAGGTGTGTTGGACAGGACCTATGGTGCGAACGTTTAGAGGTAATCATACCATCTACCAGAGTTGCGGCAACCCACGTGAGCTGGGAACAGCTTTTATAGTGATGGGCGACATGCTGAGGCGCGTGATCGGTTGGTGGCCGATCGACGATAGAATGTGCAGGTTGAGGATCAAGGGCCGATTCTTCAACATCAGCATAGTTAACGTGCACAGTCCTCACTCCCGAAGCACTGTTGATGACAAAGACGCATTTTACGCGCAGCACGAACGCGAGTACGACCGCTGCCCAAACCATGACGTCAAGATCATCATAGAGGATCTAAACGCTCAGGTAGGCCAGGAGGAGGAATTCAAACCGACGATTGGAAAGTTCAGCGCCCATCAGCTGACGAACGAAAATGACCTACGCCTCATCGATTTCTCCGCCTCCAAGAACATGATCATTCGTAGCACTTTCTTCCAGCACAGCCTCCCGTATCGTTACACCTGGAGATCACCACAACAAACGGAATCTCAAATCGACCACGTTCTGATTGATGGACGGCACTTCTCCGACATTATCGACGTCAGGACCTATCGTGGCGCTAATATCGACTCTGATCACTACCTGGTGCTGGTTAAACTGCGCCCAAAACTCTCCGTTATTAACAATGTACAGTACCGGCGGCCGCCCCGGTACGATCAAGACCGACTGAAGCAACCGGATGTCGCCACCACATACGCGCAGAATCTCGAGGCAGCGTTGCCGGACGAGGGTGTGCTCGATGTGGCCCTTCTAGAGGACTGCTGGAGTACAATCAAAGCAGCCATTAACAATGCAGCCGAGAGCACTATCGGGTACGTAGAACGGAGTTGACGAAACGATTGGTTCGACGAGGAGTGCAGAACGGTTCTGGAGGAGAAGGATGCAGCGCGGGCGGTAATGCTGCAGCATGCAACCCGACAGATGTGGAGCGATACAGACAGAAGTGGAAGCAGCAGACCCGTCTCTTCCGGAAGAAAAAACGCTGCCTTGAAGAATCGGAGTGCGAGGAAATGGAACTGCTGTGCCGTTCACAAGAAACACGTAAATTCTACCAGAAGCTCAACGCATTCCGCAAAGGCTACGTGCCGCAAGCCGAAATCTGCAGGGATAAGGACGGGAGCCTTCTGACGGACAAACGTGAGGTGATCGAAAGGTGGAAGCAGCACTTCGACGAGCACCTGAATGGCGAAGAGAATGTTGGCAAGGAGGACCAAGGCAGCGAAGGAAATGACTATGTTGGTGCAGCAGAGGACGGGAACGAACCAACTCCCACGCTGAGGGAAGTTAAGGATGCCATCCACCAGCTCAAAAATAACAAAGCGGCTGGTAAGGACAGTATCGCAGCAGAACTCATCAAGATGGGCCCGGAAAAGTTGGCCACCTGTCTGCACCAGTTCGTAGTCAAGATCTGAGACACCGAACAGCTACTGGAGGAGTGGAAGGAAGGGATAATCTGTCCCATCCACAAGAAAGGCGACAAGTTAATGTGTGAGAACTTTTGAGCGATCACCATTTTGAATGCCGCCCACAAAGTGTATCCCAGATCATCTTCCGTCGTCTTTCACTTAAAGTAAATGAGTTCGTGGGAAGTTACCAAGCCGGTTTCATCGACGGCTGGTCGATAACGGACCAGATCTTCACCGTACGGCAAATTCTCCAGAAATGCCGTGAATACCAGGTCCCAACTCCTCATCTGTTCATCGACTTCAAAGCGGCATACGACAGTATCGACCGCACAGAACTATGGAAAATTATGGACGAGAACAGCTTTCCCGGGAAGCTTACCAGACTGATAAGAGCAACGATGGACGGTGTGCAGAACAGCGTAAAGATTTCGGGTGAACTATCCAGTTCATTCGAATCTCGACGAGCCGGAGGACCTGCAAGCACTCGGAGTTTTCGAGCGACGGGTGCTAAGGACGATCTTCGGCGGCGTGCAGGAGAACGGTGTTTGGCGGAGAAGGATGAACCACGAGCTCGCTGCACTTTACGGCGAACCCAGCATCCAGAAGGTGGCCAAAACCGGAAGGATACGGTGGGCAGGGCATGTTGCAAGAATGCCGGACAACAACCCTGCAAAGCTGGTGTTTGCAACTGATCCGGTTGGCACAAGAAGGCGTGGAGCGCAGAGAGCACGTTGGGCGGACCAGGTGGAGCGTGACCTGGCGAGCATAGGGCGCTACCGAGGATGGAGAGCGGCAGCCACAAACCGAGTATTGTGGTGAACTATTGTTGATTATGTCTTTTCTTAAATGTGATGTTGAACAAATAAATGTATGTATGTATGTATGTATGTATGTATGTATGTATGTATGTATGTATGTATGTATGTATGTATGTATGTATGTATGTATGTATGTATGCATCCAATGTAGCATGAATGCAGTGTGTGTGACGGCAGTATGCAACATTTGCAATGATTTGGAGCCCCTGAAACCAGAGATGTCAGATTATTTTTATCAAAATTCTGTATCAATACAGATTTTTCTGTATCGCCGTTTTTCAGGGTATAGCAGACACCGAGAGTCCTAGATTTCAAAAGAAACTAACAAGAATGTACTACTTTTTGACGGTTTCAAATTTTTACTGGTTTTTATTTTTCTAAAACATGTGTGAAAATGTACAAATTTTCATAAATTTGTTAAAGTTTAAGCAGAAATTTATAAAGTTCCCATTGAATTTATTGAAAATAACTTCAATTGCTTTCTGGAGAAATTTGTATCATACTTCAAAAATATGTATTTTTTCTGTACTCTGTATCTTGTCTGTATAGAAGGTTAAAAATCTGTATAATACCGAAAAATCTGTATATCTGACAACTCTGCGTGAAACACCCCGAGACCTCTTGAAATACACCGGAGATACCCATTGTTCGGGACTGAGGCATGTTCAACCACCCTTAACTTCAACCCTGGATCAAATTTATCTCATGGGACCCCCAGCTCAACCACCCAAGGCTTGACAGGCTCCAATGTGGAGACACACTCTCTGAGAGGTTCCCATTACGCCTTTGATAGGCTCTATATTTGACGCCATATAGCTTTAAATGGTAAATCATCTGGCATCTCTGCCTCCCTTCTGGTGTTTCTTATAGACATCTTCCAGGTGTTATGGGAATCTTCCAGGAGTTCCTTGTAGGAAACCTTCAGTATTGTTGGGATTCCTTTTAGAGTTTCTTTTCAGAATCCTTTCTTTCTTATGTGAATCCTTCAGGAGTTCTTGGAGAAATCCCGAGATCGAATTCCTGGATGCCAAACTAAATCCTTGATACCTAAAGGAGCTCTTTTCTGAAAGATTACTCTGATGGTGAATATTAAATGGCATTTTTCGAAAGTAGTCTAAAACATTTACTTCAAATACTCGAAAAAGAGCGTTTTTCTTGAAGAACTGGTCTAGCCGCAAAAGTTTTTCATAAACCATTTTCTCATATTCAACTTCTAAAATGAGGTGTAGGTGGTCGAATTTAGATATGGCCGGGGTTCTGCTAAACCGAACTAAGCGCCAAAAAGATAATTCCGAGATAATTAAGCTGAAAGTTCAACCACTCACAAATAAACAACCGCGAAGATTATTTGAAACTTTTCCGCACACATGTAATTTACAAGCCTACATTAACCATCAGAAACGAAGAATGCATGTAAATTATTTGGAATCATTGATATAATTACATTTTATTTCTTGGTATTTTGCACTCAGTTCACTCTGGCTGATTAAAAACATTAGAAAATGGTTTATAGTTCAGTTTGGCTGAATGTATTTTTTTGTTTCAGATAAAACCAGTTGGATAGTGAAAAAAATCTCGATCTTTCATCGTCTATCAAGTTGAAATCGATATCACTCACAATTATTAACATGAATCAAAGAGGACGCGTATAGTATGGTAGCACGAAGGTCTCAAAATAGTTTGAAATATAAACGGCGGAAGCCCTCCCAGCTCAGCCCTTCCCACTCATGCTTTTTCTTCATAGCGGTGCATGTGGAGGCACAGAGCAAGAGCGATTATGTCAAACGATGTCCTTGCATGCCCTGAGGTCCTGAGATGTGAATGTGGAGCAATTCGTGTACTTCAAATTTATGCTGGTCGAAGAAAACCATGAAATAGTTCTGCCAAAGTGCACTAAGTACAAAAAAGTTTTCAAAAATATGAAAGAGATTCGAACTTGGATCATCTGAGTGAAAATCAAGCGCGTTACCTCTAGGTCATATTACCTTGCTGAAGGTCAGTCGTTAAGTCTGAATCAAGTTCTAAACATTCTTCTCAACGAAGGTTTTCGTGAAAACGCCATTTTTCGATCAGCCAAAGCGAACCAAGTGTTTGCATTTTTTTAAACTTTATTATTCTAATTAGGCTTGTTGTTCAATGACGGCTCCTGTGTTAAATTACCAGTATGAGGTGTATCGACATAACGCTGGTATTAAAAACCAGTTGTTTTTTTTATTGTTGAGAATAAATTGATTCAAAAATGCTGTGGACTTGGTTCGGTCTGGCTGAATGTGATTTGGAAAAATGGTAATCAGCGCCATCGAAACATAATTGGTTCCTCCAACACCCATATTTCTAATAACGTGTTCATTTCTCTCACACATTGTTTCTATGAGTCGGTTAGAAGTTAGAAATCTGACGGCGATGAGGAGAACTTGAAATGTTCATCACCTGGACCAAAACTAAAATATTTCACTGATTCTATCGGATGGTTTACAGTTCACTCTGGTTGGATGCAAAATAATGTTTTGTATGTTTTGCCAAACAGAAATTCTGAATTTACTCCACGAAGAGCTGTCAGAATTACTGGATTTTTACATGGAAGGAAGATCATCATTTTCTTCGCCCAATGGTCAAGAAAACTCAATTTTTCAAAAAATGGTCTTTGGTTCGGTTTAGCAGAACCCCGACCATATGTCGAAATAACATTTTAAGCATTGAAACAGAGTCGTCTGCTGCATATTGACAACAGGTATAAGTTTGATAAGAGTGAAAATGTAGCTGAGTAATGATAATTCAGTGGATATTCAAATTATCACAAAAGTCGAAGCGTTAATGAGAAACCCAATTGTCAATATTTCTTCAAAACTCCATCAATGACTTTGCCTCTAGTTGTATCTTAATTTACGCTCTCATCAAAACTCTAGTTTAAAGCAGAACCCGTTTCCAAAAAGAATAAAGCGCTAGCACCAGAACTTCTTGCCCTTGATCGTAATCATCCTCATCTTGCATTCACCAGCGGTACTCTTATCTTTAACCCGGTAAGTCACACCATCGCATCGGGTGTCCGTCCCTGCTGTCCTGGGGGTGACAACAATGTTTCCCGGCATCCGGCAATAAAATCCGTTGAGGGTCGTCTGCTTCCTTCGTGATGCTTCGACCACGTGTCCCCTCAACTAGTCGTTTTCATCGTCTGTCTCACTACTGACACTGCGGTATCGCACTTGGCCATGTGCCTTCTAGCTCTCCAAGGTGCAAAAGTGTTTAGAATCCTTTCCCACACTCTAGCTGTCAACTCGAGAGCCACCCACCCACGCCAACGCCACGCTACAGGAAGATGATAAGGAACAATACTTTAAGATTTCACTTTCCATGGGTGCAGAGATCTGGGTCGAACGGACCCGACCATTTGTTGCTTCCATTGTCTCTTCCGGTGCGGTGGCGGCAGACCCTCATTCATTTAGTGGAGTTAGCCTGCCTGCCAGCCTTTTAACAAGGTTAAGGATCTGGGCTGGGTTGGGCGTTAATAAAGAGTTTTCTTTATTGGACGATTCCGGAATCTTCATCTGGGTCGGAAATTGATGCTAATCTTTGAGCTCGTGATAAGAGGGTTGAAAATGAGACTCCTCTTGAGATGGAATGACTGTTTGTTGAAGTTCAGAATAATGTAGTTGTAGCATCGAGCTAACCGTCTAGTAAAATTCCACATCGAATGCCCTTGGCAAATCTTTGTGCTCCCACATGCAATCAATTCCAGTCTGGGAAATCAGAGTCCCCTCTCTGGAGGAAGACAGAATTGGCTTTTTTACATAAGCACTGACTGTTTGCAACCGTGACATGGACGTTAGTTACCTACCACTGCACTGCCACCCACCGAAGCATTCCGTCTTTTTGTCACAAACAATAACAAAATTGCATCGCATTGTTGGGCGAATAGTGTGGAGTTCATGGAAGAATTCTTGAAAGAATCATCGGAGAAATTACAGGAGGAACTTTCGGGGGAATTCCTTCAGGAATATCCGAAGGAACTTTTGGAGGAATCGCAGGATGAATCTCCTAAGGAATCCATGGAGAATTCTTTGTGGAATTGCCTGAGGAATTCCTCGAGGAATTCTTGGAGGTTTCCCAGGAAGAACTCCTGGAGGAATTAAAGGACTTTGTGGAGGAATCTAAGGAAGAATTTCTTGAGGAATCCCATGAGGAGTTTTTCAAGGAATCCCGGAAGAATCCCAGAACGAATTCCTGGGAAAATTTAAGAAGTAACTCCTAGCAGAATACTGTAGAGAGCAGGGATGCCAGATGATTATTTTAATCTGTATTGCTCTTTCCAAAAACCTGTATCTAAGGGTATGCGGTATGGGATTTTTTCAAAGCGAAACGAAACGAAACGATATGTGAAATTTCTGATGCAATGCGGTACGAAACGAAACGAAATTCAAAAATGTTTCGTGAGATCGACACGAAATCCGAATTCACTCGGTATTTTTCGAAACGAAACGAAATTTTCGAAAAAGTTCCGCGGAATTTTGCACTTATATATCAAATTGACCAGGAAATGGATGCTGCGTGTTTGCATTTTTTTTCTAGCGGTGACTTGGCGGTGTTTCCGTTTAGTCTCGTCTTCAAGACTTCATTTGCTACAGCTCAATTAGGTTTGTTGCTGGGGCTGCCGTTTTTCTACCGTTTCTCACATCAAACCCGACATTGGATTTGTGTTCGGTAAGCTTAAATGCTAAAATAATAACATACACATGAAAAATAGAACTACTCACAAATTCGGTGATCTAATGTTTCCTAATAATCCTCCTCACAAAACTAACAATTGAATTCCTATTAGCATGCATCTTATGCAGAATGAATGACTAGAGGTGTTCAAATATAATTTGAAATGTCTAAACATGTCAGATAAGTACCCAACTTTGCGTGACAAGGGTGGAGAACCATTTGGGCTCTGGACCGATTCTGACCACTGAGCTGTAAGTCAGCCAATATTGTAGCAATTTACTTGGAGTTTTGCACATCTAACTGCGTAAAAAAATCAAGTCATTTGGTTCAAAATTGACTGAGTTAGAACGCAAAATGCCCAAATGATCTCAGATATTTTTTTTAAATTTTTAGCAACACATATTGAATATTTCAAAATTTACACCAATAACCGAATAAGATTACTCCAATTGCTTAAGATCACACCAATGCGTTGCATCATTGTGATGATGCTATAAGATGCTTGAACTACAAATAAGCCACAATCTTCAAACCAATCGACTAGATGTGCCTGGTTCAATGCAATCCCAAAAGAAAAAAAAAATTCCAGAATTATCCCCTGAAGAAGACTATAATACGAGTCGAAACGTTGGGAAATAGGGAATCACGCCACTTGGGCGGTGGCTTCTATATTCGTCTGTTTTCCACTATAACTCAGTCAAATTTGAACCAATTGACACAACTTTTGGAATGTGGTGAGATAGGTATAGTATCTACCCGTGTACAACATTTCAAGTCAATCGGTTCAAAATTGACTGAGTTATAGTGGAAAACAGACGAATATAGAAGCCACGGCCCAAGTGGCACGATACCCTATCTAAAACTTTCATTTAACTCCCCAAGACTGCAGTGCCAGAATTAGTAGCTCTGTGAGATGATCTAATATCGATTGTTTATCAGAAACATGAAGCATATGATGTGGAAACATCAACTACTAGATGCAAGGGGCTTTGACACTTGAGTTTGGGTGAAAAAACTAGGCAACCATGTGCATTTGACCTGCAAAATGAAAACAAACAGTTGGTTGTCTTGGTAGTTGCCAAGCAAAATCTGAATCATCAAGCAGTGGCACTTCGGGGCACACTGAGGCACAATTCAATACCCGGTGGCACACTGAAAATAATTGGTGCAAGTAAAGATGTGCTCAGCGACTCCCCCTTGACTAGATGTTTACCAATGAAGCTAGAGAAAGCTTGAAATCTACAACTTTAAAATAAATGATAGATGATTGAATTTATCAGAAAATACCCTACAGAAACTTCTACAGGATTTCTTATTAACGAAAGAAATAAGAGCTTAACCGTGAATAGCGTTTCGTCATACACAGGCCCGGATCAAGGATTGCCCGAGGCCCGAGTGGATGCGAAGGTCCCTTGGTGATGAGCATACCAAAATTTCTCTGTTTTCAAACAGTATTTGAGCAATATGCAACATAAAGTGGATGTATAATAACCAAAAAATGTCTTTGTAGGGGGGCCTTAAATGTGGGGGCCCGGAGCCCGAATAACCACCCCCGTACATCCAGCCCTGGTCATGCAGATGTAATGGTAAATCCTTTTCAAGAGTTCCACTAAAAATTTTAACTATTTCAAAAAGGGCATTTACACAATGAACTTGTTTTTGAAATGTATTAGACATTCCGCGGAATTCCGTTTAATTTCGTCAAAATCTATTTTTTGAAGGCGAAATTTTTAGAATCTGACGAAACGAAACGAAATTCAAAATCATAAATTTCGCCTGATTGAATTCCGTGGAAATCCGCGGAATTTCGTTTCGAGGTGTATTTGGCGAAACTTTTCGGTATACCGCATACCCTTACCTGTATCCCATACAAAATTTGGGTGGACAAATTGTATCCCATACAAAAATAAAATAGCCCCTCTAGCTCAAAAATGTGTATTTCATGTAAAACGATATCTGTACGGATGTTCATAAATCTGTATAATACAGATAAATATGTATATGTGGCATCTCTGATGAAGATCCTGAATGAATCTCAGAAGGGGTTTCTAATGGATTTTTTTATCGATTTTTTTACGAAAATCGCAGAAGACACTCCTGGAGGAATATCAGCAGATCCTAGTTGGAGTACTTGACGAATCCAGAATTGCTGGATGAACCCAAAATTGAAATAAAAAAAAGCAACTTTTGGAAATTGTACCCGAAGGAACCTCAGATTAAACTCCTAAAGTTTATTAAGAAATCCTAGAAGAATCTCTGGAGAAATCCAAGAAGAAACTCCTAGAGGAATCCAAGAGAAAATTTCACAGACAATTCTATAAATGAACTCCTAGAGGTAACCTAGCAGGAACTCGTGAATGAATCTCAGAAAGGATCTCGCAAGAAACTCATGGATGAATCCAGGAAGTAACTCCTGGAGGCACAGAAGGATTCCCAACAGGAAATTCTAAAGGATTCGCGGAGAAATTCCTAGAGGAAGCTCAAAAATAAAAACTCCAGTAGGTGGAGGAGCTGTAAAAAGAGCTCCTGAAGGATGCATTACGCATGGAATTGCAAATAAAACGCATAGAATTGCCAGATAAAACTTCTGGAAGAATCCCAGCAGGAAGGTCTGGAGGAATTCCGGAAAAAATACATGTATTGAAAAATCCCTGCAGAAACTCTTGGAGGTTGCCAGAAAGTGCCCTTGGAGAATTTTCATAAGGAACTCCTTGATGAATTCCCTAATGAACTTCTTAAGGAATCCAGAGTAAAATAGCTCAATAATAGCATATTTTGATACGGAGATCAAAAAGTCATATTTGTTTGTTTGAGATAAAAGGTAAAAGTACTGAAAAAATATCTCAATTTTACTCCTGGAACATCATCATCATAGCACATTTAGCTCTTTGTAAGATCTAACCAATAGCAGGGAGCTATTTTATTGATCTTCGAATATCAAATTTTGCTATTGGTTAGATGGTTCAAGAACAATTTTTTGCTATTATTTTCAGTACTTTTACCTCTTATCTCAAACAAACCAATATCACATTTTGATCGTCAGTACTTGACCTCTGCTCGGGAACTCATGAACAATTTCCGAAGGAACTCCTGCAGATATCTTAGATGAAGCTTTTGATGGTTTGTCAGAAAAACCTCCTGTAGGAATTTCCGTATTAACTCGTGGGAGTATTCTCTAAAAATAACAAAGCCTGTAAACCCAGGCCTGTGCACATGAAGGGCGGCAAGGGAGGGGTTTAACCCCCAAAACCCCTCCCTTCCCAAGTAACAATTCCATCGCTGATTGATTTTGTTTGATTTTTATTAATGTTTTATTACAGCAATAATTAAAACTCACAGTTTTATGACTGCTTTTATGAAAACCATTAATAAAATGTTTTATAGTATACTTTGAGATATCCATAAAGACAGATTTTAAGAGTAAACAAAACTTTCCGATATATAAACCTTCTGGCAATCATTATGACCGCAATAAAACTGTTAAAACTCTCAACAGATGGCGATCCGTTCGATTAGTAACGACATCTGTTGGTGGAAAAGCAGAAACTACGACACTGCTAGGTTTATTGCGGTCATCGTAAAAGTAAACTAGCTTTCGTTTTATTTTCGTCGCCATATTGAAGAATTAGCTAACGTGAATGAAAAATAGTTAATTTTGCCTAAATTAGCAATGAATTGGTAGTTTGCATCCATTTCCATAACATGCTCACATGAATAAACTCTCTGCTGAGTTTTCTTGTGATTCGGGATAGTTTTACTAAACTCACAAATTGATTTATTTTATTCCAAGATGATAATATTCACTATTTTCGAAGCGCATTAATTTTATGATTCTGCAACCCCAATATTCACGGTAAATTCGAATGCGCATAAGCCTACCAGCACAATAGCTACTAAAATACTACTTTGAAATAATCGCTTTCTACTTACGAATGATGTATCCTCCTGAACTTTACGTGCCATCGAAGAAGCTTCTTTGCAGCTGTCATAGTTTTTGTTGAAAAAAAAACAACAACAATCGAGAATGGGAAATATTTCAACTAGGTTTAAAAACGGGTTTATTGCTACTCTTAATGCGGTTTGCAAAACCTCTCCGAGAGTGGTCCACTTAGCCGGAAGATGCTCTTAAAGAGGTTATCAAGAGGTTTTGATGTATGATTCAGTTTTATTGCAAGTTTTATAAAATTAGTCATGAAGATTGAAGATCTCTTGTAGAGCCAAACAAAACTTAAAATGTTTCTTGGGTTGTGCTAATCACATATCGGCATTCGTTTTAAAAAACAGTGTTGCTCTCCGCATTCAGTTTTCAAGTCACGGCATCTGATCCAGTAGTCCATTCCGGCGACAGCTGACGGCGCAGTCCCTGTAATGGTTCCAAAATTGGGAATAGATTTCGGAAGCAACTTCATCTAGTACAAATTCAACAGTATCCGCGGGATGTTGTATACATCTCGTACAGTACCCGAGCAGCGTGAACCTTTCGGGTCATTGCAATGTCGCTTTTCCTCGTGGAATAATTGGTCAGGGCTTCTATCTCACAAGAAAAGTGACACATCGTTCGATCAACAGTGAACATCATCGTTGATCATCAAGTTGATCGAGTCCAGCAGTACCAGAACATCGAGCAGATTGTAACCTCTTGCGTTGGTTTGCCAGCTGCCCCATTCAACGACCCATGCGTTGAAATCGCCGCCCATATCAGGGTGCATTCCCAAGTAACAAAAATAATTTTATAATGCTTTTTCAACACCTTTTCTTTAAAACCAAGTATATAAACCAAATTACTCTACATAACTATGTCAAAACAATGATAAACCCGCCATAAGACGAAAGACGCCCATCCTAAGATAGTGTTAGAGAACTGTTGTACTTCTTGGCGAATTGGTATTCATTTCAAGACACGAGAGCATTCATAAGTTTTCTCAACATAGCTTCCGATGAAATCCACGAAGACGTCATAAATTTTGCTGGTTTTAATCAACATCACCATAAGATCGTCTTGAATTCCTTTCAACTCAAGCAAGAATTAAAAGCGTAAATCGACGTCCCATACCCAAATCATCTTTCTTTTGGATACTGAAAGAAGAAATTTGGCAATGCACCGCTTCAGGGTCGGGTTGCGGGACGGATGCATTAGTGGATCGACGACTTTTGGAATCTGATGAAGTTTTTTTTGTTTAATTTACCAAACTCTTCTTACTCGAGAACAGTTAATCTTGCTCAAGAACGACTAAAAATTAAAGATAACTCCGAAAGCCTCTTAAAACTGACTTTAAGGTCAATAGTTCTTATTGTGTCTGTGGTTTTATGCACTGATTCGCAAGTATTCTTGGAGATTGTTTTAAAACCACAAATTGATGAAGAAAAGTTGTATTGCGACATTTGCACCCGAATTTCGCACATGACTTCGCAGTGGCTGGCATACACAAGTTCGGTTGAGTTCATGCCAGGGGCGTCGGATGCACAACAGGTATATAAAATAAGTTTGATTAATGTGAAATTTCGCTGGGAAATGATGATTGAATGGATTCTCAAATTATCACAGTAGTCTAAACATTAATGAGAAACCCAATACTCAGCAGAAACAATGATAAGAATAATTATAATATGCAATTCTATAGAAACGGCGATACGGCATGTTATATTGAAAAAAAAAAATAAACTGAACTAGGAACACTGGGTGGTAGGGACGGGAAAAGAAAACAGAAATAAATAAGCAGTCAAGCAATGTAAACGCGTGCGTTTTGATGGAATTCGTTTCCAAATTCCGAAGCCCTAAATGTAAAATTTGGCAACGAGGATGGTTGCAAAAGTGTTCTGAAATAGGGTCCACGAGTTGTTGATTAAGTTCTGTCGGAAAAGACTGCGAAAATTGCATTCGGAAGAAAATGCGAGATATGTGAACAGTATTTGGGGGAGGAAAAGTGCCCGAAGAAATGGTGGAGGAATAACACGAATGACGAACTGCACGAATTAGACTGTGAATAAATTGGAGATGTGAGTAGAGACATTATCGCTGTAAATAATGCGTTCAAAACAAAACAAAAAGGAAACATTTTTTGAAGTGCGCGAAACCTGCATAGTTCAGTCCGTCGGAAGAAGACCCGCTGAATCACGAAGAAGATTCCTTCGACGATGAGGAGCTAAGCGTCAGTTATGTCTTCGCGGTAACGCCGAACGGCAGCGATAACGTTTCTTGCAAGCTTGGAAGAATCAAGCTAACGTGGATGATGGACTCAGGAGCGTGTGTCAACGCTATCAGTCAGTCTACGTGGGAGTATCTGAAGATCCAAAAAGAAAAGGTGCAATATCAAACAAACAAAGTCAAGAGAAGGCCACTGGCATACAGAAATTGCCAGCTCAATGTACTGAGTAGTGGGTATGTTTGTGGCTGACATTGCGACAAAGCAGTCGACTCTCAGTGATAAGATCTTCGTAGTGAAGGAACCAGGTTCAAATCTACTGGGTTGCAAAGTAGCTACAGTTGGAACCAGCTCGTTGAGCAACAACCTCCACCCAACCAACGAATTCGATTCGCTAGTTGGGTGAAGTGACAGCAGCACAAGGGGCGTGCGCATTGTTTTTTCTTAAATCATGTTTAGGTAGGAAGCAAGAAGGAAAAATTTTCAATTTGTTTCACATTTAGAGCAAAACTGATACGTTTTGCAAGATACATATATGGCCAATGCGAGAAATAATTATTTTTACCCATTTTCAGTCGGTGATGTGAAAATATAGATGTTTATGAAACCACCCGGACCAAAAGCAAGCACAAAACACTTTCAATGATCGATAAAATAAAGATTGTCGATGTTTTGCATTTGTTTCGAAGTAATGGACTACCCGCTTTGCGCGCAGCCACAGTTGATCAGCAGGAGTAAATCAATTTAATTTTGTATGGCGAAATGCATCTAAACTTGAATTACTTGAAATACAAAGCTTTTCCCGCAAAAATATTTGGTAGGCTTAATAATGGTCACCATTGTGCACAACCACTACCAAATATTTTTTCGAATAATGTGTTCCACTTTGAAGAATTTGCCTTTAGATGGTATTCGCCATACAATATTTTTGCGATTTACTTTTAGCGATTTTTCGCGCATAGAAGCTAGCGCCACATTGGTCGATGCGGAGAGTAGGAAAACAGCCGATGCAGGTAATTAATTATACATATTCTTTTTTTTAAGAAATATGAAATAGAAATTCTTCTCGATTATCAGTAAAGTTTAAGAATCCAAAAACTCATTAGTTCTCCCCTCTCAATTACAGATTGGTTGTCATTTTCAGTTTGACATTGAATTATGACATCCAGGTACTTTTTAGTTGGCTGACAGCTCAACTAACGGGGCCCCAACTAAAAAGCCACCCAACTATTAAGCCCCCAACCAGCGAGTCATGACTGTACCAGATTGGGAATCCTGAAGAATGATACTTTTATATGTTCAGAATCTTAAAGAAGTTGTAGTGACGGTTCAGATCGACCGTATCCCAATTCCTCTTCAACAACAGTTCGAGAAGGTGATAACCAGACTGCTGGAGGAGGGCGTCATCAAGAGTACTCGACGAGATTCTCCGTGGATTCTCACGTGTTGTGGTTAGACCAAAGCAAGGCAGCAACAACGATGTTGTGTATGCATGTGCACGTCAACGGAATAGCCAACATCGCCGATCCGTTGTCAATGCTACCTCATTTCCGAAAATGTTCAACTTTTATGATCAAGATAGCAAAGCAATGCTGCTCAGTATTCTTGAGTCCGCTAAGCCTACAGGAATCTCCGTGAAAGATATTATGAAGAAAACCTTGAACGATTCCGGAATGGTAAAATTGAAGGAGGTGGTAAACACCGGTCGATGAGACGAGAAGGATAAAAGTTTCTGCTCCCTCACATCGGCCATCCTGGAATCGAGCAAACCAACCAACGTCTTCGCAGCAAGGTTTGGCGGCCGAAAGTCGGTAGAGATGCCAAAAAACGGTGAAATCATGTTTCGATTGTCAGTTGGTAAGTTCGATGGTACCTCCAAAGCCGAATAAGGGAATTACAACATCAACCATGGCATACATTATCCATGGATATGCTAGATCCGCTATCTTCTAATGAGTCGATTCTAGTACTCATTGACTTGCAGAGCCGGTTTCGCCCCACAGAGATGATGCTGACCACTACTAATAGGGACATAATCGACCAGTTGAGGCGTACGTTTTATAGGATGGGCATACCGGCAGTGTTAATTTCTCATAATGCGAAAAATTTCTCGAGTAATCATATAAAAGATTTTTGAAGGGAGCTGGGCATCAAGCTCGAACATACTACCATATACTGGCCCCAAGTTAACGAGGAAGTTGAGGGACAGAATCGCTCAATTCTGAAAATCATTGGAGTCAATGGCAGGGCTTTAAAAGCCGTTTTGGATGAAGCGAACTAAGTCTACTCGTAATTCAACATCCTGCAACCATTGGCTTAAATAGGAAGTGGCCAGAGGGCCTGGCACCCTCCAGCATAATCAATTTCGCAAAAAAAATCACGTGATTCTGGCGATAAGTATTTTTGTAGTATCAAAAATCTATATCGACAAATTCTTCAACTACAGTCAGCACCCATGTGCCAACGAACGATAATGCTCATAACGCGTTACCAACAATTATAATCAGTGACTTGTGGTGTTTGCTAGTGCAAAGGGATAGCAATCAGCAGTATCTAATTCACACGTAAGAATATCCGAAAACACACCCGGCAACGCTAGGACATTCTTCGGGCGTCATAGATGTGAGGTCCTACAGAAGTCTAAACATTGACTCGGATCATTATCTTGTGGTCGCCAAAAATCCGGGAACGATTATCCAACGTCTAAGCTATCGAACCATGCATTTCAATATCTCAGAGCTTATCAGCCAAAGGGAGTACAAACGTTACCATCATAATCTACACAAGAGACACATGAGAGATCAACGGACCTGACGACGCCAACAGTTTATCGGAGTTTATACTAACAGTGCCAACGCAACGAGTTGCGAACGAAAACTCGGCTCAGCAGAAAGCGTTATAAGGTGCCAAGGGCAGATAAAAACGTCAGTGCGTAAAGAGTGTGGTGGCTGAAGCGCAGAAAAGCAAGGATCGGAACGGAGGTTTTGTACACCTGCCAATGGCAGAAAGGCATTCCAAAAGAAGAGGCATTCCAGTCGGTCCTATATGAAGTCATAAGAACACAAGAACACAGTGTGAAATCTTCTGAGCCACTTTCAAGTCGCCACCGAGAGAGTGTAGAGTTTTTGGAATCTGCCACAATCGGTGTCAAGTGAAGTTTATCTTCTTGACTCACCAAGTCTAAGGCCGCCGGCAAATTCTGTTTTCAACAAGCAACTGGAAAGGGTCCAGAAGAAACACGTCAGCCCAACCTGCTCGATTGAGCCACGGCACTCAGCGAGATCTGTTTAACCATGCAGGGAACAGATCTTGTACTAGGATCTTAAGAACGCTGAAATGGATTCAGTGACCCACTGTTATTTTTGTACTTCATATTCCCAATTTATTATGTTCATGAGAGGAATAACCGTGATGAAAAACTCGTAAAATCATCAAATGCCACATTCCCCCCAACATTATTTAACATCAATAACTCCATAAAAATGTAAAAACTCCCGTTCGCATCCTCCCCTGTCAATCATCTCACTTCAAAGAATCGAGCAATGCACCAAGCACCCACTAACAGCAAATGCAAGCATCGTATCGAAATGCAAATTGCTTGTAAGAAAAATATTAGCTTAAAATTGCATAATCATGCAGCTCGCATCCTTCTCAGTAGTCGCCAACGCCATCCTCATCATCGCATCGTCGTCATCGTCGTCGTCGTCGTCGGTGAGCCATTTGTTTCCATTATTGTTGGTCTTGGAAGGAAAATGCAGTCACTGTGCAGCAGTGCAACTTACACCCTTACACCAATCCAGCCGAGCCGGGTGCTTTCGTTTCCCGTTCGAGAGGGCGCTGTGTTTGAAGTGCATCATTGAAGTGTGCTGTGGTGCATGCACTACTGCACCAGCCAGCGCAGCGCCACCCTGAGTAGTGGAGGCGGTGCGGTGGTAGTTGCGGTGGATGGTGCAGTCTCAGTAGCAGTTCCGAGGGTAAGTAGGGTAACCAATATAATTTGGACCCCCATATATTTTGGACCCCCTTTGTCCTATTATCACAACTTACACAGGTTTAATGATGAGATGACGGAAATTTTTAGAATCATTCGCTAAATAAGATCGCTCTGCACGGGCAGCAATCATTTCCTCACTGGAAATATCCTTATTTGCCTTGAAATTAATTTTTGCCAATCTCGTCATCCGTACGAGTGTCGCATCATGTTTACAAAAAGAGAATGCGGTGCTGAGGAAACTTGCAGATGTAAACAAAAACGTTTATCATTCTAGCGCATTAATTTCGCAAAGTTCGTCTAATCAGCCTTTGTCAATCAAGTAATTAGGATGTGATCCAACATATTCAAGCGGCAAATTCTTCCAAAACAGTTTCAAACGAGTTTAAACACCGGGTGTCCAAAATATATACTGAAGAGGGTCCAAAATATATTGGAGTGTCCAAAACAGTGAAAACTGATGCTTCAAAAATCAGTTATTTTCATCAAATTTTCAGCCAGAAATGACCTTGTGGGTATTTTTAACGGACAGTGGAGGCTTTTACGAACATACTAACATCATCATTATGTGTGAATACCCTCTGAATCTGTTTGATTTTGAATTAAATTCAAACCAATGTCCTCTAGGGGTCCAAAATTCAACCGTTACCCTAGTTGGTAGTAGCAATTGTGGGAAATGATTCGTTCCTTCCGAGAGGTGGTGATGGCAAGCTTTTCCTTTGCGTTGCAGCTGGGTGAAAAATATGCAAATTTTTGAATCCTTCCTGTGTTATCAGACTCGTGATTGTTATCATTACTCTGGATTGGGTGCAGTGCACTGCACTTCCTGTGGGGGTTTCGCCGTGATTTAATGATGGTATGACGAACAATCAGAAATGGATTACCCTTCGTGAAAAGTTTGGCATTTTCCAGGGATTTTTTCTAAACCAAAGTTGATGGATCGATTGATAGAGTGAAATGCGTAACTGACGTAAGAAAATCGATTACTTTGTACCGTACTTTCGTGCTGTGAAGACAACAACATTCGGGAGGGGGCCCGATCAGAAAGGCATAACAAAAATGTAACAAAATTATATCAACGGTTGATATATATATCAACGTTTGTTATATTTAGATATATTTGACAGATTTGATCTGAAAACCTGATATAATTATATCAGAATTATAACAAGATCAGTTATAATCAAAATAAATTCATGTTGATCATCTTTATATCAACATTATAACAAACTCAGTTATAGTTTTGGAAATGAAGTGTATGTCAAATGAATATGTTACAGGTGGTGTTTGGTGCGCAATTTCGCCGCTCTGTGGTGTACAGCCATACTCTTCACTCCCATACTAATTCTTCGTCTTGACGTAACGTCCCCACTGGGTCAAATCCAGCTTCTCAGCTTTTCAAAATTACTCGTACGCTCCCATTTGACGACAAACATGCCTATAGGGGTTATCTGCAGATGAGAGACTCTCTTTAAGTCTCCTCTATTTTGATTACAACGTACTTGTATTTATGAATTTGGATTTTTCTCATGTCAGAAGGTAGATAAAGCAACCCTTTTTTGATCTACACATAACAAATTGTAAAAATGTGACATCGTGATAATTTAATGAGAATCAGAACAAAGAGAGCCTCTCTTTTGCAGATTGGACCTTTAGGCATGTTTGTCGTCAATTTTTGTCAAATACCAACATGTTTTGGTATTCCAAGGTGATTTGTAAACCAAACGTGGTTCCCATGCCGAAATTATTGCAAAATATTCGCGTAAGTGGTTGCACGAGCTGATTTTCGATCTATGTAAGTCTTACTCACTCGTTGAGCGCCACGGATTTGGTCTATTAGGGTTACACATATATTAGTGCTAAAAAAATTAAGCGTGCTCCACTGATATTGGCTACCTTTATTCAGGACACGAGTGCTACTAGTAGTACTAGAGTATCTAGACACATCTCAAACAATTATATGCAGCTACAGCAGCGTTTAATATTAATTCCAATCTATATGATAAGTGAGGCATCAAAAGGGATTTGAAAAGGATGATTTTCATCGAAACTGTCAACATTCCTGTAATAAGTTTTAAGTGTCACAATCCTCCACTGATCATGTTTGAATGATTTCGTTTAACATCCACTTACAATTTGAGAGCGGTATTCAAATAGGATTAAAGCAATGATACAAAATCTCTACTGAAATCAAACTGATGTAATAATTTTTGCAATCGTTTACCATTAGAAACTTTGATAGAGTAGTGTGCGGTGGTTCGGCAGCAGCAAAGCCATATTCGCATAAATGGGTGAGCTGGTTTCATGCTATTATTTTATCGTGAATGTTCGTTGTAAAATAACATGACTTAAATATATGCCATACAATTAACGTTCATAATAATTCAGTAGAAATACAGCTGCTGATCATCTGCAAACATGTAGATTAGCATGGTTCAAAAAATCGTTTTTGCTCCACACCGCTTATTCGATTTGTAACCAGAATCTATGTCTCCTCCCAAAATTTGAGCTAATTTGGTTGAAAATTGAGACTGCACAAGCCCTTCAAAGTTTATATGGGAATTACTACGGGAAAACGACGTTTTTCATTCAATCGACCGTAACATTTTCCCAACTGTCTAAGATGATTAATTGAACCCTGATACTCATAGGCAACTTTATTAGCTACAATTTTGCCGAAGACCGCTTTGAAATCGGACGGCTAATTAATTAGTTATCGATTTTCATCGAACTGGAGAAACTTTAACAGTGATCCTCCAGCTTCCCAGCAGGCAACATTGCTGCTGTATATGGGTCCAAAGATAGAACACAGAAATCATGGCTACTATGTTTCACTGCTTATTGCAGTGATGCCCATCAAATAGTTCAATCAGGGCGTCGCAACTGGTGATTTTTACGTGACTCCAATTTCATCATATTTCAACGACCCTGTTCCCCCAGTAAGCAGTGTGGAGCAAAAACGATTTTTTGAGCTAATATAGATATTACATACTTTCAAAGATGATGGAAGGCCGTTGGCACATAAGGCTAACAGCAATGGTTCTGAAACCGATCCTTGTAGCACTCCCGATGGAATACCGATCGGGCTAGAATGATTTGCTTTAACTTCCTCTATTTGAAAGCGGTTATTCAAATAGGATTTACTCAGTGACACAGAATCTCAACGGAAATCAAATAGATGTGATAATCTCTGCAGCAGTTCAAAATGAGAAACCCTGTTAAAAGCTTTTGAAAAACCAATCAATAGCAGAATATTATCGATATGTTGATGGACATCGTTATGCATATTGAGCAAATGCCAAGGCAAATACCGAAGTTCGAAGTTGGAATACTTAGTATTTAGTGAAGTACCTAGTAGCTTGGAATACTTGAGGAAATTGCTTGTTGTGAGTATTTTTGCTGAAAATAAAAACATTATATGAGATCACGAGGCAAAGCAAAACTCACAAAGTTGCTTTAGTATGTCAATTCTTGTACCATATAATGTTTAAATTGGGCTTTAAACACTTATTTTTTTATTTCACAAGCCACCTAAATCTGACAATCTCCAGGAATGCATACTAACGCCACGAAGTGATGTAATTTCCAATCACAAGACTACTGCATAACTTTGCTAGGCAGGAACTTCCTTTATGGTGAGAAACATTAGATAATTATCTCGCTAGCGCCAAAAAAAGGTGAAATTGTATACAGTTATGTTCCGACTTTATCACCCCCTCCACGCGTCAGACCTTCATTTTTTATTAATGCCCTGTTACATTTTAGGGAAAATCTCCTCCCTCTTCTTCAGGATGAAGTTTGTATGCGTGCTTTCCAACGTTCAAAATATTGAAAACGCATATAGATTTTTACAGTGTTTGAAAACATTTATGGAAAGGGGGTGATAAAATCGGAACATTACTGTACCACTCTTTTCAATGTCTGAGAGCCATTGACTATCTTTACCACTTTAAAGAAGATACGACATTTATTTCTGGTCTGAATCACGAGACAAAACATGCTAAAATGCAGAGCACATTCTTGAGTTACAATTGTAACTAAATTATATCCACTTTTGTTATTATATCCTAAGATGACGTAATTGCGATCAATTGTATCAAGAATACTTTTATGTGACGTCATAGTTTCCCTCGCCTGTGCGTTGGACAAACGAGTCTATTTATAGACCAGCCACCAAAACGAAGAACCACTTGATCTTAAACCTCCCCTCACTTCAAGTGCTGCAATGGCCTCATGGATAAAGACGCCGGATTGTAGTTGAAGGCTGGCGTCCTTGGTTCGATTCCCGTCTGGGTGTGGGGCAAGTTTTTTATACAAAAAACTTTTCGCTAAAAATAAATAACACTCTTAATAAAAATTAACCAAAAAATGAGTTAAAATTTACCCAACTCAATTTTTACCCAATATATTTATATCTAATTTATAACAACATGTGTTATAATTTTTCGATCATTCCAAGATTTATTATATCTCACGTTGTTATAAATTTGTTAAAATTGTATCAAGACCTGTTATAATTATGTTATGGCTGTAGCAATTTTTGATAAAATTTTTGTTATTTTAACACCTAACCGGCGAATTTTATAACTCATTCTGTTATGAAAATTTTTTGAAATAAATAACTCAATCAATTATAATTTTGTTATGCCTTTCTGATCGGGGGGGGGGTCTTTTTGGGGTCGATTAGAAGACACAACATTCTACATTCTGTGTCTTCTAATGTTGAAGTTTTTCTCAGTAAGTATCTCTCGTTTTAAGTGACAAACGACGGAAGACGATCTGCATCAGCCCTTTGCAGGCGGCATTCAAAATAGTGATCTTTAAAGATCCATTCTATTCTATTTCAAATGGTCGCCTCTCTTGTGAAAGGAGCAGATTGTCCCATCCTTCCAACTCATCCGGTACCTATTCAGTTTTCTAGATTAAGACTAACAGTGACTAGACTAACAGTGACTAACAGCCAACTAGATTAGAAGTTGGCAGGTGTCACCTTTTCTGGACCCATCTTGATGAGTTCAGCTGCGATATAATCCGATATAAGTTGCTTCGCTACCTTGGCCCTCAGCTCACATGTTCTCTACACCGTTGAGGTGCTCATCGAAGTGCTTCTTCCACCTTTCAATCACCTCACGTCCGTCCGTCAGGAAGCTCCCGTTGGTATTCCTGCATATTTCGGCTCGCGAAGCGGTTGTGGGATACTTTGAGCTTCCGGTAGCATTTCTGTGTTTGTTGAGATAGGCTCAGCAGTTCCATTTCCTCGTACACAGCTTCTGGCGTTTTCTGTTGAATTCGGAAATAGGCGAGTCTGCTGTTTCCACTTCTGTTTGTATAGTTACACGTTCTGCCGGGTTCCATGCTGCAGCATTACTTTGCACGTTTGCTCCATCGAACATGTAACACCTCTGAAATCCCCTGAGACTCCCTGAAACATCCCTGGAACGCCTCTGGGACTCCCTGAAACCGCCTGAAGCCCAATGAAATGCCTGAACGGTCCTGAGACCCCCTGAAATCGCCTGAAGCATCATGGAACGCTCTTGAACCAACCTCTACTATCTACAAAATACCTCTGGAACGACCTTGGGGCCCCTTTAAACCCTATGGAACGCCCCTGGGACCTCCTGAAGTACTATGGACCACCACTGAAACCTTGGGTAATGCCTCAAAATCCACCTGAAGCACCATGTTATACCCATGAACCTCCCGAATCCCCATGGAACACTATATTAATTTCTTTTTATTCGTGAACATTAGCTATTACTAATTCTTTACTACCATGGAACACTTTTGGAACTCCTGAAACCACAAAAAAAAATGCCAGAAACGTTCATGGCTAGCCCTTGTTCTTGGAAAGCGCATAAAACCCCAGGAGTGTTCCTGAAACCCTCCGAAGAAGAAACATGTGGAACGCCCTCAGGACCTCTTGACATCCCCTGAGCACTCCTTATATCCCTTTCAAATTCCAGGAACGTTCGTGGAACTCCCTGAAACGCCTTCAAAACCCCCTGAAACTCTGTCAAACACCAGGTTGTCCTCTAAACCCCTGAAGTTCCGTGAAAACTTATTTGAAACCCCCAGAAATCTGTGGAATGTCCCTGGGACCCCCCTAACCCCTTCGAACGGCATCAGGTCACCGGGCCGAAGAACGTTGGGCGAAAGTCCGTCAGGTTTTTTTCTGAGATCGTGAAGATACAACGATCCTCTATTTCTATAAAAAAGTTTACCATACCTTTCCATTAAAATGGGGCTTACTCAAAACTACTTTACTCAAAATTTCAACTTCGAGTTCTAAGATAATTTTTCAAGTACTTGACCAATTTCGAATCTTTTAATGTGCTTTTGCAGATATTTTTGTTGTCCAAATGTGTCCTCAACAAACTATTCGTTGAAGAATTCATTTTCATTATGCTCAAAAGCATGAGCATAGATGACCGTACAATTCGTAGTTGCTTCTCCGTGATTACCCAGTACAATAAAAATTGCACAAGGTACCAACACACGGAGTTTGAGAGTAGCTTACCGTTCTCAATGTGCACCTTCGAGAATTTCCAGCTTTATTGAGTCAATAATGGCACCGGCCACGACCTAACGGTTATCGAAAGAAGGGAAGGAATGTTAGTGTGACGTGCGTTGCTGTCACAGAAGAGTCACGGTGGCGCAGGTTTTGTTGCGCAAAAGTCGCTGTGGCGAACTTCTAACAAATAAATTCTTACTTACTATGAGTTCAAAACTGGCGACCAGAATATCCAATATGGCGGTCTAAAATCAAATATGGCGAACTAAAATTTAAGATGGCAGCTATTCAATTGTCTTTTAGGTTTTAAAATCATTTAATATGGGTATATTTGATATGCAGAAGATGACCGGAGTTCAAAAATGGCCACCAGAATATCCAAGGTGGCGCCTCAAAATTCAAGATGGCGGCTGTTTAATGGAGGCTAAGGGTCATGAAATATGGGTATATTTGATATGTAAAAGGTGTTCGGAGTTTAAAAATGACGACCAGAAATTTCAAGATGGCGGACTCAAATCCAAAATGGTGGCTCAAAATTAAAGATTCAGAAGGTCGAATCCAGAGTCGACGTTATCCTCAAATTCAAGATCGCGGCTTTTTCATGAGTTTCAGGCTCAAACATCAAAAGCCATGAAATGGTTTTTTGTTAAACGTAAGAAAGTGCGATATTTATCAACATGTCACTTGAGTTTTGTTGAAATGGGTTATCGAAGGACATGAAAAGCAGATTAATTAGTGTTTTTGCCTTTCTCGTACACCAAGGTGTACCGAAAGGCTATATGTTCACTCCAAAAATGAAATCTTGATAGAACCCCCGGAGGGCCAAGTCTTATATACCAATCGATTCAGTTCGACGAGTTGAGATGATGTCTGTGTGTGTGTATGTCTGTGTGTATGTATGTATGTGTGTGTGTGTGTGTGTGCGTGTGTATGTGTGTATGTGTACAAAAATGTCACCTCATTTTTGGATAGTAAATATCATCCGATTTCAACGCTTTAGGTTTCAATCGACACGGAATGTTGTCCCATTGTTTCCTATTGAAAATGGTTTGAATCGGTCCAGCCGTTCCGGAGTTATGGCCATTTAGGTGTTCCGGACCGGTACCCCAGGAAGGGGCCAGATATGAAATTGCAACAAACCCATGCATGCGACCCATCAAACCACGGCATTTTCGTTCATCTGATGAACGGTAAGCAGGAAAATAGTCGCAGACTATATCTGAACCGGTAGTGTTCCGGAACCGGTTCCGGTTGTCCCGCCGGAAGCTGCCAAATATAAAAGTGTACCAAACCCATGCATGCGACACATCAAAACGCAGCTTTTTGTATAACCTGATGAACGGTAGACAGGAAAATAGTCAAGACCTTATCTAAACCGGTAGCATACCGGAACCGGTTCCGGGTGTCCCGCTGGAAGTGGCCAAATATAAAAGTGAAACAAACCCATGTATGCGACACATCAAATCACCGCTTTTTCTGTAACCTGATGATTGGTAAACAAGAAAATAGTGTCTGATATCTGATCTGGTAGTGTTCCGGAACCGGTTCCGGGTATCCCGCCGGAAGTGGCAAAATATAAAAGCGAACCGAACCCATGCATGCGACACATCAAATCGCAGCTTTTTCTATAACCTGATGAACGGTAAATAGGAAAATAGTAGTGCACTATCTGACCGGTAGTGTTACGGAACCGGTTTCGGATCATACCTGAACTGGTAGCATCCCGGAACCGGTTCCTGATGTCCCGCCGGAAGTGGCCTAATTCATACATGTGACACATCAAATCGTAGCCTTTTCGATAACTTGTACGATCAGCAAGAAAATAAGCTAAGCCTACATTAGAAACCACGAATAGTGTTCCGGAATCGGTACGAGGTGTCTCGCTGAAAGTGTCCGAATGCAAAAACAAACCAAAAAAATATTCGCTACACATCAAATGGCATTTAAGGTATCCTGATCAACGGTTACGAAGAAAAAATATCCCAGACCATGCTTGGGAGAACTAGTAGTGTCCCGGAATCGGTTCCCGGTGTCCCTCCGGATGTGGTCAAATGTAGAAGGGAACCGAACTCCATGCATGCGCTTCATCAAATCGCGTTTTTTTCGATATGCTGATGAACGGTTATTAAGAAAATCAGCTGAGATTACGTTCCACAACCGGTTTCAGGTGTGCCGCCGGAATTGGTCAAATGTAAAAATGAACCATGTAAATTTTCCGGAGCCGGTTAAGAGTGTCCCACTGGAAATGGACATATATAAAAGTGGATCAAACCCATGCTTGCGGTATCAAATCGCTTTTTTGTCAGTAACCTGATGCGTGGATAATAAAAAATATGCACAGTCCACAGAAGTTACCACCGGTAGTGTTTTTAAATCCAGGTAACCTGATTAACAGTTTTCATAAATTAGTGAACATAAGGTAGTGTTCCGGAATCATTCCCGGGGTCACGTAAGCAATACAAAATAGACTGAGACTACATAAGAGGCTACCAGTACCGGTGGTGTTGCAGAAGCAGCGTTGGGTGCTTCAGCGGAATTACGAAAGTGAACTAAATCAATGCAAGCGATGGATATGTGTAAGAGAACCAAAAACCTAGAAAAAACTAAAGCGATCTCATTAAATCACACAATTTTAGATTCCTGAGACGTAAATTTACAGTAGGATGGGTCAACGTTATATGGAAAAATTAAAACTTAAGCGCATCAGCCCGAACATTCTTTGATTGATTTGTCTTTATTAAAGAGACTTTCAGCCCTTGGATACACATTCTTTGAAATCTTTCTTTGCGTCTAAAATTACTGCGCAAAATTTTGATGCGACTGGAGAGCGAGCTCTGTAATGTGGTTTATATTTGAATGTGATATAACATTGGCAATTCAAATTACTACATAACAAATTTTACATGGATCTTGTAACCAATGATCACAAAATATAGCATAAAGTGTGCAGATTAAACTTTGTCAAAATGATCTGTGAAAAAGTTAAATCCTGACTAGTAATTGTCATCTTGGTATGAATCAGCCTCCAGTGAAGATTATCAAGCACTCAACTAAAAGGTCTGATACTTTCGGCTCTGCCCATACGTTGAACATAACGTAGGAATAAGTGCCCCAATTCGATGATGACCTTGAATTTCTAAATAAAGTATTCTCATGATTCAGAAATTCGTAGGTGGTACAGTCCCAGATGGCTGTTATGAGCATTTCCTCCTTCTCGTCCGTTACCAAAGCACAGAGATTTGGGCCCCAAATTTTGGGGCTGATCACTGACTCTAAGGCAAGATTAATCTAGGTGGATTAATCTGGGTTTTTAATTAAAAACCCCTTGAATCTTTTTGGAACGTCCCTGAATGCCCTGGGGACCCTATAATATGTACCAGGGACCATAGGAATGTCCCTGAATTTCCCTGAAACATTTTTGAAACTCCCTGGAACATGAAACATCTCTGAAATCCCTTGAAAACGCCTGAAACATCCCTGAAATTCCATAAGACTTCCTGTAACGCCCCTGAAACTGCCTAAAGTTTCATGAAATGCCCTTAAAATCCCCTTGAAACCGCATGGAACGCTCCTGCAGCCCCCTCTGACCTAGAACAACTCTGAGATCCACACACTTGGAATGAACATGGGACCCCTTGAAACCCCGGTAAACTTCCCTGGGACTCCGAAGCACTATGGAGTACACCTGATATCTTCTGGACTGCCTCTAAAACCTCCTGAAGCACTATGTTAAGCCCATGAGCCTTCCAAAACCTTATATTATGGCCATGAACCTCAGGAAACCTCATGGAACGCCTGTCACTACCTGAGCACTCCCGATACCTCGTTAAATTCCTAGGAACGTTCATGGAACCCCCTGAAACGCCTTCGATACCTCTCAAACCCCTTGGAATGGCCATGAAATCTTCTGGGACACTTTTGGACTGCCTCTAAAGCCCTTGTAGCTCAGTGTTAACTCTTTTGAAACCTCTAGAAACCTGTGAAACGCTCTGGGACCCCCTGGAATGGTACAAATCATTGAGCCCAAGGACGTTGGGTCGAAGTACGCCAGGACGAAGTAAAAAAGACACACACCGTCTTCAACCAGAGGTTGAACACGATCACTAACATGAGACGACGGACAACACACGAAACACCCTGTCAGTGGTCCAGTGGAGAATTTTTCGTTTGACAAAAAGTTTTAGCCGACTAGAGCGAGAATAGAACTCACACTTCGAGGCTTACGAATCGCCTCGATGACTGACGCCACGCCTCTACCCAAAGCACGATTGTTGCCATCCTTGTGGGATAATTTTGAACGTAAGGAAATCAAAGACATCAAT
This sequence comes from Aedes albopictus, assembly GCF_035046485.1. NCBI lineage: Eukaryota > Metazoa > Arthropoda > Insecta > Diptera > Culicidae > Aedes > Aedes albopictus. The sequence continues at coordinate 283,782,332 of NC_085136.1, read as the reverse complement.
AAAAACTATCCCCAAAAAAAACAAATCGTCCAGAGATTCCTAAGCATATTGAAAGGGAGTACCTATAGCGGTTAGTTCAGATGTTTCTTCAAAGATTGATCCAGTTATTATTTAAGGAATTCCTCAAGAGATGCTTACAGGAAATTCTCCAAAGGTTCCTCCAGGTATTTATCCCTTAAATCCTCAATTGATAACTTCAGAAATTCTTTTTTTTTGTAGCAAGCCTTTCTTAAATTTTTGTTGGAGTTCCTCGAGAGATTTCTTCAAGAATTTCTGTGTAAATTCTTCCAGGGTTTTTGTCAGGAATTCCTCTGTGATGCTTTCAGGTATTTTTTTTTTTCAGAAATCTTAGAAGATTTTTTTAGAAGCTCCTCTCGGACGGGTTTCCTAAGTTCATCGGATATTCCTTCTGGGGATAAACTTCTCTTGGGATTCCGGGATTCTTCAAGAAACTATCTCATGAATCATTCAGGATTCCTTTCAAAGATTTTCCATGCAGTCTTTTAAAAATCCCTTTACGATTTATTTCTTGGTATTTCTCTGGGAATACCTCAAAACATTATTTTTTGAAATTACTGCAGAGAATCCTTCCAGGCATTCCTTCAGAAATTGCATAAAAAGTGCAATTTATTTAAAAACCTATTTTGGTAATTCCTTCAAGAATCCTTTCAGATTTGTTTTAAATCTCTGCAGCTAAATTTTCCTCCAAAAAATCTCTCCAGGGTATTCTTTAGAAATTTCTTCAGGGAATCCTGGAAGAATTTCTCCAGTATTCCTTATGTAATTTAAAAAAAATACTTCTGTAAAAATCCGTGAGAATTTGTAGTGGTATCTTTGAGGGAATCTCAGGAGATATTTCTGAAGAAACCGCAAGACAAATTCAAAAAAAAACTTTGAGAGATTGTTTTCAGTTACCTCTGATGAAATTTGCATGGGATTCTTGGAGAAGCCCGATGAAGAATTTTCAAAAAAAAGCTGAAATTAAAGAAAAATGGATGAAATTCTGAGAAAAATCCATGACCAAATTATCTGAATTTTTCCTTGTTGACATTCACGAAGAAATCCTTAAACTACTGAAGGAGTATCAGGAGATAGCATGAAGCAATTTTGAAAGGAATTTTAATGGAATACTTTTTTTTAATAGTATTATTTTTTTTGAAGAAATCTTCTGTCTTATTTCTGTTGAAATCCCTGGTGATATCCTTTAAAAATCCCTGGAAAAATATTTGAAAGAATTTCAGGAAAATTTCTGAAGGAATTCTAGAAGAATTTACTGAAGGAAACCCTTAAAGGAATTTCTATGAGAATTTATAATAAATGTGTAGAAAAATTTCTGAAAAAAACTCTTATCAAAACTAATGGAGGATTTTCTTAAACAAATCCCAGGGAAATTCGTGAACTTATTTTTAGAAGAAATCCCTGGACGAATGCCTAAAGAAGTAATTAAACTCCTGTAAATATTTCTAGAAAGCTTTCGTGAGAAATTTTCAAAAACAATTCTGTAAAAGTTTCTAGGAATTATGTTTTTTGAAGAAATTTCAGAATTTCTTTACGAATCCGATTAAAACTTCCTTAAGATATATTTGGCATTAGTCCTGGAAGAGGAAATACAACAAGGAATTCCTGGAGGAACTTCTGAAGGAATCTCTGGATAAATTCCTGCTGAAATCACTGAAAAAACATGCATGAACTTCTGAAGGAACACGGAAAAAAATCCATTCCCAAGACCATGAATATGACTCATAGTTTCCCGATATTTTTATGATTTTATGTTATAAATATACACCATGATTAAATTTTATGATCTTATGATTGATTTCACCATAACGCTATGCACCCGTTATTGTTTTGGCTTTCGACGACCAAAAATGGAAAATATAATCATGAAGCTATGATTAAATAAGCTGGGATCATGAGTAGCATTCATGAAGCCAAGAATAATTTTCATAAACCTGGATGCAGATCCTGATGCTTTACCACCAGATTCATAAAATTATGGTTTGGTGAGGTAGAACCATGCATAGAATTCATGGAATCAAAAAATACTTTTATGATTCCGTTGTCGTCGAACCTATATGCTTCTCAGTCAAATTCATAAAATCATGGTTGAGGGAGATGGAACCATGCATAGAATTCATGGAAATAAGAATTACTTTTATGATTCCGTCGTCGTCGGACCTCAATGTTTCTCAGTCAAATTCATAAAATCATGGTTGAGGGAGATGGAACCATGCATAGAATTCATGGAATTAAGAATTACTTTTATGATTCCGTCGTCGTCGGTCCCAAATGCTTTTAATTAGATTAATAAAACGATGCAAGCTAAAATCATAAGAAAATAAAATACGTGATATCAGAGCCCATTTCTATGATTTTGGGACCTATTCATCATCCTTTTTTCTATGAGCAAGCAGCACTTTTTAGTTGGCCTCTTGTTAGTGAAGATATGTAATGTTCAAATATAAAAGAGAACAACAATGATCGAACTCACCGGATAATCATATTTAGCTGGTTTATTATTTTTGTCTTTGGCACCTACATCCAACAGGCTAAGGATGCCCTCCAAACCACATCAATTGTTCACTAGTTCACATCACTTGCTGAGTCTCCGAACTCGTCAAACGATGGATAAACCAAAAAAATAGAGAGAATTACCGAAAATTAACGCGCGATTCTCACTTTGTTTCACCCTCCGTACATAAACTCGGAGCTACGGCGGATGGCACAACGAAAACGCGAACTAGGCACTGTTTACTTTTTGCGCGTTTACTTTTTAGTCAATCAACTCCCAACAACCTGCCGAATCTTACGGGCACACTGTTTCGATGTTCCATTTCCTCATATATGCACATTTATTACTCTAACCAAATAAAAACTTTGCAAAAATAGCAGGTTCAACTTTTTCCACATGTCTGTGCTGGACGACCGCGCGATTTATATAATTGCATATGGCAGATAAATGTAACGCTAGGAAGCGACCATGAATATAATTTATGAAAATGCTTGTTTCTATTCATATTTCTGGCCAACTCATTCATGATATTATGAATTTTAATTATGATATTATGAGTTGGCAGACATCATAAGAACATGATTTTTTATTCATGATTAGGGGAATGGATTTTTTTCCGTGAATACATGGAGACATTCTTGTGAGAATTTTCAATGGAGTCCTTGGAGAAATTTCTGAATAAATCTCTGGAGAAGTTCGTGAATAATGTATCTGTACGCATTACTGAAGAAATCCCTGTAATATTTTATTGAAAAACCGTTGGAGGAATTTCAGGAAGACATTCTGGAGAATTTTTTGCTGAAACCCCTGGGAAGTTATGCTTTGAAAAGAGAGGGAGTTCATCAAAGTGTGATAACTCCATAAACAAATTTCGGATGTCCCATGCTAAAAGTGTGTCTTGCATGGAGAGTAGAAAGCAGGGAAAGAATCCATGGAAGGTTCTCTTCTGACATTCTTTAGAAAAAAATAAAGAGGATGTTATGTCATCCATTAGAAATATTTTTTAAACAATGCTCGGAAGATTAGAAAAAACCTGGAGAAGTTTCATAAATAATTCTACAGTTTTGATTTTCTGAGAAAAATATCACTATAATACTTTCTGGAATCCTTAGTTATTTTTCTGAATGAAACCCACCTCTGAAATTTCAGAAATAATCTTCGGAGAAATTTCTCAAGCATGGAAGGTTTTCTTGAAGAATTATTGGTGAAATTTCTAGATGTTCCTCACTTTGGTTCCTCATTGACCGTCATTGTCCTTACTCTAGTTTGGAGTTCTCGAACTGTGTACATTGAGAATTAGAATTTTGCGCTCATCTATGCTCAGCTCATGCTCAATTCACTAATAACATTATCAAATGATAATGATCAATGTTGGAAAATGCTTTGGTAGTGTACCCTAATGAACATGTGGTAGTGGTACTGCTCATAATAAATAAAGAGTTAAAGTGCATGGGTTGCAACATTACAATGCAAGCCCGTGCACAAGGGGGGGGTTTTGGGGGTTTAACCCTCCCCATTACCGACGTTTCATACACTAGGCGCCCCTCCGCCTTTTGCCGAAATTGGGAAAAACCCCTCCCTTGGCGCCACTTCTGTGCACGGGCCTGTTACAATGCATTCAACCACTCCGACTTATTTTTGCTGAAACCCACATTGCTCTAGTTTCTAACGGTCATTTTCCACCTCTTTACTTTTGTTCACCTATCTGCAATGACTGCGCCGTAACTTTGACGGATACGTCGAATAACATTTGCACTTGCCCCGAACTCTAGAGACTATCCAGCGCCAACGACGACCGACCGACCGACCGACCCCACCGAAGGCACTCGTAATGGTGTTCAACTTCAAATAATTAGACGAATGAATAATGAGTCTGCCGAGGTAAATACCTAGCACAGACCCTTTCCACCTGTTTGGCTGTTTGTAGTGTGTCAGTTCGTAGGTGGGTAGGTACCCAGATGGCCGGTTGTTGGCGTGAGCCAGTTAGGGAATTTCCTGAGTAAAACAACTTTTCACACTCCCTCCGGTTGTTGGTCAGCGCCAGCCAAGAATTAGCATAGACCCAGCCGTCGCCGAGAGACGAGGCCGGCCATATGTTGTGTGCACCGTATGCAAGTACGTGGTGGCCGCAGCAGCACAGTCATAGGTACGTACAAATGACGGGAAGGTGTACAGAGTAGTACATCATAAACCACCTACGCGAGTTCATCTGCAAGGACTGGGGGACAAACCACTTCAACCGGCTGGGCTGGTACCGAGACCCTCAGTCGTAGAAACTTTCAGGTCAGAGCTTAGCAAAGTTGGTCCTCGTCCGTCGATGGAGTGACTGATGGCATCCTCGACTGCCTGTCTGTGTCGTCTATGACACAGAATGGTGGCATCTGGACCAAACAAGTCCGAACGGTATTCCATAAACATTGTGCAGCCCTCGGCGGAACTGACACAGCAGTATGCAGGCAGTCGATGCAACAATGACCTTGACCAGAATAAGGAGACAATTGAAATGGAAAGAGGGAGGAAAAGCGTCCCACTACACTGAATGGACAAAGTTGGTCTGGTCGTTCCGAGAGTGAACGTTGTCCATGGACTCTTACTGTTTGAGTTTTTTTCCGTTCGAGTTGTTTGAAGATAGTTCACAATCGGAATGGTATTTGTTAAAAACATGGAATTTACAAAATTGATACAAAACATTTAATACTGGATTATTCATAATAATCTTATTCTTCTAAACTACATGCTTCATGATATCATGACTATAGTTTGTGATATTATGATGCGTAGATTTTTTTTCTGATGTTCATGAACCAATTTCTATAAACAAAAATCATGAATGCTAGCAGTGTTATTACAAGGTCATTCCTATATTCATAAATCTCATAACGTTGAGTCAAGGAAATATGACGTTCGGTCATGAAAACATAACGTCTCGTCATAGAGATGCCAGGTAATTTGACTGAACTCCAAATGCCGTTTGGCCGAAAAATAGATGATGAACCTAAATGATCATGACATAGTTCCTTTACGACAGTAAAATTTAAACGTACTCTGCTGAACTGCTCCATATAACCTTCACAAGTTCTCCTCTGATTCTCCACGACGCACAACATGCAAATGGAATTCAAAGAAAGTCTCAGACCTGCTGGAACACCTTCTGCTCTGCTTGCAGCGGAAAACAAGAAGACAAAACAGGAAAGTGGGAAGCCGACACACAGAAGTCATTTCAACTCGTTAAAAATGTATGCCAAGATAATTGGACCAAAACAAGACGCGGGAGGTGCTAGGTACTACCACCGACTGCCAATCATCTCCCTCTGGGAAGGGATGCTTTCTTGTGTTGAATAATTCTCTAGAGTTTCTGGAATTGCTGCTGTGCTATTGGCTTGCCCTGGAGATGGGACTATGCAGAATTCAATATTCTGTTGTAGGGAGCTGTCTCAGCCGACTAGTACCATGGAAAAACGCGCACTTTAGTTGAAGTTTAAGGCCGTTTAATGTGACCTTTGTGGAATGGTCCAAAGTATGTATGTCGCTGCTCAGCGGATAGCTACTGAAATGTGGATGTGCAGTAATAATGTTTTCATTACATACACTGAAATACAAACAATCTAGAACTGGATGTATTATCAAGGTCATCGTTGCGACTTCAACCAAGATCTATTTCTTTTTCAATAGCATATTTTCATTATAAACCCAGCTTTTGCTTTTTAAAACCTAGTTTTGCGCTTTGCATCAGTGGCACAACATGTTCACGAAGTTACATTACATACATACATACATTTATTTGTTCAACGAAGTTACATTATAAGTATCGTTCGAAAATATCAAGGGGATGATGGTGTTATGTGAAACGTTTGAGTTTTACCGGCTCCGATTCAGTAACACGGATCCGCGAACTGGTCTTCGAATATCTTCGGCGAACACTCCAATTTTCTAGAACAACTCGTGAGCTCGGACGGAGGTAGACAGAAAAACGCCCGGAAGTGCGATCAGTCAGTACTCTTCCCACCAAGAAATGCCCTGGGATCAACGGTTGCAAAAAAAAAGTCTTGTAGGTCTTCGGACATTGTGGTTATGAGCCTTGACTTCAACCACAGACAAACAGACGTAACACTCTTCAAAACGGCTTAACACACGCACTCAACGATCAATTTAAATTTTATTTGATTTCCGCGATCCTTCCACCAGAGGCGCTGGTGCATGGCATATTAGTTACTTTTGTTAAATCGAAACAATCATTCGAAATAAATCGTAGAGATTTTAGCCGTTGTTTCATTGATCGCATGAAATCCCAATGCGGTGAGTTTTCATGTAACGCTCTCTTGAAGTTTTAAAATATAATCAAATATTTGTTTGTGTATATGTTATGCTAATCGTAAGGTTTATAGGTAAACGTCTTACCTTGATTTCTTTGAATGTTATCGAATTTGCGCAATCAAAAAGTTTGTCAAAACTTTCGCAATAGTTGGCAGTGTTGATACATGCGGGCGACAACTTATTTGTATGCACGTACTGATGCACTGACTGATTAACTCAAAGTTTGAGCAGCTTTTTCGACATTCATTTCGGTGAAAGGAGCTAATTCAATGTGGTCATATGAAATCTTCGGTGCACTTCGCGGAATATGTTTAATGTCTTTGTCGAACAGCTGGGTTATGTGTTCAAAAGAACAAATCTTACCTTCAAATAATACATTGTTTCGTCCAGCGGTTGACTAGGCCCCACGTTGTGTATTTTCCTCCCGGAGGATAAGGAGAAGAACGAACTACTCTTCTTGATTACTCCAGATTTATTGCGCACCACAGAGAGGCAGTGCTCCTGCTCTGTGGTGATTCTATTGCTTACAACTAAAGTTACATTGATCACGCTGTCGCTTTTATAGGCGACAGCGATAGTACGGACAATATACAAATCAAATCAAGTGAATAGAAGAATAGCAGCCGTGCGCTGCTCTGCTGCATATAGGGAGCCCGACGCATGATCAGGCTGCTGCGGTGTCAAAGCGGTGGCTCTTCAATGGGCTGCTTCTGCACACGCTCTGCATGATAGAAGCAGCCAACGACGACGCCGGCGACAGTGCGAGATCAAACATACTCCCGCCCGAAAACGACTGTTTTCCAATTTGCTTCTGCGCCGAGCGGGCTGCGGCGTTCGTCGATCGATCGGGCACTGTAGGTAGAATGTGTGTGCTGAACTACCTGCGATAATGCGCTCGCTGCTGGCTGGTGGTGTGGCTTGGAGATGATTCAATTTGCTTCAATTCTGCTTGCTCCGGTCTGGCTGATGCACGGATATTAATTAATGCGTATGGTGAACGATGATTTGCGACGACGGAGGGCTTGATTAATGAAGCTTGGAGGAATGGGAATGACGCTCGGGTCCAAATCTTTGGCGCTACGGCCTGGGAGGTTGACGCTGATGGTCCAATGGTGACGCTACGGTCCGGGGAATGGCGCTTCGGCCGGGTGGTGGACGCTGGGGGTCCTACGGGCGGATGCTGTGATCCTTCTGGTGGACGCAGGGGTCCGACGGGTGCTTGATTTGGCAGGGCGATGATACGCTCGCGGCCTGCAGGAGGACTCTCGGGGTCCGACGGTGGATGATTCGACAGGCGGCGATGATACGCTCGCGGCCTGCAGTGGACGCTGGGGTCCCATGGGTGGACGCTCGTGGTCCGACGGTGGACGGCAATTTTCCGGCGGTGGATAATTCGGCAGGGCGATGATGCGCTCGCGGCCTGCGGGTGGACACTCGGGGTCCGACGGGTGGATGCTACGATCCGGTGGAGGACGCTACGGTCCGGCGGGTGGACGCAGGGGTCCGACAGGGGGACGCAGGGGCCCAACAGTGGACGCTACGGTCCAAGAAGCGGATGCTTCGATCCGGTGGGCGACGGCTCGGCCCATAACGAGTTGTTGATTGTAGAACAGCGTCGAAGATAGTCCATCCAATCGGTCCTCCGGGGTGTCCTTCATCCTGGTCACGGCACCAATGTTTCGTCCAGCGGTTGACTGGGCCCCACGTTGTGTATTTTCCTCCCGGAGGATAAGGAGAAGAACGAACTACTCTTCTTGATTACTCCAGATTTATTGCGCACCACAGAGAGGCAGTGCTCCTGCTCTGTGGTGATTCTATTGCTTACAACTAAAGTTACATTGATCACGCTGTCGCTTTTATAGGCGACAGCGATAGTACGGACAATATACAAATCAAATCAAGTGAATAGAAGAATAGCAGCCGTGCGCTGCTCTGCTGCATATAGGGAGCCCGACGCATGATCAGGCTGCTGCGGTGTCAAAGCGGTGGCTCTTCAATGGGCTGCTTCTGCACACGCTCTGCATGATAGAAGCAGCCAACGACGACGCCGGCGACAGTGCGAGATCAAACATACATTGTGCCTCAATAAGTTGTTCCTGGTAGATTTGATCAAGTGTGGAGCATCGAAAGCACAATAGATCCTTTCTTTCTGGTACACAAACCATGGTTGCTCGTCAGTGACCCTAAAAGATTAAAAGAGTGCTCTGTTGCTACTATTCTGATCGCAGGTTATGATTTTGGGTATGAGCCCTGTCTCAGTCACCAGTTTGAGTCCTTCGTTGACTATTTCTTTCAATCTACTGGCATTCCAAGAACTTGCTTTGAAAAAATAGCCAATTGCTGTCTTGAAGCCAGACTTGATTGACTTAACTATTTGCTCTTTGTGTAAGGCTGTTGCCCTTATTACCGACCTTGGTTGGAAACCCTTGAAAGTAGTCAACCTTCGCATTGGCAACATAGGTCAATCGCTGGATAATATCCAATACAATTGTCACCAACCTATCATCAGCAGGTAGTCGAGCCATCTTGATTTTCAATAACTGAAGAACAGATTTGGTCTAACCATGGGTCTAACCTTCTTTAACCTCAAACATCGACAACCGTCCTTAAATTGTGTTAAGTGAAAAATTTCGGATTCTGTCGAAATTTGAAAACTTTCAATTCGGGGTGACGTTGATAACATTCTAATACACTAAAACCTCTTTTTATGCATGTTTTTTTATGCACTTTTAATTTATGCACCTTTTTTTATGCCCTGCATAAAAAGAGGGAGAGCTACTCAGAACCAATATTGTGCATAAGAATATTTAATAATGACAGGAACTATTGCAACGGCGACCGGGGGGTGTTTACAGATGAGAGCAAAGGAAGGTTACAGGTTCGTTTTTGGGTGTTTCCGAAGGTCTCATGTGCGTTACATGGGCTCCGAGTGCGTCTTAAGGGGATTTCGGAGTCATTTCAGGAGTCCCAGAGCATTTTAGGCTGGTTTCAAAGCCGTTATGGAGGCGTTTTTAGGGGTTTTGGTTTAGGAGGGCATTTCAAGATGTTCCTGATCATTTTCGGCGTGATTCAGAGGCGTTACGGAAGCGTTACGGAGGAGTTTTCAGGGTGTTCGGAGCCTCTCAGGTGCGTTACATGGGGTCGAGGGGGTTTAAGGGGGATTTTGGAGGCATTTCAAGACGTTTCAGAGCATTTTCGGCGGGATGCCGAGGCGTTACTTAAGCGTTACGAGGAGTTTTCGTGGGGTTCGGAGCCTCTCAGGTGCGTTACATGGGGTCGAGGGGGTTTAAAGGGGATTTTGGAGGCATTTCAAGACGTTTCAGAGCATTTTCGGGGGATTCAGAGGCGTTACGGTAGCGTTACGGAGAAGTTCTATGGGGTTTCGAAGCCTCTCAGGTGCGTTACATGGGGTCGCCGGGGGGTTCAAGGGGGATTTTTGAGGCATTTCAGGAAGTTTTAGATAGAACCATATTAAATATCCACCTTTTAACTCGGTGAAATAGCCGAGAGGCAACAGAAATGCCCCACAATAAGCGGATCAGTGTACGAATCCATGCCAATATTTTACTTATATATGAATCATCTATCCTTCCGGTTCTAGCGATTGCTATACTCACTTTCAAGCTACGGCGGTAAATTTGCTGTGTGGAAAGGATGTAATTTGTACATCACTTTTACGACGTGACTGATGTGCAGCGAAAATGATGTGATATCACAAGATTTTTTTTGCTGTGTGCGCATGATAAGTATGATTCTTGAAAACTACAAAATCTTCAATAAAATACGTGAAATACAGGGTTTTACTTACACATGTTTTATCTCTCGCTTCAGCTCTAGCGATTGCTAGCTCGACTTTATTTGTGATAGAAGACGTAAATTAGTGTCAAACGGGCCGCTCCTTTTATGTGCATTCAAGTGAACTTAAATTTACATGATTTTTTCTGAGAGTGTACACCCTCTTTGTATAATTACACCTTGTCCTTTTTTTACGTCCATGCTTGGCTGAGCGACAAAAAATTCTACCGCTAAGACAATGAGCAAACTCAATAGTTTTATATTTTATAAAACATCTTCGTGATTAGGAGAAGTGTACAAAAATATAAAAAAGTGTATTTTGATCATTATTTTGTCGATAGAATTTTTTTTCGCTAAGCCAATAGTGGACGTAAATCAAGGTTTAGGTGTATTTTGAAATGACCTTCAGTCTAATTGTTCCGAGTACATCCTCGCTGAAATCTCTCTAAAGGTGGTATTATATACCCATATACTGCATGCACTAATGTCAGAGCATAATCCTACAGAAATGTCAAAGAACGTATTTCCAGAAGGATCCTTAGAAGAATTTAAAAAATCCTAGGGTTTATTCAAAGAAAAATGTTTGGAAGAATTTGAGAAGAATTTCCTGGAGAAATTCCTGCTGCATTTTTGAGAGAAATTTCGGGATCAATTTATGGGAGAATTCCGAAAGAGTCTTTCCTGGGTGAATCCCTGAAGGATTCCCTGGAGCAATGTATGAAAGCACTTTTAGCATGTATGTATCTAGATGTTTATAATAAGTCACTGTGACTTATGCATAATCCAAAACTTGCACTGCCGTGATTTTTTTTGTGGCATGTGTGTTGCTTGGAAGATTCCCTGGAGGACTAATAGTCTCGCTTATTGAAAGAATTACTAATGAAATCGCAGAGTAAACTTCTGAAGAAACTGCTGGAGGGATTACTGAAAGAATCCTTGGATAATTTCCTGGTTCTTGTATGCATCTTTATTAAAATATCTTCCAATACTATTCGCTGCATAAATTCCTCCAGAAATTGTTGAAATAATAAAAAAAATATCAAATAATCCTGTAGAAATTCGTGGGTACATCCTTGCAAAAGATGATTGAAGAATTTCTGAAATTTCTGAAGGAACTTCTTATTACATTTTTGAAAATAACCTGAGAGGAATTTCTGAAGATATCACTTGTAGAATTCCACGAGCAACCCCTGGAAGACATCCAGGAAAAATGCCGTAAGAATTTCCGAAGGAATCCCTGGAGTATTATCTAAAACTATATCAAGAGAAATTATTGGATAAACTCTGGGAGGAGTCCTTCGAGAAATTTGTGAAGAAATCTCTTGAGGAATTCCTAGAAGAAATCCTATATAAATTTCATGAGGGTTCCTTGGAGTAATTTCTTAAAAAAATCCTGAAAGAATTATGGGAGGGATTCCTAGAAAAGTTTTTGAAGAAATCTCTTAAGGAATTCCTAGAGAGAGTCTTGGAGGAATTACTGAGAGAACCTCTGAAGAAATTCTTGGAGTAATCCGTGAAGGAATTCCTGGAGGAATGTCTGAAGCAATTCCTGAAAAAATCTCTAGAAAGAATCCTGAAGGAATGCATGGAGCAACTTGTAAATGAATTCCTGGCGTAACCCCCTGAGGAATTCTTGGATAAGACCCAGTAGCAATTCCTGGATAAATACCTGATGGAGCTCTTGGAGCAACTCCTGGTGAAATATCCAGAGGAATTCTGAGAGGAACTTCTGGAGAAATTTCTAGAATTCTCCCTTGAGAAATTTCAGAAGGATTTCCTGGAAGAATCCTTAGAGGAATTGCTGGAGGATTTCCTGGATGAATTTTCGAAGAATTTCCCGGAAGAATCTCTGGAAAAATCTGAAATCTGCAAAATGTCCAGGAGCATTTCCTGGAAGAATTCCTGAAGAAATTCCTGGAGTTATTCCCGGAGGAGTTCCTGGAGAAATTCCTTGATAAAACCCTGAAGGAATGCCTGGAGGAATTCCTAGAAGTATTCCTGTGAGAAGTGTTGGAGGAATCCTTGAAGAAATTCCTGGATGAATCTCTAGAGCAATTCTTGAAAGAATTACTGGGTGAATTTTTGGAGATATCTCTAAAGGAAATCTGGAAAATTTATTTTTCTGATAAAATCCCTTGAGAAATTCCTGAAGCAACTCCTAGAGGAATTTCTAGAGGAATTCCTGAAAGTATCCCTGGGAAAAATCCTCGAAGGATTTCTGAAAAAATCCCTAGAAGATTCTTAGAGGAATTTCTGAACGATTTCCTGGATGAATCTTTGAAGTATTTCTTGGAGGAATCTTCGAAGGATTTCCTGGAGGAATTCTTGAGAAACGCCCTGGAGAAATTCATGGAGAAATCTCAGGAGGAATCATTGAAACAATTTTTGAAACAATATTTGGAGTAATTCCTGGAGAAATGCCTGAAGGATTCCCTAAAAAATCCTTAAGGTATTCCTGGAGAATTTCCTGCAAGAATTTTTGAAGAAATTCCTAAAGGATTTTCTGGAGAAATTCCTGGAGAAATTGCTGACATAATTCCTGAAGAATGTCCAGGAGCAATTTGTGTATCAACTCCTGAAGAAATTCCTGGGGCATTTCCTGGAGATTTTCCTGCACGAGTTCCTGGATCAATTCCTAGACTAAATCCTAGAGGAATTCCTGGAGATATTTCTGTGAGAATTTCTGGAGGAATATCTGGAAGATTACCTGGAGGAATCCCCTAGAGGAATCATTGAAATAGTTATTGGATGAATTTCTGGAGGAATCTCTAAAGGAACTCAGGGAGATTTTTTTGTAAAAATTTGTAAAAATTTTGAAAAGTTCCTGGAGGAATTTCTAGAGGAATTTCTGGAGGAATTCATGAAGAAATCCTCAAGGGAATTTTTGAAAAATCCCTGGAGGAATCCTTAGAGAAATTCGTGCAGAAATCCCCGAAGAAGTTTCTGGAAGAATTCTCTTTGCAGAATTCTTGAAGGAATCGTTGCAGCAATTACTGGAGGAAAATCTGGAAGAATTCTTGAAGGAATCCCTGGAAAATTTTCAAAGGGTCTTCCTAGAGATAATCCTTGAAGAATTTTTGAAGGGATCCCTGAAGGATTTCATAGAGAAATTCTTGGATGAATTTATGACAGAATTTATGGAGGAATTTCTAGATCAATTCCTGGTGAATTTTCTGGAGAATTTTCTTATATTTGAGGAATGCCTGCATGAATTCCTGGAGGAATATCAGGAGGGATCCCTGAAGGAATCGCTGTAAAGAACCTTGGAAAATTTTCTCCATGAATCCAAGTTGGAATCCCTGGAAAATCCCTGAATAAATTCCTGGAAGAATGCCGAGGAGAATTCGTAGTGGAATTCTTGGAGGAACCCTTGAATAAATTCCTGGAGAAAGCTTTGGAGGAATTCCTGTAGGAGTATCTGGAAAAACCCTTGGAGGAATCCCCAGAATAATTACTGGAAAAAATCCTGTAGGAATTCCTAGGGAAACTCCTGATGGAATTCTTGGAGGAATCCCTATAGCAGTTCCTGAAGAAAACTCTAGAGGAATTCCTGAAGAATCCCAAGGAATTCCCAAGAGAATCCCTAAACAGTTCCTGAAGGAAGTACTGAATTTATACCTGGAGGAGTTCCTTAAAGAATTCAAGGAGAAATTCCTGAAGGAATCCTAAGGAAAGTTACTGGGGGAACTTTTAAAAAAAGTTGTTCCAGAAAGAATCACAGAAGGAATTCCCGAGTGAAGCCTTGGAGAAATTCCTGGAGGAGTTTCTGGAAGATACCCTAGAGGAAAGCGTGTAGGGATTTCCTGAGGAATCTCTGGAGAAACTCCTGGAGGAATCTCTACAAGAATACCTGGAAGCATTTCTGAAGGAATTCCTAGAGGAATATGATAAAAAAAATTAGAGGCATTTCAGTAGGATTCTTTGGAGGAGTTTTTAGAGGAATCCCTGAAACAATCCCCAGAGAAATCACTGGGAGAATTCTTAGAAGAATTCCTGAACAAATTCGTGGAGAAATCCCATGATAAGTTCCTGAATAAATCACAGATGGAATTCTTGGAGAAATCCTGAAGTAATTCTAGAAAGAGTGGATGAACTTTTGGATGAATCCCTGTAGCAGTTCCTGAAGGAATCCCTGCAGGCGTTCCTGTAGAAACCCCAGGATGAATCCTGGAAGCAATTCCAAGAGGTATTCCTAAGGGAATCCATATAAAGTTCCTGGAGAAAGTACTGGATTAATTCCTGGAGGAATTCCTGAAAGAATTCCAAGAGGAAATCCTAAAGAAATTCTTAAAAGAGTTCATGGGGAATTCTTGGAGCAATTTTTAAAATTATTCCTGCAGTTGTTCCTGAAATAAACACAGAAGAAATAATCTCAGGATGAATTCCTGAAGAAATTCAATGAGGAATCTCATAAGCAATCCCATGAGGAATTTTTTTTTATCTGTATTGACGAGATTTTTAGTCCTTGGCTAGTTCATCTCGGGACCCACGCTTTACTTCCCTTCCGAAGAAAGAACTCACATTGTGTGTTTTTTCGGGAGTGGGATTTGATCCCAGGTCCTCGGGGTGAAATGCCTGTGCTTTAACTAACCATCACACCAGGTCCGAGGAATTACTTAGGAAATCCCAGGAAAGTTTCTCAACAATTCTTGAAACAATTTCTGTAGGACTGCCTAGAAGAAAAAAAAATTGTAGGAATCCATGTTTCCATGTTGGCAGTGATCTGTAAATTTATTCTTATGTACACGTGATTGCTTTGAAACAATATAACACAAGGATTGTCACGATGAGTGTAAAATTCGTACCGAATATACAACATTTCTGTATTGTACGTAATTTTGTGAAGATTTTGTGGTTTTGATGATTCACACTTCTCACAAATGCTTTGAAAAAGTTTTCCTATGTGCACGTGATTATTTTCAAGCAATAAAACACAAGGATTGTGCGATTAACGTAAAGTTCGAAATGAAAATACGAATTCCCTGTATTATACGTGATTTTGTGGAAATTTTGTAGTTACTAAAACACACACTTTTTACAATCGATTGGAAGAAGTGTTCTAATGTACACGTGATTGTTTTCAAGCAATAAACACAAGGGTTGTCGAGATGGACGTGAAGTTCAAACTGAAAAGACACATTTCCTGTATTATACATGATTTTGTGAAAATGTAGTAGTTCCTAAAACACACACTTTTCACAATCGTTCAGAAAAAGTTTTCTCATCTACACGTGATTGTTTTCAAGCAATAAAACACAGGGGTTGTCGCGATGAATGTAAAGTTCAAACCGAATATACAAATTTTCTGTATTATACGTAATTTTGTGAAGATTTTGTAATTTTATGATTCACACTTGTCCCCATTTATCTGTAGATGTGTTCTTATGTACACGCGATTATTTTCAAGCAATATAACATGGGGATTGTCGCGACGAACGTAAAGTTCAAACTGAAAACAAAAATTTCCTGTATTATACGTGATTTTATGAAACTTTTGTAGTTTCTAAAACACACACTTTTCACAATCGTTTGGAAAAAGCTTTCTCATGTGCACGTGATTGTTTTCAAACAATAAGCACAAGGGTTGTCGCGATAGACGTGAAGTTCAAACTGAAAAGATAAATTTCCTGTATTATACGTGATTTTATGAAAATTTTGTAGTTTCTGAGATTTATACTTTTCACAATCGTTTGGAAAAAGATTTCTCATGTACACGTGATTGATTTCAAGCAATAAAACACAGGGGTTGTCGCGATGAATACAAAGTTCAAATCGAATATACAAATTTTCTGTATTGTACGTAATTTTGTGAAGATTTTATAGTCTTAAATAATGAGTATCTCCATATATTTCTTTGCAATAATTTTGCTTTATTAATATGGGCAATTCAACATTAAAATAAACGTGGAAACTAATTTACATTCGGAATGGCTCCAGAAAAACAGTATTTTTTAAGGTACTTGCTCCGAGTTTTTGAGTACTCAAAAATAGAACATTGGTCAAATCCATAGTTTGAAAATTTTATATTCATCTAGAAGGCTGGGAAAATTCATAGCTTCAAAAATTTTGCAAATCGGATAAAAAACGGCTGAGATATTAGCAGTTGAAAAATACCGTTCCCACTGTTTTGAGGCATGGCAGTTGGTGTAAGTGATTTATAGCATGGCAGTGGGAGTGTTAATCGGTTTAGACGGCGACGAGCTGGTAGCGGTGCTCTCACGTGCGTGTGATGCGACCATGCCTAGGCGAGTCCACCCTAGAAATGGGAGGCCACCGGCTTACTGGTGGACCGACGCGATTGCGGACCTGCGCCGCGCCTGCCTAAGGGCTAGGCGGCGGATGCAGCGAGCACGATCAGAGGAAGAGCGAAACGAACGGCGGGTGGTGTTCGCCGCTGCAAAAGCCGCGCTTAAGACCGAGATAAGAGCAAGCAAAAAGGCCTGCTTTGAGGGTCTCTGTCAGAGTGCCAATACGAACCCGTGGGGTGACGCCTACAGGATTGTTATGGCCAAGACGAGAGGTGTGATGGCTCCTACAGAGCAATCTCCAGAGATGTTGGAGGGGATCATTGGAGGACTTTTTCCGCGTCATGATCCTAGTCCTTGGCCTCCTTTCGTAGGACAGCCGGGGGCTGGGACTGGCGATGAGGAGAGGGTCACCGATGTGGAACTTGCGGGGATAGCTAAGTCCCTTAGCGTAGGTAAGGCCCCAGGTCCGGACGGAGTTCCGAACCTAGCCTTAAAAGTAGCTATTGCAGAGGCTCCCGAGATGTTCAGGTCTGCTATGCAGAAATGCCTGGACGAGGGAGTTTTCCCAGAAGCTTGGAAGAGGCAGAGCCTGGTACTATTGCCAAAGGCGGGGAAACCACCCGGAGACCCGTCGGCATATAGACCAATATGCTTGATTGACACGGCGGGAAAGGTGCTCGAAAAGATCATCCTCAATAGAATGTTGCGGTTCACCGAGGGCGAAAATGGTCTTTCGAGTAACCAGTACGGCTTCCGGAAGGGGAGGTCCACCGTAGACGCTATCTTGTCGGTTACAAAAACCGCCGAGAAAGCACTCGAGCCCAAGAGGAGGGGAATACGCTTTTGCGCGGTAGTGACTCTGGATGTAAGGAATGCGTTTAATAGCGCCAGCTGGTCTGCTATTGCCAATGCGCTCTTGCGTCTGGGGATACCGGAGTACCTGTACAAGATTCTCGGAAGTTACTTTCAAAATCGTGTACTAGTCTACGACACGGAGGTGGGTCGGAAGTGCTTTCACATAACCTCAGGAGTCCCGCAAGGTTCCATCCTGGGTCCGGTGTTATGGAATGTCATGTACGACGAGGTGTTGAGGTTAGAGTATCCAGTGGGAGTGGTGATTGTCGGATTTGCCGACGACATTACGCTCGAAGTCTACGGTGAAACGATCGAGGAGGTAAAGTTGACTACCAACCACTCGATCAAGGTTGTGGAGGCGTGAATGCGGTCCAGGAAACTGGAGCTGGCTCACCACAAGACAGAGGTGACGGTTGTTAACAACCTGAAGTCGGAGCAGCAGACGGAGATCAGTGTAGGAGACTGTACTATCCTGTCAAAGCGCTCCGTCAAACACTTGGGCGTGATGATCGACGATAAGCTTACCTTCGGTAGCCACGTCGATTATGCCTGTAAAAGAGCCTCCACAGCTATTGCGGCACTGTCCCGGATGATGTCCAATAGCTCTGCGGTGTACGCCAGTAAGCGCAAGCTTCTGGCTAGTGTTGCTACATCCATACTTAGGTATGGCGGCCCGGCGTGGGGCACCGCGCTAAGTACTAAATGCTACCGACGGAAGCTGGAAAGTACTTACAGGCTTATGTGCCTGAGGGTTGCGAGCGCGTACCGTACCGTGTCACACGACGCTCTCTGCGTCATTACTGGTATGGTGCCTATCAGCATTCTTATCAGTGAGGACATGGAGTGCTTCGAAATGCGCGGCACAAGAGGCATACGCAGGACTGTCAGGATGGCCTCTATGGTCAAATGGCAGCGCGCGTGGGACAGTTCCACCAAAGGAAGGTGGACCTATAGGTTGATACCGAGGGTAGATAGTTGGATTAATAGGCGCCATGGGGAAGTCACATTCCACCTGACACAGGTCCTTACAGGTCATGGTTGCTTCCGACAGTATCTACACCGTTTCGGGCATGCGGATTCTCCCGAATGCCCAGTGTGCAATGGTTTAGAGGAAACGGCGGAACACGTTTTGTTCGTGTGCCCGCGTTTTCGCACAATGCGTGACCGCATGCTTGCCACATGCGGGGAGGACACAACTCCGGACAACTTGGTCCAGAGGATGTGTAGGGATGAGTTTGGCTGGAACGCCGTTTCAACGGCTATTACCCACATCGTCTGGGAGCTACAGAGGAGGTGGCGCGTGGACTCGGAGAATGGCTAGTCCAGATGCAGTACAAGAGGTGGTCCAGGGGTTCGGAGTCGGCTTCGTAGGTCATACCGGTGCCCTGCGGTCGAGATCGACCCTTACAACAGTCCCGGTAGTGGTGCTGTCGTGGCGTCGGTCTAGTAGACCCAGTAGGGTTGGATCCGAGCCCGCGGTTGGAAAGGGGTCCCCGGCAAGGGTCGGGGTAGGTGAGATCCTGCTGTCTGCAACCTACGGGTGCATCTGATAGGGCCTGAAGGGTAGTGATACCCTTCCTTACGGGCAGGTCAGATCGGGTTGCACGTGGGCATCAGTTCTTGATGTCCGCTCAGCAGTAGGGCGCGGGCGGGGTTGACCCTGCCCGCCTTCCGAGGACAAAGGGAGTGGCGAGGACCACTCGGGAAACTGGCTAAGCGCCAGCATGCTACCGTGATGGACTCTCCAAAGCGAGTCATCGATGTTCGTTGCTGCAGGCTACGCAGCTAACCTTGTGGGTGCGATGTGCACTAGCCCCTCTCTGAAGCAATACCTTCTTGGTGGTTCCGGAGAGACGTAGGGTTTGGCGACCATAGGAATGGTTTAGTGGGTACGAGGAGAGAGTAGTCCTGGATTTTACTTTTGTTGTAGAAGACGGCCTGTCAGACCTACACTACCCTAACCTTCTGTTAGGGTGTCTGTTGAGCAGATTATCCCCCTATGGTTTAGAAGGAAAAAAAAAATATATTATGCCTCTCGAGAAAAAATCAGAATATGGCGATAATCTGCCTTCGGCTTCTGAAATAAGCGCGACACTTAGTAACCATAACAGCGTCACCAAATCCAATAGAATTCCATCCCATTATATGGGATTTGACAGCAAGCACACTCATCTCACTGAGACACTCTATTCAGAGAATCCTAATGGAATTCTTTCTACGAGCCAGGATCCTCGCTCGGTACTTATACAGTAATTCCTCCTGGGATTTCATCTGTGATTATTTCAGGGATTCCTACCATGTTTTCAGCTGAGAATTCCTCAGAACTCTTATCAGATATGCCTCTCAGAATTACTTCAGTATATCCTACCGGGATTCCTTCGAGGATTTCAACCGGGAATGTTCTCAATTGGTAGATCGAATAAAATTGAATTTTTGGGTAGTTTATCATTTTTCATGTAGCCGAAAGACACAGTTTCTTTTCGATGTAACTTTGATAGTGCCCAAAATAATACCATAAAACCCACACATTGTTCACGAATGAAAAATCATGGAGTAGTACAAACATAAGTGGAGAAGCCGTGTAGAGTATCCTCCTCTTCTTCTCTTCTTGGCGTAACGTCCTCACTGGGACAAAGCCTGCTTCTCAGCTTAGTGTTCAATGAGCACTTCCACAGTTTTTAACTGAGAGCTTCCTCTGCCAATGACCATTTTGCATGTGTATATCGTGTGGCAGGCACGAAGATACTCTATGGAAGTCAAGGAAATTTCCTTTACGAAAAGATCCTGGACCGACCGGGAATCGAACCCTTCACCCTCAGCATGGTCATGCTGAATACCCGTGCGTTTACCGCCTCGGCTATATGGGCCCTTGTAGAGTATATCTGGTTTAAATTTTATATCAAAACATGGAATGATGATGAACCTGGGCGTATAAGTTGAATACCTGTACGTAGGACACACCGAAGACGACCCTATAGTTGAGGTCGAAATACGTATCTGTCAAAGGATACAAATTAAAAAGAAAAGCACTTAACACGATTTTCTTTTTAAAACATGCAAAATTTCTGAAAAGTTTACGTATGGTGAGTACGTAAAGGGAGTTTGTGGGGTGCTGAAGGAAAAACTCAATTACTTTATTAGAAATGATTATCTCTGTAAAATCCAACTTCTACAGTATTTCAGTATTATCTCTGTAAAATCCAACTTCTACAGTATTTTAACGTTTGATTATGCTACACATAGTGAGCTCTCTTTGTTTAAAAAAAATGAGAAATGTTGAACACATGTTGAATAATGTCGAAATTACAAGAACCATGCATTGCATACTTTTAAGCGTGTATCGGGTTATATTTCTGCCCCAATTGTTGTTGAGTGGTTATCATCTCTCTCGTTTGTTTAGAGCTGTATTGTATCTGTACGGATCAAAATATTACGATAGCGTAGAATTTGTGCTGAAAAAGAACTCGAGAAAATTATCAAATATTGAGGACCTACAATGAAGAATTTTTTGGAACTACACCATAGACTTCCATTTTTTTCGTCAAAACATGTTTATTTTATTGGAACTAGACCTTTGATAACAAATGAATTTGAAGATATAAATTGTGAGACACCTTGGGCGTTAACGGGTTAACTTATTTTCCCGATCAGTGTAGATCGCTAGTGTCGGTAGCGATTGTCTCAATTGGCCTGATCCATTGGTAAGAGTCCACTAAACAGGTGACCCCTAATTCAAGGTGTTATGCGGCTTTATGCTTACCGTGCCAAGGAATGAATGGTTAGGGGGGGGGGGGTCTAATAAAAACCTAACTACAAACGGAGCCTGTGGAGAATTAGGGCGTCCTCCACAGTATTACGCCCTTACTGCGCTAACCGGAGCAATAGTGCAGCGGACCTTGCGTTTCTCCGAGATAATCAGTTGCCCTTCTTAAGTCTCAAATTTGAGGCTAAATAAGGGCGGGATCATTCAAATGTTGTAAATTAGCTTACATTACTACTTATATGGCTTCGCTTATTGCGGTTTCGCCATGGGCGTTTTTCAATTGACACCGATTTGGTTCGTCGTTGATGTTTCCTTTTTGTGCTTGTTTCTACGGCTAGGAAACCTCAGATCAATTTTCAGCGTAAAAAGCGTGTGTAGCCCAAGTGGCTCTACTTCAAAAAGTTCGCTTTTCTTTTTTCATTAATCATGTAACACAGGTACAATACTGCAGTGCAATGATTATTAAAGCTTTCATTCTATGAAACATTTCGATGAAACATTTCAAAGCGTGACGGAAGGACAGACAACTCTGGGATTTTATATATTTGATACCACATATGGTCGCATGGGGTCTCTAGTTGGTCTAGTGGTAAGGCTTTAGATCGCCAATCCGGAGACAGTGATTCGCTTCCCGTTCCGGTCGGAAACTTTTCACGATTTCCCTGAGCATATCGTATCATTGTACTTACCTCACAATATCCCTCTAATACCCAAATTTTTGATTTTGATCTAAATATCATTTTTCGTCATCTAAAATCGATTTAAACATGTTTTGGAAGATGATTCTTTTTAATTCTCGATTTCGTGAATTTCAGTTTTTGATTTTTCTAATTTTTATTTTTAAACATCCCCAAACTTTTATATTTTTCCTGGAAGCCAATTTGGGGAACGGATTTTTTGAGATGAAAACATTTTGAGATTTTATGATTATTGTTAAAATAAATTATTTAAATATTTTTCACAGAAAATTTTATTTTCCGTGTAATTTTAGGGAAAATAATTTTAGAGTGTTTTCGATTTCCTTAAACTATTAAACAAGGATAGAATGATTTGGGAAACATTTTAAATATGTTAATTGTAGCGATTCAATACAAAATAAACAATGACTTCTAAAAGGTGACTAAAACATCAATTTTTCAATGATTTTTAAAAAAATTCAATACGCTTTAGAATACATCAAAAACTATTTTGAGATGTACAGAACAGTCCTAAATATCAGCCAAAAATATAAAAAAATGATTTTCCACGAAACAAAAATTACAAAAATGCTCAAACTATACCCCGTCTAAAGGCGTGATTGGGTATTAGAGGGATATACAAATTCATGCAAAAGAAGGCCTCCAATTGATAACTGTGAAAGTGCTCTAGGAACACTAAGTTGGAAAAAAGCAGGCCATAAAGAAGAAGACAGAAGAAGAAGAATATGATCATAAACAACACATAACATAAATTTTTTCCTGTTACCCTAGTGCATAGCAAGAAATATCATCTTAGTTTCAAAATATACTATTATTAAGCCATTTTTCTCTACTCAGGTTAGAATGTTCGATTACCATTTTGGAGCAAAAGAGCGTTCAGCTAACCGATACAAGTAAGTTATTGATATTCATAACGCCCCAATTACAGGAAAATATATACATTTCATACAGTGATGATGTTCACGCATCATCTTTACGATCCGCAAGGCCAAATTTCACCATCCGCTACCGACGAAATCCCTCTCGTAAAGTAAAACTTTCCACCCAGCACACAACACAGCCTTGCTATCGGCTTTAAATCAATCGCCCATTCCGGCCTGCACCGAGCAACCAACCAACCAAACAGGCAGCGCGCTACCACATCCTTCCCACACAGGTTGTAAAAGTTTATCAAAACCTTATCAATTTCGTGCGCATCCTTCGTCCCTGCGCCACCGTCAAGGAAGCCACCAGTGAGTGTGAACCTCCCAACAGTGGAGCGGAGAGCAACGAACGCAACGTCCCAATTTCGGGCATTCCTGTACGTGCCTTCCTGTCAGATGCTGCGGATGCCTGTCTGTCTACCCCAGATGGATATTTACTAGCGCTAGCACCTTCTTCTCTGAGCAACATACAGCAGTCAGGACTTGGGAAGAATCGGGGTAAAATGAGTCAGTTAGGGAAATTCGGTGCAATCGATTCTGAGCATCAACTGTTATAAAATGGTCTTCAGTTAGCCTTGTGGTTAAGGCTATGGATCGCCAAGCCGGAAACGGCGGGTTCGATTCCCGTTCCGGTCGGGAAAATTTTTTCAACTCCCTGGGCATAGTGTATCATTGTACTTGCCTCATAATATACAAATTCATGCAATAACAGGCCAAAAAGCCCTTCAATTAATAACTGTGGAATTGCCCAAAGAACACTAAGTTGAAGCGAGGCAGGCCATGTCCCAGTGGGGACGTAGAGACAAGATTCAGTAATATTTCGCTGGGGGTGATTGGGTTTGAATCCTGCTCCAGGCGAGAACTTTTTCGGATTGTATGTTTTATCAATTGCTTGGTAAATTACTGTGGCAGGGTTCAGAGGAGAACACAGTGCTTGAAAATCAGTTGGGATGAGCTTGAACTTGATTGACCGCCCGTGGATGCTACTTCAGAATCGCCAGACCAGCCACACTCACACAATGGAACCAATGAGATATCTGACGGCAACTAGCAGGCGTTTTCAGTGTGTGATCTGCTATTTTTAGACGACAATGACGCCTATCACAACAGGTTGCTGGTCAATGTGGGGAAGAGGAAGGAAGTGATGACTGCAATCGTTTGCAACCACAAGAGACCGAATATACCTCTGCGTCTGCACAAATTCATGTGGATGTCGGAGTGTTGGTGGGATAGGGTTGGCAGAGGGTTCACACATTGGTGCGTAGATGTCAGGCGTGAGATGATAGAATTGTGTGTTCTGAAGATAATGCGGCACAGTTCGCTTGATTGCATAACTCGTAGACGTTATCTGATAGATTGGTGCTGTGAAAGTTTGGAAGGAAGGGAAACAGGTTTTTACTCCGTTTCTGGTCCTAGCGATGGCTATGACCAAACATATGAATTTACATGAGTTCTATATGAAGAAAGGGGGAGAAAGTACAGAGAAAGTTACAAAGTACGAGGAAAGGAATGGGCCAGGGATTGAACCCAGAACCTTCTGCATACGAATCAGATGCGGCATCTATTAGACCACACCAAGCCCGTCTTACTTACAAATCAGTGATGAGATGAAACGAAAAAAAAGCACCTATATTTTAAGACCAAACTCGAGGCTACATTCCGAAGTGCATACATTTTACGCCATTTCTCACTTCCAGAAGTGCGCGCCTAAATATTGCTACAAAATCATACGTGTTCTTCTGGTGTAGAAGTTGTACCAATAAAGCGGTGGAGCCTGTTTGAGCGGAAGATGATGGAAGCGAATGGTTGTTACTTCATATTCTCCGCCGGGTACGCATCGATCGTAATATTAAATTTATTCTTCTTCCCGCATTTCCAATTTCCGATGGGTGCTGTTGCTGCGGCAATCAGTGGAAGCCACGAATGAGAGACAAAGTATTGGTTAGATGGAGTTTCTTTTAGGAGAATATTCTACAGCAGTAACTGTTCATTTGTACACTGGAACCTCCATTTAGGTAAAATCAATTTAGGCACCTCCACTACCTAACACTACCTAAATGGAATTCAGTTGTGTTAATAAGAGTTAGGGTGCTTAAGATAAGGGATAAGAATGGTTTATGGGGAAGAAGAAGCGAGTGGAGCTTAGGGATTTTAGAGTGTATTCAGGGGTGGCAGATGAGGAGGGGTTGGGACTATTCAAAGTTCCCTAAAAGCTTTCTTAGACTATCCCCATCAGCGCGTAGTAAGTCGGTGAGTAGTAGAGGTATCAGGTATGTAAACCGGTTGTATTTCTGATACCCAACCGTTTTCACACCACGCGTTCACATCAGCGTTGGTAAAATACTACCTTATCTCCCCACTGGTGGTTGGTAGTAGTTCTTCATAAAGTAAGCAGTGCTCATATAGAGGCATATTTTCGGTAGTGCTATACTGCCATAATTCTGCAAAGTGACGTAAGCGACATTGATAGTATTGGCCCATTTTTTTGGTTACTATGCATAAAACTCTTGGTCATCCTTTAAGTTTCTTTCCAAAGATGATAGATTACGACTAGATCTTGCATTCTAATACAGCAGGCATACCACAGTGTTAGTTTTACACCAGAAATTATATATAAAATACCAAAAAATGTCGAAATTTTGAATGGCGCTTACGTCACTTTGCAGAATAACGGCAGTATATATTGATAGTTGAACATGCATTCGTCAAGACTTGCTCTGACTTCGAGATATTCCGTGCCCAAGGAACGATGGAATGCACTCGCGGACAGGTATTGGCACATGCTCCGAAAAAATTGGAACCAATGCAATTTACACTGAAAGAATTCTTGAAAGGACTTCTAGAGTAGTCTCCGAAGAGACTCCTAGAGGAATCACTGAGAGTGAGAATCGCTGAAAAATGCTCCTGGAGGAACTCCTGAAGGAACTCCTGGGAGAATCTCTGAAGGAGTTCCTGAGGAGCTCCCTGGAAAACCTCCTGGAGGAATCACTGGAGCAATTACAGGAGAAATCACATAAAGAACTCATGGAGGAATCATAGAAGGAACTCCTGGAGGAATCCCTGGCAGAGTTCCTAGAGCAATCACAAAAGAAAGTTCAACCAGCTATTCAGATAAGCTTCATAAGGAACCTTTGAAAGAATTTCTGGAGGAGTCCTTCAAGAAATTCCAGAAAAAAAGTCCTCAGGGAACTCCAGGCGAAATCCCTCAAAGAATTCAATGAAATTCATGGAAGAATCACAGAAGGAGTTAATGAAGGAGCACCTGCAGAAATCCAGAATGGAGTTCCTGAAGAAGTTCCTGAAGGAATTCCTGAAGCAATCCTTAAATCCTGAAGAAATATCTAAAACAAATTCAGGAAAAAAAACCCTCACGGAATTCCATGAAAAATCCGAGATGAAATTCCTGGAGGAATTCCCGCGAAATTCCTGCAATAATTACGACAGAAAACCCTGGGATAATCACAGAAGAAGTTTATGAAGAAATCCGTCTAAGATTGCAAGGAAAATCCCACAAATAATTCTAAATGAAATCCCTGAATGAGTTCCTTGCAATTTCAGTAGAAATTTCTTGAAGAATTGCAGAATAAATTCTTGAAATATTTCAAGAAGAAATGCCCATAGAACTTCCTGGATAAATCCATAAAAAAAACTCCTAGAGAAATCCCTGAGTACCAGAGACGATCCCGCAAGAAATTTTAGAAAAAACTAGCTGTACCCGGCAAACTTTGTCTTGCCTACTGCGTTTTCTGACGTTTCAAGTTTCTATCCAAGACCATGTCCGCGGTCACAAAACGTATGGAAGATTAATTTTCAAAAACTCTAAAATGTTCCATGTTTTTCGCCTCATAAACCTTCCTTGGATGAAAACTAATTCAACAAAACTAAGACGACCCGAATCGGACCATCCGTTCGCAAGTTATGCGCGGTCCCACGTATGCCACTGCATTTTTATATATATAGATAATGCCTCAAGGAACTCTAGGAGAAATACCTCTAGGAATTCCTGGGAAAAAAATCTTCAAGAAGTTCCTGGATGAATCTCTGAAAGAGATCTAGGAGGAGTCCTTCTAGGAGTTCATGAAGAAATCCCTGGAAGAGTCCCATCCACGTAACATTTTCATGACCAATTAGTCTTGTAGAGGTTTTAAGAACCGTCATAAAATCTAATACCTTTTATTTTGATGGTATGATGGTTCTAAGAACCTCTTCTAGTCTATTTAACTAAACAATGTTGCTATGATGAAGAAATATCTGCAGGAGCTCCTGAAGAAATTCCTCAAGCTATTCCAGAAAAAATCCTCCAATGAATATCATGAGAAATTACCCAAAGAATTCCTGGGGACCTTTAGGAACTTCTAAACAAGTGGAAATTCCTGAACGAACTCTTGGAGGAATCATTGAACAACTTTCTGCAGAGATTTCTGAATGAACTCCAGGAGAAACCCCTGACAGAGCTTAAAAAAACCCTGAAGCAAAATTCTGACGGAGCTTTTAACGGATCCTGAAGAATCAAAGAGGAATTTCAGGAGAAATCCTTGAGTCAACTGCATCTCCTGATGGTACTTCTGGAAGAATACCTGTTCCTTTTTATTGCGCTTGAGGAACGCATTTTAGGATCGCCAGTGATGTTGTTTCGGTTCATATTTCAAGGAACTTCTAGAATATTCAATTTTCCGTTGTTAATTTTGTTTCGACAATCGAGTTTCGGTACACTTCCAACCATGTCTGGCATAGAACTTCATCTTCCGTATAGGTTCTATTTTTCTCTCGCGTCTTTCACGTATAATTGCAAATTGTTGGCAAACGAATTGGACAAACGCCAATATCAACGCAGGACGGAACAACGGTATCGGAAGCTAGTCGACAACGTTTTTGTTTTACTTGTTGAACGACTTATTGTTTTTCTTTTGATGTCCAGATCCAAAACAAAAAGAAGGTGATAGCAACCAAGATAGCAACGGTTGCGTTGGGTTGCCAAATATATGAATGCACTGTTCACCGAGAAGGTAAGTTGTCATTTCCAAACCGATTTAGCAACGATTGGTGGGATTGGACGTTATGATATGGGCTGTCAATTTAGGTTTACTCACATATTGGTAGGCATGCACTGCCTAATCCCAAGTAACACACATGGTTACAAAACAGTGACGGCAGCGTATGTAAGGGTTACACAGAAGTCACTGTGACTTACTGCGCTGCGCAACCCTTACTACATACGCTGCCGTCACTGTTTTGTAACCATGATGGTTGCTTGGGATGGAACTATGTTCTGTCAAGTGGTGAGTTCAATGTTTCTTTAAAATCTCCCAGAGCTCCAAGGATCTACAAGTGTTATCAGTCTGAAACTTTCTGAATCTCTTCTGAATTCCGCAAGAAGCGTTAATGAAACGCTTTAAAACGCCTTTGAAATCCCTACTGAAGCTCTCCTGAGAGCAGCGATTTCAAATATATTTTCATAGATTGTATTCCACCTTGAACCCTCCTAAATCCTCCTGTAACGCCCCCCTGAGATCCTCCGTAATCCGCCAATACGCCTCTGAAATCGACTGAAAATACTATGAAGCATCCAGAGCTGGCTTCAAACACTACTGAAACTGCCTCGAGTCACCTGTAGCGCGCATGAGAACCTATGAAATCCGAAAACGCTTCTGTAACGCCTCTGAAGCTCGCTTACCTGCCTCCGGGAACCCCCCTTTCCCATGCAGCGCAACTGAGACCCTACGAAACTCCAAAATCGCTCCAGTACCGCCTTCGGAACCCCCTGAAACATCCTGAAATGCCATCAACAACCCCAATGAAACCCCTGTATCGCCCTTGAAACCTTCCTGAGCTACCGAAAACACCTATATAACGCCTCTGAAATCTGCTGAACATCCTTTGACATTTTTTGAAATATCACCGAAAACCCCCTCAAATTCCTGAAATCCTCCCAAACCCCTTAAAACGCCTATGAAACTTGTTGAAAATCCTTTGAAACTCCCTGAAATGCTATCTAAACCTCCCTGGAACTCATATTCTGAGGCTCTCCGAAACCCCAAAAAACGTTCCCGTAACGCCTCCGGAATGCCCAGGAAATTCTCCGAAACTTCTTAAAATACCACCGAAAACCATCCGGACCCCCTATAAAGCATTTGAGACCCTCGGAAACACCTCCAAACGCTTCTGACTCCCCCTTTCTCGTGAAACTCCCTTGAAAGCCCTCTGAAATCCCGCATGACTCCGTTCAAATCTCCAAACCACTCGCCCTTCTTAAGCTGCTTTGCATCCTCGGAATTAATTTATTTAATTGTTTTCTTTTATTTAACAAGCTCAAGCACACCTGGCATAACGGAGCCGAGTAAAAATTGCATTCTACAACCTTGTCTGTATAACTCTTCAATCCCTCACACATCATCTTCGATGTTGAGGAAGAATCGGATCATCGACATACAGAAACGATCCACGTCTCCGTCCTGTTCGGCGTGCAGGAACGCGGTGTGCATCCGGAACGATTGCGTTGCTATTACTTTCACTCGAGATTGAAATAGACGATGCGATTCGACAATCTCCTAACGATCGCTGGTAAGCAAACACAATATTATAAATTCGTTAGAGTTTTGTGACGTCATTAATAGCGTCACCCTCCTAATGAGCACGTACTGATATCCAGAGCTTCCCATTGCTCATGTGTACATAAATGTGACAGCGTGTCTCTCACCAAATTGTCTCCCAGCTCTTCAAAATCGCAGTGTGCTGCCCCTCTAGAAGGCTCACGAAAATCTGGTGGGTGCGAGCTAGGCACATAGCTCCCGGGGAGCTCGTCTGATGCGCTGCGTGAGCTGTTGGTATCTAAGGTGAAAAGCAACTTCTTGGTAACGAAGAACCTTAACAACTTTTTTCCGTACACAACTCAAGTGTCTGGTTGGTCTGCACGATACGACTAGAGACTCTCAATATAAAGGTAAAGGTTTCAATTCTCGTTCGTTTAAGAAGTTTTTGTCGTGAAATTTTCTAATTTAATCAGCACATGAGACGAAGCTCATGAGACACATCTTGAGAAAAATGAGGCGCACAACTTTCGGTCTCAAAATGTACAGAGCTCCTGGGAGCTCGCTGCCCGTGCATGGGACTACACGGACAGAAATATCGTCTAATTATTATAACTTTTTTGATAGTTCGCCTAAGCATCGCTGATATTCTAGGTATAATTATTTCATTATTGATGATTATAGTAAGCATAAGTTTTGTAATTGTAATTGTAATTTATTAGCAATACGATAACCTATTAGCTTAAGCTTAAGTTTTGTTTGATTCAACAATTGTGAATACCAACCATAATACAATTAAACCAAGCATATATGTCATTACTTTGGCTGCTATCTACTCAGCCACAAGGATTCATCATGGCGGCGTCAATTGAAAGTATCAACAACGATGTTCTCCAAGGTTGTGCTAATTGTGTAAACGTTTCTCTAATATGGAGCTTCAGTGCAATATGTATATTTTATTATGTCAATTAGGAAACGCCTGCATTGTAGAAACGGTAGGTGAGATGGTGAGATAAAGTCAAAGTTAA
Organism: Aedes albopictus; assembly: GCF_035046485.1. Taxonomy (NCBI): domain Eukaryota; kingdom Metazoa; phylum Arthropoda; class Insecta; order Diptera; family Culicidae; genus Aedes; species Aedes albopictus. Next base: position 283,751,669 of record NC_085136.1, on the reverse strand, counting down.
TCGTTTGTATACATCGAATTTTAATTTTTCATTCCCAAAATAAGTTCAAGTTTTGCCCCATTTTTTTCCAAGTACCTATCGGATTCAAACACAACTAGAAGACAATTTACTTTTATATTAAGAAATGACTTGCTTCATCTTCTGAGGTACATATTTCGATAAGAAAAAAGTGATAAAAGTGGTCTTTGCAACGGAGAAAGGGCCTTTTTGACGAAGTCATTCTTTCAACAAGATTCTCCCATTTTCCTGCTATCTGTTGTTGAAGTGAGCGTAAGCTTTCGTTAAATAGACTTGTTAGAACATATTGCACCCACATACTACTATTATGGAAGCGTTTATGCAAAAATTTGAAGATTTTCATTATTTTTTTAATGAAATTACAGCGATTTCCTGTGTATGCTTGACGCACCTTAAATCAATCATCTGGTATAGTGAGTTCAAGCCTCAAGTTAAGGGTCAAGTTAAACATAAACATGCTTGAATCTACCATGACAATAAGTGAACTGTCAAATCATCAACCATAAATATTGTTGATGTAAGCATATTATGATTGAATCAACCATACTTCTTGTTCTGAAGAGATCATCAATTCTGCTTAATTCAAGCTTCCATTATTCTTCGACCTATTATAATATGCGCAATACAATCTCGAAATAGGATTATATAAAAGTCAGTGCACAAATATGTTTGTTTAGAACCGCAATATGATTTACTTGATTTTATTTTTTTCTCCGTGTACAGGCGCTCCGTCAAACACTTGGGCGTGATGATCGTTGATAAGCTTACCTTCGATAGCCACGTTGATTTTGCCTGTAAAAGAGCCTCCACAACTATTGCGGTACTGTCCCGGATGATGTAGATTTGAACTGGATCCTCCTGCGTGATAGCCTGTCAACTTACCGCTGCGCTGCTGAAAACACTTGACAACTTCACTACTGTGTAAATGGGCAAAACTAGCTGCCGACAGAAAATCGATTCAAGTCAGACTTCAGCTGCTGTTCACTCAAACGCAACTGTAGTACTGTAGTGGAGCGTAGGGTTCTCACGCAGCGACTATCGGTTCGAATCCGAAGATCGGCAATTTTTTTTTTGCTCAAGCCATCATTGATTTGATAAATTTATATTTGTCTTTTATTCGTGTATGCTACTGAACTGAACTTCTATGAACTTAAAAGTTCCGACAGAGCATCTCAAGCAGCTTTAAAGTTCAGCGAAGTTCAGATAAAGTTCCGAATGGAACTTTCTGGCTGCTTAAGAGGCTAACAATGTTCCGGCAAGGCAACTTGTGACCGACGTTCCAGCAAGGCTCATCGTTAGCCTTTAAAGGGGCTGTCCATAAACCACGTGGTCATTTTTTTTGGGACTTCTCAAGACCCCCCCCCCCCCCGCGCGGTCATTAGTCCATACAAAATTTTTTATTCGTCCATACAAAATGGTCATTGGCCGAACCACCCCCCCTCATCCTCATGACCACGTGGTTTATGGACAGCCACAAAGCAGCCAGAAAGTTTCATTTGGAACTTTATCTGAACTTCGCGGAACTTGAAAGTGCATTTTGTCATGGAAATCGAAACTTTTGGTTACTTGGGCGTGTCACACGACGCGTGCCACCGATGAGCGCAGAGTAGAGCTAAGAGATGCCTACTGGCTAAACTGGCACTGAACAAAGAGATTAGATGCGTTAGCGGGCGTGCTTCGAAGATCTCTGCCTGGCAGCCAGCACAAACGTAATGCCTACAGATTTCTCATGGCCAAAACGAAAGGCGTGTCAGCACCCCCACAACGATCCTCCGAGATGCTGCAGAAGATCATGGCAACATTGTTCCCGCCCTACGATACACGTTCATGTGCCTCCGTTCCCTATGGCCAAAGCGGCCAAAGCGAGGTCGCCCCGGTATCGAACGCCGAGGTCATCGCGATAGCGAAGTCGCTTCAGTTGAACAAAGCTCCGGGTCAGGGCGGTATTCCGACTGTAGCCATCCAGACGGCCTTCGAGGCCAGCCCGGACATATTCTGAATGGCTACCCGACTAGAGGAACATAACATAATTATATCAATATAGGGTCTTGTACCATTTGGGCAGGTGTGCCTATTTTGGGCACTTGCCGCTATATATGTGGAGCGGACCTGGTGTAATGGTTAGAACACTTGACCATCACGCCGAGGACCTGGGATCGAATCCCACTCCCGACAAACTCGCAAAATGTGAGTTCTTCCTTCGGAAGGGAAGTAAAGCGTGGGTCCCGAGATGAACTAGCCTAGGGCTAAAAATCTCGTTAATACAGATAAAAAAAAACTTGCCGCTATAATTAAGTCAATTTCAAACCAATTGATTTGAATTTTTGTACAGAGTTAGTTACAAAATTTCAAATCAATCGGTTTGAAATTGACTTAGATATAGCGACAAGTGCCCGAAATAGGTACACCTACCCAAATGGTACAAGACCCTATACATAATTTAGTTGCAGTATGTTGATCCCCACATAACTCAAGGAACCACCTCTTAGGATCAGTAAATTTTCTCACTATAAAAAAATAGGATTGGCCGGGGCAGGTGGCGCAGTTGGTTACACGTTTGCTTCATAAGCAGATAGCATGGGTTCGATCCCAGCCACGGCACTTTCATCAGTTGCTCTTCCTCCCTGAGAGCAGCTTACACTGACCCTCTTCTGAGCCTATGGCTCAAACGAACCCGGGTACATGGGCATCGGCGAACGGCAACTCATAATGGATCCCCAATCGGACTTGAAAAAGGAACAAACAACAGAGCCGCGTGCTCATCAAAGTGAAAGCAGCGCAACGACAACCAGTTCGATACAGTAGAGTTAGAATAGAATACATTTAGGTGCTGTAGAAAGTATGAGTACAGCTTCCAATTGGAATCGCTCACGCAGTGCCCTAGAGCTGTAAATTAGGTTAAGTGATTGAAGAATTAAAACTGAAAATAAAAATGGGAGCTATTGAAATGTTATTCATTTTCTATAAACAAGCAACTCAAAGCAATTACCCTGGTTTCAATAACCAAAATTGGATATTGTTCCAGTACACTACAGGACACAATTCTTGCATCACGTTAAAAATAATTACCAATAATACAAACAAATAGAAATAGCATCTTCCGTCCCTCACTATCAAGTGCTTCAACTGCACCGGAAATTGCAGGAAAACGACGACGGACGCCAAAGCAAAACAACTAACTGAAAGAGAAACTTTTTAATTACACTTTCTTCCGGATCGCCTCGGCTCGTTTCCGCTCCACCTCCATCTGGAGTCCAGACGACCAGCAAAGAATGATCCGGCAGCGGCAGCTGTCCTTCGTCATCGCCGCCGCCGTTGATGGCAAGAACGTATCCCCGCGTCCTCGCCATATTGCACTTTTTCCCATCACGATTATTTTCATCTCATCCGGTCACCTATTCAAAAAACGGAAAGGTCATTTTTATCAAACCCTGCCTGTCTGTCTTGCTTGACCTGTGAAAGATGCGGCGGCACCACGCTACTCGTCAGAAGCCAAGAAATGGTTCCCGCTTCGGCGATGAATAGGTTCACTCTTAGCATCTGCTCAGTTCGGTCATTTTCAACGTTTTCACCGAGTTGCTTTTTAATCCTTTAATTAAGAGCTTCCGCGAATTGCCGGGCAGCCCCCCTAGCATGGCGTGTACCGGCCAGAGAAAGAAGCGAAGTGATTGTTGAAGATTTTTGCAGCAGGAGAAAGTTTTTTTCCTTGATCAAACATTTGCGGCCCTCGCCTTCTTCTGCACCTCCACCTGTGCTGCCAAAAGGTACAACCAATCTAATGAAAGGATCAAAATTACGAGACCCCTTTTTCCAGTGCAAGCAAAAACACACTCTTTTCCGTTTACCGGAAGCATCGGAAATAAGGGCGGGGTAGTGATGGAAAGATTAGATCCTGTCAATTTGCTAAATAAATTTGCCCTGATTTCTGACACAGCGTTCACAGGTCGTGTTGACCTGGGTTCGGGAGGGCGGATTATCTGGATATTCCTGGAATATCTGTTGAGAAGTAAAGTTATGGAATGTTTTCCCATATATGGGAATGTTATTTTTGTTATGTTATAGTTGGAAACGGTTTGGGGCATGATGAAACGCGAAGTTTTTAGAGAGAAAGATTTCACTATGTGTTAAGACATTTCTGCTTCTGAGATTTTCAAACTCATTATTTCATTATTTCCTCTGATACTTTTTGCCTTTCTCGTTCACCTAAGTGAACTGAAAGGCTATATGTTCACTCAAAAAATTTTTTTTCGATAGGAGGCTCGGAGGGTCAAGTCACATATACCAATCAACTCAGTTCGACGAATTGAGATGATGTCTGTATGTGTGTATGTATGTGTGTCTGTGAACAAAATAAGTTCACTCACTTTTAAGGCACTTCCCATTGGCCGATTTTTCGGATTATAGCTCGAATCGAACCGGAATTTTACCGCATTGTTTGCTATTAAAAATGATTCGGATCGGTCAAGGCGTTTCGAAGTTATGGCCAATTAAGTGATCCGGACCAGCATTTTTCACCCGAGCGACAGGTGTAGCAGCCTGCTTAAGTTGGTGCGCGACGACCGCGACGACGGACACCGCAGCCCGCAGCACACCACGACTCACGAGAACGAAAGTAAGAGAGAATGTGAGACAAAACGACGACGACGAAAGAGCGGCGCGAACGTGCTATACATATAAGCAAAAAAAAAGCCTAGAGTTGTCACCCATCACTAACGAACCACGTATGAGTGTGATGATGGCAACGCTGATATTCCAAAATTTCCTTTTTAACAGGGGAAGCATTAGGGAGATCATCCAGCCCGCCCCAATTCTCAAAAATCGTGTTTTGGGACCGTTCATAAACCACGTGAAGGGGGGGGGTCAAGCCAAAGTCTACGCTCCACACAAATTTCAAAAATTTTTGTATGGACAAAAGTCTACGAGGGACGGGGGGCGGTTCTGAAATGGCCAAATTTTGGTATACGTGGTTTATGAACAGGCCCTTCGGAATGACGAATCAGTCCGATCAGGGTGCTGACCGAGCATAGCACCCCACCTCACTGCCATTCATGGTTCGATAGCGATGGCGATGCTAAGTGACGGACGAGAGGCAGCCGAAGGTTTTCGTTTTAAATTACGTTCCTATAGGATATTTACTATAGTTGATCGCGGATACTGCCTTTCCGCGTTTCGTCGCGAAACTGGGCCTAGTTTTGAAGTGCATCCCGATCCCACCAAGGTATTTACATATTCTAAGGCAGTCTTAGAAGTCAAAACTGGCTAAGCGGCCATTATTTTTTCACCGTGAGAAATTCTGAAAACAAATCCCCCGCCACCTCAAATTCCTTTGAAATTTCGCTTCCTCTGCTTTTCTCCACAAACTAAACGTCACCTTACAATATATATAAACCTTGCATCCCACTACCGGCACCAATGCAACATCAATGCTGGGATAGCGAGCGAAAGGGTTGTCACTCGCGAATGATGTTGTTTGCCCACCGAAAGTCTGGTGCGCGCGGGCAGGATCAGGATAACGCACACAGCCAGCGGTGATGCGCGGTTGGGTTGGGTTTCGGTTCGGGTGGCTGTGGGTGGTTGTTGGGTGGTGCCGCGCCATGGTCCACTGCACGAACTTAATCTGGCCTGCTTACTCTCACGCGAAATTTGACGTTTGAGCGGTGTCGGCACCGCTCAAACGTCAAATTTCGCGTGAGAGTAAGCAGGCCAGCATAAATTTGTGCAGTGGACCATTCGGATGGACCGAAACGAATAAATTAGATTGATGGATATAAATAAAATATGAGCAAAATAACAAACGAAGATTGTCTTGGTAACCGCGATCGATAGCATTCGCGCAGCTTTCAGTGAGTCGCATACGTTTTAGGTATCAAATATTTATTGTTGCGAATTTTTCAACGACTGTTGCAGAAAGTACATTCCAACTTTCTGCTATGTACTTGACAAACAAATCTCGCGTTTAGTATCATACAGGCGTATCTACAATGGTCGATTTCTCTTCGGATTATTCCGGAAAATACGACCAATATTCGAATGATCTCTCGGTGTATTTCGGTGAAGGACGACTAGGACTAGCATCTAACACAACAAAAACAACCAAAAATTATTTGCAGGCCAAATTATAAGCCGAAGAGAAAATCGATGAAGAGAAATCGATCATTGTAGATACGCCCGTATGATACTGAGCGCGAGATGTGTTTTTCAGTTTTTCGGGGTAGGCGTTTTACGGGAAAAATGCGCCACGAAATGTAACACGCCAAGAAATAACGTGGTTTGAGTGTTGCATGCATCACGGCGTTTACTCGACGTTAGTGCTGCAGCTAATAACGCAATTAATGCACATTTGAAAGGTTCTGATTTTCGTCTCTGTGTTACTGTAGTCATAATTCAAACGCCAGCGGCTGTTTTGGAGTTACGGCGAAGGCCGGCGCATTTTGACCCAAAAGTACTCGCGAATTTGGACTACAAAATACGCATTCTTACACTTAAAACGGCCCTTCTTGCACAAATCATAAATTTTGCGAGTAAGCAAAGAGATTTTCACATCAAGTTTTCAAGCAAGTTTTACAACTTTGCTCCATTTCGATCTGCAAATCTGCGGAAAAACTTTTCGCATTCTTACATCAGAAATGGCTGAAATCGGTTTTTAATTTTAATGTTTTATTAGTTGGTAAAATTCCAAGTTTTATTGGTTGAGAAGATAGAAAATTAAAAATGCTATCGATTAGTGTAAACATGTCATATGAAAAATTATGTTATCAGGGAGATATTAAGGTGGGTCTTTGTACCTCGGTAGCGCGTATTAAACTGATCTTACAAGGGAAGGTTACGATGGTGTCCCCCGGGGATTTCAACCGGACTATTTTTGCTGCATTCTACATGTGGAAATATGAATAAATCCAAAGCCTTTCGGGTGATGGGCCAGTGGTGTAGTCACCAGGGGCCTCAAAGGGCCAAATTAGGCAAAATATAACACTATTGAAAAAGCCCAAACGTCATCAAAATGCAAATTTCAAAATGTAATGCAGAATATGCATAAATACATGATTTCATAATAAATTTAATTTACCATAGGCGTTGCCAGGGTGAGATGGGTGATAAACAAGGTGATACATTTTTATTAAAATAACTTCAACTGGTTCTTACCCTGGCAACGCCTATGGTAAATTGAATTTGATACGAAATCATGTAGTCATGCATATTCTACCTGTCTATACTTCAATACATTGTGAAATTTACATTTTGATGACGTTTGAGCATTTTCAATAGTGTTATATTTTGCCTAATTTGCCCCTATGAGGGCCCCTCCTGACTACTGGCCCATCACCCGAAAGGCTTTGGATTTATTCATATTTCCAGATGTAGATTGCAACAAAAATAGTCCGGTTGAAATCCCCGGAGGACACCATCGTAACCTTCCCTTGTTAAGCTCTTAACCTTCCTTTTGCATCACGTTGGGAACAAGTCGCTGGCGTGCAGCAAAAAAATTCTTGTGATATCACATCATTTTCGTTGCACATCAGTCGCGTGGTAAAAGTGATGTACAAATTACATTCTTTCCACGCTGCAAAATAGCCGCCCAGCTTGAAAGTTGGTCTAGCAATCGCTAGAACTGGAGTGACGGAAAGATCAAATCTGGAGCTCGATTTGAATAGGTCGTATGTGCTTTTGTCGATTAAAAAATCGATCAGTTGGATTCGCTTATTATTGCGAAAACCGTTGAAATTGAGCAAAGTTTATACATACAGCAGAATTCTCACAAAACAGGCTCTCTGTTCCATCATTAAAAGTTTGCAAAATATCTGTCATATTGCTACAATGACTAAAATAAACTGATCGAATTTTATATCGACAAAACCACATAGGACCTATTCAAATCGAGCTCCAAAAATATAAGAAAAATATTAGCATGGATTCGTACACTGATCCGCTGGTAGTGAGGCGTATCCCTTACCTCTCGGCTATTCCTCCGAGTTGGAGGATGGATGATAAATAAGATACTGCTTCTAGGTATCTGCTGGAATGGGTTTGTTGACACTTTCCGGTGTCAACCAGTATGTACATGGAGATTGTGAAATTGTTGGAAAACGATGTAACCGAGTGAAATTACATCAAAAAATGGATACATCGCCAGAAATTACGCGCCTGGAAATTACAAAATTATTTGCTGTGTGGGGTACGGTTTGGGTCAAATTGACCCTAATGCCAAAGGAGGAGTGGTAAACCAGGTAATATTGTTACAAAAATATTCTTAAGATACCACATTATTTAAGCTGTACATCACTCACGTAGTGATGAAAAAATTACATTCAATGCAGCAAATTAGCCGCCGCCGTTTAGCTATTTCACCGAGCTTAATGGTACACTGAAAATATTCTACACGTTCGAGCCACATGTTTCAAGCATGAATTTTCACCACTTGGGAAACATCTGAATTTAACGTGTCCAAACCAGTTATGTATAAATCTACTTTTCGAAATCATGTGTAAAACACGTTATGTAGTTTGGCATCATAAATGTCAAATTGCTTTGAATAACAGGTACCCAGCTGCGGGTCCCTGTTCACCAAAAACTGAAGTATGCTAGGACTATTCTGTTGATGTACGTTAAGTAATAGGCGAACCATGTCCATTATCGATACATTAACACACTGTCAAACACGATAAAATCATGTGTAAAAGACAGTGGTTCAGAACCTAAACTATTGGGCACTGCATGAAATTCTCTCCTTCTCCTTCACTCTTACATAAATTGTGTAAACAACAAGGCCAAGAAACGTCAAAACCCCATACAAAATCAAAACAATACAGAGCCCTATAGACCACCTCACGGCGAAATTCTATCTCTTTTGCTCCTTCAGAGAGTTTGAAAACAACAGGACCAGTACCTGTCAAATTTGACAGGTGTTGGTCCTGTTGTTTTCTAATTTCCCGTAGGAGAGAAAAAGAGTGATTTCTTGTTGACGTCACCGTGCAATGGGCAATTCAACATCCGATTCAAAAGAATTACACATTAATATACACTGAGAGGAAATTTCATTTTGATTTCACTGGAAAAAGTCAAGTAACCGTTCCAAAATCAATTTTTCAGTGAGTTCACATGAGTTAAGTGAAACCTGCTTGAAAGTATTGGGGACTACGAAGGTGATGATTTTGTTTGCGGTTTTCTGTGAGAAAGTGAAGGAGGGAAGATTTTTTGCTTTTTTTTCACTCATACACCCATAAGAAACCCCGTAGGAAGAAAGAGTGTTTCCCGGCTCATCAACCTTCGTAGTCGCGAATAGTGAATCTCCAATGGAAAGTTATTGGAAATTTTGCACTGTATCGTATTATGAATTGTATATGGTTTTCAAGTGGATTTTACTGCAGTCGAAAGTATGCAAAATAGAAGCATGTAGTTGTCAGTCATCACTAACGAACCATGCATGAGTGTGATGATGGCAATATGTTCAGTGAATTCAGATGTTTCCTCTTTATCAAGGGAACCATTTGGTGGTCTCCGATGGCACGGAGATGAACCAATTTTTTGAATTTACCTTAGAATAAAATAATAATAAGAGCAAAAACTAGTAAAATTATACTTAAAAAATATTTTAAATTGATATGATTTGGCAGTGAAAAATTTCACTTAAATTTTATTGGATTTTTTCAGTAGAATATTTTCACTTACTAATCATTTAAGTTTCAAATGTTAAGTTGGATGGAAAAAATCTACTTAAGATTTTCAGTAGAATTTAAGTGAATTTTTCGCTCAGTGTAGCTTGCTGTTTTAAACGATAAATTAACGTGAAAAAGAACATGGATGAGGCGTGTCGATTATTTTCAGTGTACACTCTTAAGTCGCGTTCTAGCAATCGCTAGAATGAAACCGACAGACAATTCATATAGGATGTGTGTTCCATCATTAGTAATCTTACGCTCCCATATTCATCCTATTCGAAAATAAGCGAGTAGGGTAGTGGAGGTATTTTGGCCTGGGCATGTGTTTTGGCCCACCCTGGGTTTTTTATTACATTTATCATATAATCTCTACCAAATCTTGGCAAATGATTATTGGAACTTCCAATAATCATTTGCCAAGATTTGGTAGAGATAATTATAAAACTCAGGGTGGGCTAAATTACCTCCACTACCCTATCTTCTGGAACAGGTTCGTTGACATTTTCCGGTGCTAAACAGGGTGTACATGATGAGTGTGATAATTGTTGGAAACCGACGATATAAACAGGTAAAATTACGTTCGGAAATGCCAAAAATTACGTCAGAGGATATTAAAAATTTATCTGCTGTGTATATTTTGCATGGAAAATGTGTCAAGATTTCAAAAATGATTACTTAAATATCTATATGATACCTCAATATTAAATACGGCGATTGTTTTCTAGAATTTATTCTCTGAAACCAAGTAAAATGATTCTCCTTGGATAGTTGGGGAAGATATTCGGAATTATAAAAAACCACAATTGGAATTTCGATCATGCTCATATAAAATATATCCATATTGAGTGGACTTCATTTATCACTTGTGTTTGGTGAAAGGATACTTTATGGCACGAGAAAGGCACCATCACCGCTAGGTGGATTAATTAGGGTTTTTTTGGTAATCTTTTATGAATTTATTTCAGAATCTTACCAGAAAATTCCACGAATATTTTCGGTTTCTTCCAGGGGTAAACCGTTCGTTTGGAACATTTTTCAGATTGTGCCAAGAAACGTCTCCTCAAAGTTTTAAGGAATGCCGTCGAAAGTGTTCATAGGCATTCTTCCAAGGATTCCTGGGTTGCTTCATGGAAGCTTTTATCACAATTACAGTATTGTTCCGATTTTATCACGCCCCTTTTCAAAAACGCTTTTAAATATTCCTCAAAACCTATTTGCAGTTCCAATATTTTTAAAGTTGCAAAACGCACCTTCAGCATTCATCTTGAAGAAAAGGGGAAACACTTGCTTCCAAATGTACAGTCGACTCTCCACATGTCGATGTTCTACATCTCGATATCTCTCCCTATCTCGATGGTTGGGTCGGTCCCTTCAATCTGCATACATTTTACCTCTCTACATGTCGATATCTCATTATCTCGATATCTCTCTATCTCGATGCGATCTCATGTGGTTTTGTTCGAGATTTTCTCTCCATATGTCGATATGTCCATTTTTACAGGTTGCTAGATCTCGTTTATTAGGTGCAAAACATTCAGGGAAGGTGAAGTGACATCTGTTTGTTGACGGTTTTTCCTAGTAACGGACGATTTTTCAATCTAGTGTCAATTACAAATTGGTTCTTGAGTTCGATCTCTCCCTATCTTGATGGTCCCTTCAATATCGAGATGTAGAGAGTCAACTGTAACAGTAAATTAATGAAAAATGAAGGACTGGCGCGCGGAGGGCGTGATCAAATCGGAACATAATTGTATCTTGAGATTTTGATTGATTACTCGAAGATATAGTTATCAATACGTAGAAAAATTTCAGAAAAAAAGTCCGGGATATGCGAGAATTCCCAAAATATTTTTTTGAGGAGTTTGTAATGGTACCTTTGGAGATATTCTTGGGGAATCCATCAAGGTACTGCAAGTATTATAAGAATAACTTTCAAAGGATTCTTTGGGGAATTTCTGCTTTTGGAAATATCATTGAATACATTGTTAAAAAAAATGTCTTGAGGAATTTTTGAAATATTTAATGTTTAGAGAAATAATCGGAAGAACGTGGAGCGGACCCGGTGTGGTGGGTAAAACACGTGACTCTTACGCCGATGATTTGGGATCGAACCCCACTCCCGACCTACTCGCAAAATGTCAATTGTGGGTCCCGAGACGAATAAAAAAAAAACCAAATTAATCCACCTAGTGGTGATAGTGCCTTTCTCGTCGAACATGTTCTCACAATCTTTACGACAACGTAAGCCAAAGTGTTTCTGAATCCGAATATTTTTATAGAAAAGCAAGCATTTTATCAGACATCTTTGAATTGACTTAAAACTTATTGATTGCACATAGTCCGACATTATGTTCAACGTATAAGCAGGGCTGAAAAATATCAGACTTCTCAGTTGACTGCTTGAGCAGTTTGTTGAGCACCTTCACTAACACTGGAGGCTGATCAATATCAAGACGATACTAACAAGCTAAGCTATAACTCTTTACACAATCACAGATCACAAAATTTTTTTTCGAACATTTGGGCTATATCTTATTGACCGTTGAAAACAAGAGCGATAGGTAGTGAGTATAGTGCGACGTCCGTTTGTATGTTTGTATGTAACTACGGCATTTTCGAAAACTTGATGAATGGTAAGCAGAAAAATGGTCTCAGACCATATCTGAACCGGTAGTGTCTCGGAACCGGTTCCGGGTGTTCCGCCGGAAGTGGCCAATCATAAAAGTGAACTAAACCCACAGATGCGACATATCAAAGCACGGCTTTTTTGATAACGTGGTGAACAGTAAACAGGAAAACATTCTCAGACCATATCTGAACCGGTAGTGTTCCGGAACCGGTTGCAAATGTCCCGCCGGAAGTGGCCAAGTATTAAAGTTAACCAAACCCATGCATGCGACATATCAAATAGTGGCTTTTTTGATATCCTGATGAACAGTAAGCAGGATAATATTCTCAGACCATATCCGAACCGTTTGTGTCCCGGAACCGGTTCCGGGTGTCCCGTCGGAAGTGGCCAAATATAAAATTGAAATAAAACCATGCATGTGACATATCAAACCACAGCTTTTTCGATAACCTGATGAACAGTAAGCAGGAAAACATTCTCAGACCATATCGGAACCGGTTCCAGATGTTCCGCCGGAGGTGGCAAAGTATAAAAGTTAATTAAACCCATGCAAGGGACATATCAAATTGTGGCTTTTTTGATATCCTGATGAACAGTAAGCAGGAAAATATTTTCAGAACATATCTGAATCGGTTGTGATCCAGAACCGGTTTCGGGCGTCCCGCCGGAAATGGCCAAATATAAAAGGGAATCAAACCCATGCAAGCGACACATCAAATCGCTGATTTTAAGGCATCTTGATTTGACAAAAAAAAGTTTCCGGCCATATTGGGGACAACCGGTAGTGTTCCGCAACCGATTGCGGTTGCCCCATCGGAAGTGGTCAAATGTGAAGGAGAACCAAACCCATAAATTCGACACATTTAATGACTTTTTAGGTAAGCTGATGAACGGTTAACAAAAAAAAATCACAGACCATACTTTGGAAAACCAACAGTGTGCCGAAACCGGTTCCAGGTGCCCCGATGGAAGTGGTCAAATATAAAAAAAAACCAAACGCATACACGCAGCACAATTAATAACGGCTTCTTCGATAACGCGAAGAACGGTCAGCAAGAAAATAGTCTCAGGTCAGTAGTGTTCCGGAACCAGATTCGAGTGCCTCGCCGGAACTGGCGAAATGCACGAATGAACCAAACCCATACATGCATTACATCAATTTGCGACTTTTTAGGAAAACTGATTAATAATTTGCATGAAACTAGTCTATGTCCACATCAGGGACAATCGGTAAGTGGTAATATGTGAACCGAAAGTTGTAAATGTGAAATTGAATCAAATCCATTCGTGTCGTACCATAAAACCACGCTAATTCAACAATGATTGCTGTCAAATTACCTGTGTAAACTTTCAATTCGATAAACTAACTTTATTTTAGTTTTGTTTAGATTGTATGATTTGTTTTTGAACACAAATCTTACAGATATTGTGGTGGTACGAATTGATAGCTTGTACATTTTACGTTTGTTGGCTTCCGAGGTTCACTGCGGTTGATCACCAAACGGATCAGGTGTCGGAATGCACCAAATTAGAACTTTCGGAAGTAGCAGCCATATAGGGCCACATAGGGCCCATATAGCCAAGGCGGTAAACGCACGGGTATTCAGCATGACCATGCTGAGCGTGCCGGGTTCGATTCCCGGTCGGTCCAGGATCTTTTCGTAAAGGAAATTTCCTTGACTTCCTTGGGCATAGAGTATCTTCGTGCCTGCCACACGATATACACATGCAAAATGGTCATTGGCAGAGGAAGCTCTCATTTAATAACTGTGGAAGTGCTCATAGAACACTAAGCTGAGAAGCAGGCTTTGTCCCAGTGAGGACGGTACGCCAAGAAGAGGAGGAGGAAGTAGCAGCTGCACGAGGAGCCGCTGCGGGTGTAAGTAACATCACAATATCGTATCATTCGTATTTACAGTGTATTACACTGTGACATTTGATCATTTTTTTAATTCAACAAATTTCGAATGAGCGGGGTACAAGTTAAAAAGTGTCTTATTAACCCTAAAAGGGTTACCTGGGGTCCATTGGACCCCAGGCGCCTTTCAGAGCTCGTCTTTGATGGAACACACTCAGCGAGGTGACGAAACTGAGGCCATGAAGGTTTCCCTTTTAGGGTTAAAGAGTGATGAATACGCGGGGTTTGACAGTACATCAAATAGCAGCTTTTTTGATAACTTCTTTTTCTTCTTTATAGCTCGACGTTCGCATTGGAACTTGGCCTGCCTTTCTTCTACTTAGTGTTCTTTAGAGCACTTCCACAGTTAATAATTGAAGGGTTTTCTTTGCCCGCCATTGCATGAATTTGTACAGTGATAGACATTCGTTTAGCCGAGGCCAAAGCATTTTCAAAAAAGTGTCAGGAAACTCATGCAAAAGATTATATGATAAAACTTTTTTATCGTAGTGATAGTATATCTAGTACTGTTTTATTAAAACGTGATACATCACACTTACATATACACTGAAACAAAAACGAGGGTAAAAACCCTTCAAATGTCCTTTTTTGCCTAGACATTCGTTTAGCCGAGGTAAATGAGAAAATGGTTTTCAATAGATTTTTCGCAATTTCGTGAATATATTTCGAGGATATACCCCAAGGCATTTAGTTTATGACGTGTTAGCAAGATAATTGACCTTAAAAGTTAATCTATTTGTGAAATTCAGAGAAATATTATGAAAAAATGTCCCGATAAGGAGAAGCGATGAAAATCAAATTTATTTAAGAAAAATGATTTCTGTAAACACTCAAACGTAAGCTAGATTAGCAGTTTTGAAAAGATGGCAGAGAAAATTGTTAGAAATGTTCAAATTATGGCATAAAATGTCATGAAAAAAAAATAAGTATATTGGTTTTTGGTTGGTTAAACCTTAAAATGGGATTGATGGAAACTAAAATAAATAGTTTTGCGTTGAAATAAAGACGTGCCCTTATGCCTGTGGAGTATACCTGTTTGATACTAGCATTACTAAATGAGTTAGAAGACTGCTAAGTGAAAGAATTGCAAGAAGTGTCAGAATTTTTGTACCCTGTTTATTTAAAAGCAGATGCTCATACAAAAACGCACAATATGGTCAAACAATTGGCTTATTTCATTCAATCTGAAGAAATATATTATAAATGAGTCTTAATTGTGAACCACATTCATTTTTAACATGATTTATTTGAAAAGAACGTCTGAATTATGAAACAAGGAGTTCATGCTAGAAATTTGAATACTTTCGGTGTCATTTCTCGAAATGTGAGCCGTCCAATGTATGTTATTTTAGCCAGAATACAGATATTGGGAGCTATAAGAAGACGTATTAGTAGTAAACGCTGTGATTTATGCAAGTGAAACCATCATATTTCATCTAAACAATACTTAAATACGTGATTTTTCGATGGTTTGCGTTATTTTTTTCTGTTAAAAAGCATTGTTTTTCCCAAATTTTCAACCTGCACTCGTCATGAAACTTTCATTAGATTCTTTTGAAACACTTCCGATAAAAATAACTGCATCAAATCTCAATTTGGAAACATTTACAATATTTTGACATATTTATATGAGATGCATGTAAAATTAATATGGCAACACTTCCGTAAACGATCAAATTCATGATTTTCGAGCCGATCCATAATGCAGGTCACCATACAAAATGATTTTGTTGGGTATTTTTCGAAATTTGTTAGTTTTTTATTATGGAATTCTAAAAATTATACAATTCGGCTAAACGAATGTCTAGGCAAAAAATGACATTTGAAGGGTTTTTACCCTCGTTTTTGTTTCAGTGTATATGTAAGTTATATATATCACATTTTAATAAAACAGTACTAGATATACTATAACTACGATAAAAAAGATTTATCATAAATTCTTTTGCATGAGTTTCCTGACACTTTTTTGAAAAATTTTTGGCCTCGGCTAAACGAATGTCTATCACTGTATATTGTGAGGCAAGTTCAATGATACACTATGCTCAGGAAGTCGAGAAAATGTTCCCGACCGGAACGGGAATCAAACCCGCCGTTTCCGGATTGGCGATTCATAGCCTTAACCACTAGGCCAACTGGAGACCCTTTTTTGGTAACACGATGATCGATTCGTAAGAACATAGCCTCAGACCATATTTTTGACAACCGGTAGTGTCCCGAAACTAGTTCTGGGTGTCCCACTGGAAGTGGTCAAATGTAAAAGTGATTTGTACCCATGCATAAGATAAATCAAATCGTGGTTTTTTTTAGGTAACCTGATGTACGTTAGCAATGATACTGCCTCAGACTATATTTGAGAGACCCGGTGGTGCTCCGGAACCTGTTCCGGAAAGTAACCAAATGTACCATGCGACACATCACATCACGGCTTTTTTAATAACCTGAGAAACGGTTAACTAGAAAATAGGCTCATACCACATTAGAGACTACTGGTAGGGTTGCACAACCAGCGTTTGATGCTTCGCCGGAACTGCGAAAGTAAATAAAATCAATGCAAGCGATAAATATGTGTAAGAGAACAAAATCTTGACATATTAAACCCACATACAGACGTCTCATGATACTCACTACGTTCTTGTTTTTAACGGTCAATAAAATATAACCTAGAATGTGCAGAAAAAACTTTATCGAAGACCGCAAAGTGATCTGTGAATGTGTAAAAAGTTATATCTTAGCTTGATAGTATCGTCTTGATATTGATCAGCTCCCAATGTTAGTGAAGGTACTCAAGCAGTCAACTGAGAAATCTGATATTATTCACCTCTGCTTTTACGCTGAACACAACGTCGGAGTATGTGCCATCAATAAGTTTTCAGTCAATTCAATGATGGCTTTAATAAAATACTTGCTTTTCTTAAAAAATATCAGGAGTCAGGAACACTTTTACTTACGTCGACGGAAAGATCGTGAGAACATATACGACGAGAAAGGCTTTATCACCTCTAGGTGGATTAATTTGGGTTTTTTTTTTTTTTTTTTTTAATTTCAAGAAATCAGTTTGAGGATACTCAAACAATTTTTAAAGGATGTTATTTATTGCTTCAAGCGTTAGGTGAGCTGATCGTTGATTTTGTTCAAACCCAATCTCGTCACTACTTCCGACCAAACGTCATTTTCAACAATGTGCGTGCATGCACCCGCGCTGCAGGCCCTGCAATAAATCTACCATCCACCGGTTATTTCAATGAGGAAGGATGCCAGGAGAATATTTTCATATAGACGATTTACGATTATTCTACAGACGATTGCAAGCTGAGTCTACGCATGTATTTTTGTTTCGATAAAACAGATGCAAAAAAAAAAAACAAAGGCCTGGCACCATGGCTCTTCGGCGAGACAGGAGTGTTAGTGTATGCCCAATAAGCCACCCGCCCACTTGGGCGGTGGCTTCTATATTCGTCTGTTTTCTACTATAACTCAGTCAATTTTGAACCAATTGACACACTTTTTGGAATGCAGTGAAATAGGTATAGTATCTACCCGTGTACAACATTTAGAGTCAATTGGTTCAAAATTGACTGAGCTATAGTAGAAAACAGACGAATATAGAAGCCACCGCCCAAGTGGCGCGATACCCTATAACATAGGAGAAAATACGAAATTCCTGGGTAAAATCCTAGCGTGAAACATAGAAGAATACCTGTAGAAACGCTTAACGATATCCCCTTCATTCTCAGAAAAAAAAAATCATGAGAGACTTCTGCAGTTACTCTGCAAGTAATTCCAAGGAAAACATTATTTCACAAACCACAGGCAAATGTGCTGGTGAAATTCTTGAATAAACTCCCTCATAAATTTCTCTGGAGGATTTTCTGAGGAAATCCTTGGAAGAACTCCTGGAGATACCGCTGGACTAATTATAATACAATCTCAAAAAGGATTTTCACACAAAAATCCCTAGACTACCTGGAGAAATTTCGAAAGGAAATCCCGCAGAAACAAAAAAAAATAACAACTTGGAAGAATTTAATTCGCTTCTGCGAGCACTGCTAGAACTGCAAAATTCGAAAAACTGGAAAAACTGAAAACGAATATTTTGAAAAAAATCTTTGAAATAATACCTGGAGATAATTTATACAGTGATAGACATTCGTTTAGCCGAGACCAAAAAAAGTGTCAGGAAACTCATACAAAAGATTTTATGATAATTTTTTTCTATCGTAGTGATAGTATATCTAGTACTGTTTTATAAAAATGTGGTACATAAACTTACATATACACTGAAACAAAACCGATGTTAAGAACCCTTCAAATGTCATTTTTTGCCTAGACATTCGTTTAGCCGAGGTAAATGAAAAATTGGTTTTCAATAGATTTTTTGCAATTTCATGAGTATATTTCGAGGATATACTCCAAGGCATTTAGTTTATGACGTGTTAGCAAGATAATTGACCTTAAAAGTTTATTTATTTGTGAAATTCAGAGAAATATTATGAAAAAATGTCCCGATAAGGAGAAACGACGATAAACAAATTTATTTTAGAAAAATGATTTCTGTAAACACTCAAACGTAAGCTAGATTAGCAGTTTTGAAAATATGGCACAGAATTATTGTAAGAAATGTTCAAATTATGGCATAAAATGTCATGACAAAATTAAGTATATTGGTTTTTGGTTGGTTAAGCTTTAAAATGGGATTGATAAAAGCTAAAATAAATAGTTCTGCATTGAAATAAAGACGTGCCCTAATGCCTGTGGAGTATACCTGTTTGATACTAGCATTACTACATGAGTTAGAAGACTGCAAAGTGAAAGAACTGCAAGAAGTGTCAGATTTTTGTATGTACCCTGTTTATTCAAAAGCAGGTGCTCATACAAAAATGCAAGATATGGTCAAACAATTGGCTTATTTCATTCAATCTGAAGAAATATATTATAAATGAGTCTTAATTGTGAACCACATTCATTTTTAACATGTTTTATTTGAAAAGAATGTCTAAATTATGAAACAAGGAGTTCATGCTAGAAATTTTAATACTTTCGGTGCCATTTCTCGATATATGAGCCGTTCAATGTATGCTATTTTAGCCAGAAAACAGTCTAGAAGATATTGGGAGCTATTAAAAGACGTAATAGTAGTAAACGCTTTGATTTATGCAAGTGAAACCATCATTATTCACCAAAACAATACTTAAATACGTGATTTTTTGATGGTTTGCGTTATTTTTTTCTGTTAAAAACATTGTTTTTCGTAAATTTTCAACCTACTTCGGTCATGAAACTTTCATTAGATTCTTTTGAAACACTTCCAATTAAAATAATTACATCAAATTTCAATTTGGAAACATTTTCTATATTATGATATATTATGAGATGCATGCAAAATTAATATGGCAACACTTGCAAAAACGATCTAATCATGATTTACAAGTCGATCTATAATGCAGATCACCATACAAAATGACTTTGTTGAATATTTTTCGCAATTTGATGGTTTTTATTATGGAATTCTAAAAATTGTACAATTCGGCTAAACGAATGTCTAGGCAAAAAATGACATTTGAAGGGTTTTCACCCTCGTTTTTGTTTCAGTGTATATATAAGTGTGATGTATCACATTTTTATAAAACAGTACTAGATATACTATCACTACGATAAAAAAGTTTTATCATAAAATCTTTTGTATGAGTTTCCTGACACTTCTTAGAATTTTTTTTAGCCTCGGCTAAACGAATGTCTATCACTGTAGAAAAAAATCTTGAAAAATTCATTAAAAAATACTGATGAATAGATTTTGGAGTTATTTCTGTAGGAATTGGGAGTATATGTGGAAAAAAATCTTGAATCTCTGAAGAAAAGTGTGAATAAATTCGAAGTAATGCCTCGAAGAATGAACTACTGGAGAAACCTTTGGATAAACTTCCCGAAGAATCTCATAAGAAACTAAAGGAAATTTCCAAATAAACGTATGAGAAAATTCAAGAATAAATGGACTTTAACCCAAATTTCTTAAGAAATTGTAGCAATAGTTCTGACAAGTTTCTGAAAATCAAAATCTAGGCAAAGGCAAAGTTTTCAAAGAAAAATCTCAAGATATACTCCCTGAATATTTTCCGAAAGTTTCTCATTTAAATCTCAAAATAAATTAATATGGATGACTCTGAGCAGAAATGCCTTCAAGAGTATCTGATCAAATTGCCTGAAAATCTGAAAAACTTCAGGAGCAAGTGTTTCAAATTCTTTCAAAAATGTTTTGTGAAATTCCTAGAGAAGCTTAAAGTAGGATTCAAGACGATCTCCCGGGGAAATATTCAGATAAAGACCTTATCAGTTTACAAGCTCCTTGGAAATGCAATGCAGAACTGGATGGAAGTTTTCTTTCCTGAATATTACATTTCTGCGTGAAATTTGTTTGGGGAAAACAGTGACTTAAGTCATGCATATTTGCATATTTGCAAAAGTTCGCTAATATTATCACAATAGACATTTTGTTTTACATAATTTTTCAGTAATTTCTCAAATACATCCAAGCACTGATACTATTTGTTCTTTTTACGATTCCGTTTCGACTTCAAGAAAAACTTCTTTCTGAAACCAGATTCAGACCTTATTAAGCAGCTAAAAGCCTTTTGCATCTACTGTCCTACGTTTCGGTGTGTACTTCACCTTCTTCTGGAAATTCTACAATTTTATGTTTCCTAAAAGAAGTTTCGTTTGCAGTCAGTCAAATGTCTTCAAACGTTTTTACAAAAATAAATTACTTCACAAAATTCATATGCCTCATATTCGAGAAATTAATGACTAATCTGATTCGCCATACAAGTGATGTGGGCACGTTGTATTCGCGGCATTTCTGCAACACCTGGCGGATGGCGAAGTGGCATTTACAAGCGTCAAATCACGAACCACCTTACGGTATTATACATAACATACTTATAAACGTTAAGAAATGGTTCTGATATCGATAAAAAATCGTCCGCATAAAATTTTCCGCGATTACGATGGTACTGTTTTCTAGAACACATCATCCAAGCAGAAAACCATCATCTCCAGGAAAATTCTCCATTCACGAGCTAGAAGCTAGAAGACGATGATTGATTGACATCTGTTTTTCCTTCATGATGATGCTGTTTCGTCTTGTGAAGTCTTCCCTCACGAGACGAACACGGAAGCACGTCAAATGCTACAATTATGTAGCGCAGCAGCTCACACACATCCATTCAATGTCGCCGTAAAGAAGCTGCTGGGCTGCTGGAATCCCGCACCATTTTGGTATCGCAGCGACCGCGCGCTGCTCGTTTCTGAATGGGAGCGATATAATTAAATTGCTATTTATCACTCGCTATTTGGAATCGTTACAGAAAAATTAATTAACTGAGAACAAAACGAACTTTCGGGCCAGAGAGCGGGAGGCTCGTGAAAACATCGTCATCGCCCTGTCGCTCGACGGACGACACACCGGCGCGGCTCAAAGTTGTGCTTGTTAAGTGCAATTTGTCCGGTGCCGCCCCTTTTAATTTGCACCAACAAAATTAAAAATAATATTTATGACACTGGTACTCGAGTGGCAATAAATTTTTGTGACGGTAGCAAACAATTCCGACAGAGGCGGAATGTGGAGTTTTTTTGAGTATTGGGGTGTTTTTTTCTTCCTGGGAAGTCAACAAGCAGGTTGTTGTTCCGTGGTGACATTGGCAGACGTAATGAGTATCACTGGTAAATGATTATGAAAATTGAAGGTTATGGCAATCTGCTAAAGGTGTTTCAAATATTGATAAAAATAGTTATTTATGTGACGAGTTGCAAAAAGTTGATTTTTCAGCACGAGTCGTTCATTTATCCAACGAGGCTTGTCGAGGATAAATACGGAGAGTGTTGAAAATATCGTGTTATGCAACGAGTTTCATACAAAATTGCATGCATTGATTTGATGATGATAAAGCAAATCGAATGAGTTGCTGTTGGAGTGGTTTGTTTGATTTTTATTAGGATTATATTACAGCAATAATTAAAACTCACAGTTTTATTACTACTTTTGTGAAAACCATTGATGAAAAGTTTTATAGTATACTTGAAGATATCCATAAAGCCAGATTTCAAGAGTAAGCAAAACGCTCCGATATATAAACCTTCTGGCATTCATTATTACCACAATAAAACTGTTCAAACTCTCAACAGATGGCAATCCGTTCGACTAGTAATGACATCTGTTGGTGGAAAAGCAGAAACTACGACACTACCGTAAACCGGGGTCAAATCGATCAGCGGGGTGAAATTGATCATTCGGGTTCTACATTGTAATTCCATACTAGGCACTCTTAAGCGTCGTGATGATCTTAAACTTTTTACGTCATCTGGTTCGTAGCTGTCTAGAGATGAGTGTAACTTTTAATTTTTTAGAAAAAAAGTTAGTTTTGCCTAATTTTTTAAGTAATTTGCAATGTATTTCTCATTTAGCTGAAATCATTGCTACTAAACAATCGATTGCTAATAGGACTTCCAGTAAACTTTCTGTTTTAACATTTTTGTGGAACCTTGGTTTTGTAGCTAATCAGAACATGAAATAGTTATAAAAATGTTCATTTTATGATGAAATAGTCATTTATTGTGATAGAAATAACTTATTTCAAATTAAATTGCCTACCGTTAGGCGTTTAAGGGAAAATTTCAAAATTTAATTTTGCATTTAAAGTATTAAAGTCACTAGTTGTAAGATTTTAAACGCAATATTCGGTTTAAGAAGAGCAATATTAAGCGGAGAAGGAAATTTTCCTTCCCAACCGATGCTTAGTTGTATACTGATCAATTTCGCCCCAAAGTGGCAATTCCAATTTTTTGATATTTGGAGTTATTTAACTTAAAGTTTAAGTTTGTTGAACAAAATTCTGCCACATGGTTCCATGGAGATCTACAGGGTACTGGTTTTACAGAAAATCTTTTGGCAATATTTGAATTGGTACTGATGTTATCCGCAAAAGTTGTTTTAAAGTGATCTATTTGACCCCGGATTACGGTACTAGTTTTATTGTGGTCATCACAAAAGTAAACTTGCTTTCGTTTTATTTTCGCTAATTATGGTCATCGCCATATTGAAAAATAAGCTGACGTAAATGGAAAACAGTAAATTTTGCTTAAATAAGCAACGAATTGATAGTTTGCCGCACATTTCCATAACATGCTCACATAAATAAACTCTCTCATCTGAGTTTTCTTGTGATTCGAGATAGTTTTACTAAATTAGCAAATTGATTTATTTCATTCCAAGATGATAATATTTATTATTTTCGGAGAGCATTAATTTTATGTTTCTGCAACCCCAATATTCACGGTAAAATTGAATGCGCATAAGCCTATCAACACAATAATCACTAAAATATTACTTTGAAATGATCGCTTTCTACTTACGAATAATGGATGTATCCTCCTGAACTTGTTGTGCCATCGAAGAAGCTTCTCTGCATCTTCTGCTGCCAAAGTTTTTGATAAAAGAAAAGCAACAACAATCATCATAACCTCTTTTGCGAGAAGGGAAATTTGTTCAACTAGGTTTTAAAATAGTTTTGTTGCTACTCTTAATGTGGTTTGCAAAACCTCTCCAAGAGTGGTCCACTTAGCCGGGAGATGTTCTTAAAGAGGTTATCAAGAGGTTTTGATGTATAAATCAGTTTTATTGCAAGTTTTATGAAATTGGTTATGAAGATCTCTTATAGAGCCGAACAAAACATAAAATATTATTTGGGTAATGAACATTATGCAACTCATGTCAGTTGCATAACACAGCGTAACAAAAATTAACTTTGTGTCTGTCTCAAGAACAAACTTATGTTTCTCTGACGGATTTTGGCCGCTGAATCCGAATCCGGGCTCAGATTTGCTCCAGCACCTCACAATTTTGAGCTATACCTCAATTTATAGGGCAAAATATGCGATTTGGGCTTTTCTGACTGCAAGCCATTAAGCACATAACATAAGTGGAACTCCATGGTCAAAGCGAAGGGAAAAGTTGTATCCTTTTCCAGCACGTGATACTGTTATATCTTTTATAAAAGGCGTCGAAATGTCATTTATTTTTGAAAACAAAAAACAGCTGATCCAACGCATTTGACATTTCGATGCCCTGTATACCAGTGTACGAAATCGGAAAGGCATCAACTTCTTGAGCCAGAGTTCCACTTATGTTATGTGCATGAGGCATGGAAATATATTTTATGAGCAATAAAACGATAAATACAGTAACAAATTTTGAAAACGACGTATAATCATTGCTACACCATTGATTATACGTCGTTTGCAAAATTTGTTACTGAATTGGTCAATAAACTTATAAATTACTAGCCCAGAGACACATAAGTTTGCTCTTGAGACAAAAACATGTTGCGCTGTGTAATGAAACGGTACGAAAAAGTAAATCATTATGATACTGAAATGAGTAGTATAAAATATAAATTATGATACTGAATTGCATAAAGGTTTTTTTTTTTCATTCAGAGAGATTTTTGCCAACACCATATCGGAAAATTTTAGACATATCATGAATCGAGCCTGCGGAACGAGAACGATTACGAGGTCTAATTCCCTGAAGATGGAGTAATAAATACCGAAACGTCGGATAAAGAGTGATATACCTACCCAGGAAACAGAACTAGCTGATAAACATTTTCTTAAGTTGCAGTTAGTAGCAGGTTGGTTGGTGGTTTGTTCTACTCTTGAAAAGCAAACAGTATCAGTATGTCGGCTGCAGAGGGGGGGGGGGGGGGGGTAGGTTTGGTAGTTCCGATAGTGAGTGTTCGAGAGCTTGTTCCAAGAAATGCTTCAAGAACTCCGCACACTTTTTTTCAGAAATTTTTACTATACTTCGTCAAGGTTGCATCAAATAATTTCTCTAGAGATTTTCCCATAGGGGCTGTCCATAAACCACGTGGTCATTTTTTGGGACAAAAAATCCTGTAGGAACCTATCGAAGGATTCCTTTAAGAGTTCGTTCAGAAGTTACTACAGATATGGATTCCATCTGATTTTGTTTTTTGAGGGATTCCTACAGAAAAACTCTGAGAAAAACATGAAATCTCATCGTATAAACAATTCGCTCGCGCTCATCATTTCAAAAGCGCAACTGTGTGAGTGTGGGAGATTGGCATCTAAGCCGAAAGAGAGACAAAGTTGTGAAAGACGGATCCGGTTAGGGTAGTGCTTGGCATCTAGTTTGACTTTCTATTTCACAGAATCGTAACTTGTTCTGTGGCATAGTTGGTTAAAATGCCAGACTAGCGATACGGAGTCGTGGGTTCGAATCCCAGCAAAACAAGTTTGAATTTTTTTCACAAATTTATCTCACAATTTGTAACAGTGTCTTCGAAAAAGTTTGAGATTTGTTCGTCTATTTCAGACATACCAGCCGACTGGTTTCAGAATTTCATCCTAGAATTCATTTAGAAAGCTCTCCTGCGATTTTGTAAGAAATTCCTCATAAGATTGCTTCCGTGATTCCTCCCGGGGTTTCTTCAGGTATTTTTAGGCTTCCTCCAAAATTTCTCTCAAGGATTCCTACATAGATTTCCTCAGAATTTCATCCAGGGACTCACTCGAGAAATTGTTCTGGGATTTTTTCAGGAACAACTCCTGGGATTGAAAAACCATGCATGGATTTTTCCTAGAACCCTTTTTTAGATTCCTACTGGAATTCCCAGTTTCTACAGGAATTGTTAAGGAATTTCCTAAGGAGTACTTCTTGAGATTGCTTCTGGGATTAATCCTGGGGTTTCTTTGGGAATTCCTTTAGAAATTCCTTCAGAAACTGCTACAGGGATTCCTCTAGGAGTTCCTCCACGAATTAGGATTGCTAAAGGATTTTTTCAAGAATGCCTCATGGGATTTCTACAAAAAAAAATCTTCAGGGATACCTCAAAGGATTCCTCCAGAGATCCCACTGTGATATTTGTTAATATGAAATTGTATTTTAATTATAATAACTCGGGAGCTACAAAACCCAACGCTTTATTCTCTCACGTTTTCGTACACACTGACTTAAAACCCCCCAAATAGGGTGTATCATTTAGCAGGATGCCACATCCTCCCCTTACACAAAATAAAGGAAATTTAGTTATGATTTCGTAGCTATTCCTGATAATCGATATATTCCAAGTTGTTTATGTATCGCTGTGGCCGTTTTATAATCCTGGTTGCTCGTCGTTTAGGGATGGGCTCAGCACTCATCGAAGCTCCACTCTCCTTGTGCCTATCGCCAGTAGTTCCTGCTGTCGGCAGCCCCTTATTCTGCTGTCCTTTTGAGCTTGTCAGGTCACTCCTTGATGATGCTAATAGAGAGGAAACATATATTAGAAACACATCATTTATATACAACAATAAGACAACATTCGAAGTCTTTACCCTCATCTTCACCGTCTACTACCTCCTGTATCGGACCTCTCTCTACAAATCTCTTCAAGTGTTTAACATTTCGATCAAACGATCTACTCGATGTCATGTCCTTGAGAGTAGATCTTCCTTCTCCAGTAATTTGCACTACTTCATGCAGCGCATTCTTGTAAACAGTGTCCGCTTTATCGCGCTTCGGGTGTGATACCAGGACCATATCTCCAACACTTATTTGTGGATCTCCTGCACCTCGCCTGCTATCTTCTCTTGCATTCCGGATGAATTTTGCTGCTCGATCACGCTCACGTAATTCGTCGTCCTCTCTTTGTTGTTGATCCGTACGTATGTTTGGTAGCAAACCTCTGATGGGTCTACCAAACATGATCTCAGCAGGTGGTATCTTGGTGACATGATGAGGCCACGAGTTATAAGCCGCCACATAATCCGCAAGCTCTTCTTTCCAATTATCCTTCCGAACATTTGCAATAGCCGTTATTTTATTTATACCTTGCATGCTTCTTTCGACGAGTCCGTTCTCAGTAGGGTTCAGTGGCGTACTGTGAATAAGCTTCACACCCCATACGTCCTTTAGCCACACTCCAAGCTCCACGCTGTTGAAAGGTGGTCCGTTATCAGCCTTCAAAGTTCGTGGGATGTAATAGGTGTTGAACACTCTCCTAAGCACCCTCTTTACAGCCTCAGTATCGGTTTTCTCCATCGGTATCGCAACGAGAAACCGGGAATAGTTGTCTGTCATCACCAACGCTTTCCAATTATGCGAGTCCGAAGCGGATGCAAAATCCATAGATACGTACTCCCAAGGATTCTTCGGTAGATCTGTTATCTTAATTGGGAGTGGTTTGCTCGTTCTTACAACCAGTTGACATTCCGGACAACTCGCTACAAACTCTTCGACTTCACGGTCCATGCCCAGCCACCAAAGCCCCTGCCTGAGAAAATGTTTCATGGTAGACATTCCTGGATGACTACGGTGGGCCAGTGAAAGCGCTCGGCTACGCAGCTTGAATGGCAAAACCATTTTTTCCCGTTTCATCAAGAGCCCGTCCTGAATATACAAATCTTGCTGGAAAGGTTGGTACTTCGCGATATGAGTAGGCCATTTTTCCGGTTTCTCCAGCCACTGCGCAACATCTTGCAGTTCAAGGTCCTTGGAAAATTCCTCTTTTACCTGAGCGTTTGTCAAAGCTAATAACTGGCCGTTGATTTCCCCAAGGCTTGCAGTAACCACGCAGAGCTCATGTTTTTCCTGATCCGCCCCAAACTGTTGATCTTCTCTTTTGGCACCAATTCTAGAAGCGGCGTCCGCGATATTGTCCTTCCCCATAACATGCTGAAACTCATACTGAAAATGATCCATTCTCAGTAGCCAACCCTCAGCTCTTGATAGTATCCGCTTCCCTATGTCCTTTTGATCGCTTTTGGTCATGAACAAGAGGGCCTCGCTGTCTGATCGTAGTATAAACCTTCGTCCCAGCAAATAATACGAGAACCTTTCCATGGCCCATACTATCGCCAACGCCTCTCGGTGTAGCTGCGGGTAGCGGCTTTCTGCTCCTGTTAGGCTCTTCGATGCACAAGCGATGATTCGACGCTCATGCGGGAAATCTTTCTCTTGGGCCAACACTGCACCCAAGCCCCATGGCGAAGCATCCGTATACAAGATGATTTTGTCTTTATCATCAAAATATCCCCGTTTAATCAGATGGTTCTCGGCAGCAAACTTCAAATTATCGAACGCCTCTTGGTGGCAGTTTTCCCATTTGAATCGCGAATTCCCAGTTACAAGTTCACGGAGCGGTTTAGTTTTGTGGGAGAAGTTTTTGATGAAGGGGCTGATAAATGTCAGCATCCCCAGGAAACTACGCACCTCGGAAGTGTCCTTGGGCCGCTCAAACATCTTGATATCCGAGATCTTCTTCTTCATAGGTAGAATTCCACGACCGTCGATAGTAAAACCGAGGAAATCAACCTGGGTTTGGTCGTATTCGGATTTTGCTTCGTTGATAGTCAACGTGTTGTTTCGGAGAACTTCCTTGACCGCAGCTACGCAGGCCCTTAATTCTTCCAACGTTCTACCATATACCAAAATATCGTCCAGGTATATGATGATGTTTTTGCAGTTGCTCAACAACCTTTCCATTGTGCGTTGGAAAAGCTCCGGTGCGCAGGATAAGCCGAAAGGTAATCTAGTGAAACGCATCAAACCATTGGCTGTCATAAAAGTAGTATAATGACGAACCTGTTCATGCAGTTCAATGTGATAATATGCATCCTTCAAGTCTAACTTAGTGAAGAAAAGTGTCCCTTGTCCATTTGGAATAGCAGTCCAAATTTTCTCAAGGCACGGCATTGGGTATGGCTCGCGGATAATGGCTTTGTTGACTGCCCGGTAATCGACGACGATGCGAAAATCTTTAGGCCCCTTTGGCACTAACACAAGAGGAGACACAAAAGAGATCACGTCTTGGTCCTTATCTGCTCTCTCGATAATTCCCTGTTGTTCCATGGTTCTCAATCGCATGTTCGTAGTAGGCTCAAACGCCTTCGGGATATTGTACCTGATAATCTGCTTTGGTGAAACGGAATCGTCTACCCTGAATCTCAACGCACTCATAGGAATTTTGGGGAATGCCATCGAATGAATAGTATTCTCACTCAGATTCAAGGAGTTTACTGTTTCCGATGGCCCAATGCGTATCAAATTAAGCTCGCGTGCCGTGTCGTAACCGAGTAGAGACAACCGTGTACCTTTTATCACAAAGAACTTGGCCAGCCGCATTGGTTTCGTATCACCCGCTACTCCAACGTATGCCCCAAACGAGCATTCTATGTCCAGCGGCTGATGGCTGGCGTAACTTTGAATAACTTCTTCAGGATAGATAATTATGTCATGGATTACAGTAGGGCATCTATGCTTGATTGTACGCCAATTCTCGCTCGTAAGGGTATTAACAGTAGCACCGGAGTCAATCAAGAACTGAAATCTCTCGGACCCAATAGTGCACTGAACAAACCTGGGGTCTTGGCTCTTTTGAGACACGGAATCACTAGTAAATAACTGTAAATTGCAATAGAAAAATAATATAGGATTTAGAAAAAAATCAATAGAAAAATTTACTAATACGTTTTATTGTCCGCGGTTTATTTGACCAAAATTTAAACGAACTTCAGCCATAGTGATAATTATTTAATGAGAAACGAAAGAAATGTGTAGTTGAATGTTGATGCGTGTGTGTGATTATATATGTTAGTCGTCTGTGTTTTCAAAAGATACCTGATTGATCATTCGGGCCTGTTCCTTAACGTTGCCATTCAGATCGTTGTGCCTCGAATTCCCTGGTTTTCCGTGGTTACCGCGTGGCGCCCGGCAAAACTCGGAAAAATGTCCAACTATCCCACAGTTGAAACATTTGGCTCGGAACGCTTTACAGTCCCTTGGACCATGCGATGTCCCACATTTGTGGCAGTTGAATCCACTCCGGCGTCCAGATTGTGGAGGATGAGCATCCGGTCGCGAGCGGGATGCATAACGATTACCGTCGCTCCGCTGGTACGGTTCAAATCTGTTCGAAAACGTTTTATGCTTTCGTGAGTGCAGAGCGTTGACCACCTTATACTGGGACTCCCCACCAGTTACGTCTTCTGCTGTTTCAGGTAAAGCTGTTCTGGTCTTCACCTTATCATTCGCCTCTTTCGCCTCGGCTCTCATATAATCCAAATGCTTGCCATAGCTAATGATTTTCTCGATGTCATTGTCCCAGATGTGTGACATCTCGTAGAGCTTCTCGGCAATTACTGGAACAGACCGCCTTATCAGTGCTTGCACGAATTCTTCTTTACGTTGCTCTACGCCAAACTCACAAAATTTTGCCTGCAGCTCCAATTTTAGCACCCAGTCGACGAAAGCTTCTTCAGCATCCATACGCATCTCTCGAAATATCATCCGCTCTTTGGTGGTATCGCAAGTCTGGTTGAAGAATTTATTCAGTGCTTTAATCGTATCTTCGTAAACATCATTCGATTGCTCTGGAATCAGCTTCTCCTGCATTTCAATGATGTTGAGTAGGTAATCACCAGCAAAAATCTTCATACCAGTTAGCTTCGTAACCGAGTCAACGGCAGCTTTGCACGAAACGATGCGCTCGAATTGGTCGCGGAATCGCACCCACTCCGCCTTCCGTTTATGTGTGGGTAGTGTCCCGTCAAATGCCTTCAATGGCCACGAACCCGAGAGCCATTCCGTCCTCTTCTTGGCGCCGTTTTCGGGTGAGCAACAAGTGACGATATGCGCCTGCTGCCATTTGTCCACCGAAGCCGGGTTATTTTCTTCAGGTTTATTGCGGTCCTCCAATGAATACTCCGCCGAAACGTCACTCTCGTACCAGATGCCGCTCATCTCCTGTACAATCATAATTTTTTCGATTATTTTCCTAAATTAATTGATGCACAATTTTTGCTCCTTACAATGGCTGCCGCTAACAATTTTCTGTTCTGTTCTTATTGGTACAGTATACTTACATATGTTGCATCAATTAGATATTCTGGTTGAAAATAATAAACAAAAACAGCCCTTCCCGCAAGCTCAACCAAAACTCTCATCTAAGTAAATAATTTGCAGTAGTATGTGTTTCAGATGCTTTAAAACAGTGGACAACTGGCAAGCGAAACTAACAACAGACATACGTCTTCGCATACGTCTGACATATCAACCATCATTCATGTATGCCCTTCAGAAAAAAAAATAACACACGCTAAAAACAGTAACAACAATTGCACTTGATAAATTTTGCTCGCGGGCTTGTGTTAATGATAAATTATTCAATTATAGGAACATGTACCTATTATTTTTTTTTAAATATAATTCACACTAAAACTTTAACTAAGTGCCATAATTCGTACTGCAATTCAATTATTCGATGCGTTGGCCATGGTCTTACACCGACTCAACAAAACTTGATAGTAATTTGGCCATGGGCTTTTCCCGACTCAAAAACAAAAAAAAATATTTTTCCGTGTTGGCTATGGTCTTCTACCAGCTCAACTTTTTTCAGTTTTTTTTTCAATATTATTGTTGGTCATGGTCTTTCTCCGACTCAACTATCCATATTGATTATCCTGCATCCCAATTTTGAACGGGTTGGCCATGGTCTTCTACCGACTCAACATCTTTCTCGCAAATTCCGGAACCAATTAGAACTGTTGGCCATGGTCTTGCACCGACTCAACGTTTTCTTTTCTCTTTGGTCATGGGGTGATACCGACTCAAAAGTTTGTTGGTCATGGTCTGACACCGACTCAACATGGATGATTTTTTTTTAACCACAACAATACTTACTTTTTCACGAGCCACTTCCTTACCTTTCATTTAAAAAAATAACACTATTCACTATCACTACCCTGCTAGATTTTGGCAGGATCGCCAATGTGATATTTGTTAATATGAAATTGTATTTTAATTATAATAACTCGGGAGCTACAAAACCCAACGCTTTATTCTCTCACGTTTTCGTACACACTGACTTAAAACCCCCCAAATAGGGTGTATCATTTAGCAGGATGCCACACCCACCAGGGATTCCTCTGGAAATTTCTGCGGGGATTCCTTTGAGAAACTCAAAAATTCTTCCAGAGCTTCTTGAAAGGATTTTGCGAGGAATTCCTCTGGAAATTGTCTACATAATCCTCCACGGATGCCTCTAGAGATTCGTTCAGGGACATCTCCAGGAGTTCCTCTAAGAATTGTCCTAGGGATTCCTCCAGGAATTACTCTAGAAATTACGCCAGCAACTCCTGTAGATATTCCTCCAGGAATTCTTACAGGCATGTGTCTAGGAATTTCTCTAGAGATTCTTCCAGGAATTGCTCAAGGGCTCCCTCCAGAAATTTCTTCAGGAATCATTCCTCAAAGCATAATTTCAGGCATTCCTTCAAACCCTCTAGGGATTTTTCTACGGATTTTTCAGGAATTCCTTCAGGTATTCCTCCAAGAATTCCTTCAGGTATTCCTCCAAGAATTCCTTCAGGGATTCCTATAGGGATTTCTGCTACGATTATTCCAAGGATTCCACCAAGAATTCTTCCAGGGAATCCGCCAGGAGTTCGTCTAGAAATTTATCTAAGAATTCCTCCTGGCAATCCTTCAGGCATTCTTCCGGGAGTTTCTTCATGAATTCATCCAGGGATTCCTCTATGGAGAACAACAGAAGCTGCTCCAGAGCTCTCTCCAGCGATTCCTACAGGAGTTCCTTCCAGAATTTATCTGGGGACTCTACCAGGAACTTGGCCAGGAATTGTTTCAGGGATTTTCCCAGCAATTCTTTCAGAAATTCCTCCATGAATTTCTTCAGGATTTTTCCATGTATTTCTACAGGAACTCCTCCAGAGATTTCTCCAAGAATTCCTCTAGCGATCGCTCCAAGGATTCTTCTAGATATTCTTCTAGAATTCCTCTATGAAATCTTCCAGGCATTCCTCCAAAAATCCACCGGTAATTCTCCTAGGCATTCATTCAGGAACTCCACCAGAGATTCTTTCAGGAACTGTGCCAAGAATTCTCCTGGGATTCCTGCAGGATTTTATCAAGGAGTTTCTGCACGGGGTGTTTCAGTTGTTCTTTCACAGATACCTCGAGGAATTGCTTTAGGAAATCCTCCAGGAATTTCTACGGTATCTTCTCCAAGAATTTACTCAGGAACTCCTCCAGGGATTCCTGCATGAATTCCTGTAGGGATTTCTTCAGAAATTTCACTAGGGATTCCTTCCAGAATTTCTTTGGAGATGCCTCCAGGAATTCCTCCAGATTTTTTTTTCAGGGAATTCCTCAGGAATTCATCTAGGTATTTCTTCAGAGACTCCTCCAGGATTCCCTTTGGGAAAAATCAGGAAATCCTCCATATGTTCCTTAAGAAATTCCTTCAAGAATACCTGTAGGGATACTTTAAGGGACTCCGTCATGAATTGCTCTAAAGATTTGTTCAGATATCGACCACCCCTTCCTGAACGTAAAGCTGGATACGCCATTGTTTGAGCTTTGATTCCCGCCTCAAACTTGAAGCTCTTCCAATGTCAATCTGGTCAGCTCCATCTTGGAGATGTAAAAATATGGAAGAAGAGGAATTTAAATTTAAATATGTTCTTGAAAGGATCCGTTGAAAACTGAAGTCGCTTATTTCAGCATCCTTTCAGCGGATGCCAAAGTAACAAAAATTGAGAAATTTCCCATCTCATCATTAAAATTGCTTCCCCAACAACCCACCAATAATCGTATGGGCCTGTTTTATTGATCTCATAAAATTTCCGGACCGATTTATAACGAGCCTTCATTTGCATTTATTTTATTCCATCGCCGCCGCCGTAGCCGTGTAGCCTCCCATCTTAGCGAATAATCACGTACAACTCTCAGTCATCCGAGGCAGAGCGGAAAAAGCAGCCTGAAAATCAATTCAAAACTCATTTCGGGTAGCGCAAAAAACGTGGAATCGCCTAAAACCCAACCGTCGTCCGTCGAAGGAAGCGAATCGTGATCGCTAAAAGCTCAACCGTCGTCGTCGTCGTCCGTCTACTTCTTCAAGTCACTTCTTCATGCTGCCATCATCGTGTCGTTTCGTCCCGGAAAAGCATGTTTCCGATTATGACCGCTTTTTTGCAGCGAGCAAACAACAGCATCCTTACTTCTCCGGAGGGGGTTTTACTTTTCTTACGAGAATAATTTTCGAAAGGCCTGATCTTGGTGTTCTCCAATAAATGAGAAATACGCAATCGACCACTTGTTGAATTGATGAGAGAAAAAAACTTCCCAAACGTGGATTCCCAACAAACATTATTGCTGTACAATGGCTGAATAAACCGCTCTTAAGCTTGATTTCAAAAATTTTGACTGAATAAGCTGTTATTCAGCTATCATTGTTACTTGTGTTAATCGAACCGTCCTTTTTCCTGTTCGAACTCACCCCCGCCACGAACTCCCGCCGAGAAGGACGAAGCAGAAGGCAAGGCGTGTTAAATGGTTGCAAAAAGTGCCGCGTGATAAGAAAATTATTTACAGCTGGGGTTGTCCCCTAGCAGCTAGTAGCGCAGCCAGCGCCAGCGTCGTCACAGTTGGCCTCCATCCAAGCGCAAGGACTGCTGGCAGGCCAAAGCCAGTCGTCGTCGTCGTCGTCTGGCGTAAGGAATTACAATCATTTCCATCGGACGACGACGACAGCTCGAGCAAAGTGCCACCCATTTCCGGCGCTGAAAGTGCTCCACTTTTCTTCTCGTGTTTGTACCAGTCGGTGTTGCAGCTATTCTTGCAATATTGAAACTATGGCGGAAGGAAAGTGCATTTCTTGAAGGGGTTTGCCCTCTAAGGAAGGTTTTGATTCGTTGTTTTGGCACAAGTTGAGAAGCTTATGAGGAACGCTGATGGCTGATTTGAAATTCGAAAGCTTGATGAAAATCGACAAGTCTATTTCTTTTTGCCTTTCTCGTACGCTAAGTGTACTGGGAAGGCTATATGTTCACTCCAAAAATGACTTTTTGATAGGAGGCCCGGAGGGTCGAGTCACATATACCAATCAACTCAGCTCGAGAGTTGAGGTGATGTCTGTGTGTGCGTATGTGTGTGTGTATGTGTGTATGGGTGTGGACAAAAAAAAACTCACATCACTTTTTTGAACTAAACCTCTACCGATTTTAATGACCGACGGTTCATTCAACGCGGGATCAGTCCAGCCGTTCCGGAGTTATGGCCATTTAGGTGTTCCGGACCGGTACCCCAGGAAGGGGCCAGATATGAAAACACCACAAACCCATCCATGCGGCACATCAAACTACGTCATTTTCGATAACTTGATGAATGATAAGCAGAAAAATATTCTCATACCATATCTGAACCGGTAGTGTCCCGGAACCGGTTTCGGGTGTCCCGCCGGAAGTGGCCAAACATAAAAGTGAACTAAACCCATGCATGCAACATATCACACCGCGGCTTTTTCGATATCGTAATGAACAGTAAGCAGGAAAACATTCTCAGACCATATCGGAACAGGCAGTGTTCCGGAACCAGTTCCAAATGTCCCGGTGGAGGAGGCCAAGTATAAAAGTTAACCATATCCACGCATGCGACATATCAAATATTGGCTTTTTCGATATCCTGATAAACAGTAAGCAGGAAAATATTCTCAGATCATATCTGAACCGGTTGTGTTCCGGAACCGGTTCCGGGTGTCCCGCTGGTAGTGGCCAAATATAAAATTGTTCTAAAACCATGTATTTGACATTAGCAAGCACCCTTAGCAAATTTGTGCCTTGTCAACGTGGTGGTGGTAGCGGTGAGCAATTTCTGGAAGATTAAGGATTTTTATGACTAGAATTTTCTGGTTCTTGTATTAGTCCTTTTTAAATTATCTTCCAATAAAATTTGCTGGAGGAATTCCTCTTGAAATTTTAAAAATAATTAAAAAATATCATCAGGTAAACCTGGTTTTTAGGTACATCCCTAAAAAGAAGATTGAAGGATTTCTAAAATTTCCTAGGAAACTCCTGAATGAATTGTTGAAGAGAACCTGAGAGGAATTTCTGAAGAAATAATTTGAGGCATTCGCGGAACAATCTCTGGAAGATTCCTGGATAAACCTCAGGAGCAATTCCTACTGAAATGCCTGGAGGAAGCTCTGTAGAATCCCTGAAGGAATTCCCGAGGGAATCCCTGGAGAAATTTCTGAAAATATACCTGGAGGAATTCCAGTATAAATTGTGGGACGAATACCTTGAAAAATATCTGAAGAGTCTCATAAGGAAATCCTACATAAATTTCTGGAGGATTCTTTGGAGAAAGTTCTGGCGAAATTCTTGGAGGAATTCCCTAAAAAAAATCAGAGGCAACCTTCCTAGAATTACTAAAGGAAATTTCTTGGATGAATTCTTGGAGCAATCATTGGAAAAAATACTGGGAAAATCTCCAGAGGATTTCTGGGAGGAATTGCTGGAGAAATTCCTTAAAATATCCCTTGAGATATTCTAGGAGGATTTCCTGGAAGAACCCTTGGAGAAATTTCTGGAGGATTCCTTGGAGGAATATTGGGAGGAATCCCAGCAAAATTCCTGATAGTATTCCTTGAGAATTTTCTGGAAGAATCTCCGAAGAAATCCCTTAAGGATTTTCTAAAGAAATTCCTGGAGGAATTGCTGACATAATTTCTGAAGGATGTCCAGGAGCAATTCCTAGAGAATTTCCTGGAAGAATTCCCGAAAAAAATCCTGGAGTATTTCCTGCAGGAATTCTTGGATAAAATCGCGTAGGATTGCCTGGAGAAATGCCTAAAGGTATTCCTGTGAGAATTGCCGGAGGAATCTCTAGAGAAATTCTTGAAATAATTACTGGATGAATCTCTAGAGGAATCTCCAGAGAAATTCTGGGAGATTTCTAGATCTGAAAAATCCCTTGAGAAATTCCTGGAGCGGAATTTCTGGGGGAATTCCTGGAGAAATCCTCGATGGAATCCCTGAAGAAATCTTAACGGGAATCCTTGAAGAGATTTGTAGAAAAATTCCTGAAGGTATTCCAAAAAGTTCTCCTTCAGGCTAAATTTCTGAAGAAATCCTTAGACGATTTCCTGGAAGAATCCTTGGAGGAACTTCTGGAGGATTTCCTGGAGGAATCTTCGAAGGATTTCTTGGAGGAATCCATGGGAAAATCCCTGGAGAAATTCATACAGAAATCGCTGGAGAAATTCCTGAAGGGATTCCTGACGGAATCTCAGAAGAAATTCCTGGATAAATCCCTAGAACAAAATTTATAAAGGATGTCCTCAGGAAATTTACTGGATGAATTTCTGGAGGAGTTCCTGAAGAAATTCCTGGATAAAATCCTGGAGGAATGACTGGAAGAATTCCTAGAGATATTCCTGTGGTATTCCTGGAGGAATTTCTAGAGAAATTCCTGGAGGAACACCTGAAGGAATCCCTGAAAAATAACTGAAAGTATTTCTGGAGATTTTCCTGGAAGAATTTTTGAAGAAACCCCTGTAGGATTTGCTGGATGAATCCTTGGAAGAACTTCTGCAGGATTTCCTGAAGGAACCCCTGGGAAAATTCCTGGAGAAATCTCTGGAGGAATCCCTGCAGCGATTCATCAAGGAATCCTGGAGAAATTGCTGACATGATGTCTGAAGGATGACCAGGACCAATTCCTGGATCAATTCCTTGAGAAATTACTGGACGAATTCCTGAAGAAATTCTTGGAGTAATTCCATGGGTAATTCCAGGAGAATTTCCTGGAGGAGTTCCTGGAGAAATTCCTGGATTAAATCCTGGAGGAATTCCTGAAGGTTTTCCTTTGAGAGTTGCTGCAAGAATCCTTGAAAAAATTCCTGCAGTAATCTTTGGAGAAATTCTTGCAACAATTACTGGATGAATTTCTGAGGGAAACTCTAGAGGTACTCTGGGTGAAATTTCTATAAAAATCCCCTGAGAATTTTCTGGAGGCATTTCTAGAGAAATTTCTGGAGAAATCCTCGAAAGAATTTCTGAAGGAATCTCTGGAGGAATTCTTGAAGTAATTAATGGAGAAATTCCTGGAACAATCCCTGTAGAACTTCCTGGGGAAATTTTTAGCGGATTTCCGAGAGGAATCCATGCAGCAATTTCTGAGGGGAAATTTACAAGAATTCTTGGAGGAATTCCGGAAAAAAAATCTAGAGCAAATCCTGGAAGAATTTTTGAAGGAATCTCTGAAGAAATTCATGGAGAAATTCCTTGAGGAGACCCTGGAGAAATTCCTAGATGAAATCCTGGAAGATCCTGTGTGGATATCTGAAGGAATCCCAGGAAAAATTCCTGGAGCAATCCCAGGAGAAACTCCTGGAAGAACTCCAGGAGAAACTCCTGGAGAATTCCTGGAGGAATTCCTGAAGCAATTCCTGGAGGAATATCTGGTGGAATTCCTGGAGGAATCGCTGAAAAAAAAATCCTGGCGAAATCTCTGCAAGAATCCAAGGAGGAATCTCTGGAAGTATGCCTGGAAAATTTCCTGGAAGAATGCCTAGGAGAATTCCTGGTGGGATTCTTGGAGGATTCTCTGAAGCAATTCCGGGAGAAATCTTTGGATAAATTCCTGAAGGAGTCTCTGGAAAAATCCCTGGACGAATCCCTTGAAGATTTTCTGGATAAATTTCTGTACTAATTCCTGCTGGAATTCTTGGAAGAATCCCGGAAGCAATTACTAGAGGAATCTCTGGAGGAATGCCTGGAGGAAGTCCTGAAGGAATGCATTGAGGAAAACCTGGAGAATTTCTTGGAGGAATCTCTGAAAAAAAAATCTTGTAGGAATTCTTGGATGGATCTCTGGAGGATATCCTAGAAGAATGTCTGAATGAATTCCTGAAGGAATCTCCAGAGGAACTCCTGGAGAAATCTCTACAGGATTTCCTGGCGGAGTTTCTGGAGGAATCGCTAGATGAATTCGTGGAGGAATTTTAGAGAAACCCCTGCAGGAATTCCCAAAGGAACCCTTGGGAAAAATCTTAGAGGAATTCCTGAAGAAGTTTGTGGATGAATCTTTTTTGAAAAATCGTAGAGAAATACCAGGAATAATTTCTGAAGAAATCGCAGATGGAATTCTTGGAGAAATTCTGGAGGAATCCTTAGAAGAGAAGGAATTCATAAGGGAATTCCTAAACAGTTCCAGGAGGAAGTACTGAATTGTTTCCTGGAGGAAGAAGAATACAAGAAGGAATTCCTGAAGGAATCTTAAGAAGAGTTCCTGGGAGAATCTCTGTAGGAATTTTTAAAATAAGTTGTTCCAGAAAGAATCACAGAAGGATTTCCCGAGTTAATCCCTGCAGAGAATCTTTTAGGAATTCATGGTGGAATCCCTGGAGGATATCCTAGAGAAATGTCTGTAGGGATTAACGGAGAGTCTGGAGGAGTTTTTGGAGGAATCCCTGGATGATTTCTAGAGAAATCTCTGCAACAATTCCCAGAGGAATCCCTGAAACAATTTCTGGAGGAATCTCTGTAGAAATTCGTGGATTCCTGTAGGAATCCCAGGAAGAATTCCTGCAGAAATTGCAGATGGAATCCTTGGAGGAAAACCTGAAGGAATTCCCAGAAGATTCATTGGAGGGACTTCTTCAGGAATCCCTGTAGCAGTTCCTGAAGGAATATCCCTGTAGGAACTCCTGAAGAAATCCCAGGAGGAATCCCGAAAGCAATTCCTAGAGGCAGGCCCGTGCACAGAAGTGGCGCCAAGGGAGGGGTTTTTGCCAATTTCGGCAAAAGGCGGAGGGGCGCGTAGTGTATGAAGCGTCGGTAATGGGGAGGGTTTAACACCCAAACCCCCCCCCCCCCCCCCCCCCTTGTGCACGGGCTTGCCTAGAGGCATTCCTAAGGGAATCCCTAAACAGTCCCTGGAGGAACTACTGGATTAATTCCTGGAGGGATTCCTGAAAGAATTCCAAGAGGAACTCCTTAAAGAGTGTTCCTGAGGGAATCGTTGGAGGAATTATAAAATAAGTTGTGGGATTGTTCCTGGAAGAAACACAGAAGAAATTCCTGGGTGAATCTCTGGAGAAATTTTTGGAAGAAAACATGGAGGAATTCCTGAAGAAACCCATGAGGAATCTCGGAAGCATGAGGAATTGCTTAGAAACTCCCAGGAAAACTTTCTTAGGAAATCCTGGAAGAATTTCTGTTGGAAAAAATATGGAAGAAGCCATGTCTGCAATAATTTTGGTCGAATTATTGTTGGAATCTTTGCATGGACTCAAAAAAGATTGTTTTGTACAATGTATTAAGGAACTCCTGGATTATTTTTTAGCTAATCTTTGATAAAATTTCCTGTAAGGGTTTCTGATAGATATTGCTGCTCTGAACCTCTATAGATATCCCAGGATAAATTCCCGGAGGAATATTGGGTGAAACCAAAATATGTATTCTGGAAAAAATTTTTGGAGCAATCTATGATGGAATCACTGAAGGAAGCTATAGAAAAAATCCTGGAGGAATTCGTCGATGCATCCTTGCAGAAGTATCTGTAAAATAATCTGAAGAAATCGTGGGAAGGTGCCCATTGAAGAATTCACGAAGGAGAAACTCCTGGAAAAGTCCCTTGTGGAATTTCTTAAAGAAGTTCCTGAATAAATGCCTAAAAGAATTTCTGAAGGTTTCCTTGAAAGTATTCGTAAAGAAATCCCAGGTATTTTACTCTTAGCATGACGTTTGTTTGAATTGAATACTAGTGAAAATTCGTGTTGCAGTAGCACATAACTGCACTCTATAACAGCATATGGTTCTACAAAGCCCTTCCTTTTCCCTACCGGAACCGGCTCCGGCATATCTGGAAAATGTGGCATGCTGTTTTTGTATTCCATAAATAAGCATCACAAAATTTAGCCATTCAACCAAGCTTGTTATTTGGTAAAAAATTTAAGATAAGATTGAAGTGGTTGAAATATTTGGCGAAATTTAGTGTGGTTCTCGAGTAAAAAAGGTTTGAATTCGTTTAATAAGGCTGACACAAATTTCGATTTTCTCTAATGTCACCCCCCCCCCCCTCGGAAAAATTTTGTCGGAATTCGACATTTTGAGGGGGGACACAAATAAATTATTCAAGAAATTAAAAAAAAATAAAGTGAAATTAGAGTCGCCGAAAAAATTTCTTAACAAATCCGATGAGTTTTATGATTTGCCTAATTGTTTGGGTAATTTTTCATGAAATACATTTATTATTTATAATCCCCCCCCCTTGACGAGTCAACGAGCAAAGTGACAAAAGAAGAAAATGAGATTTGTTCCGGCCTAATTGTGGATAAAAACCTTAATTATTAAAATATTAAAATATTAAATTTTTGAGATATTTTTTTTCTGGAACTCGGAATAATCTTTGGATAATCTTTGAGTTGGCTCGAGATTAAAAAATAAATCTGGTGACCGGGGGAAGAGTCACGCCCCCCCTGGCCCCCTCTGGCTACGCTCAAGTTAACGAGCACCTTTGCAACGTGGTTCACCCGAAACACCTTGTTGAGAGATTACCACCAACTGTCAAACTAGACTGGGCGAAACATCGACAAACAATGCAAAGGATCACGTTATCAGACGTCAACACTTGGTTGGGAGCTCTAGTGGAGAGGCAGCATGTGTCGTTGCGGTTCCGTCGTTGATCGGTGCAGTGTCCGGAGGGACACTTCCGAGCACACCAGCCGAATCCTGCAGCGGAACTGTACGCTCACGAGGAGGAGCGAGACCTTTAGAGGGTTAGAAGCAGAGATTCCCCAATGTTATATAAGAGTAACGATAGCGCAAGTTTTGGTTGTATAAAAGTTGATATGACGTTATTCTAACACAACGCTAGAACAACGCCAAATGAACTTCTATACAATCAAAACTCGCGTTGCCGTAACTCTCATATGACTTGTGTGTTGTTCGGGCGGTTGTTTTTATCGATAAACTATGGGTAAAAACATTGGAGTATAACTTTGGAATAATCAAATCCTCAGTTTGAAATTCAACCATATGTTTTAAACAAGCGTCATTTTTCTACGAGCATATTTTATTGGGTAAAACTTGGAAGTTCTGGAGGAATCCTAGTATATTTTTTTGTAGAAATCTTGAAAAGAACTTCTGAAACAATCTTCGTAGAAATTGTCGGAGCAATTGTTGAAATTCTTGGAAGAATCTTCTGTAATTTATTGAAATTTACTTGAAAGTGGGTATTTTCTTTTAATCTCCTTTGCTTCTAACCCTCTAAATGTTTGAATCCAGGGAAATTTCGGGGAGTAACACATTTTACCAGAAAAAAAATGCAATAATCTGCGAAATATTTTGATATCTCATAAATGTTCTGCAAAACTCCTGTCGAACATTTCAGTGCTTATCTTATTGTATATGATCCGACTTGCTATTGTACTAACAATGTATTATCATTCATGTATCCATTCGTTGTTCCTGTCTTTGGCTAGCAACATATGTACGGTTCTAGGTGATCCATCCTACCCTTCAATAAATATCCAATCAATGCACAAAATTGCATTCATTATGCAAGACACTGCATCCATCCATGAAAGCGCTTCGACTTTAACTCCAATTCTTGCTCCTAAAGTTCCATTGTAAGTCGCAAGATGCATCACTCTTAGCCAAGTCATGACAGCAATAAAGTGATGATACAGCGAAATATCCGACATAAATGGCTCCATTTGCTTCCAACAACGACTGACTAACTGACTGACTGACTGGCAAAGATAATACCAACCAACTACCTCCGGCATAGAAGGTATAGAACCAAACTACCGACAAAGTGACTATAAACGATCGATTCTGCTGGGCTGGTCGCTAGAAAAGCTGCATCAAATTGATATCTCTTTCCGGAAAACGAAAACCATTGCAGCACAACAAATCGCTTAACTTTGGTCTACTACACCCCAGCCAGTAGGTAGGTATATACGCATGGAAACTCATCGGAACCAGATACGGGGACTACGACGACGACGGACGATTCGCAAATTGAAATAAATATCTCACTCGGGCAAAGAGAAAGCTCGCCTGCCCCCGATGCGATGGTTGCAGAGTTTTTATTTGCTTCGTAACGAAGCAAACGATTTTTCATCGCACTAGGCCAACAACAACATCAACGATCCGACGGAGCTTTCATCCTTCCCATCCCCAGCGTTCTCACAATCCGACAACCCGTTGCGTTTATTGGCGAGGTAACAAATTGCACACATCCACGTATGTGAGTCTGATGTGGTGCACGAGAGGGTTTGCGTTTACGTTCGTTCTCTGGCAGGCAGCAGCCAATCAGCCGTGGGTGAGAGTACCGTCAGTTGTGGGGAGATTGTTCTTTTGGATCAACTTTCCTGCAATTATAAGCAACTGTTCAAGATTATGTTGCATTTTTTTTACTCAAAACTTCGTTCTTACCTACCATCAAAGACAGACTCATCACAAGAGACCTGTTTGGAAAGTTCAGTATCAATAATGTCCGGTACCGGCGATCGACGAGGAGTGCAGAGCGATATTTGACGTGAAGAATGCAGCGCGGGCTGTAATGCTGCAGCATGGAACCCGGCAGAATATGGAACGATACAAACAAAAGCGGAGAGAAAAAAGAACGACGCCTGAAATAAACGGAATGCAAGGTAAATCATGTACAAAAACGGGCAGCTAACCAGACTTATCAAAGCAATAATGGACGATGCGCAAAACTGTGTAAGGATTGCGACTGCATGACCCAGTTCATTTGAATCTCGCCTGAAACGCGAAGCAGTAAAGGTCAGAGTGGTGATGAATGCGTCAACAGTAAAGTACATACTATAGTAGGTAGAACCGAACATGTCTGGGTCCATCTGGATAGTAATGTCACGATAGACGGGGATACTTTGAGGTGATGGCGAGCTGGCTGCACTTTACGGTGAAGCCAGCATCCAGAAGGTGGCCAAAGCCGGAAAGATACTTTGGGCAGGGTATGTTGCAAGAATGCCGGTCAACAACCCTGCAAAGTTGGTGCTCGCCACTGATCCGGTTGGCATAAGAATGCGTGAAGCACAGAGAGCACGATGAATGGACCAGGTGAAGCGTGATCTGGTGAGCATTGGACGAGCGAAGCGTCATTGGTGAGCATTATTCGAAAAGGTTCGATTGATGCAAAACCTTCTCCATGATTATTTTCACAAATTATTTCTGAGATTCTTTCAGAAGTTCGCCCAGGGCTACATTCAGAAGTTTCTTTTAAAATTCCTACAAGGATTCATTTGAACGTTATCCTAAAAACTTCAGAAGTTCGTCAAGGGTTTTCTTCAGAAATTTCACTGGGGATTCTTTCAGAAACTTCTTGAAGAACTTTTTTGGAAAGTCTTGCGTGAATTGTTTAAGATATGAATCTATGATTTGTTCAGAAATTTCTCCAAGAATTCCAGAATTTTTCAAGAGGTTTTCCCAGAACTTTCGCGAAGGAAATCATACAGGGATTCCGAAAGCTAGACTTAACAAATACTGGAGAAAAAGTTACTCGTCCTCTCGGTGAGACTCAAACTCACGACTCCTACTCACTAGATAGGCGCGTTTCAAAATTTTGAAGTTAAGTGAAACTTCCACTCGGCTGATTAAGGCGCAAAAGTCGATTAATAATTATTTGATTAGTTATAACTGTCAGGGAGTTCAAAATAATTCCATTTATGCTGTAAGAAATTCTTAAAAAAAAGATTGTTAGAAAGTTTTC
Organism: Aedes albopictus; assembly: GCF_035046485.1. Classification (NCBI taxonomy): domain Eukaryota; kingdom Metazoa; phylum Arthropoda; class Insecta; order Diptera; family Culicidae; genus Aedes; species Aedes albopictus. Next base: position 283,706,862 of record NC_085136.1, on the reverse strand, counting down.
TATGTGTTTCATAAGAAATAAGTCTAACGAAATGTATCTTAGCAAATTATTTGCTTTTATATTTTATTCTTCAAGAATTTCCTCTAGGAACTCTTTCAAAAAATATTTCTTGAATTCGGAAATTTTCACCAGTAATTCTTTAACAAATACATCCAGGGGTTCTTTTGAAATTTTTCAAGAGGCTGTTGCAGAAAATTTTACTTGGGTCGCCTAAAAAACTCCTGTGAGAATTACTACGGCTATGGCTCCTGCGTTTCCTTCACAAATTCCTCTAGTTATTCCTTCAGAAATTTATCCAAGGACTAGGTTGAAAAATGTTCCTTAGTTCCTTAAGAAAACTACAAGAATTCCTTCAGAACTCATTCAAGGATTCTTCCGGAAATTACTTCAGAAATATCACCAGCGACTCCTTTGAAGAATCTTCTAAGTTGCTTTTATTAATACTTCCACAGATTCCTTTCAAAAATTTCTATTAGACTTTTTTCTGATATAATTGCTTCTCTGAGGATTCTTTCAGCGAAACTCCCTCAATGATTCATATGGAAGTTATATAAAAAATTTAGGAAATTCCTCTAGGGTGTTCCTCAAAAACACCACAAAGGATTCCTCCATAATTTTATCGAAGAACTCTTGGGAAAAATCCTGCAACGATTGGTTCAGATATTTCTCCAGGGATTTCTTTGGAAATCCTCGTAGACATTCTTCACTTATTTCTCAAAAGATTCGTTTATGAATTCGTTTCACGAATTTCTCAGAAGTTTTTTTATGGATCCCTTTAGAGAACCATGTAGAAATTCATTCAGAATTTCATCACTTTAAACTTATTAAACTTTCAGAAAATCCTGAAACAAATGGAATTATGCCATGAAAATATACAGGATTCCTCCATGCATTCATTCAGAAATTCATCCTGGGATTTTCTCAGAAGCTTTTCTAAATACTTATTCTAACAAACGTCTATGAAACCCTTTAGAAAATCAAAAGGTATTCATAGAGGAAATACTGAAAAAATCTTCGTGAGATATTTTCTGTAAGAATCCCTGGAGGAATGTCTAAAGGAATCCATGAGGCAATTTTGGAAGAATGCTCAACCCTTCAGGAAGTACGACGTTGTAGAAAATGCAACACTACCAAAAAACCTCGTTCGCCGTATGCAGCGCGAGCGCGGTGCAGTTTCAGTTGCTTGATGCCGCGCATCCTGAAAGGTTATAAGAATCCTTGGATAGATTTGTGGGGGCATTTCTTAAGAAATTCTTGGAAGTATTTTTTTTAAACCCGTGATAAAATTTGCAGGAAAGTGATGAGAAATTTGATGTACGATTTTCTTAAGGAACCTACATCAATGTTTTCGAGGGTTTTTCAGAAAATTCTCAAAATTACTTTGAAAATTTGTCCGAGGATTCCTCTAGAATAACCATCCCGCCCCACGTTATTATTTAAAAGTTTTTTTTTAACTTTTCAATGGAATAATTCGAAAACATGTAGTTAAGGACTTGCACTATAATCTTCTCTAAAAAATTCTTCATAAATTCCCCATAAATTCTAAAAACTATTTTCAATAATATTGGATTGCTGCGAAAATTCCTTCATGATTTTTTTCACTATCTCCTCCAAGGATTCGTTTAGAAATTCGCCCAGCGATACCTTCACAAATTCCTCTAGACATTTATTCAGAAATTTCGCCAATGATGTCTTCAGAAACCCTTTCAGAAATTTATTCAGAAATTGTTGCGTTTTGCCTTTCTCGTATACCAAGGTGTACCGAAAGGCTATATGTTCACTCCAAAAATGAAATTTTGATAGAACCCCCGGAGGGCCAAGTTTTATATACCAATCGACTCAGCTCGACGAGTTGAGATGATGTCTGTGTGTATGTATGTGTGTGCGTGTGTATGTGTGTATGTGTACAAAAATGTCACCTCACTTTTGGATAGTAAATATCATCCGATTTCAACGCTTTTGTTTCCAATCGACGCGGAATATTGTCCCATTGTTTCCTATTGAAAATGGTTTGAATCGGTCCAGCCGTTCCGGAGTTATGGCCATTTAGGAGTTCCGGACCGGTACCCCAGGAAGGGGCCACATATGAAATTGCAACAAACCCATGCATGCGATCCATCTAACCACGGCATTTTCGATTATTTGACGAACGGTAAGCAGGAAAATAGTCGCAGATTATATCTGAACCGGTAGTGTTCCGGAACCGGTTCTGGGTGTCCCGCCGGAAGTGGCCAAATATAAAAGTGGACCAAACCCATGCATGCGACACATCAAATTGTAGCTTTTTGTATAACCTGATGAACGGTAGACAGGAAAATAGTCTCGGACCATATCTAAACCGGTAGCATACCGGAACCGGTTCCGGGTGTCCCACTGTAAGTGGCCAAATGTAAAAGTGAAACAAACCCTTGCATACGACACATCAAATCACCGCTTTTTATGTAACCTGATGAATGGTTAACAGGAAAATAGTCTCAGACCATATCTGATCCGGTAGAGTTCCAGAACTGGTTCCGGGTATCCCGCCGGAAGTGGCCAAATATAAAAGTAAACCAAACCCATGCATGCGACACATCAAATCGCCGCTTTTTCTATAACCTGAGGAACGGTAAGCAGGCAAATAGTCTCAGATCATATCTGAACCGGTAGCATCCCGGAACCGGTTCCTGGTGTCCCGCCCGAAGTGGCCTAATTCATACATGCGACACATCAAATCATGGCCTTTTCGATAACTTGTACGATCAGTAAGAAGATAAGCTATGCCCACATTAGAAACTACTGATAGTGTTCCGGAATCGATTTGAGGTATCTCGCTGAAAGTAGCCGAATGTAAAAGAGAACCAAAAAAATATTCGCGACACATCAAATGGCCTTTAAGGTATCCTGATGAACGGTTACCAAGAAAAAATATCTCAGATCATGCTTGGGAAAACTAGTAGTATCCCGGAACCGGTTCCCGGTGTCCCTCTGGATGTGGTCAAATGTAGAAGGGAACCCAACTCCATGCATGCGCTTCATCAAACCGCGGTTTTTTCGATAAGCTGATGAAAGGTTTTCAAGAAAAGCAGCTCAGATTACGTTAGAGACCACCGATAGTATTCCACAACCGGTGTCCCGCCGGAATTGGTCAAATGTAAAAATGAACCATGTAAATTTTCCGGAACCGGTTAAGGGTGTCCCACTGGAAGTGGACATACATAAAAGTGAATCAAACCCATGCTTGCGGTACATCAAATCGCTTTTTTGTCAGTAACCTGATGCATGGATGATAAGAAAATAGGCACAGTCCACAGAAGTTACTACCGGTAGTGTTTTTAGTTCCGGGTAACCTGATTAACAGTTTTCATAAACTCAGATAACATTTGAATATACCGGTAGTGTTACGGAATCATTTCCGGGGGTCTCGTAAGCAATACAAAATATACTCAGATTACATAAGAGGCTACCGGTGGTGTTGAAGAAGCAGCGTTGGGTGCTTTAGCGAAATTACGAAAGTGAACTAAATGAATGCAAGCGCTAGATAGGGTATTGTACCATTTGGGCAGGTGTACCTATTTTGGGCACTTGGCGCTATAATTAAGTCAATTCCAAACCGATTGATTTGAATTTTTGTACAGAGTTAGATACTGTACGTGCCTAACGCTATACAAAACTTCAAATCATTCGGTTTGGAATTGACTTAGTTATAGCGGCAAGTGCCCAAAATAGGTACACCTGCTCAAATGGTACAAGACCCTATGTGTAAGAGAACCAAAAACCTAAAAAAAAACTAAAGCGATCTCATCAAATCACACCATTTTAGATTCCTGAGACGTAAATTTACAGTAGGATGGATCAACGTTGTATGGAAAAATTAAAATTTAAGCGTATCAGCCCGGAACATTCTTTTAAATCTTTATTTGCGTCTAAAATTACTACGCAAAATTTTGATGCGGCTGGAGGGCGAGCTCTGTAATGTGGTTGATATTTGAATGTGATATAGCATTGGCAATTCAAATTACTACATTACACATTCTACATGAATTTTGCAACCAATGATAATAAAATATAGCATAAAATGTGCAGACAAAACTTTGTCAAAGTGTTCTGTGGAAAAAGTTTAATCCTGGCTAGTAATTGCCATCTTGGTGTGAATCAGCCTCCAGGAAAGGTGGTCAAGCAGTCAACTGAAAGTACTGATACTTTCAGGCCCATACGTTGAACATAAAGTCACAAGTGCCCCAATTCGATGATGACCTTGATAAAATTCTTGATTTTCTAAATAAGATCGCTAAGTCCCAGATCGCTGTTATGAGCATTTCCCCCTTCTCGTTCATTACCAAAGAACAGAGATTTTAGGCTGATTACTGACTCTAAGGCAAGATTGATTGCGTCGACGGAAAGATCATGAGTACATATTCGACGAGAAAGGCACTATCACCACTAGGTGGATAAATCTGGGTTTTTTTTCTTCAGAAATACTTTTAAAAGTTCCTGCAGAAATTTCTTCAAGGGTTCCTCTCGATATTTCGAGAAGGGTATCTGCAGAAATTTTCCCCAAAAATTCCTTCACGGATTCATGTAAAACTCCTAAAAGGATTCGGTTGGGCATAATCTCGATATTCTAGGAAGTTCCTCTAGAGTCTGCTTCAGAAATTTCAGGGATTCCTACAGAAATTTCAATTAAAAATCTTTTGAAAAATCTTGAAAATATGGATTTATTCAGAAATTTCTCCAATGATCCATCCAGAAATTCTTCTATGAATTCATCCAGCAGTTTTTCTCAGGATTTCTTTGAAAAACAATTCATGGTTTTCTTAAAAAAAACTTAATGGATCCCATTTTTAGATAATCGTGCACGACATTTTCGTGAAATTTCTCCGATTATTCCTCAAGAAATTTTTTCGAAGATTCCTTTAGAATTTTAGAAAAACATAAGAAAATTACACCGTATTCGACCTTGCGGCCTCTACAGACTGAACATTACAAAAAAAGGACAACACATGTAACACCCAGTGGAGAATTTTCCGTTTGACGAAAAGTTTTCCCCGGCTGGAGCGGGAATCGAACCCACACTCCGAGGCTTACGAGACACCTAAACGACTGCCGCCGTTAACCGCTTGGCCACGAAGCCAGGAATTCTTAAAAAAATCTTTCAGGGATTCGAAAATGTTCAACAGGGATTATTTTAGAAATACCTCAATACCAAGAAATTCTGTAGTTTCCCGAGGGACTATTTTTAAAAATCTTCCTTGGGGTGCTTCAGATTTTTATTTCTAGAATTACTACAGAAATTCCTCCGGAGGTCCCTCCAAAAATTCCTTCAGGAAGTTCAGATATTTCTGCTAGAATTCCATTGAAAGAACTCCGAAGATTTTCTCATAAATTCCTACATGGATTCCTATAGAAAATATTACTACGATTTCTTCAGAAATACCTTAAGGGATTGTTTTGAAAAATCCGTCACGGATTAATTCATAAAAGTCTCCAGCGATTCCCTTAAAATCTTTCAGGGGTTACTTTTTTAAATTTTACAAGAATTCATTTAGATATTTCTTTGAAGCTTATTTTCAACTTTTTCTCAGAGATTACTCAAGGAAATAGTTTAAGAAATTTCTTCTGGGATTCATCTACAAACTCTTCTAGCGATTTCACTATGACAGCTATATTATCGCTCAATTAAAAATTAGAAATTAGCAATAAACTTGATCAAAACCGCCTAACACTTTGTATGGGTAAAGCAATAAAAATTTCGGTTTTTGCTGAATAACTGGCAATCCTTTGGATATTTTTCAATAGTTATTTATGCAGATGATAAAAAGAAGGAACATTTCTCTGTTATCAAAGACTTTGATAGTTTTTAATATTATTTCTGTGAAATATTGGCTATTGCTATTTTTTGCCGTTTCAGTGCGCGTTAATATTTTAGTCATTTCTCACTATAAATGTCCCAAGAGGTTCCTTCAAAAACTTCTCCAAGAATTTTTTCAGATAACCTGCCTCGAACTGTTTTCAAAATCGTAGCACAGATTCCTTCAGAAAATCCTTCAATAATTCCTTTCGGAAAATCTTGCCAGGTGTCGACCAAAAACTTACCAGATACTAGAAAAAAAAAACTTGCATAGATTGATTCAGAAATTCCTCCATGAATTTCTTCAGTTTTTTTTTTATTTTCAAGCATTCCTCTACACGCGTAGTCAAGATTGACTTTTTTGCACTATTTTGCCGAAACTTGCATTGCCGAGCGTGAGGCAGTGAAAATTTGACTGTTATGTCAGCAAAAAGTGATGGATTCCTTTGGAAATTTCTTCATGGAGGCAGGGGTTCTCAAAGAAAATCGTTCACAGATTACTCCAGAAACCAATCCAGGACAATTTGAAGACCTAGAATAACGAGCTCTGGATTTACCACGACATTACAAGACTGGCTTAGGTGGTTAAAGCGCCGCACCAGCGATAAGGAGTCGTGGGTTCGAATCCCACCAAAACAAGTGACAATTTTTTCACACATTTATCTCTCAATTTGTTAATTAAACACACACTGTGGCTTGGAAAAAGTTTTAATTTTTCGTCTATTCCAGACATACCAGCCGACTGGTATAGCCGGTAAAAGGCAATAAAATTATCTACCGAATCTTTGTATTTGGGGGCGATTCAGAGAGACTTTACGGGGTTCAGGAGGTATACAGAGGTGAGTTCCAGGGATGGGTTATATTTTTTTTTCTATGGATTACTTTTTAAAATTTTCCTTGGATTCCTTTAGGTATCTCTGCAAATTTTCAATGAAAAAGATCTTCCTGAGATTGCGTAAGGAATTCCTCAGAGGATTCCCTAAGAAATTTATCCAGAGATTTTATTTACAAAATCTTCGAGGGATACCATTATAAATTTCTCCTTCTCCAGAAATTTCTGTAAAAAAAAACTTACGAAATGTGTCACGAATTGTTTTCACTGATTCCTTCCACAAAATCTTGTACGGATTCGAACAAACATTTTCAGAATGAATTTCTTTATACATTTTCAAGCATTTTTTAGAAGAATCTTCCATTGACTGCTTCTGAAATTCCTCTAGGGATTCTTGCGGAAGATTATCCTAGGAATCCTTCACAATGTCCTCAAGCAATTCCTCCATAAAATCAGATGTTCACATTAATCTGGTTTCTTCAGAAATTCTTCCAATGATTAGAAAGAAAATCCTACTGGGATTTATTATGAAATTTTTCCAAACTTTTACATAGAATCTTTTAAAAATACCTCAAAGAATTGCTTTATGATATTCGCTAGAGATATCTTCATGGATTTTTTTAGACATTCTTCCAAAACTTCTTCATGGATTTCTTTAGAAGTTTCATCAGGGAATCCTTCAGAAAATCGTTCACGGATTCCTCCAGAAATCAATCCAAGAAAATGTGAAAATTCTTTAGTAATCAGCTCTGTAAATTTTCAACACATGTGTGCTGACATGGGTGGTCTGAGATATCCAAATTTCAGTTTATGAATGACCTCCATTGCAACAGCCCCCCCGGGAAAATTCAAGAGGAGAGACCAAAAAGCAGTGTCAGAAAGATCTACGGGAGGGTGGAGAAAATGGAAGAACTAGTTGGTCTTATGATGGGGAGAGTCCCAAAATGTCTCAAAGAGAATTTTTAATCGATTCCAGGGGAATGCAGAACGGTTAAGGATGCTTAATCATTAAATTTCTCAGGGAGTTTCAAAGGCGTTGCAGCAGCGGTTCTCAAAAAGTTTTGTTGGCGATTCAGGGGAGTTACAATATATTTCAGGGGGTCTCAGGGAGATTAAGGCAGGTTTCGAGGGTGTTAAAGGATATCTAAGTGGGTCACATAAACCCCACTAAGATACCATTAAACACGGAGGTTAAAATGAGTTTTAAAAGAAATCCGGAAGGGGGGGGGTGGTTCTCAGGGGGTTTCAGGGGGTTCTGGAGGCATACTTGTGGGTTACAGAAGTATTCAGGGTGTCTCAGGGTGTTTTCATTGGGTATTTCAGGGCTAGGGTTTCAACTCTAGGGGGTTTCAGGATGTTTTCAGAAGGGGGTTTCAGGTGCCTCTCGGACAGGAGAGAGCATAAGGTCTGTTTATGGGTATTTTATTTCCGATTTTTTAAATTTTCAGAGGTCACGGGTAGATTTAAGATTTTATGTTGCTCTAAGGCTCCTTGAATCCTTATGAAATACCGCCGGGCTTCTAACCCCGTTACAACAAATATGAAATCCCTTTAGGATCCATTTCAGTCTTCCTGAAACCTCGACTTTCTAAAACCTCCGTTAGCCACTTTCTCAAAATATTTTTTAAATTTATTTTTACTTTATCTGTATTAACCAGATTTTTAGCCCTAGGCTAGTTCATCTCGGGACCCACGCCTTACTTCCCTACCAAAGGAAGAACTCACATTTTGCGAGTTTGTCGGGATTGGGATTCGATCCCAGGTCCTCGGCGTGATAGTCAAGTGCTCTAACCATCACACCAGGTCCGCTCCGCTTCCTCAAAATAAAAAAAATCACCCTATTCAAACATGCCCCAACTGCACGGTACAGAATTGTGCACAATGGCTACGTCGAGTGCTTTTGACAGCGTTTGTGCAACCAACAATAACAGCACTGACTGGGTTGGGCTGATTGGTAGTAAAACTGTAAGGGAGCCGTACATCGTCGTCGTGTGATATCAAGCTCTTGCTGCAACTAGCCAAAAGGCTAAAGCAAAGCTAGCAGCACCCAGTCTCTGCCTAGCATTAGCAGGGAAGATTGATGAGTTCACACATTGCATTTGCTGGGCTCCCGTTACAGAACTGCGTCCGTTGTGTTTTCTCACCTTGTTATTTTTGCTCTTCGAGAATGGTTGGGTGATTCCATGCGCTGGTGGATTGTTTTGCTGGTTTGTGTTTGTTGCAGTTTTTCCGTTTTTTTTTTTCAATTACAAACGATGAGAACTAATTTAGTTTGCTGACAAAGCAATGAAGCGAGATTAAGAAATTTGGGAATTGTGTGTTGTTTGAGCTGAAACTTTGTACCGTGATACAGATGAATTACTCTTCTGCTGTGCTGTTTGTTAACCGTTACGCAACCATTACTGCTTACCTGAAAAGAGAAAGATATTCTTTTGTTAATAATCTGAAAATCTTGAAGTTTTGATTTATGATCATAGGTATAAGAACTAAAATATCTAACAATTTATTGTGAGTAAGACTGACAATTTGGAACAATTTGGAACATACTGCCCATTTGGACTGTAGGGTTCAAATTAAGACTCGTTATTATTTAAATACTAATTGGAATATGTAACAATAGGTAACAGTCATCACCTCTCAGAGCAGCAACTGGAACTGCAGTATAAAGCTGTTAATTCAGGACTAAAGTGCAATTACCAGAAACACATTTATCATACAAATTCGAAACCATATCATCTGCTTTCGGTAGATAATCCCCCATGTCCGATGTCCATCGGTACTACAGTGATGATTGACTGTGTCCGAAGGGAAGAAAATCTGCTTTATCAGCGTCCCTGGTCAAAATGACGACGACTACAACGACGGAAGAACAAGTCTCATAATCATCATCATCATCCTCGTCATCGTCGACGTCGTCGTCGTCGTACAATGCAGTCGTTGTTGGCAAACCCCAAGCTACATACATTCTGTTCTTCGTAGCTGAGCTACCACACTGAGTGAGTATTAGGGTGATGAATTGTAAAATAAGAAGGCACGAGATACATGCCCAAGAAAGTCAAGGCAATTTCTTTTACGAAAAGTTCCTGGACCTACCAAGAATTGAACCCGTCATCCCCAGCATGGTCATGCTGAATACCCACGCCTCTGCAGCTGTGGCTATATGGGCCTCTCTGGTCTCTTCTTCTTGAAACACACGATGAAACACGAAGCTCAGACTGCTTGATTTTTTGTTCTACGTCTCACACTCATATCCATGCGGTTTTAAAACCTCTATAATAATAAAAAAAAATATCCATGCGGCGTGCAATGTTTGTGTTTGTTGCGTTTTGCAACACAACTTAGGGGCTGTTCATTGGATACGTAAGGGTTTATGGGGGGAAGAATTGTTCTGAAAAATCCAAAGGGTAGGGTGTGTTGAAAAATCAGAAATAATGCCTTACGTTGTAACTGGACCGCCGCTTAACCATCCTTCTTCTTCTGTGTGGCTCTACGTTCCCACTGGAACTTGGCCTGCCTCTCTCCAACTTAGTGTTGAGCACTTCCACAGTTATTAATTGGAGGACTACACTACACGCAAAACAAGAAAAGCTACCAAAAATTGAGATATGCCTTTTCTACCAATTTATGTATTAAAAACGTACAGAAAGTGTGATAAATCATAATCCATTCGTTGTATTAAGATGCGCTACACGGTTCCATAGCTTCCATACCACTACACACAAACACCTCCATTCAAACCCGAGAAGTTGAACCGGGTTGCGTCTAAAAATAACTTTCGCTTCGCTGCTGAGCTTCGCGTCCTATTGTCTACATGGAATTTTCCACTTGCAAACAGCAACCTGCTGGATGCGGGCTTTTCAGTGCACAATGGGTCTAGAGTCGTATTTACGAAGACAAAAATGTTTCTGTCAAGTTCTGCCATTTCTTTTATTTTCATTATTGTGAAATGATTACGGTCAATCAAATGTGGCTTATCCAAAAATCTGCTGATTAATTATTCTCTATACAATATCAGAATGTTTTACAAAGTTATAGCAAATTTTCAAAAATAAAACATTCGATTGATTTGATTGATTTGTCTTTATTAAAGAGACTTTCAGCCCTTTGATAAAACATTCGAATCATTAGAACTTTTCGAAAAGTTTTCAATAAATTGCAACTTTTCTGCCTTTGGTCATATTTTAGTCGAGTCCGACGATACATGAAGACCAATACATTAGTCATAAACTTTCAAAATTTAATTTAATTCGGTTCGCTTAGTCCTAAGGTACAGTAATTTGATAAACGGAAGTCAAAAACTAGATATAGATAGAAGGGCTCTAATTTCGTGTAAAGTTGAATAATCAATCAAGCCCAAATTTGCACCAATTAAATAAAACTCGTTGAGGAACAAGTAATCAAAATTTGAATAGTTTTGGTGGACTTTATAAAAGGATACAACTTGCTAAAAATGTTTTAGGCAAATTTTAAAACTTAGCATGCTTTTGTATATACCACTAGGCGGTGCTAGAGGTCAAGCAAATTTTAAATTTAATATATCTCAGAATTCTGGTCACTTACAAAGTTGGTGTCCTTGACAATGTTGTTTGGTAGGTCAAGGGCTTACAGTTAATGGTCCACTTGTTTCGAAATTTTGTCACAAGGATGCGCAAGTTACACATTTGCAAAATTATGGAAATGAATGTTTTTTCGTAAAGCAATCAAAAAGCTGTAATTTAGTTTTCTTTAAACATATTTAAGTCAAGTCAAAGGTTTTTCAAAGAGCTATATATTAGTCATAAATGTGCAAAATATAATTTCATTCGGTTCACTTAATCCAGACATATAGCAGTTTAACGAAGAACACTCAAATATGAAACATTTTACTAGAGTCGCTCCAACTTCAAGTAAAACTATTCAATCGAGCTCAAATTTGTACCATTTATAGCTAATTAGTTGTACAACTAGCAGATAAAATTTGAGAATATTCCCTACACATTATAGAAAGTTACAGGTTGCTGAATATATTCGAGATAATAAGTAAAAGATACATGCTTCTACTAATTTGCAACTAGCGCCGTCTACTGGCAGAATCCTGAACCAATCAGCTAATCAACTGAAACGCCTTAATAAACCAAACAACATTGCCGAAGAAACCAACTTTCTAAGTAATCAGAGTTCTGAGATATATGGAATATAATAATTAATTTATCGTCAGCGCTACCTAGTGGTGGAATTTTGAATCAAACGGCCCATCACCAGTAAAACCTTGGCTGGCCTAACAACTTTGCCAAGTATACCAAATCTTTAAGTAATCATGGTGCTAAGATGTACGGTATGGAAATTTCGCCAGTGCTACGTCTTGCTGTCTGTGATATCTGTCATACCAGAGACAAACAGACGTAACACTGATGAAATGTTTATACCAAATATCTCATCATCCTGATTACTTAGGGAGTTGGTGTCTTCGGCAATATTATTTGGCTGGTCAAGAACTAACAAATGATGGGCCGTTTGATTCAAAATTCCACCACTAGGCGGCGCTAGTGAGCAAACAAATATTATATTCCATATATCTCAGGACTCAGATCACTTAGAAAGTTGATGTCTTCGGCGATGTTGTTAGATTGGTTACGGCCGCTCAGTTGATTAGCTGATTGGTTCAAGGTTCTGTCAGTAGGCGGCGCTAGTTACGAATTAATTGAAGCATGCAACTTTTATTTATTATTTCAAATATATTCAGCAAGCTGTAACTTTTTCAATAATGCACCAAATATTCTTTTTTCCTGCCAGTTGCCCAACTAGTAAGCTATAAACGGTACAAGTTTGGGCTCGATTGGATAACTTTACATAAAATTGGAACAACTCTAATAAAGTAGTTCATATTTGAGTGTTCTTCGTTTAATTGCTATATCTCTGGATCAAGTGAATCGAATGAAATGCGACATTGCACAATTATGACTAATACATAGCTCTTTGAAAAACCTTTGACTTGACTTAGACACGTTCAAAGAAAACAAACTTACAGCTTGTTGATTACTTCACGAAAAAATATCAATCATTTGAATGATTTTGCAAATGTGTAACTAGCGTCACCTAGTGGACCATTAACTGTAAGCCCTTGACTCACTTAACAACGTTGTCGAAGACACCAACTTTCTAAGTGGTGAGAGTCCTGAGATATATGAAATTTAAAATTTGCCGTTTATTATTGGTGGAATTTCTAATTAAACGATCCATCACCATCCATCATGGCATCGCAAATAAAATTATTAGAAAGCAGATTTTTGAATCAGTTTAACCAGACGAACCACGCTAACATAACAATAATAGGAAATAGGGTCAACAATTGAAAATAAACTTTCTAAAACACAATATGTGTCTAAAAACTTAAAGCTGAAGCTTAAACAGTTTTGTCTTCGCAAATACGGCTCTGGACCCATTGTGCAGTGTGGCGGCTGTATCACTTCCATCACCAAGCCACGTTTGTGTTGATGATGATGGCTTTCAGCCTCTTATATATTCGTGTGCAGTTATAGCCGTGCTGGTTAGAGCGCAGGATACCGTGTATCACCATGATAGTGTCTCGGTTTGATTCCCGCCGCCGCCCGTATTTCTTTTTAAACATGTATTGGTATTTGATGCCGCCGCTGCTACCATGATCAGTCTAAAAATAGAACAAATAATGAGAAACCAGTGCGACAGAGCACACGCACACATGCGAAATTTTCCTTTTCCAGATTCTAGGAAGCCAATACAATTTTTGGTATACTGCCACCTACCAATTTTTGTATTTGCAAGGCCCTAATACAATATTTGTATATGTTTCATACCCAATTGTATTAGAATCTGCCAATCTCAGGTTGCGTGTATGCCCAGGGAGTCGAGAAAATTTTCCCGACCGGAACGGGAATCGAACCCACCGTTTCCTGATTGGCAATCCATAGCCTTGACCACTAGGTTAACTGGAGACCCAGCCGCTTGACCAATTGACCTTTATTTGGGCATAATTGGAGGCAGTCATCTAGCAGTGAGTGACATAGGATAAATCGACAACTGTTGCACATGCTTTTCTTATGAGGTGTTCTAAGCTGTGCAACAATTGACTATTTACCCTAATTCCTGCGTTGGAACGATTGACAAGGTGCGTTAGGTTGCTCAGGAGATTTGCAAAAATAGAGTGTGATGCTTTAGAGCCAGGGTATCATTTGGGGTTCTAGGGCGATTTCAGACTATTTATTTATTTATTTATTTATTTATTTATTTAATTTCAACTGACTTACCTGGTCTCATTGAAATACTTATAACTAATTGGACTGGACTAATACATCATTACTTGAATCAATAATACTAAACTCGGAAACAAACATCGTTACAACGCGCGGACAAACTTAATTTAACAATCAACAATCGTAAATTTACAACACAAAAACAAAGAAGTGAGGTCAGCAGCATATTCGATTAGGTACATTTTTTACATTATTATTCTGGTGCCCAAACAGTGAAACGGTTCTCAAATTCACGATACTTACCCAAGCAACACGCATGTTATAATAGAGTTACGACAGCGCAAGTTTTGGTTGTATAGAAGTTTATTTTACGTAATTCTAACATTGTGTTGAAATAACGTAAAACAAACTTCTATACAACCAAAACTTGCGCTGTCGTAACTTTTATATAACATGTGTGTTACTTGGGTAAGTCCTACAGGCCAAGTTGATTGATCCATTGCCAAACACTTGTGTTTTGAATCGAGTGCAACTTTTTTTTTTTTTTATCCATTTATTTATTTTGTAGGCACCCTGTGCACCTAGGCCTCTACTGTGCCGATTACCATAGTTTATCTATATCTTTCCTAAGCTCCTACACTTTGATACAGAGTCTATTTTTAGTTCTATTGACAATTGCTTGTGCCTCTATATCTACCGTCCTCGCAGTAGGTAGGAGAGAGATCTCATGCCGTACTTGTCGCTACGGTTGTGCTACAGCAGCGTGTGGTTCCAATACATTTCCATCCAGTCCATTGTGTGTGCCGCGGGTTCGTTTGCCGTGAATCGTATATCAGGCTTGTTGTCGTCGAAGAGGGTCAGTTGTCTCAGTCACCATCCAATGCTGACGGAGGATGGATGTGCCCTCCCAATGCACTGTCCTCCGTGCGGCGTCTTTTTGTGGCTGGACGAAGTGTTTTTTGAAGGGGTTACGAGTGCAACTTTGAATGAAATATAATCTAAATCATCCATTGAACATCCCTTGGGTAGCAATTTCCTTATTTTCACAGTTCTCCTATCACTGATATCAAGACATTCACATACAAGTTGAATTACATCCTCATCCGTTGCGCGACAATCGATATGAGTAAGAAACAGAGAAAACGTATCATTTCGTTTGCAACTATGGTTAGTTCTTGCGTTCGGAGATGATGATACAGCAGTTGAGTGCAGTTTCTCGCTGAGCTGCATTTGATGATGTGGTCCTAATGTAGCAAGGGTGTCGAAGATTTCTTCCACTTTAGCTTTCAAGTCCGCAATATCCGATTCAATTTGATTGTTTGGCCTAGTTGCGTCGTCATCGATCTCTGCTGATATGGAATTATCTGCATCACGGGTCGCGCAATAATGATCCAAACAAGTATCACACATCCACAAAATATTGTTCGTGAACAATGCACACATAGTCGGCTCCGCTAATCCCACACATGAAGCGTGGAAACGTTTGGCGCACTTTCCTTCACAAATTGTGTACCGATCATTTTTGCGATCGATTGCGAGTGTACACTTGTTGCACTCCATGACTGCCACTCACAAAGTGTAATGGCTTTTGGCGCAATTATCGGCCTGAATAATTTCGGTTATTCGGTAGATTTAACGACTCTTCAGAGCTTTTTAACAAATTAACTTTATCACAAGCGGATTCTTGGATTGACAACGTTTCACGAGGAACACATAGAACTATTTTCCGCGATAACAGTCAACAGTAATTAGCTGGCAATCAGCAGGGCAAAAAAGACGTACAATTCGTGATAGGCACACAACACAAGAAGCCTTCAGAATTTCAGAAGCCTTTTAGGAGAATCACAGTAGTTCATATTTTAGAGGTGATATGATCCTATTCTTCCCAACAGGGATTGCAAAGGGTTACAGAGGAGCCAGAGGTTTATGGAGGATTTCAGGGTGACTTTAGAGGGATTTCAGAGTGTTTCAGTGGCTTTTAGGGGTTTTTATTTATTCATTTTTTTAGTTTATTTTTTTCCTCCTCAATGAGTAACGTATTTTTTAAGTTTTAGGGGTTTCACAAAATATCACAAGGTATTAGAAGCGTTTCAAGATGCTTCAAGAAATTATAGGAGCGTTTCACACGACGTCATAAAACTTTAAGGTTTCTGGTTTCTGGGCACATATATCTTCTATTAATTTCTGACAGGTTCAGTTAGAAATTATTGTATTTTTTGGAAATATTTATTTTCTCATTCATTTTAGAAATTCTTTTCTCTTGCTGTGAAGACCCACCTCCTTCATGGCACTTCCAATGCCAACATCATGTAGGTCACATTCGCTCCCGAAAACAACAAAATTCCGTGAAAAAAACAAATTAAAAGACTCTGATACCACTTGAAACTCCCTGAACATCAAGGCACGGAACCCCTTTTGACCAATGGGTTCGAGCTTCTGAAACTTCTTGAAATTATTTATAACCTTCCTGAAACTCCCGGTTCTTAAACCTCCAAAACCTTATTAAACATTCTCGAATCTCCTTGAAATAAACTGGTACCTGTTGTAACGCCTTTAAGCCCCCTGAAACCCCTGTAGCTCTCCTGAAAGTGCCCTGAAGGGAGCGAACCTGGTGGGATGGTTAGAATACTTGACTTTTACGCCGAAGACCTGGGATTGAATCCCACTTCCAATAAACTCACAAAAAGTGAGTTCTTCTTTCGCAATGGAAGTAAAGCGTGGGGCCCGAGAAGAACTAGCCTAGGGCTTAAAATCTCGTCAATACAGATAAAAAAATGCCCCGAAATCCTCTAAAAAATCCCTGTTATGCCCTGAAATATTTCCTTCGCGACGCCTTCAAGCTCCTCTGAACCCCCTAAAGCTCTCTTGAAACTTTTTTAATGTCTGCTAAACAGATTTCGAAACTCCTTGAAGTCCACTGAACTCCCTTGGAACTCCATGCAGCCCCTAAAGCGAATCATAACCCCTCCCCCAAAACGACCATGAAGCCACTTCTTGAAACCCCTGGTGCGGGAAACGTTATAGGGTCGGCAGTTTCTGAAAATAATTCATAACGCGAATATACGAAATTGGAAAGATAATGTACTTTGGAAGTTAACTAATTAACTATGAAGAAAATCCAGTGTATCCAGAGAGAATCCATGAATGCTTGAAAGATGCTGCAGCTTTGCGGGCATTTGGTCATTATGGAAAGAGATCCAGTTTATCCATATAAAATTTCCGGAAAAAAGCTGGTTTTTGAAGAGAAAAAAAATACTGCATTACGATATAAGCTTTATGGGATATTTTTAAGCAGCGGATGATCATAGGTGAAAGCTGGTGAATAAAAAAAACCTAGTGATGTAAAAAGAATTATGGGGATTCAGTGAACAAGTTGATTGTTTTTAGTGCAAGCCAGGGACGGATCTTTGAAGAAAAGGGGGATGGCTTCCTCAGTCTTCGAATCAAGAACGATTTTTATCTACATTCCCGACGTTTCGGCCTAGGGATTTGGTCTTTTACGGGGTAAACGATAGACGGTGTGCACTACGACCCTTGAAAAAGACCAAATCGAAACGTCGGGAATGTAGATAAAAATCGTTCTTGATTCGAAGACTGAGAAAGCCATCCCCCTTTCCATCAAGTTTTTAGTCGCAAAAACCTATCCTTGAAGAAATGAAAGTGTAATAACCATTGCAAGAGATGGAAAAAAAATCATGGACTTTGTGAAGGATTTCTCGGAAAATTTTCTAAAGGAATCATTTCAAAATACTCCGATGACACTTTTAACAGTAGATCTTGAAATACCTTGGAAGAATCTTGAGAAAGTTCTTGAAAAATTATCTAGAGGAATCCATAAAAGGTTCCCGGATGATTTCTTTAAAAAAAATCCAGAAGGAATATGTTAAAAAATCTATGCGAAATCCTTGGAAAAATTCCTGGAGAAATCGTTTGATGTGATTCTAGAGGAGTCCATAGAAGGATTATAGGAAGAGTTTTTGAAGATTAGCACGTATAAATCTATGCAGGTGTCATTAGAATACTTCCTGGAAGAATCCTTAAAAGAATTCCTAGTAAAATATTCCAAGTTATCTTGTAACGAATTTGTATGTACTCACAACCGTTCGGCAGCTTAAGCGCCACTTCCCGAACTAGGAAGACTGCCGACGTGCGTCTGAGTCCGGCTGAGACTCCAATCTTAAGGCGGGTTAAAGTGGTTCAAACACTCTCGTTCACTGGCTACACCCAAATCACGAAGCAAGTTATGTAGCGAAACCTTTCAAAACCCAACTGGAAATTACTCATCAACAAACCGCACAAACGAAAATTTAAAAAAACTAGGACTAATGATACCATTAGAACTGGGAAATTATGTAAAGACTAACCCAAAAAAATCAGCTTTATATTAATTTTTGCTTTCTATTTTAGGGGATACATTCGTAAAGGGGCCGTTTTAGGTAATCTACTCCTACCTGATCTTCTTCCCTATACCTGGCTGACGGGAGCTCCCTCGAAGCGTTGCACGTGTCGGTAGAAACTGCTCGTTGGCGATCGCATAACAATGTTTCCGGTGGGTGGATCAACGTGCTCGGGCAGCATCAGCTTTTCAAACCTCGACGCCGCATTCACTAGGAAAACATCTCGACCCAAACTCCCCGGTGCTCGAAGGTTTCGCTGCTGCGCCAATGAACGCCACGAAAGGCAGATTGATGACGCCTTTCAATCGAGCAGATTTTCTTGAGTGGCCGGGCTGCGTATGCGTATAGCTTGAAATGAACCCGCCAGTGGGCAGCCGAAACGTTGAAATTCGAGCACTGATTCACAGAGGGGCAATTGGGATTAAGCACCGTGTCGTTATCGTCGAGACAACGTTGAATGCTCGTCGAACTGTGCCCAAATTGGTTGACGGAGGAGCACGTGATCACCAAAAGTTGAGCCTACACCCACACCCCACGTTGAGTAGGGAATCCTGTTCAACGGGATATTTTCAGCCAATTTGAACATTATGAGTAATGCTTTATGCTTACCTAAGCCTGCCCTGATCTTACTCACAACTAGGCTTTACTGGGCTCTAACATGTGCTTCAATGCTAACTCTCGAATCTATTGCAAATACGATATTGGGCATTAGCAAATGGTTTAACGGCACTATTGATATTATCACTTACTTAGTTTCACAACTTTACAAACGAGTTTCGTTGCAATCTAGTTTGAAGTACATACAATATGTAGTGGCTTCACTTATCTTTTAAAAATCACAATAGTACGTCTGTCTTTAACTAAGCACTCTGCTCAAATGGCGCATTAGTCCAATCAAAAGACCTATTGTACCCAACAAGGTATTGATTTTCAATCCGGAGTGGAAAACTACTCGGGTTTCCCAGGCATGAAAAGTTTCCTTTGAAAATTCAAATAATCGCATTCGATCGCTCCACACAACCCATATTGTTCGAGCACAATCGAATAAACTTCAAAATCGGGTGCTATCGCACGATCGAGTAGATGAATGAACGAATGTGAGTGGAACTCGATAAAAGTGCACGAAATTTAAGCTATCAGAGTTTTCCTAGTATTCGTTAGATGGCAGCACCAACTTACCGAAAGCTCAGGTTGTGCATTTTCGAACTAAAACGGCTGAATATTAGGGTGGAACAATATTTCGTTACAATCTTTGGGGATGTTGCTGGAGGAATTCTTCAAAAAAGTTCTGAGGGAATCCGTGTAGGAATTTATGGAGTTTAATTGTAGGAGAATTGCTGAGGGAATTTGCTCCAAAGTGTAAGAAGCATTTCCCAAAATCCTTGGATGAACTTTTGGGGGAATTCATTGAATAATGTCTGGAGGGATCCTTGAGGAATTTCTTGTGAAATCCATGGAAGAATTCATGGAGAAATCCGTAGATCTTAGAGGAATTTCTGCATCCTTTAAAAGGTTTTTAGGAGCAACCTTGGTAGATTTCTTGAAAAAAAAATCCTTGGACTTCCTGTGGGATATTTATTTCAAACTTTATGAAGGAATGCGAAAACAAATTTGAAGGAATACTTGGAGGGATACATGGAGAAACTCTTGGAAGTCCTTGGAACCTGGGGTAATCCTTGAAAGGATTTATGGGGGAATCGTGGGGAAATAGTCAAACAAATACGAAGGGAAATCGGCAAAATGTTTTGAAACATTTATTTTCAAATGCATTGAAAATTTCCTGGAAAAACTCCTTTCAGAATATTTTTCTCAAGGACGCCTAAAGTCCTAGAGGATTGCTTGGAGGAATAAAAAGAATAAGTAGATTTTTTTTAATTCCTAAAGGCGGCATCCATTACGTACGTCACGCTCAAAGGGGGAAGGGGGGAGGTTGTGGATAGTGTGACAAGCAATGCATTAGGTATACAAAAAAACCCGCACGAAGGGAAAAAAATAAAAAATAAAAAAGAAAAGAAGAAAAAAAACAAAAAGGGGGAGAGGTAGTGTCGAAAAATACAAAATTTTGCGTGACGTGCTAAATGGATGCTCCCAAAAAAGTCTCTTGAAGGACTTCCTATAGGAGTTATTTGAGGATTTACAAAAAAAAATCTAAAAAAAGTCTTCAAATTTACAGCTGTGTTCATGATAAAGCAGTGGAAGTCAATTGCCATACAAAATAGCCAACTTTGACATTCTGGATCTCTATGACCGATTGAACCAAAAACTGACAGCGAACTATAAATATGGCCAATTTTGTTAGAGCAAAATTGAGATTTTTTCGAAGTTCTTGCAAAAAATTACGTACTTTGTGAAAATAATCAAAATAATAGCAGTATTTCTATTTTTTAGGATTTTTTTTTTGTTCTTCAAATTTATTTTTCGATTTTTTTTTATTATTTCAAATGGAATTCGAAGCAGACTTTCCGAAGAAACTCTTATGTGAATTTCCGGAGAAAAATCGTGAAGAATTCCCGCAGAAACTTCTGAAGTGGGATTCTGAAGTGGGAAAATTGGAAGAATTCTCGGAAGAGCTATTAGATAAACTCCCGACGGAACTTCGGTGAGAAATTTCCGATAGAATGATCAGGTAATTTCCGGATTTTTTTTTTGTTTTCAGAAAACCTTCCAGAGAATTCCTAGAGGAACTTCTAGAAAAATTTGCGGAGAAATTGTTTGAAGAATTCGAAATCGATGACTTTTTGAAGGCATTCAAGAAAAATACATTCGGAAGAACTCTCGAAGAAAATACTGGTTGAATTTTTAAAAGAATATCCGGCGAGAGATCTGCCTGAGGAACGTTTGGAAGCATTCCCAGAAAATTCCGGAAGATATTCGTGAGCAACTGATGGAAGGACTCCCGAAACTACGTTCTGCACAATTTTCAGGGGAGCAGAGAATTTATAGAACTCCAGAATTTTCCGAGAAGTTTCTGAAATAATTCACGGAATATTTGAAAAACAAAATATCTTGAAGATCTGCTGGAAAAACTCTGGAAATAATGTCTTTATGGATTTCTGGAAAATCTTCTGCTATTTCTAGGAGAATTTTCGCATGCATATCTTCATGACTTTCTGATAGAACCGGCAGAGGGGGTCTTTTCTGCCTTGGCAGTCTTTTAACGGCACCAAAAACAGCTATTGCACTGTTTGCGGGAGAGTTTTAAGAATAAATTCAGGAAAAATTTCCTCATTAACTTCTGAGAGCACTCGTAAAGAAACTCCTGAATGCATTCTCGAAGAAACTCTCTAGAAGAGTTCTCTGAATACTTTATTTAAGGCAAAACTGGACGCATTTTTTCTTTATTTTGGTTTTTGATTTTTAACGAAGCAATATTCGCAAAATAGGTTTTCATACTCAGTTAGAGGAAGGATCGAGCTATCTCCTGAATTTTTCAGGTGTAAAACTTTGACAAATTTTTCAAAATCCATATTTTTTTGAAATTTTATATAAAAATGGTTTCTTGAAAACTGAAAAACATTTTCCATTTGAAAAAAAAAATCAGGAGATACCTTGTTCCTTCCTCTAACTGTGTACGAAAACTGATTTTGAAAATATTGCTTCGTTATTTAATAGAAAATCAAAAACCAAAAAGTGAGAAAATTCACCTTAATATTGAAAATTTATGACAGTGGCTACACTAAAAAAAATCGATAATGCCTGAAGGCACTACCTAACATATTTCAAAATCGATTCTAAAATTTCAAAAAAAATCTGAATTTTAAGAATTGGTGGAAAGCTACATTACTGCTCTTATCTTAAAATAAAATCGTCCCTATTTGCATCTACACTGTCTTACACATTCATATTTTATAGTATGTTGCAAATTGATATTGATATTTTAGACCTTACAAGTAGTGCTCAATTGCTCACGTTTTCGATTATATGTATACAATTGGGTGTGGTGTAGGTGGTTAAGTGAGTGACTATAAATCACTAGGTGCGAGTTCAATTCCCAGTTTCTCCATAGATTAATTCTTACATTCCAAAACATCTCTTCTGGAAATGGAAAGCCGCACAAATGGTAAATAATGCTTACAAAAGTGTTCATTATTTTTATTTTTTGACTGGTTAAGCGCACATTAAGCCTTAAATCGGCCTTTAATGAACTACAAATCAGTTGAAGATCGAATAAAATTACCAAAACTAGATGTTTAAAAGCTGAACAGAGAATTGCACCTCTTATGCTCAGCTTTTGTTCAAATAAAGGCTGCTTTGAAATAGTAGAAAAATCGTTTGCACAGCATCAAATTGTTACCTGGGTAGGACTACTAACCCCAATTCAAGGTGTCAAGCTATCCGCGTCCACGAAGTCCAACATAAGCAGGGACCTTATAACGGCCCTATTGAGACTTCATAAGTCGATGGACGATGCCAAGCAACATCACGAAAGACACGTGAAAACTTCAGCAGCGGCAGAACCTTCGAAAGCAAAGGTCACGAAAGGACCCAGAAGGAGGCCTTCGCTTTCGCAGGAAGCTCAAAAGGTGTGGCGGATGCGACTGCTTTCGACTAGCCCCGAAGGTCGGCAGTAATGCCGTCAATTCGGACCCCAGCCAGACGACTCGGAAAGCTGGGATGGGGGGGCCTGAAAAGGCTGGCCCGTCCCAGATGGAAGGGAACAGAGGGGGTTGCGACCGTTGTTAGGCTCTCAGCAACCTCGGAGTGAACCAAGGTTCACCCTTGGATGAAGGTTGAGTGGAAGAGGATGAAGAAAACACCGCTAGTTGAGGTATCAGACGTACTCATACGGATCAAATGATCGTAGAGCTCAAGCGCGACAAGGAAGGCAAGGGCGCCGCCTACAAAAATTTGACGGAAGAGGTCCTTGGTGAAGGAGTAGAGGTAAGGGCTCTTACAGCAGAGGCGACTCTGAAGGTGAAGAACCTAGAAGAGGTCATTGAAGCGGAAGAGCTCGTCACTGCACTGCGGTAACATTGCGAGGTGATGGTGGCCACCGAAGCCGTTATGATACGGAAGGGGTCGCCATGGACACGGGTAGTTTTGGTACAGCTACCTGTAGCAAATGTAAATAAGTCCGTTAAAGCCTCCGGAAGTTTGTTTCAGGTGTCTGGAACCAGGACACAAGTCATGGAACTGTAAAGGCCCTGACAGAAGCCAGCTGTGCAGGCGATACGACGCCGATGGCCGTAAAGCACAAGGCTGCACGAGTTCTGATTTGTTCCGGGAAATCCGTGAACAATAGACACCCAACGGGTGGTCCAAGGTGCCCGGCCTTCATGAAAGTCGCAGTGAACAAATCACAATGCAGGTAATGCGGCTGAATCTGAACCACTGTGACGCAGCTCAGTCACCGGGTACCCGCCCGCAACGGGTATTGAGTCTCGGATGGACGACGAGTAAATACCCCGTCTAGGGGTTGGTGTTTACTACCTATGAGGGCTTCGTAGTCGCCAAAATAAACGGGTTCTTCTTCTGTAGCTGTTATGCGCCTCCGCGGTGGCTGATCGAACAGTTCACGTGGATGCTGGACCATATGACGACCGTGCTTACAGGTCGAGGGCCGGTGGTAACAACGGTGACTTCAATGCCTGGACCGTGGAATGGGGAAGCCGTTTCACCATCCATCGGGCTCAGATCCTGCCGGAGACACTGGTAATACTAGATGTCGACCTGGCTTATGTAGGTATCAAGAGTACCTTTATTCGGAACGGTGTGGAACCGATTATTGACGTTACTTTTTGTAGTTCAGGCCTTACAAGTATTTTGAACTGGAGAGTAGACACTCACAGCGATCATCTGGTGGTTCACTACAGTATCGACTACTGTAGAGGCGACTAGGCAAAGTCCTCGCAAGTAGAAGACATCATACTTTGACGAAGGAGTATTTAGGGAGGCGCTCCGCCGTGAGCGAAACTTACTCTGTTTTGACTTACAGGGATAGCAAAGTCCCTTAGCGTAGGTAAGGCCCCAGATCCGGACGGAGTTCCGAACCTGGCCTTGCAGAGGCTCCCGAGATGTTCAGGTCTGCTATGCAGAAAAGCCTGGACGAGGGAGTTTTCCCAGAAGTATGGAAGAGGCAGAGCCTCTTTCTTCTGCAAAAGGCGGGGAAACCACCCGGAGATCCTGATCTGATTCGAAGGCATAGAGATCAATATGATTCCCATGCAAAGGCGGATAACAAAGTGATATCACTTTGATAATAAACTGTGTTATCGGTGTTATAATTTTGTTATTTTTGTTATCATCTTTTTCAATTGATGATAACCAGATGATAACAAATTTAGTTATCGATAATTTTGGTCTATCGCGATAACTTAAAAATACTAAATGATAACAAAATATGTTATCGGTTTTCAAACGCATATTTCAAAGCTTTCCCAAAACTGAGAGTCTGATGAAGCTCGATTCTAAAAATAGATTTTACTCTCCACCTTCAATGCGACTATAGTACGAAAGCGTAGCCTTTTATTACTCTCACTCTCAATAAGCCCCGTTGGTATAGAGGCTATCGGCTGCGACCGACAATCACTCGATCAGGGTTCAAGAACCGCCTGGGCGCAAAAATTGAAAACATTGGTTGTAAATTATAGGAAACTTTTTTCAATAGGTGACAATATCGGTAAAGTAGATTTTTACTATTTTGGTCGGTAAAATAGCACTGAATGATAACTAATTGATAACAAAACCAATTATCAATCAGCTGTATTTTTTCATGTTGATAACTAAATGTAATGTTGAACAAAATAGTGTATAACACAATTAGTAATCAACTTGAACTCAATGATAACTTAACTTCTTATCATTTTGGTATACGAGAAGTAAATCTGAGTTATCATTTTTGTTATGTTGGCTCTTAATTCAACCTAAATGATAACAAACTCAATTATCAATCGATTGATAACGAGGTAACAGAACTTGTTATCATTTTGTTATCCGCCTTTGCTCGGGTTGATCGATACAGCGGGGAAGGTGCTCGTAAAGATAATCCTCAGCAGACTGTTGAGGTACACTGAGGGCTGAGGGTGTAAATGGTCTCTCGAGCAGCCAATTCGGCTTCCGGCAGCGGAGGTCGACCGTAGACGTCCTGTCCCTGTCGATTACAAAATCCGCCGAGATAGCGCTCCAGCGTAAGAGAAGAGGGATTCGCTACTGTGCAGTAGTGACTCTGAATGTAAGGAACGTGTTCAATAGCGCCAGTTGGCTGGCTATTGCCGATGCGCTCCTGCGTCTGGGGATGCCCGGGTACCTGTACACTCGATCAAGGTTGTGGAGGCGTGGATCCCGAGCAGAAGAAAATAACAAGAGAATAACACGGTATTTATCTTAAATACATACTACCATACCTTAGTATGCCCTTCATTAGGTGGTAATAAGGGGTGATACACAAATTATGTCACGCAAAAATCGACGTTTTTCAACACCCCCCCCCCTCCCCCTTATGTCACACTTTTTGTATGGGACCTCAATATTTTTTGTAAGGGTCGTCACGCTCTGCAAAACCCCCCCTCCCCCCTAAAAGCGTAACGTAATTTGTGTACGACCCCTAAGAGGCAAAATAACACAAACGAATACCAAAATTTTGTATAAATAACACCTAGAAAATAACAAGTCTTGTTATTTCAATAATGAATGCATACCTAAAATTTCAAGTGCTGTATTTATTATCCCAAAGTTATTGAATAACAAACTAATAACATTTCTTGTTATTAAATGATTCATTTGTTCGATGACTTCATGATGTAATAGCAAATCTTGTTCTTGGGTTATTTTCACTGCTATACCAACAAATACTACATAAATACCAAACTCTGCTCAAATACCTCCAACTGTTATTGTGATGGTCTCATAACATTTTGTAGAATAACGCAGCAATAACAATTTTAGGTATTAGGACACATGTTGCTCTTCGCATGGTATTTGTAAGGTATGCCCTTCTGCTCGGGATGAGATCCAGGAAACTGAAGTTGGCTCTCCACAAAACTGAGGTGGAAGTTGTGAACAATCGAAAGTCGGAGCAGTTCAAAAATGTTTGTATCTATCAGGTAGAATTTAAGCCCCATGCTTCCTGACAATGTGCAAATTTTATCCACCCTAATGGGTGCGAAACAACGCTACCGATGTGGGTGGATGTATGTATCCTCGTTTGTCCGGATCAATGCAGTTTTATCAATTTATTGCACATTCTTGAGCAGCTTCGAACGAGCAGAGCTACTCTCTGCTGCAGCAATAGCAGCAGCAATGAGCCCTTGTTGGGTCCTTATCCGAACATCGTTCGAGAGACAGAGGGAATAGAAAGGCAGCCTTTCGACATACGCATCCGAGTCGACAGAATCCAGACAGCTATAAGTGCAAGCATCGAGGGACTTGTGTCAGCTCAGCTTTCCCACACGCACTGGAATGCATGTCGTCGTCTCCTTCTGCTGCTTTCTGGTGCTCTGAGGTCTCTGTTGGTATGGTAGAGCACTCACTACCGACCGACTGCGATGCTGACGGGCTGGATGAGGTCGTGTTTAATTGAACGAAACAATAGGGGGTTCAATGAAGTGGGATTTTGTGGCAGTCGGTCGACCCATGACATCCAACGATGACGACGACGATGACGACGATGAGCAACTATTGAAAATGCGCAAGTGTTGTGCAAATTTGGAATTTTGTTGCCACTGTTCGAGGAATGTACGGGACAAGGACGCGAACATAAATTCTGGTGAACTTGTTGTCCGTTCATAACTGCCAGATGTGATGAGTTTCCCGATTGGGAAGGAATGACATGGTGATCGTCCTTAGCACGCATGACTCGAACTAAAATCTTCAAATTCGGTTACTGTTTTTTATCAAGATGCACATATAAGACACCATCACAGCAAAGTGGATTAATCAGAGTTCTTGAATGTAATCTCTGTTCTGAATATTGTTTCCCTCTCCTAATCGGGTTCCATTAATAAGATTCTCCTAGCTGGTTCGAAACCATCATCCTCTTGGTCCGAAACCGCATTCGCATTTCCGCCATTGTTGAGGTCTGACAAATGCAAACGTCGCACGCGTTGCTGTTGCCTTGCTGTGGTCGTGAGTGACAAAGTCAGAGGCATTTCGGTGTGGTCGAATCCTCGAGAATTTATGCGCCCTTGTAAATTCTAGCACTCCGAGTTGATTGTGGTTTTACGATTCTACCGGGCTGCTGCTGCGTGCATGCACCGACCGAGAGCCGGAGCTGCACAACATTCTTTCTAAACGGCTGCTAATAGCGTTCTCATTTTGTGGTTGAAGATATGAAGAGGATGGTGACGATGACGACGACAACGCAGACGTGTGTGACAGCAAACTTATGACTTCCTTCGCCGGGATGCATTAGGAAGGTGGAAAGTAGTCTCGAATTGAGACGCTGGGAGACAGAATGGCATTTAAGATTTCCTCGTCCTCCGGTCTTCTAGTCTTCTGGTCTTCTGTTCTTTCTGGTTTTCTGGTCTTCCTGTCTTCCTGTCTTCCTGTCTTCCTGTCTTCCTGTCTTCCTGTCTTCCTGTCTCCCTGTCTTCCTGTCTTCCTGTCTTCCTGTCTTCCTGTCTTCCTGTCTTCCTGTCTTCCTGTCTTCCTGTCTTCCTGTCTTCCTGTCTTCCTGTCTTCCTGTCTTCCTGTCTTCCTGTCTTCCTGTCTTCCTGTCTTCCTGTCTTCCTGTCTCCTGTCTTCCTGTCTTCCTGTCTTCCTGTCTTCCTGTCTTCCTGTCTTCCTGTCTTCCTGTCTTCCTATCTTCCTGTCTGCTGCTGACTTTTGCTCTCTACCTGCTATCTTGCTGGTTTCTGCTGTCTTCCTGTTAACTTCCAGCTATGTTCCTGCTGATCTGCTACCATACTGCTGTTTTTTATTCTGTGTTTCTGTTGTCTTCCTGCTCTCTTTCTCTTGTCACCCTACTGTGTTCCTGTTGTCATCCTGCTGTCGTTCTGCTATCTTCCTGCTATGCTTCTGCTATCTTTCTATTGTCTTCTTGTTTTCTTTCTTCTGTTTCACTGCTGTTTTTCTGCTGTTTTCGTGCTGTTCTACTTTTTTACTGTGTTCCTGTTGCCTTCCTGATATCTTTCAACTATCTTCCTACTATCTTTCTATTGTCTTTCTGTTGTTCTCATGCTGTCTTCTTACTGCCTTTTGGTTTTGATCCTGCTGTCTTCCTGCTATTGTCCAGCTGTCTTTCTGCTGTCCTTGTGCTTTCTTTCAGCTGGCTTTCTGCTGTGTTTCTGCTGGATTCCTGCTATCTTCTCACTGACTTCCTACTGTCTTCTTGTTGTATTTCTAATGTATTTCTGCTATTTTTCTGTTGTCTTCTTGCTGTGTTTCTGCTGTTCTACTGTCCTCCAGCTGCCTCCCTGCTGTCTTCGTATGTCGTCCTGCTGCCTTCCTGCTGTGTTCCTGCTGTTCTGCTATCTTCTTGCTGTGCTCTTGTTGACTACCTGCTATTTTCCTGTTGTCTTCTTGTTTTCTTCTTACTACCTTTCTACTGTATTACTTTTGTCTTCCTGATATTTCCATACAGTCTTTCTGCTGTTTTCCTACTGCCTTCCTGCTGCGTTCCTGCTTTTGTGCACTCTCCCTGCTGCTTTTTTTTTTCTTTGAATTTGTGAATTTTAACTTAATGCTAATTCTTCACACTCCCTGCTGCTACTATCTTCAGCTGTTTTGCTGTTGTTTTCCTGTTTTCTTTCTGCTGCCTAGTCCACGCTGTCTTGCTGCAGTTTTCATTCTGTTTCTCTGCTGTCTTCCTATGGTCTTACTTCTTTTATACTGTCTTTTTATTGTATGACAGAACTTCCCGCATCTTTCTACTGCCTTCTTTCCGTCTTCCTGCTGTGTTTTCACTCTCTTCCTACTGTCTTTCTACTGTTTACCTTATGTCTTCCTTCTGTCTTTCTTTTGTCTTTTCGCTGTCTTCCTCCTGGCTTTCTACTCCCTCTCTCCTGTCTTCTTACTGTATCTTTACTGTCTTTCTACTGTTTTCATGTTGTCTTCCTACTGTTCCTCTACTGTCTTAATGCTGTCTTCCTTCTGCCTTCTTGTTT
The DNA here is from genome assembly GCF_035046485.1 of Aedes albopictus. NCBI lineage: Eukaryota > Metazoa > Arthropoda > Insecta > Diptera > Culicidae > Aedes > Aedes albopictus. The sequence continues at coordinate 283,677,553 of NC_085136.1, read as the reverse complement.
TATTCCTGCTGACTACCCCCTGTCTTTCCACTGTCTTTCAATTGTTTTCATTCTGTCTTCGTTTTTCTTTCTACTGTCTCTCTGTTGTCTTTCTACTGTCTTCTTGTTGTTTTTTGCTGTTCTCCTTCTGTCTTCCTGCTATGTTCCTGCTGCTTTCCGCTGTCTTTCTACTGTTTTTATTTTGTCTTCCTGATGATTTGTTGTTGTTTCCTTCTATCTTCCTCCTATTCTCATAACATCTTCCTGTTGTGTCCCTGCTGTTCTGCTGGATTGCTGTGGTCTTCCTGCTTTGTTCCTGCTCCATTCCTGCTGTTGATTTTCAGCTGACTTCTTAATTCCTACTGTTTTTCGGCTGTCTTCCTGTTCTCTTCCTACTATCTCGTTGATGCCCTTTTTCTGTCTTTCTACTGTCTTCCTGCTGACTTCCTGTTGTCTTCCTTCTGTCTTCCTGCTATCCTTATACTATCTTCCTTTAGTGTATCTGCTGTTCTGTCTTATTGTTGATTTTCAGCTGTCTCCCAAGTTCCTACCGTCTTCCTACTATTCTTCAGTTGTCTTCCTGTTGTCTGTCTACTGCCTTCTCTCTATCTCTGTACTGTTTTCCTGATGTCTTCTTGTAGTTTTTTTTTGCTGTGTTTCTGCTGTTCTGTAGTCTTTCTGCTGACTTCTAGCTGTTTTGCTGGTGTCTTCTTACAGTCTTAATACTGGCTTCCTGTTATCTTCCTTCTGTCTTCCTTATCTCTTCTTACCGTCTTTCTACTGCCTTCCTGTTGTTTTCCTGTGGTCTTCCTGCTGTATTTCTGCAGTTCAGCAGTCTTTTTGCTGTTTTCTAGATGTTTTCCTGTTGTTGTTATTGTCTTCCTACTGTGTTCATATTGTCTTCCTGTTTTTTTCCTACTGACTTCATGCTGCGTTCCCTATGTCTTCCTGCTGTTCTGCTGTTTTTGTGATGTTTTCCTGCTATATTTCTGTCTTTCTGTCTTTCTATTGTTCTCATGTCTTCTTCTTGTTCATCAGCTATCTTTTTCTGTTTTGCTGTTTTTCTGCTGTCTTCATGATGTTTCGTGCTATCTTTCTGCTATTTACAGTTGTCATGTATTCTTGTTGTTCTCTAATTGTTTTCCTACTGTCTTCCTATTATTTATCGAAAAAGGTCGATTTCATGAACAGAATTTTTTGAAAAAAAAAAATGGTCTCGAACTGACAAGATTTTGCGAGTTTTTTGAATCCAGTATATAACGTTCCACAAAAATATCTTCTGGTCTTCTGGACTTTTAGTCTTCTGGGTCTTCTGGGTCTTCTGGGTCTTCTGGGTCTTCTGGGTCTTCTGGGTCTTCTGGGTCATCTGGGTCTTCTGGGTCTTCTGGATCTTCTGGGTCTTCTGGATCTTCTGGGTCTTCTGGGTCTTCTGGGTCTTCTGGGTCTTCTGGGTCTTCTGGGTCTTCTGGGTCTTCTGGGTCTTCTGGGTCTTCTGGGTCTTCTGGGTCTTCTGGGTCTTCTGGGTCTTCTGGGTCTTCTGGGTCTTCTGGGTCTTCTGGGTCTTCTGGGTCTTCTGGGTCTTCTGGGTCCTCTGGGTCTTCTGGGTCTTCTGGGTCTTCTGGGTCTTCTGGGTCTTCTGGGTCTTCTGGGTCTTCTGGGTCTTCTGGGTCTTCTGGGTCTTCTGGGTCTTCTGGGTCTTCTGGGTCTCCTGGATCTCCTGGGTCTTCTGGGTCTTCTGGGTCTCCTGGGTCTTCTGGGTCTTCTGGGTCTTCTGGGTCTTCTGGGTCTTCTGGGTCTTCTGGGTCTTCTGGGTCTTCTGGGTCTTCTGGGTCTTCTGGGTCTTCTGGGTCTTCTGGGTCTTCTGGTCTTCTTGTCTTCTTGTTTTCTTCTTTTTCCATTTCTCTGAATAAGCATCCCGCAATTATCTAACGTGGCTGTTATACCACTGTAACCATCAACTCCCTTTCGTGCAGGTACACCCTTCATCGGTGAGCAACGGAACCGGGTTTGCAAATAGCATTCTCAACATTCCGGGTGCGAGCTACTAGCCATTTACCAGCACTTGAAATCGTGCTCGAAGAACGTCTTGAAACCTTCGTCGTCGTCTTCGCTTAGCGCGTACTTGTTTGAAGGAAATAGCATCCTCATCAAACTGACTGACGGTCGGTGGTTGACAGCGGATGCGTCTCCTGCCGGATCCCGAACGGAAAGCTATGCTCTCCGACCGACATACTGAAATCGAAACGAACGTGACGCAAACTCGACGCTTTCGATCATCGTTAGTGAGTGCGCTTGTGACATCCCGCCGGTGAGAATGCGGGATTGATGAAGTTTACGCGACTTGCGGTTGCTGTAGTAGTTTCGTGGAAATTTCAATTAGGGACTGAAATACAATCGAAGGTGGGGGGAATTCCTTATTCTCTCTGCAAAAGGTTTGTGAATTTTCCTGGCTTTTGATGTTTTAAACTAGAGTCGGATGTCATTGAAAGCAGCTCTCCTTTGTTCCTAAGGGAAACCCATCTGACCGCATTTCTAACAAGTGCATTATCTCTAATAGCTTTCCTCATTTTCCCAACGATGCCCCGATGGCGATGATGGCAGACATTATCTAATGACCATAATACATTTAGAGGGAGATTTGCCAATTCTGTCATTTACGCTTTCTGACCCATTAGCAGAATACTGAAGGACCTTGGACATTCCACGTCAATGCTCTTTCGCCATGGCTATGTGTATGTCTTGGGCTCTATGGCTCACGGAAGTCCATTAATGTCCCTGGCAGATATTTTCCGTTTCCATTATTCTGCTGCAGCTGACAAGTTAGTCTTCGTTTTCGCGCTGACGCTGTTGCCAGTCAATTTTGTGGTGAGATTAAACAAGGACAATTTTGCTTTATCCTCAGTATGCATAATATGTACCACAAGTAAATGTGAATATAATATGACACATTCGTTTCGGGTTGAAACACGGTGGCGTTTACCCCATGTTAGTTATCCTTACTTCAAAAGCTCAGCTCAATCGAACTATTGGAGCATCAATCAAATAACAGCCAATTTTAAACCAACGATCAATGTTGCTGCTTAATGCCGTCAACTACTCTCGTCATACTTTGATCGGGAATAGGGAATAGGTACTAAATCTGACAGTATACATACTCTTTCCCAGTGTTCATATATACATAGTGTGTAAGCCCACAATCCAATCAAGTTGTCGGAAAATATGTTTCCAAAGCATACGACGAATAAGCACAAATTGCACTTTGCAATAGTTGCTGCAACCGATTCCGCCGAGCTAGGCGTGCCAGGACTCGCATGGCATCATTCCGCCGAGCTTAACGCAGAGAGTAGGTAGTATGTAGAAGCGCAAAAATGCGTGCTCATTGAAGCGTGTGCATATTAGCGGTGTGCGTGTATGTTGGAATGAAATTGCGAATGCTGGGATATGCATTTCCCAAAAGGTTTACTTGCATCAAGCTTTGGTGGCAGTTAGTTTCTGCAATGATGTCAACAATGTCAGTGAAATCGATAGCGCGGTAATGGCTTACGAGTGAGCACCGAATAGTATTTTGTGTAATATTGATACCGTTACATCATTACAGAAAAATTAGAAATATATTGAAAAATTCTTGAATTTGGAAGAAGTTTTCTGCAAAGCATGTGGGCTGAAAAACCCTCCTATTCAATCCACTTGGCAAAAATGCTGCTTTTATCTTAAGTTTATATAAACTTTGTGATCGAAAAATCTAAAACAACGGACCAAAAATCATTCCAGAAATGCTGCTTATTATTGCAGTTAAATCAGGTATGACCGAGTTATTGGATGCGCTATTTAAGCCTACCTAACTTCTATTTTGATGCCAAACACTACAGTCACGCTAGTACGGCTATTTTTTAAAACCTATCTTCGTTGCCCTCCCAGGATTTTTTATGGTACTGTTCCGATAGGACAAACTTCGACCGATTTTCGGATAAAGGCACTGAACGCCCAAGACGACGACACCGGTGCTGCGGCGCAAAACCGACGGCTGCACTTTTTTCTATTGGTACTGTCCGCCAATGGTCAGGAGACCGATGACCGAATAACGATACTGGAGGGTATTTCTGCTACGGATGCTTGACGATTGCTCAACTGCTGAATACCTACTGCTGCTGCTCCTTCTACCTACTACGGTTCTGTCAACACGGATACGCTCGAGATCTCATACTGACTATGTACCACGGTTGTGGTTGCTTCACACGGGTGACCGGACGTGAGTTTACTGGATGGGTGTCCCACAGACAAATCGCCGGCGATCTCTTGGACTCATGAACGGTACAATCATAACGGTCAGATCTACGATGGGAAGGCTTTCTTGAAAGATGAGAGGGTGCTTTTTCACCAGTATAACCCAAGCATAAAATGACATGCTGGAGTAGTGGAGGCCTCTGAGCCTTCCTGGCGGGAGCTTGTCTTCCTTGAGTAGGACTAAAGTCCCAAAAGAGACGTTGTCCCGTTTCCGGGTCCATGTGGTCCGGTTATGGAAATTGGACAGGTATTGAGTGGACCGCTTGGTCCAGATTTACTAGACGTAGTCTTGCGCTTGCTGCCACATTGAAGGACGATTCCGATGCAGGTCTTATAGGCATGGCACTGGAACTCCTGTCAACGGTCACTGAACCGAGAAGTGAACTGGCGTCAACGCCTCAAAGTCTGACGGATCGTAACTAACCGGCGTGAGTGGTCGTGAATTGAGGATCACTTCAATCTGTGCCATCACGGTGATCATCTCGTCATCCTGCAGCACACGGCCTCCAATGGTACGCTAGAAATTACTCTTGAAGGACTTCACGGCGGTCTCCCAAAGACCACCGAAACTGAGAGATCTTGCCGAAATGTAGCGAAACTCTATACCATCCTCGATCGTTCCACGGTCGATTAAAGCCTGGAACGTTTGATCGATGAAAAGCTGCCGCAACTCATCCAGCTTACTTATGCTTGACTCCCATGAAGTATGTAGCGTTGTTCCTTCGAATGGGAAGTAAAGCGTAGATCCTGAGATGAACTAGCCTAGGGCTAGTTTCGGGAAGGAATCTCAAAAGGAATTCCAAGAGGAGCCTTGAAGAAACTCCTGAAGAAATTCATGAAAAGAATTTTGGACTAATCTCTGTAGGAACTGCTGCGTGAAACCCTGAAGAAACTTCTGCGGGAATCTCTGGTGGATCAAGAATCTCTCTTGGAGAGATCCCAGCAGAAAGTTCTTTAGAAATCGCTGATTGGAGTTTTCGAGGAATTTCAGGAGGAAATCCATGACGAATCTTCGAAGGAAATTCCAAGAGGATTCCACAAACGAATTCAAGAAGGAATCCCAAGGGAATCACAGCAGGAATTCCAGGGGAAATCTAAGGAATTCCAGTGGGAATTCCAAAAGGAATTCGAGAAGTAATCCCCTAAGGATTTCTTGGAGGAATAAACGAAAAATATCCAGGAGGAATCTCTGGAGGAATTCCAGGAGAAATCCCTGAGAGAATACTAGGAGGAATTTCCTCGTTGATCCTCGAAGGAATTTCAGTAGGAATCCCGTAAGGGATTCCAGCAGGAATCCCGTAAGGAATTTCAGCAGGAATCTCCTAAGGAATTTCAGGAGGAATCTCCTAAGGAATTCCAGGCGAAATCTCCGAAGAAATTCGAAGAGGAATCACCAAAGAACTTCCAAGAGGGAATCCCGAAGGAAATTCAAAAGGATTCATCGATGAAATATCAGGAGAAATTCGCGTAGGAATTCTAGAAGGAGTCCCCGAACTCTAGGAGAAATCTTCGAAAAAATTCCAAGAGGAATCGTCGCTAGAATTCAAGGAGAAATTCTCAAAAGAATTCTAGGAAGAATTACCCCACAGGAATTCTACGAGGACTCCCAGAGGAATTCCAGGAGGAATCTCCGAAGGAATTTGAAGATAAATCACCAAAAAAAATTCCAAAAGGGAATCCCGAAAGAAATCCAGAAGGAATCCTCGACGAAACATCAGGAAAAATCCCCGAATGAATTTTAGCAGGAATCCTCGAAGAAAGTCTAGAAAGAATTCCCGAAGGAACTACAGCAGACATCCCTGCGGGAATCCCAGGGGGCACCACCGAAGAGATACCGGGAGGAATCTCTGAAGGAATTCCAAGCGGAGCATCAAAGGTTTTTTAACAGCAACCCCCATAGGAAGTCCAGGAGGAATCTCCAAAGTAATTCAAGAAGAAATCCTCAAAGGAACTCTAGGAAAAATATCAGGAGCAATCCCTGAAAGAATTTCAGGAGGAATCCTGAAGTAATTCCATAAAGTATTACTAAAGAAATTTCAGGAGAAAACCTCGAAGGCATTCCAGGAGGAATCCACGACGGAATATAAACAGGAATCTCCGAAAAAATCCCAGGAGGTATTCATGAAGGAAGTCCAGAAGGAATCCTCAAAGAAATTCCAGAAAGTTTTTTGAAGGAACCATCGATAAACATTCAGGAGAAATCCTCGTAGGAGTGACATAAGGAACCTCTGAAATAATACCAAGGCAAGTTCCCGCAGGAATTCCAAGAGGAAGTCCCAAAAAAATTCCAGCACAAATAACATGGAAATTTCAGCAGGAATTTCAGCAAAAATCCCAAAGAAATTACAGCAAATGAATTCAAGAAAGAATCCCCGAAGAATTTCTAGGAGAAATCAACGAATAATATTCAGAAGAAATCTCTAAAGGAGTTCCAGGAGGAATTCTAGCAGGAATCGAGGATGTTTCCGATCACCTGGCAATCGTTTGACTCATTAGTCCATAACTCAGTTCAGAAACCTAATACTGAAATATGGTGTTCGGCAAAGTTGTGGATTAGTGTTTTTCCTATAATTATCACCAAGGACGCCATATTCTGACTCCAATATTTACCGCGTTAAAGCGATAGTACAACCTACTCATACTAAATGGTCGGATTTTTCGATCGTTTAGTATGAGTAGGTGATACTAGCGCTCAAGCGCCGTTTATATTATAGTTAGAATATGGCGTCTTTAGTGATAAGTGTAGGAAAAACACTAATCTACAACTTTGTCGAACACCACATTTCAATATTGGGTTTCTAAACTGAGTTATGGACAAATGAGTCAAACGATTGCCAGGTGATCGAAAACATCCCTGGGAGGAATCACCAAAAGAATTCCAAGAGGAATCGCCGTAAAAATTCCAGAAGAAATCACTGAAGAAATTTCAGGAGGAAGCCTCGAAAAAGTCCAGGAGAAACCTTCAAAGGAACTCTAGGAGGATTCCCCGAAGGAATTCTAGGAGGAATCCCCAAAAGTAAGCCAGGAAGGAATCCCTGAGGAAGTCCAGAAGGAATAACCGACGTAATTTATGGAAGAACGCCTGAAGGAATTCCTAGAAAAATCACCAAAGAAATTCCAAAAGGAATCTCCGAAAGAACTTCAAGGGAACCCCTGAAGGAAGTCTAGGAGGAATCCCCGAAGAAATTACAAGAGATATCCTTGCAGGGATTCCAGGGGAATGCACGAAGGAATTCCGCTTGTAATATCCAAATGATTTCCAAGCGGAATTCTTGAAGAATTTTCAGCGGAAATTTCTGGATAGGGGGGAGAATTCCAGAATATCCTGGAGATATGGCTGATTATAATCCTAAAGAAATTATTGAAGGAACTCCTTCAAGATTCCCTGAAGGAATTCCTGAATGAGCTTCTCTGATGTAACCTAAAGACATCCGTGGGTCTTCCTGGAGAAATCTCGATCTCAATCTACAATCTGAAAGAACCCCAGGAGCGATCCCCTGATTAACTTCTGGAAGAATCCCTAAAGAAACTTCCCAAGTAACACACATGTTATATAAAAGTTACGACAGCGCAAGTTTTGGTTGTATAGAAGTTTATTTTACGTTATTTCAACACAATGTTAGAATTACGTAAAATAAACTTCTATACAACCAAAACTTGCGCTGTCGTAACTCTATTATAACATGTGTGTTGCTTGGGTTGTCGAGGAATCCCCTAAGGATACTCTGAAGAAATCTTGGAAGGAACTCTTGTAGGATGAAAGCACTAGACTTTGCAACTGCTCTAGTTTTCGCCCTCTACATACAAACTCCATTTTATGTGGATGATGTGGCGATGATTAGAGCAGAATTTTAAAGGGTGGGCAAAGTCTTGTACCCTTTAAAATTCCTTGAATAAACTTCTGGAGGAATCTCTGAATTCTCCTGGAATTATTCTTGGATTTTCCTATAAGATACTCTGTAGAGATTTCACAAGAAACTTCTGTAGGAATCACTGAAGAAATTCAGGAGGAATCTCTGAAAAAACATCCGCAAGAATCCCTGCAACTTCTGAAGGAATCTCTGATGGAATTCCTAGACTAATTTCTGTAAGAACTCCTCTAGGAATATCTAAAGGAATTTCAAAAGGAATCCCTGCAAGAACGCCTGGACTAATTTCTAAAGAACTCCTGCAAGAATTCCTGAAGAAACTTCTCACGGAATTTTTGATGGATCTCCAGGTGGCATTAATGAATCCTCCTGAGGAATTTTTCAAGGGACTTCAGGAGGAATTCCTGACCGAACTCCTGTTAAAATAACTTAGGGAACTTCTGAAGGAATTCCTAATGAACACCCGGAGGTATCCCTGAATCCTCCTTGAGCTATTGGGGAGATCCCTCAACGAACTCCTGGAGAGATCACCGAAGGAACTTCTGGAGCAATCCTTGAAAGAACTCCTTAAAGAATCTTTGAAAATTTTTCATTAGGCATCCCGGAATAGTTCCAAGAGGAATCCCCGAAGGAATTTCAGGAGGGTTTCTTGAACAAATTCAAGGAGGGATGGTAGATGAAATTCCTGTAGAAACCCTTGATGAAACTCCCGGAGTGATCCCTGAAGGATCTTCTTGAAAAATCCCTACAAAACGTCAAGAGAAAATGCTTTCTAGAGGAATTTCATAAAGATATCCTGAAGGAATCTCTAAGAAAACTCCTGGACTATTTCCTGGAGAAACTCCTGTATGAATTCTTCAAGGAACTTCAGAAGGAATCCATGAACAAACTCTCAGACTAATCTCTGAAGGACCTCCCATGAGAATCCATGAAGGATTTTCTGGATGAATCTCTGATGTATCTCTAGGAGGCATCCCTGAAACCTTCCGAAAGAATTTCTGAAGGAACACCTTCTGTTTTCCCTGTCGAGATCTTCCTGAGAGATCTACTGAAACTAAAATAAATGATAAAACTCCAGGAGGCGTCTCTGATAAATTTTCTGGAAGAATCCCAGGAGGATCTCCTGGAGGCATCACTGAATCTTCTGAAAGAATCTTTGAAGAAACTTCTTGTTTGCTGCTTCGCGTTTCAGGCGGGTGTGCAGTTCTACCACCGTTCCAAATGTTCTGGCGACAATGTCTATATGTCGTCCGAGAAGCACACAAACTGACCGGATTGTGTGCAAATCGTACCTCGGCTTGTCGCAATACCCACACCTTCCAGAACGATGTTGAAGAGAACGCATGAGAGTTCGTCACTTTGACGCAGTTCCCGGCGAGATTCGAATGAAGAGGATAGTTCACCCGAAACCCTTACGCAGTTTTGTACACCGTCCATCGTTGCTTTAATCAGCCTAGTCAGCTTCCCAGGAAAGTCGTTTTCGTCCATGATTTTCCATAGCTCTGTGCGGTCGATACTGTCGTATACCGCTTTGAAACCGGAACAGGTGATGTGTTGGGACCTGGTATTCACGGCATTTCTGGAGGTCCAAATGGTCGCCTTCCTGTCAATGGGACTGATTATCCCTTTCTTCCACTCTTTCGGTAGCTGTTCGGTTTCCCAGCTCCTTACTATCAACCGGTGCAGACAGATTGGCCAACTTATCTGGGTCCATCTTGGTAATTTCAATTGCGATACCATCCTTTCCAGCTACTACTTTGTTGGCTTTGAGCTGGTGAATGGCATCCTTAACTTCTCTTAGCTTGGGACTTCGCTCATTTTTTGTTCTCTGCTGCATTGACGAAGTCGTTTCCTTCGATGTTGTGGTCTCCCGTGCCTACGATCTCCTCGCCATTGAGGTGTTCATCAAAGTGCTGCTTCCACCTTTCGATCAACTCTCGTCCGTCCGTGAAGAGGCCCACGTCCTTATCTGCATATTTCGTCTCGTGGCAGGAAGTCGTTGCGGAATGGGTTGAGCTTCCGGTAGAACTTCCGTGTTTCATGGGAACGGCACATCAGTTCCATTCCTTCGCACTTCACTTTTTCCAGGCGGCGCTTTTTCCCCCGAAAGAGACTGCCTACTTCTTCGACATTATCGACGTCAAGGTGTATCGTGGCCTGGTGATAGTTGCGCTCAAAACTTTCCGTAATCAACCTTCGGATACGTGGAACGGGGTCGACGGAGTGAATGGTTTGATTAGGAGTTCAGAGCGAATTTGGAGGAAAAGCATGCAGCGCGGTCGGTAAGGCTGCAGCATGGAACCCGGCAGAACGTGGAACAAACATAAGTGGAACAGCAGGTCCGTCTCTATCGGGAGAAAAAGCGCCAACTGGAAGAAGCGAAGTGCGAGGATATGGAACTGATGTGCCGTTCTCAAAAAACACGGATGTTCTATCAGAAACTCAACGCATCCTGTGACAGCTTCGTGCCGCGAGCCGCGATGACCAAAAGTCATGCTGACGTCGAAGCCTTTCTTGGTTCACATTAACTGTAATGGCAACCATTTAATTCAATGCAGTCGTTTTCGTTCTGTGTGTAAATTTAAATTACCACCGTTACTCGTTATGTGCCTTCTCTTTCAATGCCAGTTTCCACACATGCCAACTGGAAAATGGGCCAAACTGTGTGGGAAACAGGCACAAAAAGGTTTATTTGAACGACATGCCCTCCCTCCACACTTTTGACATTCGAGGTTGATTGCTGAAGTACCTAAATACTGCATGAAACGAGAGAATCAGCCTGGCAGCCAGCTGCAGTTGTTGTGGCGGCGCAAAAACACCGCGAGCGGTGGGAAAAACGTGGAAGTGTGATGGATAAATTTGCTTTTTACTTAGGATGTTTTAAGACTCCCCAATGAACGACGCCGTCGTCATTTCCTCCAGCACCCGAAAGCGGGTGGCGTTGCGATGATGTTGTTGCAATCAACTTACGGTTCCTAAGAGTATGTACGAACATACGAACCCTGACTGGTTGCCAACGCTCGCTCGCTCGCTCGCTACTGCTGGTTTTGATGTGGTCTGGAAAATATTTCATTTCTTGTCGAAAATTGTTCGAGCAATCTTTTACAGCTTGCCACCCATCACCCTGTGCGGCGCCCGAATACTTGTTGTACTTGGTTTTTGTGGGCAACATAAAAATAATCAATCATAAACGGTTTCCCCGACGTTGGGTGACTTTTTGGAGGGGGCTGTTGAAGAATTAGCACAGCTCTGGAAGTGGAATGAGGGTGTGGGAGACTTGGGCGCGAGAGGCGCATGGACCTAATGGCTTTCTCGATTAAGATTTTTGCTCCGAGCTTGATTAGAAGTGATTGAACAGGTTTTTTTTTTCATGGCTTGGGATAGTGATTGATGAGCTCCCTCCTTCATGGCTGACGAGGTAAATTAGATCTTCCGTTGTTTGAGCCGCGAGCTGTTATCAGATAATTAAAATTTGCGTGACAGTAATCGACTTTTGGACAACCTCATTCAGTCAGTCGTTACACACAAAAAGAGGGAGTGGACTGTAACCGATTGAACGTAGTTGGTACGTAACGAGAAAAAAACGAGAAAAATGTCGCCAGTAACTAGCTCAACAAAAAGCGGTACAGTGGAATTGCTAAAACGCAACAAAGCATGGATCGGCACGATATGCGCAGGTTTTATACAACTGCCAATGGTGCGCGGTACAAGACTGCGCCAATACTAGAAAAGGCATTTGATTGGAAAACATTTGTTTTCTGAATGCTTGAACATATAAAAGTAGGTAAAACTTTGTAATTTAGTATAACAAACCAATTATAATTTAAGTCACCTCAAAAAGCTGATCCTTCCCACGGTAAATAGAACTCTCCCATCAATATACATTACCTGATTTGAGACCTCAAATCGATTCCGTGGGAAAACACCATTCCGGAAAATAATTGCTACTCGACACGACAAACGCATGTTCCTAGCAAACCGAACACTCCAATGTTATTGCCTTTTTCCCAATTGCTGCCGCGAGGTTCGTTCACTAAACGCGGTCAGCCAGCACAGCGTACTTGTCCCTGCACCCTGAACGCTTCCATTTTAACATATATTGAAATTTTTCGATTAGAACCTGTTGATTGGCTGCCAAACTCATCGCCTCGGGGGCAGTCGCACGTGCCGGGACAATTTCACACCGAAATGATTTTCCACTTCCGTCCACCACCAACAAGCCAGCCATGGGAACTCGGTAGGCATCCACGCCAACCAGGCTATTCGATCAAATTTTGATGGCCGGGCAATCGTATTCCACCACCATCGCACGGTGTCAAAATTTCGATTATTATCGAACATTCATGTACCTCGGATTTTTCTTCGAAAATGATTAGTTTTTGGGCTATATAGTCATAATCGGACAACTAGAAAATATTTCTTCGGCGAAAATTTTTCCATACATTTTATATGGGACGTTTTTTGGACTAAAATAGTAGTTATTGATTTTTAGTAAGGAAAATAGCCAAAAACTCACCTAACTCAAATTTTCCCCGATAGAATATTTTCAAATTTTGCATTTATACAGTATAGCCGAAATTCTAACATTCTATGAAGAAAAATCCGAGGTACATGAAAGTTCGATAATAATCAAAATTTTGACACCGTGCATCGCCATCTAATAACGTCCGGGGGTTCGACAGGCATCAGTCAGTCCGTGCTGGTTGTTGTTGTCCGGAGAAATGGGATCGGGGTCGGTTCTGAAAATGTTCGCAATCGCAACCGGATCCCAGACCTTCCGCATGCTGTGAGAGCCCTCAGCGGTCATTCCACTTACCATCTGGTACTGGATAGTGGTGGTCGACAAACACGGCCAGTTTCGACTCGGGCAGCACCATTGCAGGATGCGTTGCGTAGCGTAGCTGTTGGGTGTGAAAATAGCTTTTCAATTGAATTACACGGCCCGGTACCAGTCGGTGATGAGATGATTTTGCGGCCGGTAGCATGCTGCCTATGGATGGACGTGTGCGCACTAGCCCAAGTGGTGTTTGCAGGCTTGTTGACGGGTGTGTCGATCATTTCAGCTCTAGTGCTTGCTTTGGTCACCATTACCAACCGCAGTTCCCTGTATAGCGAGCCGAGATGATAGCTGGACTCTGGAACTGCTGGATGTAATCGATTGACAAGTTGTTGGAAAAGTGTTGCTGTGTCCTCACTGTGATGATTTCATGAAGGCATATTATTTTTCTACTTCATTGCGCCCGGATATAGCTTTTGCAATAATTTATTTTGTGTAATGTGGACAGTGGAACAATCACCTGATGAGTAAAATATTCCGAAATTACAGAGCCAACCGACTAAATGCAACACAATTACAGTGTAAGAAATTATTCCGGGGATACCTCTCCATCCCGGTTCACGCCTGTATGACAAAAAAAAACGCACATGTCCATAAATTCGATAGGCTCCTTCTCATTTAATTTTTAACGACGCCATGATACTCTGATAAAATGTCCAGCTAAATCCATTAACATTTGAGCGGTCCTAACCTCGTTTTTCCCTTCAGATTAATGTTTTCTTCCATGCATTCTCCCAGGAATTCTTCTACAAGTTCCTCTAAGAGTTCCTCGAGAATTCCTCCAGGAGCTGTTCGGAAATTCCTCCTTAGGAAATACCTCCACGAGATCTTCGGGAACTTCTCTAGGAGTTCATCCTGGATTCCTCTAGGAGCTCTTTAGGAATTCCACCAGGAGATCCTCGGGAGCTCCTCCAGAACATCCTCGAAAAATCCTTCAGGAGTTTATCGAGAATTCATCCAGGAGATCCTTGGAGATCCTCCAGGAAGTCCTCGGCAATTCTTACAGAAGTTCCTTGGAAATTTCTGTCGGACTTCCTCGGGATTTTTCCGGAAGTTTATCGGCAATTCCTCCAGGAATTCCTTGGCAATTCTTCCAGGAGTTCCTCGGAAATTCCTACAGGGGGCATCCATTTAGTACGTCACGCAAAATTTAGGAATTTTTGAACCCCCCCACCTCCCCCCTTCGTACGGGTTTTTTGTATACCTTGCACATTGTATGTCACACTTTTCAGGACCCCCTCCCCCCTATAAGCGTGACGTACTTAATGGATGCCCCCACAGGAGTTTCTCGGAAATTCCTCTGGGCCCTCTTCGGGAATTCCTCTAGGAGGTCGAATCGAATCGAAATCGAATCGGATCGAGAATTCTTCCAGGAGTTTCGGGAACTCCTGCAGGAGAACCTCGGTAAATCCTCCAGGAGTTCCACGAGTATTCCTCCAGGAGATCCTCGAAAACTCCTTCAGATGATCATCAAAAATTCCTCCAGAGGTTTCTCGGAAATTCCATCAGGAGATTCATGGAGGAAATCGACGAGAATTTCTCCAAAAGATCCTCATCAATTCCTCCAGGAGTTCCTTTAGAATTCATCCAAGGACCCTCAGGAATTTCTTCAAGAGATCCTCAGGATTTTTTTTACAGGAGATCCTCGGTAAATTCCATCCAGGAGTTCTTCGGGAATTCTTGCAGGAGTTCTTCGGGAATTTCTCCAGAAGTTCACCGACAATTACTTCAGGAATTCCTCAAGAAATTTCTCCGGAAAACCTCCAGGAGTTCCTTGAAAATTTCGCATGGCATTCCTCGGGAATATTCTGAGGAGTTACATGTTTCTCGGGAATCCCTCCAAGAATTCCACGAGCAGTTCTTCATAGTTTCTCGAGGTTCTTTTCCGGCAGATCCTCGGGATATACTCTTGGTATCCAGAAAACCTACTCCAGGAGCTTCCTGGGAATTCCCGACGATTTCCTGGAGGTATTCGTAGGTATATCCAGATGAATTTCTGATAAAATCCCGAAACATTTCCCGAGAATCTTCTGGAAGAATTCCCGAGAAAATGCTAGAGGGATTCTCGATGAACTTCTGGAGGAATTTCTAAGGAGTTCCTAGAGAAATTTCCGAAAAAAACTCCTTTGAGAATTATCAAGAAACTCCTGGAGGAACTTCCGAAACTTCTAGAGGTATTCTCCTAGAGGCGTACAGGAGAATCTCTTGAAGAATTTCCGAGTAACTGAAGGATAAATTCCCGAGGAACACTGGAAGAGTTTCCGAGTTACTCCTAGAGGAATCCCCAAAAAACTCTACGAAAAAAATCTCCTAGAATAATTCAGAGGAATTTTCTAGCAATTCCTATGGGACTTCTAGAGGATCTCATAAAGGAATTCCTGAGGAACACTTGAAAAAGTTGTTGGCAAACTCCTGGAAAAAATCCCGAGGAATTTATGTAGAACTTTTCGAGGAACTCCTGGAAAAAAATCTAGGAACTCCTGTAAGAATTCCCGAGGAACTCTTAAAAAATTTCTCATGGAACTCCTAATGAAATTTCGAAGAACTTCTGAAGTAATTTTAGAGGAACTCCTGGAGAAATTCCCTTGGAACTCCAAAATGAATTCCCGAGAAACAACCAGTGGAATTCCTGGGGAAATTCTGATGGAATTCCTGAGGAACTTCTTGAGGAGTTCCCAAGGAGCTCCAGAAGAATTCTCGAGGAGCTCCTTGAAGGATTTGCGGAGGAACTCCGGAAGAATTTCCCGATGAGCTCTGGAAGAATTCCCGAGAAAATGCTAAAAGGATCCTGGAGGAACTCCTGGAGGTATCTCAATAAAAAAAGCCAGGAGAAATTCCCGAGGAATACATGAAGGAATTTTCTGGGAACTCCTGGAAGAATTCCCGAGGAACTGCTGGAGAAATTTCTGAGGAATTTATGAAGGATTTCTCGAGAAACTCCTGGAAGAATTATCGAGGATCTCCCGGGGGAATTTCTGAGGAACTCCTGAAATAATTATTGGAGGAACTTCTGAAGAAATTCCCGAGGAACTACCAGAGAAATTCCCTTGGAGCTCCAGAATGAATTCCCGAGGAACTCCTGGAGGAATTCTCGAGCAATTTCTAGATGGATTCCCGAGAAACTTTTGGGAGAATTTTTGAGGAACTCATGGAGGATTAACTGAGGAACCCTTTAAGGAATTCCCGGGGAACTTGTAGAGGAATTCGCAAGGAGCTCCAGAGGAATTCCCAAGGAATTCCTTGAAGAAATTCTCGAGGAATTCTTAAAGGTATTCTCTAGGAACTTCTGGAGGAATTCCCGAGAAATTCCTGGATTTCCGAGGAACTGCTTCAGTAAATACCGAGGAATTCCTAAAATAGTTCTCGATGAACACCTTAGAGAATTCTCGAGGAACTTCTGAAGGAATTCCCGAGAAACTCCCGCATAAATTTCCTTGGAACTCCAGGATGAATTCCCGTGGAAGTCCTGGAGGAATTCCCGAGAAAGGATTTCTCGAGGAACTCATGGAAGAATTCCCGAGCAACTCCTGGAGAAATTCCCCAGGAACTGCTGGAAAAAAATCGGCAATCTCGTGGAGGAATTCCCATGGAACTGAAAGAATTCCTGAGGTACTCCAGGTTGAATATCCGAGGAGTACCTAGAAGAATTCCTGACAAACTTTTGAAGGTATTCCTGATGAAATCCTGAAGCAATTCCAATGAAACTTCTAGAGAGATTCCCGAGGGACTACCGGAGAAATCTTAAAAGGCTTGGACAAATTTTCGGAAAAGTTTGCTTAAAACATTCGTCTGTTAAAAATTCAAACGAAGTTCTGGGGAGAACATCCGAAAAACAATATTCTAGAAGCAACCTCTGTTTTTGGAGATTTTTGAATAAAATAGAATACTCAGTTGAATTCCCAGAGGAATTTTGTTGATGAAAATTTTATTTTCTATAAACAATTGCTGATGAATAATTAATTCAATAGATCAGCATGCTTCCTTAAATTTCCATGAAATGGTGGTCATATAATTTGATTCGTATTTTAACTAAAAACTGCTTCTAAATTTCCGCCAATATGAAGACCGAAAAATTAGGAATTTGTTAGTTTAAGGTTTTAAAAGTTTAAAATTTTATCTACGAAAATTGAAACGCATTTCATCTGAAATTGTTCCAAGATTTGAATTATTGGTAGGTACAGATTATCAACATTAATAAATATTATTTTTCAGATTTCAAAAGTCTTCAAAAAGTCTTCACAAAATTTGAAATGTCTTCCATATGTCTTCACAAAAATAAATGTCTTCTCGGAACTTTAAATGTCTTCAATTTGAAGACATGTCTTCACATCTGACATCCCTGGTTGTTACTGATGGGGATACTAGGGGTTGTTACTGATGGTTGATACTAGGGCATGGGGAAGGGCAAGTAAGGAGAATAACACTCTCGTTTCGTTGTTCACACCCCATGTATTCCATCACTTTTCCCGAACGCAATACATCATCGATCGGTGCAACTCTAATTCATCCGCACACAAATTTTACCAATAAAAAAGGTTTTATTTTCGCGTAACACTCGGAATTACACAACCGATCTGTGGGATGTGAACAAAGATTAGTGACATTACCCTTGCGTGTCCTTCCCCTACACTGAGAAACGAAACTACCCAAAAGTGAGTTCTTTCCATCCAACTTCGAGGTTACGTGCGTCAAACCAATTCTGAGTTGATGGATTCGATGTTTATGTATGCTTGCTTCTATGCTTTATGCTTTTGGCACAAATTTCACAAATGGAGGAGAACGTGCCTCTAGAGCCGACCTACTGATGTTGCTTCTAAGTAAAAAAAATAGCTTATTTAAAGTTTTTTTTCACCCAACCGAAATTCCGACTAGGTTGTATTCACTCAAATTTGAGTACTGTGCTACACACCTAGAAAAAATCATGTAATTTTAAGTGTTCTGAACCTGACATATACGAGCATCTTCAAAAACACAAATTTAGAGGTTAAAACATGTAAATTTACGTCTTTCAAGACACCCCAAAATAAAACGCATTTTTTCTTAGCGTCTAGCAATCGCTAAAACCGATTTGACTGATAAAACATAGAAAAGTAAAATATTGCCATGCATGGATTTGAACACCGGATCTGCTAATCGTGAGCCACATCTCTTACCTCTCGGCTATTTCACCGAGATATAAGGTGGCTGATGAACGTGATACTGATTCTATGTTTCTGGTGTAACGGATTTGTTGACATCTAACGAAACCAACCAACACTTACATGATGCGCGTAAAATTAAGTCCAATTTGTGATTCAGTCTTGAAAACGTTTACGTATTTTGGTGATTCCGTTTCGTGCAAATTTCAGAATTTCTAAGTGTGTAGAAACTCAGTGTTGGGATAACGCACTCGAACTGCAAAAGTTGGGCTGTTTCTCTATTCACTCTCTGACAACAATATTATCGTCGCATCACCAAATCGAAGTCGTCGCCTTTACAGCTGCGAAGTAAATATGAATTTTTTTTTCTGTTGCGCATCATTAAGTTAATTAAAAGCTACACCGAAATAAATTTTGTTGTGGAAACTACCGATTCCATAGTAAAATTACTAGCCGTACCTATGATTCTCAACCGAGAACAAAATCTGTTAAGGTAACTGAAATATGCTTGAAATTACTATGCATTGTAGTAAATTCAACTAAAAGCGTAGTCGTCTCAACAACAAAACATTGTTATTTTTTCCTGGACATTTTACAACACAGTATGGTTAAAAATACAATGCTCATTTGTTTAATTAAGATTATTTTTGGTAATGTTAACTGTACTGTTAGTTAAGTTGGCAGTGTTTTAGTGGAATTAATTGGAAATTGTTATCGTTTGAGGATCATAGGTACGGTTAGTAATTTTACTATGGAATCGGTAGTTTCCACAACAAAATTTATTTCAGTGTACAATATGCACTCATCCAAATTGAGTTGCGACATTTCTAAGTATTAGGTTTCTCATCAATGTTTGGACTACTGTGATAATTTGAGAATCCTTTGAATCATCATTCCCCAGCGACACTTCACACTAATCAAACTTATTTTGTTTACTTGTTGTGTATCCGACGCTCCTGTGATGAACTCAACCGAACTAGTGTACACCCTTAAACGAAAGTACACAGCGAATGAGTAACTTGCGAAAAGACAAAGGATTTTTCACTCATATTAGCGTACGACTGGATCAGCACAAAAAATGTGCCGATCCGGTATTACACAAATTTGCGTGAAAATTCACACAAGTTTGCATGAATTCTTTTGTCTTTTCGATCGCTGCGTGAAAGTTACTCCTTGCTCTGTGTACATCGATCTTTCCATGTATATGCCAGCCGCTGCGAAGTCGTGTGTGAAATTCGACTGTGATGATAATGAATTTCGGCCGAGTCTAAATGGGTGCAAACACTGAGCGAAAAATTCACTTAAATTCTACTGGAAATCTAAAGTGGATTTTTTCCATCTAACTTAACATTTGAAACTTAAATGATTAGTAAGTGAAAATATTCTACTGAAAAAATCCAATAAAATTTAAGTGAAATTTTTCACTGCCAAATCATATAAATCTAAAATATTTTTTTAGTATTATTTCACTAATTTTTGCTCTTATTATTATTTTATATGAAGGTAAATTCAAAAATTTGGTTCATCTCCATGCCATCAGAGACCACCAAATGATTCCCTTGACAAAGAGGAAACATCTGAATTCAGATCACAGAACATATTGCCATCATCACACTCATGCATGGTTCGTTAGTGATGGCTGACAGCTACATGCTTCTATTTTGCATACTTTCGACTGCAGTAAAATCCACTTGAAAACCTTATACAATTTATTATACGATACAGTGCGAAATTTCCAATAACTTTCCATTAGAGATTCACTATACTTTCAAGCGGGTTTCACTTAACTCATGTGAACTCACTGAAAAAATGTTTTTTGAACGGTTATTTGACTTTTTCCAGTGAAATCAAAATGAAATTTCCTCTCAGTGAATGTCGCAATAGGTTAAAAATCATTTTTTTCACGTTTGGGCACTTCGGATTTCGACCAAAAGCATAATAGAAAGAGCGGATAAAAAGGAAGATGAAAAAGAACTTAAAATTAAGTTTAAAAGTATCTAATTTTGAGTTTTTCAGTTTCTCCGTGTGGCAAGCGTCTATGTCAACAAGCATCATGACGAGGTGGCCAGTGATGCTACCTCATTGAGGAATAGAACTTTGGCGGAGCAAGTCGTCTCCATCGAGCGGTCCCGCATCATGTCAAGGCGCTGTCCATAAACTACGTAGACTCAATTTTGGGAATCTCAGAACCCCCCTCCCCCCTCGTAGACTTTCGTCCATACAAAATTTTCGAAATTTGTAAGAACCGTAGACTTTGGCCAGACCCCCCCCCGTCCCCCCTCAGAGTCTACGTAGTTTATGGACAGGCCCCAAGTAATTCTCCTGTAGTTTGCTAAGATAGATGGGAACGAATTGTTCCAGTGAGTTACGCAACATTCACACGATCTTGGCAGTGATGCCAAGAACTCTCCTCCGAAATACATCTAGGGATTCCACCAGTAAACCGCTGACAATCTTTGAATATATTCACTGTACTGAAAAAAAAATATCTCCTCAACTACACCGTGTCCAATAAGTTCTCATACAAAATACAAATTTAGAACATATAATTTTATTTCTCATCTGTTATTAATATTTTCAAAATGAATGCATGTATTGAAGGGCCACATAATAGTGATTCAATAAAGCATACGGTTTAAAATAACGATATTTTTTGTTTGTTTTTAGAAGCCTAGTAGTACACTTCCGTTTTCTGAAATCCGTTTGCTCCGGCACGCAAGAAAAATGTTCGAAAAGTTTTTCATTCTACGGTAGCTAAATAGAGTCCATAAGGTTAAATTTTAAGTTTGTATCCCCTGTATTGTACCAAATGGATATACTAAGGTTAAATTTAAGCAATTTCAGTGATGGTATGGTAAAAAATTTCCAAGTAAGCTCAACTTGGGCTGATTTCCTTGAAAATGACCGTTATATTAAAGATAAACATCATAAAACGTAAATTTTGAACAAAATTTACCACAACAGGAACACAAGCATGTTTTAGAAGTGAGAATAATGTGAATCAACAAGATAATATGCAGCCATGCTTCTTTAACACAATAAATTTCATTAAAACAGGTAGATGGACATTTTTGTTTAATTTACGTTTTATTTTATACAACATAAAACGGCTTCGTACTTGACCAATACAGAATGTTATATTTCTTCTCTTCTGGTCATAGTTGCTACTAGCAATGGCGAGGACAGTAACCTAATTTGTTTCAACCTAAAACCTTTACCCGTTAAAATGAGACAAAATACAAATGAAATAAATAAAAGAAAATCGGGTTAAGTCGAGTCAAGTACAAGACACTGAAGACGACCTTACAGTTGAGGTCGAAATACGTATCTGTCAAAGGATGCAAATTCTTAGTGGAATTCAAAGGAACCGTACTTAACCCGATTTTCTTTTATTTACAGATATTCCCCTAACAAGCCCAGGTTAATCATCATCACAAATGAAATGACGAGCGTGCCAGCTGAAATGGACTTACGACACTTAAGCGATCAACATAGAAGGATAAAGGACAATTAATTCCAAAACATATGCTGTATTTGATCAATATTAGTTGGCCTTTCGATAAGTACACTTACTTTGAAAATCCTAATTACAGATGAGAAATTAATTCAATTTGATTTTGTATGAGAACTTATTGGACACGGTGTATCTTCATTACAGCCTTGAAACCATCACTACTTAGAACATACCCCACAGGCATCCACCAGGAAACCCACCTAACTACATCGCTTCAACGGCTTTTGTAAAATGTTCGCCGGAGGGAACCAGCTGCAACTACTGCTGGAAATACAACGCTTCCGCCTGCCTCATGCCAACCTTGATTGCAAAGCATGCCATCTAACGCTGTTGATTACTCTTTTCCATCTTGACACGTTGCCCCCTTCCTGTTTTGTGGAAAACTTCGCTCCAAGTCTGCTGAATCCAGCAGATCCGAGATTCGATACAAACGTATTTCATCTCCCCTGGCACAGAAAGTTTGCAGGCACCCCTTGACCTTGTATCGCAGCAGCACGAAGTACTTACCTAAATATCCGACATAGTCAAGAATATTGTGGCTCGGCGGGCTTGTAAGCATAACCAAGCCGCTCAAAATATTTGCAGAATTTTAAGCTCACCTTCTGCTGCTAGAGCTGGAGCGTAAGTTACTCGATTGAGTTCTTGCGAAACCGTCCGAAAAGCTGAGCATGTCAGGCCGCCGCCGGCCCGTCCGAAAAGCAACTATTCAAACAGAAAGAAAAAGTGGACGGAGAGTGCAATGCAAAACATCCGGAGCACCTCACCTGGAAGAAAGTTTGCCGCTGATATAAATACATAATGCCAGACGGAAAGTTGTTTCCTTTTGTTCTGGAGGGATACTTGTTCTTCCATCGCCGTCATCGAGGACCGGACCGGACCGGACGGTCAGGTTCCGAGCTTTGATGCGCTGCTGGCTGGCTGCTCTTGATGCAGCAGCCCCTTCTTTAGAGCTTCGCCTGGAAAAGTTGTTTCTGTTCATTAGCACACTTGAGCGAAAGTTGAACATTATTATGTGCACCTTGCCGCCTTGGCCATCTTCGGTACACCAGGGCCCACCGGCCGCCCACTTCGGTATGAAGGTAATTATGACGGAAATGGCCGTCGCGTCGGTGCCATAGTTTGATGGGAGTTTTTGGCCCACTTTTAATGAGAATGGTGAAAAGTGGAACACATGGGACTTCTGGTTGTGAATAATAAACGAAGTTTTTAACGCCCATCAGTGAGGTTGAGAACATTATAGGACGAAGTTCGATTCCACATCACGATCCATCTTAGAAATCGCCGTTGACAATAATGGGGAGCAGTTACCTATTTTTCGCGGAATGTCGAGCGATGATTTTAATTAGTATTTCCTGGAACTCCTCGCACCTTATTATGGTCGTTTAACGACCTTAATAAACACAACAGTTTAGTTCTCAACGCTCTGACATGCTGTGCGGACGATAGCTTTCTATACTGATGGAAATTTTATATTACCTAAAATAATTAAACAGTAAATCTCAGTACATCAACAAATGCACTTTTCGGCAATAAATCTCTCTCTGGTGAAGTCCGCTGACCGAACCATGGAGAACATCAAGCCAACAGTTGAAAAACGAGAAGAATGCAGCATGGGCGAGAATGCTGCAACACCGTACGAGAGCGAATGAGGCACGTTACAAACAGGCGCGGAACAGGCAGAACTCAGTCTTCCGGATGAAGAAGCGCCAGCAGGAAGAACGAGATCGCGAAGCGATGGAAGAGCTGTACCGCGCTAAGGACACACGGAAGTTCTACGAGAAACTGAACCGCTCGCGCAGAGGCTTTGTGCCACAAGCCGAGATGTGCCGAGATAATCACGGGAATATTTTCACGAGAGAGCGTGAGGTGGTCGAGAGGTGACCGTAACATAACGTAATCACCGAAGGTGGCGTGGTTACAGATCTAGGAGTATGTGCGCAGGACTGAAGATTTCCAGCCCCTAACCTGCAAGAGATTGAGAAGGAAGTTGGCCGGTTGAAAAACAATGAAGGCGCTGGAGCAGATCAACTACCAAACGAGTTACTAAAATATGTACAGAAGAGAATCACTACACTGGGTCATCAACAAGATTTGAGAGGAGAAAGTATTACCGGAGGAATTTCCATGCATCGTGTGTCCCATCTACAAAAAGGGTAACAAGTTGTATTGCGGGAACTATCGCACGGTCACACTACTGAGCGCTGCCTACAAGATTCTCTCTCAAATTGTATGCCGCCATCTATCACCGATTACAAGAGAGATCGTGGGGCAATATCAGGCTTGGTTCATGGGTGAACGCACTACAATGGACCAGATGTTCGCCATCCGCCAGGTGTTGCAGAAATGCCGAGAATACAACGTGCCCACGCATCACTTGTTCATCGATTTCAAATCGGCGTTCCGCGCCTAGGCTTTGCGATCTCGTTCTTCCTGCTGGTGCTTCTTCATCCGGAAGACTGAGTTCTGCCTGTTCCGCGCCTGTCTGTATTCTCGTCCATACTACATTCTTCTCGTTTTTCAACTGTTCACATTCGCCATCGTACCAGTCGTTTCTGTGATTCGGAGTCGCGAAGCCTAGTGCTGTAGCCGAGGTACTACCTATGGCGTATCGATGTCCCTCCAGCCATCTTCAAGTGTAGCTGCGCCAAGCTGCTCTTCCGTTGGTAGGGCCACTGCTAACTGCTGCGCGTAGTCTTGAGCCACTTCTACGTTACGTAGCTGCTCGATGTTGAGTCGCGGCGTTCGACTTCGACGCGTGGTGATAACTGTCGAAAGTTTTGAGCGCATGCATACAGCTACTAAGTAGTGATCCGAATCTATATTCGCACTGCGGTATGTGCGGACAATGGTTATATCCGAGAAGAATTTACCGTCGATTAGAACGTGGTCGATTTGGTTTTCTGTTTGGTGGTCGGGTGATCTCCAGGTGGCTTTGTGGATATCTTTGCGGGGGAAGAAGGTGCTTCGGACTACCATACCGCGGGAGGCTGCAAAATTTACGCATCGCTGGCCGTTATCATTCGATACGGCGTGCAGGCTGTTTCGCCCGGTTACCGGTCTGTACATTTCCTCCCTTCCTACCTGCGCGTTCATGTCGCCGACAACGATTTTCACGTCTCGCGGCGAGCATCCATTGTATGTTTGCTTTAACTGCGCGTAGAACGCTTCTTTCTCGTCATCAGGTCTCCCTTCTTGTGGGCAGTGGACGTTGATGATGCTATAGTTGAAGAAACGGCCCTTAACTCTTAACATGCACATCCTTGCGTTGATCGGCTGCCACCCGATCACACGTTGTCGCATCTTGCCCAACACTATAAATCCTGTTCCCAGTTCATTGGTGGTGCCACAGTTTTGGTAGAAGGTAGCCACTGGATGCCCGCTTTTTTTTTTTATTCTTAGTCACTTAACCTAATTTACAGCTCTATTGTCCACTGGGGCACTACGTGAGCAATTTCAATTGACAGCTGCACTTACATTTTTGTACAGCGCCTAGGTTCTATTCTACTTTATCGAACTGGTTGTCTTTCTGCTGCTTTCACTTTTTCTACTTTTATACCTAGTAGAATGATGAGCACAAGGATGATGATGGATGGCCGTTGTTCCTTTCCAGTCCGATTGGGGGTCCATTATGAGTAGCAGTTCGCCGATGTCCAGGTATTCGGGTCCGTTTGAGCCATGGGGCTCAGAAGAGGGTCAGTGTCAGTTGCTCTCGGGGAAAAGCAACTGACGAAAAATTGCAAGTGCCGGGGCTGGGAATCAAACCCATGACCATCCGCATATGAAGCGAACGTGTGACCAACTACGCCACGGGCCCCGGCAAAGATGCCCGCTTATCCACACTTTCTGTCCAGTCCAACAAAGTTCCTGCAACGCCACAATGTCGAAGTTGCGGGATGTAGTTCGTCGTAAATTATCCTGTCACATCCTGCGAAACCTAGTGACTTGCAATTCCATGTTCCAAGTTTCCAATCGTAGTCCTTATTTCGTCGCGTGGGTCTTTGCCGATTGTATCGAGTCGTATTTTCTCCTATGTTATTCGCAATGGGGATTTTTACGGGTGGTCAACACTCCATGTTTCGCCGGAGGACCATCGTGCCAATTCTGTTTAACGTCCCAACCAACACTGCACAATGGGTCCAGAGCCGTATTTACGAAGACAAAAATGTTTGTGCCTAAACCAAGTTTTAGATACATGGTGTCTTTGGGAAACTTTCTTCTTATTTTTCGACCTTTTTTCTCATTATTGTGAAATTAGGGTGGTCCCTCTAGTTTCGCTGATCCAAACATCTGCTTTTTAATATTTTTATGTACGTTCCCAAAATGTTCTACAAAGTTGTAAAAGAACTTATTTTGAGCAAGTTTGCCGAAGAAACCATTATTCTATCTCTTATGGTTCCTAACTTATAATTTTTTAACAGATTCATGTTAGGGTGATCCATGAATATCAGTTTTCCTGAAATAACTTTTAATGCGTTCGTTTCTCGTAAATACTTTGTTCCGAGCACTTTTAGAACTATCAACGACGCATATTTTTTCCAAAGAGCTCAAAGTTCTAACTCTCATAGTTAAGAATATATTGGCATTTTCCTTCGAAAAATCACTTTTTTTCAAAATGTCATATCTCAAAAAGGAGCAAATAGATTTTCAATCTCCCGGTTGCATTGGAAAGATCGTACTTTGTTCTATTTATGGTGAAAAAACTGCAGGTACCTTTTTTGTTTAAAGCTTTTTATTGAATTTTGAAAATACGATTTTTTTCATGGAAAAGCAGTTGTAACTTTTAAAATCGATGAGATACAAACTTGGCGTCTCCGACAAAATTGTGAGTTTTTGGCTGCTATAAAAGTGCCAGGAACAAAGTATTGCGAAAAAGGCAACACATACAATTATATTGAGTAAAAACAGATTTTCATATGAAAAATGACACATTTCAAGCAAATTCAACTCGTCTTTGTTAGATAGATCAAAGTAGCTTGGTAAATGGTCATCCATTTCATTGTAGAACCAATGTTTATTTATACTGTCATTACCATTTAGGCACAATGTTGATAAGATATTGTAAATCATGTAACTTTGATAGGCTTTTACGTTAACTTAAACATATACGAGTGACCGACATTTTCACTATCCATACATTGAAGTGATGAAATTGAAATTAAATTGATGGAAATCAGCTCAAAATCACATTTTAAGTTGAGTTCATTGACGAATTATAGATTATAAGCAAATTTAAACATTTTCGACATGGTTACTTCGATCTATCTAACAAAGACTAGTCGAGTTTGCTGAAATTGTTCCGCTTTCCATATGAAAATCTGTTTTTACTCAATATAATTTTATGTGTTGATTTTTTCGCAATACTTTGTTCTGGGCACTTTTATAGCAGCCAAAAACTCACAATTTTGTCGAAGACGCCAAGTTTGTATCTCATCGATTTTAAAAGTTACAACTGCTTTTCCATGAAAAAAATCGTATTTTCAAAATTCAATAAAAAGCTTTAAACATAAAAGGTACCTGCAGTTTTTTCACCATAAATAGAACAGAGTACGATCTTTCCAATGCAACCAGGAGATTGAAAATCCATTTGCTCCTTTTTGAGATATGACATTTTGAAAAAAAGTGATTTTTCGAAGAAAAATGCCAATATCTTTTTAACTATGAGAGTTAGAACTTTGAGCTCTTTGGAAAAAATATGCGTCATTGATAGTTCTAAAAGTGCTCGGAACAAAGTATTTACGAGAAACGAACGCATTAAAAGTTATTTCAGGAAAACTGAAATCCATGGATCACCCTAACATGAATCTGTTAAAAAATATAAGTTAGGAACCATAAGAGATAGAATAATGGTTTCTTCGGCAAACTTGCTCCAAATAAGTTCTTTTACAACTTTGTAGAACATTTTGTGAACGTACATAAAAATATTAAAAAGCAGATGTTTGGATCAGCGAAACTAGAGGGACCGCCCTAATTTCACAATAATGAGAAAAAAGGTCGAAAAATAAGAAAAAAGTTTTCCAAAGACACCATGTATCTAAAACTTATGGTTTAGGCACAAACATTTTTGTCTTCGTAAACACGGCTCTGGACCCATTGTGCACTGGGACGACCACGTTGATGGGGCTACCACTTTGGATCTAGCTGGGCGTGGTGCAGCGTTTCTTATTCAGCCGCTGGATGCCAGAACAGACGCTGTTTGAGCCGCACCTCCTTGGTGAACAGACGCTCGGATCGTACCTCCTCAATCTAGCTGAAGTCAGAAGGACAACAGTGCCCAGGCTGCACTACCAGCTAAGCACACAACTCTTAGCTGGCCGTCTTTGTCATCGCTGGACCCGTGGAAGCATGAGGAAGGAACTTGTGAGGGCCAGAGCTATATTGGACGCTCTGCTTATCGACTCATCGTTTTGCAGCCCGAAATCATTAATTGGGGTTAATTTCACGTCGAACACATCAACACAACCATAAAAAATATTATTATTTCTCTGCTTCGATGTATCGTACACTTCGATTTAACTCAGAAAGAGAATTTTCTTTTGTACGTTATATCGAAGAGTACCTGTGTTGTTGGAAATTCAAGACTACGTAATTTCCTTCAGTGTATGGTGAGCTCCGAGTTCCTCTGAGCTCATATGAGCATTTAGCATGTAAGCAGTAGTTCAGTTGTTAGGAGGATCGCGACTCGAGAATTTCAACCATCAGACTATAATTCTTGAAGTTTGTTAGGAACGCTCTTTCTCGGGAAACCAAGAAACCTCTCGCTAGCAGCTGCTGTAACAGTCAGCTGCTAGCGAGAGGTTTCTTGGTTTCCAGAGAAAGAGCGTCCCTATCAAACTTGTGGAATTTGAGCAAACGTATAAAGGGGAAATGACTGCCTATCCCTACACGGAAAATCTAAACTACCTAATATTTGGGTCGATTTTACTCAAAATTGAGTATATCGAATAAACTCGTTACCCAAAATTAGATTGTTTTCTCTCTCTGGCTCACCGATGTTGTCAAAAACAAACAGAGATGCATCTACCCAAAGGGGGTTCTTGACCCCTATAAGCCAATTTTGGGTAATTGTCGGTTTACTCAATATTGAGTTGAATGAGGGGGGTCTGAGGTTGAATTTACCTACTCTTGAGTATATTTTTTAGCTGGGGATAAAGGCAATCTACCTAGCGTGAGTTTAATCGATTTACTCAATTTTTGGCTTATTGGGCAGAACTATGGAATTGCCTCAAAAGAACTCAATTTTGGGTAGTTTGGCGGTTCCGTGTATGTACCGTCCCTAAGCCAGAAGGTACTTAGCTACCTGTTTCGTAAATGTTTCGCCTAACGTTCTCCAGAGAAGAAATGGAGCCTACTGGTATGCTAGTCTGAGGGACGTCTACGACTTCCAGTAGTACTATGTATTCGCTCTTTTCAGTTGTAAACTAATCTGCTGCAGAAAATCAATAACCAAACTCTAATACCTGAATCCTTATACGACTGTCTAAAACCGATCCTTCAATAATCATAATAACCACTTCTCTTTATGTTCCAATAACTCCCAAGATATTCCAATGATGTCAGCACTTCCAGTAGTTCGACTTATTCCTCATATTCGTCCATTTAGTTACACTGGCGTTGACTATTTCGGCCTTATAATGGTCAAGTAGGGTCGGTGCTTGTTTAAGCGTTGGGTGGTATTATTCACGTGCCTGACTTCACGTGCGATACACCTAAAGATCGTCCACAGCCTGTCGACGCAATCTTACGTAATGGCAATTCGTCGGTTTGTGAATCGTAGAGGTTCCCCATCGGCGTTCTACTCCGACAACGGAACCTGCTTCAAGGGGGCCAGTAATATGCTGGTAGAACAGGTTCAGACCATACATCAGGATTGTTCAGCCACCTTCACAAATGCTAGAACAACCTGGCACTTTAACCCACCATCGGCGCCTCACATGGGTGGGTATTGGGAGCGGATGGTCCGCTCCGTCAAAGCTGCTATGGCGGCCATCGCTGAGCATCCTCGTCATCCCACTGATAAAGTACTAGAGACGGTAGTGTTGGATGCCGAAGCTATTGTTAATTCTCGTCCGTTAAATTACATCCCGCTGGACGACGCAGACCAAGAGGCTCTCACGCCGAACCACTTTCTTCTGTACGGCACCCAGGGATCGTCCAACCCAGGACAGCGTTCTTATCTGAGGGCTCGACACTGAGGGATAGTTGGAAGCTCACTCAATATTTGTCAAATCAGTTCTGGAAACGATGGGTCCGTGAATGCTTGCCAAAGATAAGCAGACGCACTAAGTGGTTTCTACCGACGAAGCCGTTAGAACCGGGAGACCTTGCGTTCATTGTAGACGAGAGCAAACGGAACGGATGGATAAGAGGCCGCATCATCGAAGTGTCCCAAGGAAAGGAAGGACAGGTTAGAAGTGCGAAGGTCCACACTATGGAAGGAGTAAGAATACGGCCGTCGGTAAAGCTGGCTTTGCTGGACGTACACGTCAAACAGGGAGATGGTGGCTCCAGAGAGGCAGGTTCTTCGGAACTTCACGGGCGGGGGAATGAAAAGGAATTACAGGGCAGCCGCATACAGTAACGCTTTGTGTGAGTTCAGTGTCACCCGCTACTGTCCGTTTGACGTCGGCATGAGAAACGTCAGCAACAATGAGAAGGCGGAATTGAAATGTGTAGTAGAGAATTGTATAGCCAGCTAACCATCGAGTATAAATTGATGCGGGAGCTTTATTGAAAATTCTCTCCTGTTTCGGGTTTGTGTGAAATAATTGGTAAACTAGCTATCCCAAATTTGTAATTCTTTATCTATCCTAACAATTGTTACAGTTCCAATTATTAAACTATTCAGCTGTTAGACATACTGCGTCGGTTTCTTTTGTTGTAAATTATAGCCTAAAGTAACCTAAACCTAAAATGAACTGAAATTGATCAAATTCGTTATATCCAGGAGTGCCCAGAACAGAAACGTTCAAATAGGATATTAAACAGTTTAGGTAGCATCGAGATAAGTACGAAAATGTACGACCTCTTTGAAATTATAATATGCTAGACTACTGTGTATACTAAAATCCAATATATTTACAGCTTTAAAGCTGCGTTTGCTGCTACGAAGAACGTATCTCTTCGACCGCTCCGAAACAAATTTTAAAGATTTTAAGTCTATTAGCGTAGGTAAGGCCCCAGGTTCGAACGGAATTCTGAACTTGGCCTTAAAAGTAACTGTGGGATATTGGACTACCCTATTATTATGAACACCCCTGATGATTGAGAGTTCATGTGAGAGTCCCTCGTGGATATCATATGTTACCTTTATCCACCCCTGCGTTGAACGATACTCTTGAAAGACAACCACCATCGGCTCTCACTCTCACATTCTCTCGCTCTCCGGTTTGGTCTACAGAGGCACGTGGATACACACGAAGTAGACTCTGCCTCTTTACTTCTCGGACCATCGGACGGACAGGACGTCAGCGTAAGTAGCTCCCCGAATACGCGGAACCTAACCCTCCGTTCTTCAGCCGAAGAATGGAAAGGTGACGCCACAGTAACTATTGCAAAGGCTCCCGAAATGCTCAAGTTCGCTATGCAGAAATGCCTGGATGAAGGAATTTTTCCAAAGGTTTGGAGGCGGGGAAACCACTCGGAGCCCCCTTTGGCATGTTGATCAATATGCTTGATTGATACAACAGGGATGTTCCTTAAGAATATCATCATCAACAGCCCGCTGCGGCACAACGAGGGTGTAAATAAGCTTTCGAGCAATCAGTTCGTCTTTCGGAAGGGGAACCTAAACTGCCAAGATGACACTCCAGCGTAAAAGTGTTGGGGACTCGCTACTTTGCTGTAGTGGCTCTGAATGCAAGAAACGCGTTCATGATACACGGATACCTGCACAAGATTCTCGGACATTACTTCCAGAATCGAGTGCTAGTTTTCGACATAGAGATGGGTCGGAAGTGCTTTAAAATAATTCAGAAGTCTAGCGGAATTTCCGTTGTGGCATCCTGAGTCCGGTGTTTTGAAATGTCATGTATTTAAGATGAGGTGTAGAGGTTAAAGCTTCTGGTGGGAGCGGAAATCTGGCGAGGAAGTCTTTCCAGAGATTTGCAAGCGGCGGAGCCTGGTACTATCGCCAAAGATGGGGAAACTTCCCGGACACCCGTTGGTATATGCTGTCGACTATAGTAACTGTGACTTCTATACAGCCAAAACTTGCGCTGCCGTGAGTCTCGTGTGGCATGTGTGTTTCTTGGGTAGAAGTTCGTAGCTGCAACACTAGGCAACTGACCTCTAGGGTGCGAACTGCATTAGTCCCTTACCGAGTACCTTCTGGTAGTCCCTAAGAGACGATGGGAAAGGTTTAGGTTTTAGGTAGGAAAAGTAGTCTCTCCGTTGGCGTTAGAGTTGCTCTTAGTCGTCCACTACCTGAGCTTTTCGTAGTTTCCCCAGTCCTGTTGAGAAGATTCTCTTCTAGTGATTTAGGGAGAAAATGGCAATGTAGGTGTAAACCTGCCCGTATCACAACAATGGTAGACATTGTTTTTAATATCTCGTTTGTAAGTACGGCCTCGAGCGAGGATATCGAACGATCGGCTTCAAAATATCATGAATACCTACAGTCAATCAATGCATTTGATATAGGTTTGTCCATAGCAGATCCGTACTCATGAATTACCTGGAAGAAAGAAAAAAGTGATAAAGTGGTCACAATCAATTTTATAATAAAGTGCATTCGTTTTTGATAATTTTTGATTTAGTTGAGTATTATTTTTCGATAATTCATTATTATGATTCTGATGAACATAACTCAGCTCAATTAAAATAGCTTGGATGTTTACAAAATCCACAAAGAGTAACTCCCATATTGTCGGCTTCAGATAACTTGACAAGCAGTATTGTTCGAAGAAATCTATTCAATCCAGTAAAAAGCTGTACTCACTCTAACTCATTCAGTTAATAAACAATGAAAAGCAATCCAGAGGCCATGTTTCTTCTGGCCCAAACACTTTTTTGTTCATAACACGTGCTAACAAAAACAACCCAATATTGTCAAAATATGTAGAACACACCACCGCACCGGCCTTCCCTGCACCCACACCAATCCAGTCAGTACAAAAGCACGCCCACGTGTATGCGAACGTGCCAACA
Source organism: Aedes albopictus (assembly GCF_035046485.1). Classification (NCBI taxonomy): domain Eukaryota; kingdom Metazoa; phylum Arthropoda; class Insecta; order Diptera; family Culicidae; genus Aedes; species Aedes albopictus. The sequence goes on along the minus strand of NC_085136.1, from coordinate 283,644,787 downwards.
CCAGAAAGCTCATTTCGGCTTTCCTGATGTCGTCCATCTCCACAGCAACGCAGCAATGCTGGTGGACTCTGGTTTCCCGCAAGACAACAAATCTTCCCAAAGAACAACTACAGCTACAACAACAGCAACAACAACGCCAACAATATGGTCATCAGTTCCCATCAACATCATCTCCATCATCAAAATTTATTTACTTATGTCGTCCTCCCTCACAGTATAGGTACGGGACGTGTACTGTACAGCCCGAGCAGTTGGGCAATGTATTCCACGAAAACTCTGCAAGTCATGGGTCCTGTCCTGTTCTGTCCTGACTACGGAGCAGTCGGAGCGTTGATGTTGCGTGTGAAGTGTTGGCCTTCTGGACCAGCAGCAGCACTAGGTAGGTACCAATGCAGAAATGTATCCACACGTAGTTGTTGTTGGTGACAAAATGGGAAAGGGAGGCCTCTGCTGGCATTGCCGGAGGGGTCAAAGCCATAAATAACTTTAGATATGTAGCAGGTAGGTGCACGGAGGAATAAGATGGAATGTACGGTAAATCTAGCTTGGGCAGGGGATTTTCAATGTCGTTCTATCCAAGGACAGTTTGGGGGGTTGCGGTCGTGAAAGCGAAGGTGACAGGAGTAGGATGAGACATGCCCCACAGCATCTACAACTCTGATGGAGTGAAACACCAACAACAGCATGTGGGTGACTACTATTTCATAGGGGATAATGGACTCAAATGCACCACTATTGGTCGTGAACGTTTCTAAGCTTGAAGAAGTTCTTAAAACTAAAACTAAGCCTTTTCAGTGAAATGATCTCTTCTATTGCCTCTTCAAAACTAAGCGGACTTCCATTTTTTTGTTCCATGGAGAGACATTCCGCACAAGTTCCCCCTCTTACTTTCGAATGCATGTTTCGAGGACAGGTGACAAGCAGTGAAGATTTTAATTTTCTAGTTGTTAGCAGGAAATAAATCTGTCGAGTGGGTTTTGAGCTAGCATCCTAGAGCTGCTCGGCTCGGTCGGTGTTTCGGTTGGATGTCGACGAATAGGTGATGGGCTGGATCTGTAGATGATGATGTCGCAAAATAATGGTGAACCCTTGTGGGACTTTAAGCACCCATTGAAAACTGTTGTTTCGGGGAGTTTATGCTTGTACGGATGTTTAGCATACTGGTAAATCTGTGGGTTTGATTGGAGCCTTCTGTTGTATGTTTTTTGACTGTTTTTGTATGAGAATTGTTGGATTCCTCCAGAGAAACCTCCAAAGATTCCTCCGAGGATCCTTGCAGGAATTCCTCCAGAGTTTCCTTTGGGAATCCCTACAGGAATTTATTCAAGATTTCCTCCAGGGATTGGTCCAGGAATTCCTCCAGGGTTTTCTGTAGGAGTTCAGCCAGGGTTTCCATTAGAAATTCCTCGAGGAACGTCTCCAGGATTTCTTCCAGGAATTTCACCCGGAGTGCGTCCAGGTATTCGTCCAAAATTTCCTATAAGAATTACTCTAGGAATTCTTCCATGAACTCCTCCATGAACTCTCCCAGGAATTTCTCTAGGAATTCTTCCATGCAATCCTGCATGAACTCTTCGAGGAATTCCTCCAAAAATTCCTCCAGGAACTCTTCCAGGAATTCGTCCAGGAATCCGTCCAAGAATTCCTCCCAGAATTCTTCCAGGAACTCAACCAGGGTTTCTTCCAGGACTTCTTCCAGGATTTCTCCAGGTTTTTTTTTTCAAGAATTCCTCCGGGTGATCATTCAAGTATTTATCAGGTAGCCCATCCAGGGGTTTCTCCGGATGTTCCTCCAGTGATTCATCCGGGAATTTCTCAAGGGATTCTTCAGAGAGTTCCTCCTGGGATTCCTCCAACGAATCTTTCGGGAGTTTTTCCAGGGATTCTCTGGAAGTTCTTTCTGGGATTCCTGCAAAAGTTCCTCCAGAGATTCCTCCGCGGGAGCTCCTCCAGGGACTCCAACGGGTGTTTGTTCAGGGATTCCTCCGGGAGGTTCTCCAGGGATTCTTCCGGGAATTCATCCAGGGATTCCACCGCGGGTTTCTCCAGGGATTCTCTGGGAGTTCCTCCAGGGATTCTTTCCCTAGGGTAGTTTATCCAGGAATTCCTCCAGGGATTCTTTCCGGGATTCCTCCAGGAATGCCTCCAGGAATTCCTCCAGGAATTCCTCCAGGAATTCCTCCAGGGATTCCTCCAGGAATTCTTCCAGGAATTCTTCTAGGGATTCCTCCAGGAATTCTTCCAGGGATTCCTCCAGGAATTCTTCCAGGGATTCCTCAAGGAATTCTCCAAGGAATTTCTCCCAGGATTCGTTTAAGATTTTTTTCCAGGAAATCTTCTGGGAATTTCTCCATTAGTACTTCACGGAATTCCTCTAGAAATTCTCCCATGAATTCCTACAAGAACTCTTCTGGGAACTCTTCCACGAATTCTTCCAGGAATTCTCCCATTAATTCTTCCAGGAATTTTTCCACGAATTTCCCCAGGATTTTTTCCAGGAATTTCCTCAGGAACTCTTCCAGGAATTTCTCTAGAGTATCCTCTAGCAATTCAGTTAGGTTGGTTTCCCTTAGGAATTCCTCCAGGAATTTTTCCTGGAATTTCTCCAGGAATTCGTCCAATAATACCTCCAGGATTTTTTCTAGGGATTCGTCCAGGAATTCCTCCCGGAATTCTTCCAGGATTTCGACCAGGAATTCTTCCAGGAAGTCCTACAGGAATTCTTCCAAGAAATTCCTCCAGGAATTCTTCCAGGAATTCCTCCAGGTATTCTTCCAGGAGTTCCTCCAGGAATTCTTCCAGGAATTCCTCCAGGAATTCTTCCAGGAATTCTTCCAGGAATTCTTCCAGGAATTCTTCCAGGAATTCTTCCAGGAATTCTTCCAGGAATTCTTCCAGGAATTCTTCCAGCAATTCTTCCAGGAATTTCTCCAGAAATTCTTCCAGAAATTCCTTCAGGAATTCTTCCAGGAGTTCCTCCAGGAATTCTTGCAGGACTTCTTCCAGGAATTCTTCCAGGAATTCCTCCAGGAATTCTTCCAGGAATTCTTCCAGGAATTCTTCCAGGAATTCTTCCAGGAATTTCTCCAGGAATTCTTCCAGAAATTCCTTCAGGAATTCTTCCAGGAGTTCCTCCAGGAATTCTTGCAGGACTTCCTCCAGGTATTCTTCCAGGAATTCCTCCAGGAATTCTTCCAGGAATTCCTCCAGGAATTCTTCCAGCATCTCCTCCAGGAATTCTTCCAGGATCTCCTCCAGGAATTCTTCCAGGATCTCCTCCAGGAATTCTTCCAGGAATTCCTCCAGGAATTCTTCCAGGAATTCCTCCAGGAATTCTTCCAGGATTTCCTCCAGGAATTATTCCAGGAATTCCTCCAGGAATTCTTCCTGGAATTCCTGCAGGAATTCTTCCTGGAATTCCTGCAGGAATACTTCCAGGAATTCCTCCAGGAATTCTTCCAGGAATTCCTCCAGGAATTCTTCCAGGAATTCCTCCAGGAATTCTTCCAGGAATTCCTCCAGGAATTCTTCCAGGAACTCCTCCAGGAATTCTTCCAGGAATTCCTCCAGAAATTCTTCCAGGAATTCTTGCAGGAATTCTTCCAGGAATTCCTCCAGGAATTCTTCCAGGAATTCCTCCAGGAATTCTTCCAGGAATTCCTCCAGGAATTCTTCCAGGAATTCCTCCAGGAATTCTTCCAGGAATTCCTCCAGGAATTCTCCCAGCAAATCCTCCAGGAATTCTTCCAGGAATTCCTCCAGGAATTCCTCCAGGAATTCTTCCAGGAATTCTTCCAGGAATTCCTCCATGAATTCTTCCAGGAATTCCTCCATGAATTCTTCCAGGAATTCCTCCATGAATTCTTCCAGGAATTCCTCCAGGAATTCTTCCAGGAATTCCTCCAGGAATTCTTCCAGGAATTCCTCCAGGAATTCTTCCAGGAATTCCTCCAGGAATTCTTCCAGGAATTCCTCCAGGAATTCTTCCAGGAATTCCTCCAGGAATTCTTCCAGGAATTCCTCCAGGAATTCTTCCAGGAATTCCTCCAGGAATTCTTCCAGGAATTCCTCCAGGAATTCTTCCAGGAATTCCTCCAGGAATTCTTCCAGGAATTCCTCCAGGAATTCTTCCAGGAATTCCTCCAGGAATTCTTCCAGGAATTCCTCCAGAAATTCTTCCAGGAATTCCTCCAGGAATTCTTCCAGGAATTCCTCCAGGAATTCTTCCAGGAATTCCTCCAGGAATTCTTCCAGGAATTCCTCCAGGAATTCTTCCAGGAATTCCTCCAGGAATTCTTCCAGGAATTCCTCCAGGAATTCTTCCAGGAATTCCTCCAGGAATTCTTCCAGGAATTCCTCCAGGAATTCTTCCAGGAATTCCTCCAGGAATTCTTCCAGGAATTCCTCCAGGAATTCTTCCAGGAATTCCTCCAAGAATTCTTCCAGGAATTCCTCCAGGAATTCTTCCAGGAATTCCTCCAGGAATTCTTCCAGGAATTCCTCCAGGAATTCTTCCAGGAATTCCTCCAGGAATTCTTCCAGGAATTCCTCCGGGAATTCCTCCAGGAATTCTTCCAGGAATTCCTCCAGGAATTCTTCCAGGAATTCCTCCAGGAATTCTTCCAGGAATTCCTCCAGGAATTCTTCCAGGAATTCCTCCAGGAATTCTTCCAGAAATTCCTCCAGGAATTCTTCCAGGAATTCCTCCAGGAATTCTTCCAGGAATTCCTCCAGGAATTCTTCCAGGAATTCCTCCAGGAATTCTTCCAGAAATTCCTCCAGGAATCCTTCCAGTAATTCCTCCCGGAATTCCTCCAGGAATTCTTCCAGGAATTCCTCCAGGAATTCTTCCATGAATTTCTTCAGGAATTCTTCCAAGAATTTCTTCAGGAATTCTTCCAAGAATTCCTTCAGGAATTCTTCCAAGCATTCCATCAGGAATGCTTCCAAGAATTCCTTCAGGAATTCTTCCAAGAATTCCTTCAGGAATTCTTCCAAGAATTCCTTCAGGAATGCTTCGAAGAATTCCTTCAGGAATTCTTCCAAGAATTCCTTCAGGAATTCTTTGGAAGAATTCCTTCAGGAATTCTTGGAAGAATTCCTGAAGGAATTCTTGGAAGAATTCCTTCAGGAATTCTTCCTCCAGGATCTCTTCTTAGAATTCCTTCAGGAATTCTTCCAAGAATTCCTTCAGGAATTCTTCCACGAATTCCTTCAGGAATTCTTCCAAGAATGCCTTCAGGAATCCTTCCATGAATTCCTTCAGGAATTCTTCCAGGAATTCTTCCAGGAATTCCTTCAGGAATTCTTCCAGGATTTTTTCCAGGAATTCCTCCAGGAATTTTTCCAGGAATACCTCCATGAATTCTTCCAGGAATTCCTCCAGGAATTCTTCCAGGAATTCCTACAGGAATTCCTCCAGGAATTCTTCCAGGAATTCCTCCAGGAATTCTTCCAGGAATTCCTCCAGGAATTCTTCCAGGAATTCCTCCAGGAATTCTTCCAGGAATTCCTCCAGGTATTCTTCCAGGAATTCCTCCAGGAATTCTTCCAGGAATTCCTCCAGGAATTCTTCCAGGAATTCCTCCAGGAATTTTTCCAGGAATTCCTCCATAAATTCTTCCAGGAATTCCTCCAGGAATTCTTCCAGGAATTCCTCCAGGAATTCTTCCAGGAATTCCTCCAGGAATTCTTCCAGGAATTCTTCAAGGAATTCCTCCAGGAATTCTTCCAGGAATTCCTCCAGGAATTCTTCCAGGAATTCCTCCAGGAATTCTTCCAGGAATTCCTCCAGGAATTCTTCCAGGAATTCCTCCAGGAATTCTTCCAGGAATTCCTCCAGGAATTCTTCCAGGAATTCCTCCAGGAATTCTTCCAGGAATTCCTCCAGGAATTCTTCCAGGAATTCCTCCAGGAATTCTTCCAGGAATTCCTCCAGGAATTCTTCCAGGAATTCCTCCAGGAATTCTTCCAGGAATTCCTCCAGGAATTCTTCCAGGAATTCCTCCAGGAATTCTTCCAGGAATTCCTCCAGGAATTCTTCCAGGAATTCCTCCAGGAATTCTTCCAGGAATTCCTCCAGGAATTCTTCCAGGAATTCCTCCAGGAATTCTTCCAGGAATTCCTCCAGGAATTCTTCCAGGAATTCTTCCAGGAATTCTTCCAGGAATTCTTCCAGGAATTCTTCCAGGAATTCTTCCAGGAATTCTTCCAGGAATTCTTCCAGGAATTCTTCCAGGAATTCTTCCAGGAATTCCTCCAGGAATTCTTCCAGGAATTCCTCCAGGAATTCTTCCAGGAATTCCTCCAGGAATTCTTCCAGGAATTCCTCCAGGAATTCTTCCAGGAATTCCTCCAGGAATTCTTCCAGGAATTCCTCCAGGAATTCTTCCAGGAATTCCTCCAGGAATTCTTCCAGGAATTCCTCCAGGAATTCCTCCAGGAATTCTTCCAGGAATTCCTCCAGGAATTCTTCCAGGAATTCCTCCAGGAATTCTCCCAGCAAATCCTCCAGGAATTCTTCCAGGAATTCCTCCAGGAATTCCTCCAGGAATTCTTCCAGGAATTCTTCCAGGAATTCCTCCATGAATTCTTCCAGGAATTCCTCCATGAATTCTTCCAGGAATTCCTCCATGAATTCTTCCAGGAATTCCTCCAGGAATTCTTCCAGGAATTCCTCCAGGAATTCTTCCAGGAACTCAACCAGGGTTTCTTCCAGGACTTCTTCCAGGATTTCTCCAGGTTTTTTTTTTCAAGAATTCCTCCGGGTGATCATTCAAGTATTTATCAGGTAGCCCATCCAGGGGTTTCTCCGGATGTTCCTCCAGTGATTCATCCGGGAATTTCTCAAGGGATTCTTCAGAGAGTTCCTCCTGGGATTCCTCCAACGAATCTTTCGGGAGTTTTTCCAGGGATTCTCTGGAAGTTCTTTCTGGGATTCCTGCAAAAGTTCCTCCAGAGATTCCTCCGCGGGAGCTCCTCCAGGGACTCCAACGGGTGTTTGTTCAGGGATTCCTCCGGGAGGTTCTCCAGGGATTCTTCCGGGAATTCATCCAGGGATTCCACCGCGGGTTTCTCCAGGGATTCTCTGGGAGTTCCTCCAGGGATTCTTTCCCTAGGGTAGTTTATCCAGGAATTCCTCCAGGGATTCTTTCCGGGATTCCTCCAGGAATGCCTCCAGGAATTCCTCCAGGAATTCCTCCAGGAATTCCTCCAGGAATTCCTCCAGGGATTCCTCCAGGAATTCTTCCAGGAATTCTTCTAGGGATTCCTCCAGGAATTCTTCCAGGGATTCCTCCAGGAATTCTTCCAGGGATTCCTCAAGGAATTCTCCAAGGAATTTCTCCCAGGATTCGTTTAAGATTTTTTTCCAGGAAATCTTCTGGGAATTTCTCCATTAGTACTTCACGGAATTCCTCTAGAAATTCTCCCATGAATTCCTACAAGAACTCTTCTGGGAACTCTTCCACGAATTCTTCCAGGAATTCTCCCATTAATTCTTCCAGGAATTTTTCCACGAATTTCCCCAGGATTTTTTCCAGGAATTTCCTCAGGAACTCTTCCAGGAATTTCTCTAGAGTATCCTCTAGCAATTCAGTTAGGTTGGTTTCCCTTAGGAATTCCTCCAGGAATTTTTCCTGGAATTTCTCCAGGAATTCGTCCAATAATACCTCCAGGATTTTTTCTAGGGATTCGTCCAGGAATTCCTCCCGGAATTCTTCCAGGATTTCGACCAGGAATTCTTCCAGGAAGTCCTACAGGAATTCTTCCAAGAAATTCCTCCAGGAATTCTTCCAGGAATTCCTCCAGGTATTCTTCCAGGAGTTCCTCCAGGAATTCTTCCAGGAATTCCTCCAGGAATTCTTCCAGGAATTCTTCCAGGAATTCTTCCAGGAATTCTTCCAGGAATTCTTCCAGGAATTCTTCCAGGAATTCTTCCAGCAATTCTTCCAGGAATTTCTCCAGAAATTCTTCCAGAAATTCCTTCAGGAATTCTTCCAGGAGTTCCTCCAGGAATTCTTGCAGGACTTCTTCCAGGAATTCTTCCAGGAATTCCTCCAGGAATTCTTCCAGGAATTCTTCCAGGAATTCTTCCAGGAATTCTTCCAGGAATTTCTCCAGGAATTCTTCCAGAAATTCCTTCAGGAATTCTTCCAGGAGTTCCTCCAGGAATTCTTGCAGGACTTCCTCCAGGTATTCTTCCAGGAATTCCTCCAGGAATTCTTCCAGGAATTCCTCCAGGAATTCTTCCAGCATCTCCTCCAGGAATTCTTCCAGGATCTCCTCCAGGAATTCTTCCAGGATCTCCTCCAGGAATTCTTCCAGGAATTCCTCCAGGAATTCTTCCAGGAATTCCTCCAGGAATTCTTCCAGGATTTCCTCCAGGAATTATTCCAGGAATTCCTCCAGGAATTCTTCCTGGAATTCCTGCAGGAATTCTTCCTGGAATTCCTGCAGGAATACTTCCAGGAATTCCTCCAGGAATTCTTCCAGGAATTCCTCCAGGAATTCTTCCAGGAATTCCTCCAGGAATTCTTCCAGGAATTCCTCCAGGAATTCTTCCAGGAACTCCTCCAGGAATTCTTCCAGGAATTCCTCCAGAAATTCTTCCAGGAATTCTTGCAGGAATTCTTCCAGGAATTCCTCCAGGAATTCTTCCAGGAATTCCTCCAGGAATTCTTCCAGGAATTCCTCCAGGAATTCTTCCAGGAATTCCTCCAGGAATTCTCCCAGCAAATCCTCCAGGAATTCTTCCAGGAATTCCTCCAGGAATTCCTCCAGGAATTCTTCCAGGAATTCTTCCAGGAATTCCTCCATGAATTCTTCCAGGAATTCCTCCATGAATTCTTCCAGGAATTCCTCCATGAATTCTTCCAGGAATTCCTCCAGGAATTCTTCCAGGAATTCCTCCAGGAATTCTTCCAGGAATTCCTCCAGGAATTCTTCCAGGAATTCCTCCAGGAATTCTTCCAGGAATTCCTCCAGGAATTCTTCCAGGAATTCCTCCAGGAATTCTTCCAGGAATTCCTCCAGGAATTCTTCCAGGAATTCCTCCAGGAATTCTTCCAGGAATTCCTCCAGGAATTCTTCCAGGAATTCCTCCAGGAATTCTTCCAGGAATTCCTCCAGGAATTCTTCCAGGAATTCCTCCAGGAATTCTTCCAGGAATTCCTCCAGGAATTCTTCCAGGAATTCCTCCAGGAATTCTTCCAGGAATTCCTCCAGAAATTCTTCCAGGAATTCCTCCAGGAATTCTTCCAGGAATTCCTCCAGGAATTCTTCCAGGAATTCCTCCAGGAATTCTTCCAGGAATTCCTCCAGGAATTCTTCCAGGAATTCCTCCAGGAATTCTTCCAGGAATTCCTCCAGGAATTCTTCCAGGAATTCCTCCAGGAATTCTTCCAGGAATTCCTCCAGGAATTCTTCCAGGAATTCCTCCAGGAATTCTTCCAGGAATTCCTCCAAGAATTCTTCCAGGAATTCCTCCAGGAATTCTTCCAGGAATTCCTCCAGGAATTCTTCCAGGAATTCCTCCAGGAATTCTTCCAGGAATTCCTCCAGGAATTCTTCCAGGAATTCCTCCGGGAATTCCTCCAGGAATTCTTCCAGGAATTCCTCCAGGAATTCTTCCAGGAATTCCTCCAGGAATTCTTCCAGGAATTCCTCCAGGAATTCTTCCAGGAATTCCTCCAGGAATTCTTCCAGAAATTCCTCCAGGAATTCTTCCAGGAATTCCTCCAGGAATTCTTCCAGGAATTCCTCCAGGAATTCTTCCAGGAATTCCTCCAGGAATTCTTCCAGAAATTCCTCCAGGAATCCTTCCAGTAATTCCTCCCGGAATTCCTCCAGGAATTCTTCCAGGAATTCCTCCAGGAATTCTTCCATGAATTTCTTCAGGAATTCTTCCAAGAATTTCTTCAGGAATTCTTCCAAGAATTCCTTCAGGAATTCTTCCAAGCATTCCATCAGGAATGCTTCCAAGAATTCCTTCAGGAATTCTTCCAAGAATTCCTTCAGGAATTCTTCCAAGAATTCCTTCAGGAATGCTTCGAAGAATTCCTTCAGGAATTCTTGGAAGAATTCCTGAAGGAATTCTTGGAAGAATTCCTTCAGGAATTCTTCCTCCAGGATCTCTTCTTAGAATTCCTTCAGGAATTCTTCCAAGAATTCCTTCAGGAATTCTTCCACGAATTCCTTCAGGAATTCTTCCAAGAATGCCTTCAGGAATCCTTCCATGAATTCCTTCAGGAATTCTTCCAGGAATTCTTCCAGGAATTCCTTCAGGAATTCTTCCAGGATTTTTTCCAGGAATTCCTCCAGGAATTTTTCCAGGAATACCTCCATGAATTCTTCCAGGAATTCCTCCAGGAATTCTTCCAGGAATTCCTACAGGAATTCCTCCAGGAATTCTTCCAGGAATTCCTCCAGGAATTCTTCCAGGAATTCCTCCAGGAATTCTTCCAGGAATTCCTCCAGGAATTCTTCCAGGAATTCCTCCAGGAATTCTTCCAGGAATTCCTCCAGGAATTCTTCCAGGAATTCCTCCAGGAATTCTTCCAGGAATTCCTCCAGGAATTTTTCCAGGAATTCCTCCATAAATTCTTCCAGGAATTCCTCCAGGAATTCTTCCAGGAATTCCTCCAGGAATTCTTCCAGGAATTCCTCCAGGAATTCTTCCAGGAATTCTTCCAGGAATTCCTCCAGGAATTCTTCCAGGAATTCCTCCAGGAATTCTTCCAGGAATTCCTCCAGGAATTCTTCCAGGAATTCCTCCAGGAATTCTTCCAGGAATTCCTCCAGGAATTCTTCCAGGAATTCCTCCAGGAATTCTTCCAGGAATTCCTCCAGGAATTCTTCCAGGAATTCCTCCAGGAATTCTTCCAGGAATTCCTCCAGGAATTCTTCCAGGAATTCCTCCAGGAATTCTTCCAGGAATTCCTCCAGGAATTCTTCCAGGAATTCCTCCAGGAATTCTTCCAGGAATTCCTCCAGGAATTCTTCCAGGAATTCCTCCAGGAATTCTTCCAGGAATTCCTCCAGGAATTCTTCCAGGAATTCCTCCAGGAATTCTTCCAGGAATTCTTCCAGGAATTCTTCCAGGAATTCCTCCAGGAATTCTTCCAGGAATTCCTCCAGGAATTCTTCCAGGAATTCTTCCAGGAATTCTTCCAGGAATTCTTCCAGGAATTCTTCCAGGAATTCTTCCAGGAATTCTTCCAGGAATTCCTCCAGGAATTCTTCCAGGAATTCCTCCAGGAATTCTTCCAGGAATTCCTCCAGGAATTCTTCCAGGAATTCCTCCAGGAATTCTTCCAGGAATTCCTCCAGGAATTCTTCCAGGAATTCCTCCAGGAATTCTTCCAGGAATTCCTCCAGGAATTCTTCCAGGAATTCCTCCAGGAATTCTTCCAGGAATTCCTCCAGGAATTCTTCCAGGAATTCCTCCAGGAATTCCTCCAGGAATTCTTCCAGGAATTCCTCCAGGAATTCTTCCAGGAATTCCTCCAGGAATTCTTCCAGGAATTCCTCCAGAAATTCTTCCAGGAATTCCTCCAGGAATTCATCCAGGAATTCCTCCAGGAATTCTTCCAGGAATTCCTCCAGGAATTCATCCAGGAATTCCTCCAGGAATTCTTCTAGAAATTCCTCCAGGAATTCTTCCAGGAATTCCTCCAGGAATTCTTCCAGGAATTCCTCCAGGAATTCTTCCAGGAATTCTTTCAGGAATTCTTCCAGGAATTCCCGCAGGAATTCTTCCAGGAATTCCTTCAGGAATTCTTCCAGGAATTCCTTCAGGAATTCTTCCAGGAATTCCTTCAGGAATTCTTCCAGGAATTCCTTCAGGAATTCTTCCAGGAATTCCTTCAGGAATTCTTCCAGGAATTCCTTCAGGAATTCTTCCAGGAATTCCTTCAGGAATTCTTCCAGGAATTCCTTCAGGAATTCTTCCAGGAATTCCTTCAGGAATTCTTCCAGGAATTCCTTCAGGAATTCTTCCAGGAATTCCTTCAGGAATTCTTCCAGGAATTCTTCCAGGAATTTTCCAGGAATTCTTCCAAGATCTCCTCCAGGAATTCTTCCAGGAATTCTTCCTGGAATTCTTCCAGGAATTCTTCCAGGAATTCTTCCAGGAATTCTTCCAGGAATTCTTCCAGGAATTCTTCCAGGAATTCTTCCAGGAATTCTTCCAGGAATTCTTTCAGGAATTCTTCCAGGAATTCTTCCAGGAATTCTTCCAGGAATTCTTCCAGGAATTCTTCCAGGAATTCTTCCAGGAATTCTTCCAGGAATTCCTCCAGGAATTTTTCCAGGAATTCCTCCAGGAATTCTTCCAGGAATTCCTTCAGGAATTCTTCCAGGAATTCCTTCAGGAATTCTTCCAGGAATTCCTTCAGGAATTCTTCCAGGAATTCCTTCAGGAATTCTTCCAGGAATTCCTTCAGGAATTCTTCCAGGAATTCCTTCAGGAATTCTTCCAGGAATTCCTTCAGGAATTCTTCCAGGAATTCCTTCAGGAATCCTTCCATGAATTCCTTCAGGAATTCTTCCAGGAATTCTTCCAGGAATTCCTTCAGGAATTCTTCCAGGATTTTTTCCAGGAATTCCTCCAGGAATTTTTCCAGGAATACCTCCATGAATTCTTCCAGGAATTCCTCCAGGAATTCTTCCAGGAATTCCTACAGGAATTCCTCCAGGAATTCTTCCAGGAATTCCTCCAGGAATTCTTCCAGGAATTCCTCCAGGAATTCTTCCAGGAATTCCTCCAGGAATTCTTCCAGGAATTCCTCCAGGAATTCTTCCAGGAATTCCTCCAGGAATTCTTCCAGGAATTCCTCCAGGAATTCTTCCAGGAATTCCTCCAGGAATTCTTCCAGGAATTCCTCCAGGAATTCTTCCAGGAATTCCTCCAGGAATTCTTCCAGGAATTCCTCCAGGAATTTTTCCAGGAATTCCTCCATAAATTCTTCCAGGAATTCCTCCAGGAATTCTTCCAGGAATTCCTCCAGGAATTCTTCCAGGAATTCTTCCAGGAATTCCTCCAGGAATTCTTCCAGGAATTCCTCCATGAATTCTTCCAGGAATTCCTCCTGGAATTCTTCCAGGAATTCCTCCTGGAATTCTTCCAGGAATTCCTCCTGGAATTCTTCCAGGAATTCCTCCTGGAATTCTTCCAGGAATTCCTCCAGGAATTCTTCCAGGAATTCCTCCAGGAATTCTTCCAGGAATTCCTCCAGGAATTCTTCCAGGAATTCCTCCAGGAATTCTTCCAGGAATTCCTCCAGGAATTCTTCCAGGAATTCCTCCAGGAATTCTTCCAGGAATTCCTCCAGGAATTCCTCCAGGAATTCTTCCAGGAATTCCTCCAGGAATTCTTCCAGGAATTCCTCCGGGAATTCCTCCAGGAATTCTTCCAGGAATTCCTCCAGGAATTCTTCCAGGAATTCCTCCAGGAATTCTTCCAGGAATTCCTCCAGGAATTCTTCCAGGAATTCCTCCAGGAATTCTTCCAGGAATTCCTCCAGGAATTCTTCCAGGAATTCCTCCAGGAATTCTTCCAGGAATTCCTCCAGGAATTCTTCCAGGAATTCCTCCAGGAATTCTTCCAGGAATTCCTCCAGGAATTCCTCCAGGAATTCTTCCAGGAATTCCTCCAGGAATTCTTCCAGGAATTCCTCCAGGAATTCTTCCAGGAATTCCTCCAGGAATTCATCCAGGAATTCCTCCAGGAATTCTTCCAGAAATTCCTCCAGGAATTCTTCCAGGAATTCCTCCAGGAATTCATCCAGGAATTCCTCCAGGAATTCTTCCAGGAATTCTTTCAGGAATTCTTCCAGGAATTCCCGCAGGAATTCTTCCAGGAATTCCTGCAGGAATTCTTCCAGGAATTCCTGCAGGAATTCTTCCAGGAATTCCTTCAGGAATTCTTCCAGGAATTCCTTCAGGAATTCTTCCAGGAATTCCTTCAGGAATTCTTCCAGGAATTCCTTCAGGAATTCTTCCAGGAATTCCTTCAGGAATTCTTCCAGGAATTCCTTCAGGAATTCTTCCAGGAATTCCTTCAGGTATTCTTCCAGGAATTCCTTCAGGAATTCTTCCAGGAATTCCTTCAGGAATTCTTCCAGGAATTCCTTCAGGAATTCTTCCAGGAATTCCTTCAGGAATTCTTCCAGGAATTCCTTCAGGAATTCTTCCAGGAATTCCTTCAGGAATTCTTCCAGGAATTCCTTCAGGAATTCTTCCAGGAATTCCTTCAGGAATTCTTCCAGGAATTCCTTCAGGAATTCTTCCAGGAATTCCTTCAGGAATTCTTCCAGGAATTCCTTCAGGAATTCTTCCAGGAATTCCTTCAGGAAATCTTCCAGGAATTCTTCCAGGAATTTTCCAGGAATTCTTCCAAGATCTCCTCCAGGAATTCTTCCAGGAATTCTTCCAGGAATTCTTCCAGGAATTCTTCCAGGAATTCTTCCAGGAATTCTTCCAGGAATTCTTCCAGGAATTCTTCCAGGAATTCTTCCAGGAATTCTTCCAGGAATTCTTTCAGGAATTCTTCCAGGAATTCTTCCAGGAATTCTTCCAGGAATTCTTCCAGGAATTCTTCCAGGAATTCTTCCAGGAATTCTTCCAGGAATTCCTCCAGGAATTCTTCCAGGAATTCCTTCAGGAATTCTTCCAGGAATTCCTTCAGGAATTCTTCCAGGAATTCCTTCAGGAATTCTTCCAGGAATTCCTTCAGGAATTCTTCCAGGAATTCCTTCAGGAATTCTTCCAGGAATTCCTTCAGGAATTCTTCCAGGAATTCCTTCAGGAATTCTTCCAGGAATTCCTTCAGGAATTCTTCCAGGAATTCTTCCAGGAATTTTCCAGGAATTCTTCCAAGATCTCCTCCAGGAATTCTTCCAGGAATTCTTCCAGGAATTCTTCCAGGAATTCTTCCAGGAATTCTTCCAGGAATTCTTCCAGGAATTCTTACAGGAATTCTTCCAGGAATTCTTCAAGGAATTCTTCCAGGAATTCTTCCAGGAATTCTTCCAGGAATTCTTCCAGGAATTCTTCCAGGAATTCTTCCAGGAATTCTTCCAGGAATTCTTCCAGGAATTCTTCCAGGAATTCTTCCAGGAATTCTTCCAGGAATTCTTCCAGGAATTCTTCCAGGAATTCTTCCAGGAATTCTTCCAGGAATTCCTCCAGGAATTCTTCCAGGAATTCCTCCAGGAATTCTTCCAGGAATTCCTCCAGGAATTCTTCCAGGAATTCCTCCAGGAATTCTTCCAGGAATTCCTCCAGGAATTCTTCCAGGAATTCCTCCAGGAATTCTTCCAGGAATTTCTCCAGAAATTCTTCCAGGAATTCCTCCAGAAATTCTTCCAGGAATTCCTCCAGGAATTCCTCCAGGAATTCTTCCAGGAATTCCTCCAGGAATTCTTCCAGGAATTCCTCCAGGAATTCTTCCAGGAATTCATCCAGGAATTCTTCCAGGAATTCCTCCAGGAATTCTTCCAGGAATTCCTCCAGGAATTCTTCCAGGAATTCCTCCAGGAATTCTTCCAGGAATTCCTCCAGAAATTCTTCCAGGAATTCCTCCAGGAATTCTTCCAGGAATTCTTCCAAGGATCTCCAGGAATTCTTCCAGGAATTTCTCCAGGAATTCCTCCTGGAATTCCTCCAGGAATTCCTCCAGGAATTCCTCCAGGAATTCCTCCAGGAATTCCTCCAGGAATTCCTCCAGGAATTCCTCCAGGAATTCTTCCTGAAATTCTTCCAGGAATTCCTCCAGGATTTTTTCCTGGGATTCCCCCACGAATTCTTCCAGAAATTCCTCCAGGAATTCTTCCAGGAATTCCTCCAGGAATTCTTCCAGGAATTGCTTCAAGAATTCTTCCAGGAATTTCTCCAGGAATTCATCCAGAAATTTCTCCAGGAATTCTTTCAGGAATTCCTCCAGGAATTCTTCCAGGAACTCCTTCAAGAATTCTTCCAGGAATTCCTCCAGGAATTCATCCAGGAATTCCTCCAGGAATTCCTCCAGGAATTTCTCCAGGAATTCCTCCAGGAATTCCTCCAGGAATTCCTCCAGGAATTCCTCCAGGAATTCTTCCAGGAATTCCTCCAGGAATTTTTCCAGGAATTCCTCCAGGAATTCTTCCAGGAATTATTACAGGAATTCTTCCAGGAATTCCTACAGGAATTCTTCCAGGAATTCCTACAGGAATTCTTCCAGGAATTCCTACAGGAATTCTTCCAGGAATTCCTACAGGAATTCTTCCAGGAATTCCTACAGGAATTCTTCCAGGAATTCCTCCAGGAATTCTTCCAGGAATTCCTACAGGAATTCTTCCAGGAATTCCTACAGGAATTCTTCCAGGAATTCCTACAGGAATTTATCCATTCCAGGAATTCCTACAGGAATTCTTCCAGGAATTCCTACAGGAATTCTTCCAGAAATTTCTACAGGAATTCTTCCAGGAATTCCTAAAGGAATTCTTCCAGGAATTCCTACAGGAATGCTTCCAAGAATTCCTTCAGGAATTCTTCCAAGAATTCCTTCAGGAATTCTTCCAAGAATTCCTTCAGGAATGCTTCCAAGAATTCCTTCAGGAATTCTTGGAAGAATTCCTGAAGGAATTCTTGGAAGAATTCCTTCAGGAATTCTTCCTCCAGGATTTCTTCCAAGAATTCCTTCAGGAATTCTTCCAAGAATTCCTTCAGGAATTCTTCCAAGAATTCCTTCAGGAATCCTTCCAGGAATTCCTTCAGGAATTCTTTCAGGAATTCTTCCAGGAATTCCTTCAGGAATTCTTCCAGGATTTTTTCCAGGAATTCCTCCAGGAATTTTTCCAGGAATACCTCCATAAATTCTCCAGGAATTCCTCCAGGAATTCTTTCAGGAATTCCTCCAGGAATTCTTCCAGGAATTCCTCCAGGAATTCTTCCAGGAATTCCTCCAGGAATTCTTCCAGGAATTCCTCCAGGAATTCTTCCAGGAATTCCTCCAGGAATTTTTCCAGGAATTCCTCCAGGAATTTTTCCAGGAATTCCTCCAGGAATTCTTCCAGGAATTCCTCCAGGAATTCTTCCAGGAATTCCTCCAGGAATTCTTCCAGGAATTCCTCCAGGAATTCTTCCAGGAATTCCTCCAGGAATTCTTCCAGGAATTCCTCCAGGAATTCTTCCAGGAATTCCTCCAGGAATTCTTCCAGGAATTCCTCCAGGAATTCTTCCAGGAATTCCTCCAGGAATTCTTCCAGGAATTCCTCCAGGAATTCCTGCAGGAATTCCTTCAGGAATTCTTCCAGGAATTCCTCCAGGAATTCTTCCAGGAATTCCTCCAGGAATTCTTCCAGGAATTCCTCCAGGAATTCTTCCAGGAATTCTTCCAGGAATTCCTCCAGGAATTCTTCATGGAATTCCTCCATAAATTCTTCCAGGAATTCCTCCAGGAATTCTTCCAGGAATTCCTCCAGGAATTCTTCCAGGAATTCCTCCAGGAATTCTTCCAGGAATTCTTCCAGGAATTCCTCCAGGAATTCTTCATGGAATTCCTCCAGGAATTCTTCCAGGAATTCCTCCAGGAATTCTTCCAGGAATTCCTCCAGGAATTCTTCCAGGAATTCCTCCTGGAATTCTTCCAGGAATTCCTCCAGGAATTCTTCCAGGAATTCCTCCAGGAATTCTTCCAGGAATTCCTCCATGAATTTTTCCAGGAATTCCTCCAGGAATTCTTCCAGGAATTCCTCCAGGAATTCTTCCAGGAATTCCTCCAGGAATTCTTCCAGGAATTCTTCCAGGAATTCCTCCAGGAATTCTTCCAGGAATTCCTCCAGGAATTCTTCCAGGAATTCCTCCAGGAATTCTTCCAGGAATTCCTCCAGGAATTCTTCCAGGAATTCCTCCAGGAATTCTTCCAGGAATTCCTCCAGGAATTCTTCCAGGAATTCCTCCAGGAATTCTTCCAGGAATTCCTCCAGGAATTCTTCCAGGAATTCCTCCAGGAATTCTTCCAGGAATTCCTCCAGGAATTCTTCCAGGAATTCCTCCAGGAATTCTTCCAGGAATTCCTCCAGGAATTCTTCCAGGAATTCCTCCAGGAATTCTTCCAGAAATTCCTCCAGGAATTCCTCCAGGAATTCTTCCAGGAATTCCTCCAGGAATTCTTCCAGGAATTCCTCCAGGAATTCTTCCAGGAATTCCTCCAGGAATTCTTCCAGGAATTCCTCCAGGAATTCTTCCAGGAATTCCTCCAGGAATTCTTCCAGGAATTCCTCCAGGAATTCTACCAGGAATTCCTCCAGGAATTCTTCCAGAAATTCCTCCAGGAATTCTTCCAGGAATTCCTTCAGGAATTCTTCCAAGAATTCCTTCAGGAATGCTTCCAAGAATTCCTTCAGGAATTCTTCCAAGAATTCCTTCAGGAATGCTTCCAAGAATTCCTTCAGGAATTCTTGGAAGAATTCCTGAAGGAATTCTTGGAAGAATTCCTTCAGGAATTCTTCCTCCAGGATTTCTTCCAAGAATTCCTTCAGGAATTCTTCCAAGAATTCCTTCAGGAATTCTTCCAAGAATTCCTTCAGGAATTCTTCCAAGAATTCCTTCAGGAATCCTTCCAGGAATTCCTTCAGGAATTCTTCCAGGAATTCTTCCAGGAATTCCTTCAGGAATTCTTCCAGGATTTTTTCCAGGAATTCCTCCAGGAATTTTTCCAGGAATACCTCCATAAATTCTCCAGGAATTCCTCCAGGAATTCTTCCAGGAATTCCTCCAGGAATTCTTCCAGGAATTCCTCCAGGAATTCTTCCAGGAATTCCTCCAGGAATTCTTCCAGGAATTCATCCAGGAATTTTTCCAGGAATTCCTCCAGGAATTCTTCCAGGAATTCCTCCAGGAATTCTTCCAGGAATTCCTCCAGGAATTCTTCCAGGAATTCCTCCAGGAATTCTTCCAGGAATTCCTCCAGGAATTCTTCCAGGAATTCCTCCAGGAATTCTTCCAGGAATTCCTCCAGGAATTCTTCCAGGAATTCCTCCAGGAATTCTTCCAGGAATTCCTCCAGGAATTCTTCCAGGAATTCCTGCAGGAATTCTTCTAGGAATTCCTCCAGGAATTCTTCCAGGAATTCCTCCAGGAATTCCTGCAGGAATTCCTCCAGGAATTCTTCCAGGAATTCCTCCAGGAATTCTTCCAGGAATTCCTCCAGGAATTCTTCCAGGAATTCCTCCAGGAATTTTTCCAGGAATTCCTCCATAAATTCTTCCAGGAATTCCTCCAGGAATTCTTCCAGGAATTCCTCCAGGAATTCTTCCAGGAATTCCTCCAGGAATTCTTCCAGGAATTCTTCCAGGAATTCCTCCAGGAATTCTTCATGGAATTCCTCCAGGAATTCTTCCAGGAATTCCTCCAGGAATTCTTCCAGGAATTCCTCCTGGAATTCTTCCAGGAATTCCTCCAGGAATTCTTCCAGGAATTCCTCCAGGAATTCTTCCAGGAATTCCTCCATGAATTTTTCCAGGAATTCCTCCAGGAATTCTTCCAGGAATTCCTCCAGGAATTCTTCCAGGAATTCCTCCAGGAATTCTTCCAGGAATTCTTCCAGGAATTCCTCCAGGAATTCTTCCAGGAATTCCTCCAGGAATTCTTCCAGGAATTCCTCCAGGAATTCTTCCAGGAATTCCTCCAGGAATTCTTCCAGGAATTCCTCCAGGAATTCTTCCAGGAATTCCTCCAGGAATTCTTCCAGGAATTCCTCCAGGAATTCTTCCAGGAATTCCTCCAGGAATTCTTCCAGGAATTCCTCCAGGAATTCTTCCAGGAATTCCTCCAGGAATTCTTCCAGGAATTCCTCCAGGAATTCTTCCAGGAATTCCTCCAGGAATTCTTCCAGGAATTCCTCCAGGAATTCTTCCAGAAATTCCTCCAGGAATTCCTCCAGGAATTCTTCCAGGAATTCCCCCAGGAATTCTTCCAGGAATTCCTCCAGGAATTCTTCCAGGAATTCCTCCAGGAATTCTTCCAGGAATTCCTCCAGGAATTCTTATAGAAATTCCTCCAGGAATTCTTCCAGGAATTCCTCCAGGAATTCTTCCAGGAATTCTTCCAGGAATTCCTCCAGGAATTCTTCCAGGAATTCCTCCAGGAATTCCTCCATGAATTCTTCCAGGAATTCCTCCAGGAATACTTCCAAGAATTCCTCCAGGAATTCTTCCAGAAATTCCTCCAGGAATTCTTCCAGGAATTCCTCCAGGAATTCTTCCAGGAATTCTTTCAGGAATTCTTCCAGGAATTCCCGCAGGAATTCTTCCAGGAATTCCTGCAGGAATTCTTCCAGGAATTCCTGCAGGAATTCTTCCAGGAATTCCTGCAGGAATACTTCCAGGAATTCCTGCAGGAATTCTTCCAGGAATTCCTGCAGGAATTCTTCCAGGAATTCCTACAGGAATTCTTCCAGGAATTCCTGCAGGAATTCTTCCAGGAATTCCTGCAGGAATTCTTCCAGGAATTCCTGCAGGAATTCTTCCAGGAATTCCTGCAGGAATTCTTCCAGGAATTCCTGCAGGAATTCTTCCAGGAATTCCTCCAGGAATTCATCCAGGAATTCCTCCAGTAATTCATCCAGGAATTCCTCCAGGAATTCATCCAGGAATTCTTTCAGAAATTCCTTCTGGAATTCTTTCAGAAATTTCTTCAGGAATTCTTTCAGAAATTCCTTCAGGAATTCTTTCAGAAATTCCTTCAGGAATTCTTTCAGAAATTCCTTCAGGAATTCTTTCAGAAATTCCTTCAGGAATTCTTTCAGAAATTCCTTCAGGAATTCTTTCAGAAATTCCTTCAGGAATTCTTTCAGAAATTCCTTCAGGAATTCTTTCAGAAATTCCTTCAGGAATTCTTTCAGAAATTCCTTCAGGAATTCTTCCAGGAATTCCTTCAGGAATTTTTCCAGGAATTCCTTCAGGAATTCTTCCAGGAATTCCTTCAGGAATTCTTCCAGGAATTCCTTCAGGAATTCTTCCAGGAATTCCTCCAGGAATTCTTCCAGGAATTCTTTCAGGAATTCCTTCAGGAATTCTTCCAGGAATTCCTTCAGGAATTCTTCCAGGAATTCCTTCAGGAACTTCTCCAGGAATTCCTCCAGGAATTTCTCCAGGAATTCCTCCAGGAATTTCTCCAGGAACTCCTCCAGGAATTTCTCCAGGAATTCCTCCAGGAATTTCTCCAGGAATTCCTCCAGGAATTTCTTCAGGAATTCCTCCAGGAATTTCTCCAGGAATTCCTCCAGGAATTTCTCCAGGAATTCCTCCAGGAATTTTTCCAGGAATTCCTCCAGGAATTTTTCCAGGAATTCCTTCAGGAATTCTTAAAGGAATTCTTCCAGGAATTCCTCCAGGAATTCATCCAGGAATTCCTCCAGGAATTCATCCAGGAATTCCTCCAGGAATTCTTCCAGGAATTCCTCCAGGAATTCTTCCAGGAATTTCTCCAGGAATTTCTCCAAAAATTCCTCCAGGAATTTCTCCTGGAATTTCTCCGGGAAATCTTCCAGGAATTCCTTCAGGAATTCTTCCAGGAATTCTTCCAGGATCTCCTCCAGGAATTCTTCCAGGAATTCCTCCAGGAATTCCTCCATGAATTCTTCCAGGAATTCCTCCAGGAATACTTCCAGGAATGAGCATCTGGCAGCACTGTATCAGCCAAAATACGGTGTTTTAGCTCCTGTTTTTAATAATCGTTCTGTGATCGGAAAAACAAAGTAGAATAGCTGATTTTGGTGGCATATTGGATGGCAACTAAGTGCGCTGGGGTCCACAAGGAAATCGCATCAGAAATATAAGTATAATTCAATTTATACGTATTTTAAAGAAGTGAGAATAGCTGTCATACTAATGTACCCCGCCGATTTATCGTACATTGTTTCTTGTGCTATAAATTGCTGAATCGATTGGTGCTAACGGTCGTCACAGCTATTGTGTTTGAGGTAATTTTGTCAATCAAAACATTGCTTCATTACTCTGTACGTTGAAACCGGTCATGTCTGATCTCGAAAATGATGCGGTTTGTTATGTTTGCGAGAAAGTGGAGCCAAATTTGTCTCGACTCGTTACTTGCGCTTATTGTGGAAGGTTTGCCCATTTCCGATGCAAAAAGCTGTTTGGAAATGTCATTACAAAGGTTAAGAAAAAACCATACCTATGTTCGGTCGAGTGTTCGGAGATGAGCTCACATAGCAATCAAAAGAATGTGAGTCTAGATGCTGTGGTTGCTGAGCTACACGCTCAGAATGAAGGTATGAACGATTCGAGAAAGGAGGCATCTCAGTTGCGGTACATTGTGGAGCAATCACGACTTCAGCTGGCATCGTTGGTGAAAACTAGTGGCAAAATAGAGGAATCTCAACAGTTTTTGTCGAACCAATTCGATAAGCTTCAAACCGATTTTCGACAATTCAAGGATGATATGGCTGCATTGAAGACGGAGAATTGCAAAATTCGCAGTGAAGTTGCGGGATGGCAAACGAAGCATCAGGATCTGTCAGCTAAGGTAGACTCCCTGGAGTTTGAACTGGATAAGGCCAACCGCCAACTATTAGCGAAGAATGCTGTTGTTCTGGGCCTACCTCTAACCGAATGCGAGAATACCATCAAGCTTGTCCATGAAATATGCCGCGCTGTTGGTTATTCACCAAAGGATTCAGACATCACCTCTGCTAGACGGATGTCTGGAAAAACTGCGAACAAAACAGGTGTGCCAATTCTGGTGTCATTCAGAGAAGAAAAATGCAAGGAAGATTTCTTTGAGCATAAGCGGAAACATGGAGTACTGGAAGCCTCCACCGTCTCGGAAGTGTTTAGTGATTCGGCTAACCGTGTATCAGTTCGAGATGAAATGACTGCCTTCGGACGCGATCTGCTGCGCTACACCAAAGAGGCACAAACTACACTAGGCTTCAAATACGTTTGGCCAGGACGAAACGGGAGGGTTCTCATCAGACGTCACGAGGGAGGCAAAGTAGAAAAAATTGGAACGAAGCTAGAACTAGAACAACTAACATGCAACTCTGCAAAGCGCCCTCTAGATGTTTCAGTTGGTTGTGGAGACTCTTCAACGATGATTTCACCTCGGACGTCACCGCAGATCCATCAGCCAACAAAGCGTACACGTTAAAATTGAATTGTAATCAAATGTATCTGAATTTATTATTGAAATGGAGAATTTTTTTGTTGAAAATGTTGAACTTTTAAATAAAAACTTTAGTCGAATAAGTAATCATTTTTCCTTGAGAATCTTGCAACTTAATATACGAGGCATGAATACGTTTGAGAAAATTGATGCAGTGAAGGTACTTTTGGATTCATATAATGGGTGTGTTGATGTGCTTGTAATTGGTGAAACGTGGCTGAAGTCGGATCGGATTCAATTGCTTGGGCTAGAAGGATACAATGCTACTTTTTCTTGTCGTAATGATTCCGCTGGAGGTGGATTGGTGGTGTACGTCCGGAAAGGCATCAGCTTTGTAGAAATGAGCAACATGCACGAACTAGGCTTCCATTATATCCATGTGTGTTTAAAGCTTAAGGACTCGGAATTCGATGTACATGCTGTCTACAGACCACCTAGCTACCACCAGTCATTGTTTTATGATAAGATGGAATCAATATGCTCGAATTTCAAACCCAACGGATCCAGTGTCATTGTCGGGGATATGAATATACCAGTCAACCAATGTGAGTCCAGAGTTGTTCGAGAATATCTGGACTTGTTGAACTCTTATAACTTCTCAGTAACGAACACAATTGCGACTAGACCAGCCAGTGTCAATATCCTGGACCACGTTGTTTGTTCGGAGGCATTAAGAGACTGCGTAATGAATGAAACAATGCCATCGGAAGTAAGCGACCACTGTTTTGTTCTTTCAACATTCCGGCTCAACAAACCAATACAACTTGTGCAACTACAAAAAAACATCGTAAACCATACAAGGCTGAACGAGACATTCATAGCAGTCATGCAAAATGCAATTGATGTTCCATCCCAAGAAAAATTGAATCATGTCATAGACACATACAATACTCTAAAGCAACGTTTCTCTAAAACAATATCAGTATCGGCACGAGTAAAATCTCAATGTCCATGGATGAGTTTTGACCTATGGCAGCTTATGCGAATGAAGAGCAACATACTAAAAAGTGCACGAAGGCGACCAAATGATGAAAGATTAAAGCAACTATTGACACATATCTCACGAAAAGTCCAAGAGGAAAAACTGCGTGCTAAAAGGACCTACTACTCCAAATTGTTTGAAAACGCTGATCAAAAAACTGTTTGGCGTAATATTGATCATGTCCTTGGGCGCAAACCGGAAAGGGACGACTGTATAGAATTGACTATTGACGGCCAACTGACGACTCATGGACCAGCGGTTGCCGATAAGTTCAATGAATTCTTCTGTGCGATTGGACCCCAGCTAGCCTCCTCTATCTCTAGTAACCGCGACATCAATAAGTTTGGAACATTAACAAGAGTCAATCAGTCAATATTTCTCCGACCTGCTACTGTACAAGAAGTCATCCTTAAGATCAACAAATTAAACATCAACAAAACACCCGGTTATGACGGAATTCCAGCGTTCTTCGTAAAGACACACCATGACATATTTGCACCACTGGTAGCAGATATCTTCAATGAATCTATTGCATCGGGTAGCTACCCAGAGAAACTGAAAGTTGCACGCGTAGTTCCAGTTCACAAATCAGGCAATAAAACGGAAGTGAATAACTATCGACCAATATCTATTCTTTCGGTCTTGAGTAAACTATTCGAGCAACTCTTAGCCGATAGAGTTTCCACCTTCCTGAATGACAGAAAAGTTATTTACGACCACCAATTTGGATTTCGATCTGGTTCCAGTACATGGACAGCTGCCAGCGAACTCGTAGATGATATCTATATGGCTATGGACACCAGTAACGTTGCAGGAGTTCTGTTTTTGGACTTAAAGAAAGCCTTCGATACCATAGACCACGATATACTAATGAGAAAATTGGAGTACTATGGGATTCGTGGTGTTGCAAATGCCCTATTCAGGAGTTATCTAACCGGGAGAACCCAATTTGTCTCAGTCAATGGCGTCGCAAGTTCAAAGAGAGCAATCACTGTTGGAGTTCCACAGGGGAGCAATTTAGGGCCGTTACTCTTTTTGCTTTATATTAATGATCTGGCAAAACTACATTTGCATGGAAAACCACGATTATTTGCGGACGATACATCTGTAACGTACCTTACAACCGATCCTGCTCGCCTGATAATACTCATGAAGGAAGATATGTATAAGCTACAAGAGTTCTTCGCCGAAAATCTTTTGTCCTTGAATCTTCAAAAGACAAACTACATGATTTTCCACTCGAGGCAAAAAAAAGTTGATCGTCATGCAGACCTGATAGTGGGTGGAACGGTAGTTGAGAAAGTCGAGGTCTATAAATATCTTGGATTGATATTTGATTCTACCTTGAGCTGGACCTCCCATGTTGACAAGCTTAGAAGCGATATCAGCTCATTCTGCGGGCTCTTCTGGAGAATCTCAAAGTTACTTCCTTTAAAACAATTAATTATCATGTATCAAGCGTTTGTGCAGTCCAAATTGCAATACCTAGTATCCATTTGGGGAGCTGCATCAAAAAATGTGTTGAAGACATTACAAACTGCGCAAAATCGATGCCTAAGAACCATCTACGGCAAGCATCGTCTGTATCCAACATTGCAGCTTTATAAAACCGCCGCGAATTCCATCAATCCCATATTGGCCCTACGAGAGCTTCAAACTGTAGTAACTATGCAAAATCTTCTCCATAATCCATTGGTTCATCACAACTATATCATACGGCGATCTCGACACTTGCATAGGACTAGAAGTAGAGATAACTTATACATAACTCGTCGCAATACGGAAGCTAGCCTCTTTATCAGCCTCATCTCCCCTGTCAGTCTGGAGAAATACATCAAAGCCTACCGTCGTTGCAAATTCACAACCCACGTATTCATCGCTCGGACGGAAGCCACGCCAGCTTCCTTGTCAGGTAAGACTGGGTATATGTCTGTCCGAAGCAAATGATGCCACACCCGTAACGAAGGTCAAAACCGTTGCAGATATCTACAACCCACAAGCCACGTACCCATCACTCGGTCGGAAGCTACGCTAGCCCCTCTATCAGCCTCATCTCCCCTGTCAGTCTGGAGAAATACATCTAAGCCTCCCGTCGTTGCAAACTCACAACCCACGTATTCATCGTTCGGACAGAAGCCACGCCAGCTTCCTTGTCAGATAACCGCAACCCACAAGCCACGTACCCATCACTCGGTCGGAAGCTACACCAATTTTCTTGTCAGGTAAGAAAGGCCGGGTATATGTCTGGCCGAAGTCAATGATACTACGCCCGTAACGGAGATTATAACCGTTGCAGATTAGCCTCCTCAATGGACGCTTGGTCAGCAATCATGGATTGTTTCGGGAGTCTTGAACAAAGTAATCGTCAGCTGGACCCAAAACCACTGGTAACCCATCTAATCATCGTCTGGTCAGAAGCAGCGCCAGTCTCCCTGTCAGCACCCAAGGAACAACACTAGTCTTGCGTGTTTGATACCAGGCACCAAGGAATAATTACTATCATCCCAGAATTAGTATAAGTTACTTAGATTTTAAGCTGATATAATTGGTAGTTACTGGTTGCACTTCCTTAAAAGAGAATTTGTCCTCACTGGAAGTGCATATTGATTGTAAAATGTTTTGAAAAAAAGAAAAAAAAACAAAAAAAAAAAATACTTCCAGGAATTCCTCCAGGAATTCTTCCAGAAATTCCTCCAGGAATTCTTCCAGGAATTCCTCCAGGAATTCTTCCAGGAATTCCTCCAGGAATTCTTCCAGGAATTCCTCCAGGAATTCTTCCAGGAATTCCTCCAGGAATTCTTCCAGGAATTCCTCCAGGAATTCTTCCAGGAATTCCTCCAGGAATTCTTCCAGGAATTCCTCCAGGAATTCTTCCAGGAATTCCTCCAGGAATTCTTCCAGGAATTCCTCCAGGAATTCTTCCAAGAATTCCTCCAGGAATTCTTCCAGGAATTCCTCCAGGAATTCTTCCAGGAATTCTTCCAGGAATTCCTCCAGGAATTCTTCCAGGAATTCCTCCAGGAATTCCTCCAGGAATTCCTCCAGGAATTCTTCCAGGAATTCTTCCAGGAATTCTTCCAGGGATTCCTCCAGGAGTTCTTCCAGGGATTCCTCAAGGAATTCCTCCAGGAATTCTTCCAGGAATTCCTCCAGGAATTCTTCCAGGAATTCTTTCAGGAATTCTTCCAGGGATTCCTCCAGGAATTCTTCCAGGGATTCCTCTAGGAATTCTTCCAGGGATTCCTCTAGGAATTCTTCCAGGAATTCCTCTAGGAATTCTTCCAGGGATTCCTCTAGGAATTCTTCCAGGGATTCCTACAGGAATTCTTCCAAGGGATTCCTTCAGGAATTCTTCCAGGAATTCCTCCAGGAATTCTTCCAGGAATTCCTCCAGGAATTCTTCCAGGAATTTCTCCAGGAATTCTTCCAGGAATTCCTCCAGGAATTCTTCCAGGAATTCCTCCAGGAATTCTTCCAGGAATTCCTCCAGGAATTCTTCCAGGAATTCCTCCAGGAATTCTTCCAGGAATTCCTCCAGGAATTCTTCCAGGAATTACTCCAGGAATTCTTCCAGGAATTACTCCAGGAATTCTTCCAGGAATTACTCCAGGAATTCTTCCAGGATTTCTGTTAGGAATTCTTCCAGGAATTCCGTTAGGAATTCTTCCAGGAATTCCGTTAGGAATTCTTCCAGGAATTCGGTTAGGAATTCTTCCAGGAATTCCTCCAGGAATTCTCCCAGGAATTCCTCCAGGAATTCTTCCAGGAATTCCTCCAGGAATTCTTCCAGGAATTCTTCCAGGAATTCCTCCAGGAATTCTTCCAGGAATTC
This sequence comes from Aedes albopictus, assembly GCF_035046485.1. Lineage (NCBI taxonomy): Eukaryota > Metazoa > Arthropoda > Insecta > Diptera > Culicidae > Aedes > Aedes albopictus. The sequence continues at coordinate 283,616,807 of NC_085136.1, read as the reverse complement.
CTCCAGGAATTCTTTCAGGAATTTCCTCAGGAATTCTTCCAGGAATTCCTCCAGGAATTCTTCCAGGAATTCCTCCAGGAATTCTTCCAGGAATTCCTCCAGGAATTCTTCCAGGAATTCCTCCAGGAATTCTTCCAGGAATTCCTCCAGGAATTCTTCCAGGAATTCCTCCAGGAATTCTTCCAGGAATTCCTCCAGGAATTCTTCCAGGAATTCGTCCAATAATTCCTCCAGGATTTTTCTCAGGGATTCGTCCAGGATTTCTACCAGGAATTCTTCCAGGAATTCTTCCAGAAATTCTTCCAGAAATTCCTTCAGAAATTCTTCCAGGAACTCCTCCAGGAAATCTTCCTATGAAGAAGGCTGTTACCTTAAGTAAAGCTTCCGTCGCAGGAGCGTTTCATACTGAGCCGCTGGATGCCAGAACATACACTGAGCCGAACTTCCTTCCTGGATGTACCTTCTCAATCCAGCTGAAGTTGAAACGATAACAGAGCCTTGGGTTGATCTACCAGCTAAGCACACAACTCTTAGCTCGTGATCTGTGTCATCGATTGATCTGTGGAAGCATGATGTGGGTTCTTGTGAGAACCTAGAGCTATTTTGAACGCTCATTGTCGACTTACCAGTTTGCAGCCCAATGAACTTGATAGTTTACCCGTAACCCTAAAGCGTTTATGCATAACGTTCCTCTTTACCTTGGTTTTTATCTGATTAGCTTCCGAGGAAGCCCGTTTTTGTCAGGGTTTTTCGCCTTCTTATTAGTTATCGAAACAAAAAAATATATATCGCTTGGAATTTTGTTAACATTATAACTCATCTTACAATCAGCTACCAAAAACCAGTACCAGTACCGAAAAACGACCACTGCTCTTGAATCTCCCTAATGACCCAGTTTACATTCGTATTACAGCAAAGCCACCATCGCCGTAGTCGTCTCTTGCCAAGTACACATTTTATGCAAATACTCAGATGATGAGTTTCTTCGAGCTGCATTTAAATCCGCATGATCCGCAGTGGTAACCGCACGACACAAAAAATATACATTCTTGAAACCCTCAACGCGCGTGGTAAAGTTGAGAATTTAATTTTCCTGAGTTCCTCAGCTTTCACCGAGCAGCAGAAACTACGATACTCTCCGTTGGAAAATTCACAAACCCTCGGAAAAAAAAAGAACCGAAAGGATTCCCATGCTTGGGGACCATCAACTTGGGCGAAAAGAGGATTAAATTCTTTGGCATTTTCTCCATGGAACAAACATCATCATCAACATCACCACCATGTGGACCAGCGCGACGCGACCAGTTTGGGAAAGCTTTTCCAGGATTGCAACAATATTCGCGCATATTGTCCACAGTGGTTGTCTGCCAGTCAGTTGTCTGTTGAGCCGTCTGTTCCTAATCCCGATCGGAGTGGGTGCTCAACCGTTGATGAATAGTTGGAAAATTCACAGGAGAAAAAAAAGCTCGTAACTGAACATCATGCCTCTACGGGAAAGTTCTGTCACTTGACTATTTTATGGGCACAGTAGCTACAATGCCTTACGGTGCCCCAATTGTTTGCAATGTTTTATGCCATAAAGTTGTTAAAAGCAAGTTTCATGAAGTGTTTGTCATTTTATTTTGCATAAGTAGTCTAGTCGTAGTTTGATTAACGCAATATTATTTTATTTTTCACTGTGCACCTATTTGTCGTTTCGCCCGAACGATTCCACCTAATGCCTAACAACAACAAACAGCAGTAAAAAAGCGTCCAGCAGCGCACAGGTATGTACGGGGAACTCTATATCGCTCCCAGCCAGAGTCATTCTGGAAACTATCACCACCAACCGGGTTTGTTGCATTCATGCAGCTTGGAAATTCCGACAAACGCATCCTTCGGCTAATGGTTGGGTTATTGGGCGCCCATGTCACCAGAGTATTGCGTATTGTGTTGTGTGCACCAACCAGTCAACAGACGAGTTCTGAATGCGCTACTGGGTTCTGGATTGCTAGAGCGAAATGGGATTTTGCGAACTCGGTGAACGGTTCGTTGGGATGGATTCATCTCCGACTATCAAACTCGGCCGTATTGTGTGTGAAACCTTTTGGAAAGGCTGCTTTTCTGAATTAATTTATTCTGCCCGACGTCGTCGTCGTCGTTGTTGCCGTCCTTTAGATACTGGAAGATTTCACTATAATAGAGACCTGTCCCCGCCGGGCCTCTAATTTGGTATGCAGTGTGTCATTCTTGGAATTGGATCTGGGATGTTTAGTTGATATCATGCTGGCAGCTTCAAAATTGTGTGTTCGTTTTTCAGCTGGGGTTCAAAAATAACAACTTGGAGCTATTCTCCATTGGTGCCTGGTGAGCTGTTCATACCTACAGCATTCAGACGAAGAAACAAGTTGTGTACCTGAAATAAGTTTCATAAAAGTATTTCGTTAGTAACATTCCATATTATTGTAATTGTTAGGCTACCATATCGAAGTCACGTTCTCCCTCTAAATGGAAACATGACAGCAGATAAAACTTTAGCAGAAGCAATCTGGACAGAGAGAAATAATCCCGTTAAAAAAGTGGTGAACTGCGTAGATAAAGCTTTCGTTGGGTAAGCAATCGCGGTGGGAACGTTGGCCGTGGGCTGACAGGGAAGGGGAGGGGGGTTTGCTTCTGCAAAGCTGACCGTCTGTTCTTCAGTAGGAGTGGCTCATAACAGCGTCTGATCCCCATGTTAGGGGCGGCTGACCAACGTTCGAGTACCAGGGAAGGACTCTGAGTTCAACTGTGCACTATGGTACTCCGGAAAGTAGGGGGTTGGTGTCCAGCCCTACGAACCAGCCGTAAAATCCATTGTAACGGATAATCAGCAACAGTACAATACGAACCTAGACCAACGGCATCGACCCCAGCGAACAAAAAGGACTTGAGATTGGAAACTCGGTACGTGGAAATGCCGATCTCTTAACTTCATTGGGAACACCCGCATACTCGCCGATCTACTGATGGGTCGCGGGTTCGGCATTGTAGCGCTGCAGGAGGTGTGTTGGACAGGATCCATGGTGCAAACGTTTAGAGGTTATCATACCATCTACCAGATCTGCGGCAACACACGCGAGCTGGGAACAGCTTTCATCGTGATTGGTGATATGCAGAGGCGCGTGATCGGTTGCTGGCCGATCGACGAAAGAATGTGCAGGTTGAGGATCAAGGGCCGATTCTTCAACTTCAGCATAATAAACGTGCACACTCCGGAAGTACTGATGTTGACAAGAACGTATTTTACACGCAGCTCGAACGCGAATACGACCGCTGCCCAAGCCACGTTGTCAAGATCTTCATAGGAGATCTGAACGCTCAAGTAGGCCAGGAGGACAAATTCAGACCGACGATTGGTAAGTTCAGCGCCCACCGGCAGACGGCCTACTGTTCATTGATTTCGCCGCCTCCAAAAATATGGCCATACGTAGCACCTTTTTCCAACACAGCCTCCCTTATCGTTACACCTGGAGATCACCACAGCAGACGGAATCTCAAATCGACCACGTTCTGATTGACTGACGGGACTTCTCCGACATTATCGACGTCAGGACCTATCGTGGCGCCAACATCGACTCCGACCACTATCTGGCGATGGTCAAACTGCGCCCAAAACTCTCCGACATCAACAATGTACGGTACCGGCGACCGCCACGGTACGATCTAGAGCAACTGAAGCAACCGGATGTCGCCTCAGCATACGCGCAGAATCTCGAGGCCGCGTTGCCAGACGAGGGCGAGCTCGATGAGGCCCCTCTAGAGGACTGCTGGAGTACAGTGAAAGCAGCCATTAACGACGCAGCCGAGAGCACCATCGGATACGTGGAACGGAATCGACGGAACGAATGGTTCGACGAAGAGTGCAGAACAGTTTTGGAGGAGAAGAATGCAGTGAGGGCGGTAATGCTGCAGCAAGGGTCTCGACAGAATGTGGAACGTTATAAGCAGAAGCGGAAACAGCAGACCCGCCTCTTTCGGGAGAAAAAGTGCCGCCTGGAAGAAGCGGAGTGTGAAGAAATGGAACTGCTGTGCCGTTCCCAAGAAACACGGAAGTTCTATCAGAAGCTCAACGCATCCCGCAACGGCTTCGTGCCGCGAGCCGAAATATGCAGGGATAAAGACGGAGGCCTCTTGACGGACGGACGTGAGGTGATCGAAAGGTGGAAGCAGCACTTCGATCAGCACCTGAACGACGTGGAGAACGTAGGCACGGGAGCCCACGGCAACGGAAGGAACGACGACGCCAGTGCAGCGGAGGACGGAAATGAACCAACTACCACGCTGAGGTAAGTTAAGGATGCCATTCACCAGCAACCAACAAATCAGCTGGTAAGGGTGGGCCCAGAAAAGTTGGCCACCTGCTAGGGGCGGGACAGCTCCTAATACCGCCGCTAATACCATCTAATAAATATTAGTTTCCTAATATTTCCGTTCACCGAATCATTTATTGTGTAGTATGTCATGACTTTTCATGCAACAATCAACTGTCACAAACACGAAAAGTGAAAGAACGGGTTGTGTTTGATTTTCTCGAATATGTTCAATTTAAAATTCTAATTCTCGGATACTTATTCAAAACGACGTATCAACATAGGATTTGCGTGTATTATACGTCGTTTTGAAAAAGTATCCGAGAATTTCTGTTGATTATTTCAGCTGTGAAAAAAATAGCTTCAAATACGCTAGAGAGACGATGGCTTTCGAAAGACCGTGCCACTTACTGTTGAAAAACTCTAGAAGGAGGCTTCAGCAGATGTTATTAGATGCGCTTTTAATATACGTTCAAGGCGTATAGCTCGTGGAAACTTATAATTTCAAATGTAGATACTCGATAACTATGAAGGAAAAACTGAAATTAACAGTTGACTACATTTTTAAAACTCCTGTTTATCATATAACGGTTTGTTCTAATGTTTGCCAATAAACCTTATGCAAAAAAGCTTCGCTTAGACAATCGTGTGAGCTGATCAAAATCTATAACGGGAAAAATAGGCAATAACAGGATGGGGAACATTGCTATCTATGACAATTTTCACTCCAATGCCTCTTTGAGCTTGGATGCCACTGTTAGTTTCAAATTATAGGGTGAGCTTGTATTGGCCATCAAATATTGATCCGCAGGAGGACTTACGGTATTGTAGGTATCAGTTGGAATGGTCTGTGTTCTTATAGATACACACTTTTGGGACGTAGATGTAAAGTGCAAGGTTCCACAATAAAGCATAGATATGCCACCGTTTTCGATTTACTTTTATGATAATATTCATTCATCATCCGCGATGAAAGCACGCATTTCTTGTTTTTGAAATTTTAAATCAGCCTAGTTCAAGGCTTACTTCGTTCAAAAATGGATCTCCTCAGGAATTAATATCTCCTAATACCTCTAATACTGCTTAATACCGCTAATGAATATTAGAGCTGTCCCGCCCCTAGGCCACCTGTCTGCATCGGCTGATAGTCAGGATCTGGGAAACCGAACAGCTACCGGAGGAGTGGAAGGAAGGGGTAATCTGCCCCATTCACAAGAAAGGCGACCATTTGGAATGTGAGAACTTCAGGGCGATCACTATTTTGAATGCTGCCTACAAAGTGCTATCCCAGATCATCTTCCGTCGTCTGTCACCTAAAACAAATGAGTTCGTGGGAAGTTATCAAGCCGGCTTCATCGACGGCCGGTCGACAACGGACCAGATCTTTACCGTATGGCAAATCCTCAAGAAATGCCGTGAATACCCAACGCATCACCTGTTCATCGACTTCAAAGCGGCATACGACAGTGTCGACCGCGCAGAGCTATGGAGAATCATGGACGAAAACGGCTTTCCTGGGAAGCTGACTAGACTGATTAAAGCAACGATGAACGGTGTGCAAAACTGCGTAAGGATTTCGGGTGAACTATCCAGTTCATTCGAATCTCGCCGAGGACTGTGACAAGGTGACGGACTCTCATGCCTACTCTTCAACATCGCTCTGGAAGGTGTGATGCGACGAGCCGGGCTCAACAGCCGGGGAACGATTTTCACAGAATCCGGTCAATTTGTGTGCTTTGCAGACGACATGGACATTATCGCCATAACATTTGGAACGGCGGCAGAGCTGTACACCCGCCTGAAACGCGAAGCAGCAAAGGTCGGACTGGTGGTGAATGCCTCAAAAACAAAGTACATTCTGGTAGGCGGAACCGAACACGACCGGATCCGTCTGGGTAGTAATGTTACGATAGACGGGGATACTTTCGAGGTGGTGGAGGAATTCGTCTACCTCGGATCCTTACTGACGGCTGACAACAACGTGAGCCGTGAAATTCGGATGCGCATCATCAGCGGAAGTCGGGCCTACTACGGGCCCCAGAAGAAACTGCGGTCGAAAAAGATTCAACCACGCACCAAATGCACCATGTACAAAACGCTAATAAGACCCGCGGTCCTCTACGGACATGAGACATGTACCATGCTCGAGGAGGACCTACAAGCACTCGGAGTATTTGAGCGACGGGTGCTAAGGACGATCTTCGGCGGTGTGCAGGAGAACGGTGTGTGGCGGAGAAGGATGAACCACGAGCTCGCTGCACTGTTCGGCGAACCCAGCATCCAGAAGGTGGCCAATGCCGAAAGGATACGGTGGGCAGGACTTGTTTCAAGAATGCCGGACAATAATCCTGCAAAGCTAGTGTTTGCAACTCATTCGGTTGGCACAAGAAGGCGTGGAGCGAAGAGAGCACGATGCCCGAGCAAAGTCGGATAACAAAATGATAACAAGTTCTGTTACCTGGTTATCATTCGTTTGATAATTGAGTTTGTTATCATCTAGGTTGAATTAAGAGCCAATATAACAAAAATGATAACTCAAATTTACTCCACGAATACCAAAATGATAAGAAGTTAGGTTATCATTGAGTTCAAGTTGATAACGAATTGTGTTATACAATATTTTATTCAATATTACATTTAGCTACCAGCATGAAAAAATACAGCTGATTGATAACAGGTTTTGTTATCATTTAGTTATCATTCCGAGCTATTTTATCGACGAAAATAGTAAAAATCTACTTTACCGACATGGTTTGCATTTGAAAAAAGTTTCTTATAACTATAACCCATGTTTTCAACTATTGCGCCCAGTGGGTCTCAAACCCTGATCGAGTGATTATCGGTCGCAGCCGATAGCCCCTATACCAACGGGACTCAATGAGAGGGAGAGTGGCTGAAGGCTACGCTTTCGTACTGCAGTCGCATTGAAGATGGAAAGCGGAATCTATTTTTAGATTCGAGGTCCGCCAGACCCTCAGTTCCGGGAAAGCTTTGAAATGTGCGTCTGAAACTGATAACATATTTTGTTATTATTTAGTATTTTTGTGTTATCGTGATAGACCAAAACTATTGATAACTAAATTTGTTATCATCTGATTATCATCAATTGGAAAAGATGATAACAAAAATAACAAGATGATAATACCGATAACATAGTTTATTATCAAAGTGATATCACTTAGTTGTCCGCCTTTGCTCGGGTGGGCGGACCAGGTGGAGCGTGACGAGGCGAGCATTGGGCGCGACCGAGGATGGAGAGCGGCAGCCACAAACCGAGTATTGTGGCGTACTATTGTTGAAAATGTCTTGTCTTAATGATGTTATACAAATAAATGTATGTTCATTCTTTGAAAATGAAAATTTTAAACTCTGCACGCGACACTAAATAATCAACACTAACTTGGTATGTTTTCGGCATTCATTCACAGAAAAGAGTTATTTATTCAAAAACTATTGCCTACGTTTCGATCTTGTGGTTGGAGTCTTCATCACGGCTCGATATTAATCAACTTGTTAATATCGTGTTGATAACACGGTGAAATGTCGTTTTCATTAGGGTTGGGCACTGCACTTTTATCATTGGACCAATCAGCACCCTGATTGAGATGGTGGGTGGGTGGTACGCTTAAGTCGCAACCGTGCGAGTCTTATCAACGACATAGACATAACTCTCATAGATGGTCCAATGCATTTCAAATCAGGCATTAAATAAAAATGTATATCTAAAATCGACTGTCACTCTTCAGTATTCCATTCACAAAGCGGGTATCAATCTTAGTTTGGCCACTTGCATCCACTGACTGGCTGTTGAAGCATTTTACATCAACGTCAACTCTTCAGAAGATGTGTGCTTTCTTCGACACTTTCAGTTGTAAAGAGCAAACATTCAGGGAAGAATGGCCACTATGTACTGGCTGCAATGCTCCGTCCGTAGCCCCCCAGCAGCCGGTCGAAAGTGGCTCCTTTGTCAGCCCAGTTAGTAGTGCCGGGAAAATGTCCTAATAACAAAAAAAAGATGAAAATGAAACGAAAAGACGCCTTGACACATGGCTTCACATACAATCCACTCACTCACAGTCAGCAGAAGTGGTGCCGGTGCCGGAGAGTGAACGGCTTTGCTGTCGTCTCCTGATGATGCGCGCACAGCTTCGGGGGACAAGAAACGACCGTCGTCACCGTCAGTCGGTGCTGGTGGTGGTGGGTGAACGGAAAATCCGGATGAACGGGGAATGGTGCTCAGTTGTCGAGGGCCATTCCGCCTTTGGTGGTGGGCGGAACGACAGAAAAAACGTCAAAATCTGCTGCTTTTTCAGTCAGTCAGTCGGGGCTACATCCATTCCATAATCCATTATGATGGTTGATGGTGGTAGCTCTCCTTGGTGGCTTGAAGATTCGCATTGAGTGTGGACTGTGGATGATTGGAAAAAACTGCACTAACGTTGCCTTGTCGCATTTATGGATCGACACCTTGCTCATGTATGCACATCTGGTTCTTTTCCAAAAACTGGAAATGGAACATGATTGTGTGATTTTACTTATGGATTTAGCCTCTCTAGGCTTTTAATGTGAAGAGCTGGATATCCTATTCTACTTGCAGATTTTAAATATTCATTAGTTTTTTTTTTTTGTAAAGGAACGTTCAAATATTTCGTCCAACTTTTTTATGAAGAGGAAGGATTTTATTCTAAGCAATGCAATGGGCGGATAATCTGCTCAACAGACACCTGAACAAGGAGGTTCAGGTAGTGTGGGGTTAGGGATCATTGTCCACAACCAAAGTAGAAGCTTGGACTACCATCTCCCCGACCTCCTAAACAACATTCTTATTGCCGCCAAACGTTTCATCTCTCCGGAACCACTAGGATGGCGTTGCTCTCAGTAGGGGCTAGTACACATCGCACCCTCAAGGTTAGCTGCGTAGCCTGCAGCAACGAACATCGATGAGCCGCTTTGGAGAGACCATCACGGTAGCATGCTGGCGCATAGCCAGTTTCCCGAGTGGTCCTCACCACTCCCTTTGTCCTCGGAAAGCGGGCAGGGTCAACCCCGCCCGCGCCCAACTTCTTAGCAGACATCAAGAACTGATGCCCACGTGCAACCCTATCTGATCTGCCCGTAAGGAAGGGTATCACTACCATTCAGGCCCTATCAGATGCACCAGAAGGTTGCAGACAGCAGGGTCTCCACCTGCCCCGGCCCTTACCAGGGATCCCTTTCCAACCGCGGGCTCGAATCTAAACCAGTAGACCGACGCCACGCCACGACAGCACCGCTATCGGGACTTCCTCTCCACGGCCACTTAATCACTGTGAGGGTCGATCTCGATCGCAGGGCACCGGTTTGACCTACGAAGCCGACTTCGAACCCCTGAACCACCTCTTGTACTGCATCTAAACTAGCCATTCTCCAAGTCCACGCGCCACCTTCTCTGTAGCTCCCAGACGATATGGGTTTCCTCTAAACAATTGCACACTGGGCATTCGGGAGAATCTGCATTCCCAAAACGGTGTAGATACTGTCGGAAGCAACCATGACCTGAAAGGACCTGTGTCAGGTGGAATGTAACTTCCCCATGGCGCCTATCAATCCAACTATCTACTTTCGGTATCAACCAATGGGTCCACCTTCCTTTGGTGGATCTGTCCCACGCGCGCTGCCCTTTGACCATAGAGGCCATCCTGGCAGTCCTACGTATGCTTCTTGTGCCGCGCATTTCGAAGCACTCCATGGTCTCACTGATAAGGACGCCGATAGACACCATACCAGTAATGACGCAGAGAGCGTCATGTGACACGGTACGGTACGCGCTCGCAACCCTCAGGCATATAAGCCTGTAAGAACTTTCCAGCTCCCGTCGATACCATTTAGTACTTAGCGCAGTGCCCCACGCCGGGACGCCATACCTATGGACGTAGCGACACTAGCCAGAAGCTTACGCTTACTGACGTACACCGCGACCGCAGAGCTATTGGACATCATCCGGGACAGTGCCGCAATAGCTGTGGAGGCTCTTTCACAGGCATAATCAATGCGGCTACCGAAGGTAAGCTTATCGTCGATCATCACGCCCAAGTGTTTGACGGAGCGCTTCGACGGGATAGTGCACTCACCTACACTGATCACTGCCTGCTACTCCGACTTCCGGTTGTTAACCGGAACCGTCACCTCAGTCTTGTGGTAAGCCAACTCCAGTATCCTGGACCACATACACGCCTCCACAGCCTTGGTCGAGTGGTCGGTAGTAAACTTCACCTCCTCAATCGTTTCACCGTAGACTTCGAGCGTAATGTCGTCGGCAAATCCGACAATCAACGGGTACTCAACACCTCGTCGTACATGACATTCCATAACACCGGACCCAGGATGGAACCTTGCGGGTCTCCTGAGGTAAGGTGAAAGCACTTCTGACCCACCTCTGTGTCGTAAACTAGTACTCGATTCTGAAGTAACTTCCGACAATCTCATACAGGTACCTGGGTATTTCCAGACGCAAGAGCGCATTGACAATAGCAGACCAGCTGGCGCTATTAAACGCATTCCTTACATCCAGAGTCACTACTGCACAGTAGCGAATCCCCCTTTTCTTAGGCTCGAGTGCTTTCTCAGCGGTTTTTGTAACCGACAAGATGTTCGCGGATAGCCCTGCAAGGCCCTAAGAGTACGCCGGGTAATCTCCGATGCATCTGAGGCAGCCATCAGGCGGCACTTGCAAGGCTAGGAGGTTGTTGACCCCTAGAATGAAGGGCAGTAATGCCAGTAAGTTATACCTCAGCCCAGCGCAGGCCGAAAATCTGTGAAGGATGGTCCTGAAAATGCCGGCCCCCTCCCGGATCGAAGGGAACAGGGGGCTGTGACCTTTGGTAGGTCCTATGCCTCGACAGGTTAGGGTGGATCAGTGGAAAGACGCCCGCCGGACCCTAGTGGGCCAAGTAAAGCTAGAGGGGCTGGTGCCGAACGCGAGAAGGGTGACGCGCTTGTCATCAAGAAAGAGTTCAACTACTCGGAAGTCCTGAAGGCGACAAGGAACGACGCCAAGATCTTGTGATTGTGATTATGTAGGTAGAAAACCTAGACAAGATTGCGTAAGTGAAGAAAGAACTCATCACGGCTGCACTGTGGCAAGTTGTGGAAGATACAGATGGTTACCACAGCCGTTCGGCTACTGAAGGGCCCGGCAGGGACACAGGTGGCCTTGGTACAGTTGCCTGTTGGGGACGCTAACAAGTTCACCAAAGAAGAGAAGCTCAAGGTGGGATGGACAGTATCCCAACTTACTTTACATGAGCCACTGGAGGTTTACTTCAGGTTTCTGGAACCAGGACACAAGTCATGGGACTGTAAAGGCCGTGACAGGAGCAAGCTGTGTAAACGACGCCGCGGCGAAAGCCATAAGGCATAAGGCTGCACGAGTCCACCCGCCTGTTTGATTTGCTCCGGAAAATCCACAAATAACAAGCATCCAACGGTTGGTTCAAGGTGCCCGGCCTTCAGAAGAACCGTAGCTGACAATTCACAGTACAGGTAACGCAGCTGAACCTGAACAACTATGACACAGCTCAGCAACTGCTTTGTCAGGCAGTACATATATGTGTAAGGGATGAATATCGCTATCATAGCGGACCCATACCGCGTACCCGCTGGCAACGGCAATTGGGTTGAGGATGGGTCTGGAAAAACAGCGGCGATGTGGATAACGGGTAAATTACTCGTCCAGGAGGTGGTGTCTACTACCTATGAGGGCTTTGTAGTCGCCAAAGTAAACGGGGTCTTCTTCTGTAGGCGGCTTTCGCCCCCGCGATGCACGATCGAGAAGTTCACGCAGATGCTGGACAGTAAGACGACCATGATGACTGGGTGAAGGCCGGTTGTAATAGCAGGTGACTTCAATGCCTGGGCCGTGGAATGGGGAAGCCGTTTTAGGAACCAGCGAGATCAGATGCTGCTAGAGACACTGGTTATGCTAGATGTCCACCTTGCTAATGTTGGTACCCGAGCACCTTTAGTCGGAACGGTCGGAACAGAAGAATCATCATTCATTTTACCCGCCACCCAAACAGCAATTAATCATTCCGATTTTTCTTCCTCAACCACAACAAAACTCATTTCTCATGCAACACGCTTTTCCTCCTCCTCCTCCTTCTCATTGTCCCACACAACATTCTGGAAACTGAATCAGCATTGGTGGATACCGACTTGTTTGCACACGGTAAGTAAATGACCGGTGTTTACTCTGACGAAGTTCCACCAAATGTCAGCAAATTTACCACCGAAGTGCGTAGGCTGCGTCAGCTCTCATCTCGCAGACTCATTCTGTGGATTTTGCCTTTCTCGTACGTGTACTGGAAAGGCTATATGTTCACTCCAAAAATGACTTTTTGATACAAAGCCCGGAGAGCCGATTCACATATACCAATCAACTCAGCTCGGCGAATTGAGGTGATGTCTGTATGTATGTATGTGTGTGTGTATGTATGTGTATATGTGTGTGTGTGTGTGCGTATGTGTGTATGTGTGTGTACAAAAAAAACTCACATCACTTTTTTGCAGTAAACCTCAACCGATTTTAATGACCGATGGTTCATTCGACGCGGCATATAGTCCCATTGTTTCCTATTTAAAATGGTTCGGATCGGTCCAGCCGTTCAGGAGTTATGGCCATTTAGGTGTTCCGGATCGGTACCTCTGGGAGGGGCCAGACATGAAAATGCAACAAACCCACGCATGCGACATACCAAACCACGGCATTTTCGATCATCTGATGAACGGTAAGCAGGAAAATAGTCTCAGACCATATCTGAACCGGTAGTGTTCCAGAACCGGTTCCGGATGTCCCGCCGGAAGTGGCCAAATATAAAAGAGAACCAAACCCATGCATGCGACACATCAAACCACGGCATTTTCGATAATCTGATGAACGGTAAGCATCATAGTCTCAGACCATATTAGAATCGGTAGTATTCCGGAACCGGTTCCGGATGTCTCGCCGGTAGTTGCCAAATATAAAAGAAAACTAAACCCATGCATGTGACACATCTAACAGCTGTATTTTCGATAACCTGTTGAACGATTAGCAGGAAAGCAGTATAAGACCATATCAGAACTGGTAGTGTTCCGGAACCGGGTGTCCCGCCGGAAGTGGCCAAATATAAAATTGAACATAACTCATTCATGCGACACATCAAACCGCGGCATTTTCGGTAACCTGATGAACGGTTAGCAGGAAAATAGAATCAGATCATATCTGAACCGGTAGTGTTCTGGAACCGGTTCCGCATGTCCTGTCGGAAGCGGCCAAATATAAAAGAGAACCAAACTCAAACCGCGGCATTTTCGATAACCTGTTGAACGGTAAGCAGAAAAATAGTCTCAGACCATATCTGAACCGGTAGTGTTCCGGAACCGGTTTCGGATGTCCCGCCGGAAAGTGTCAAATATAAAAGAGAACCAAACCCATGTAATTGATGTGTCGCAGCATTTTCGATAACGTGATGAGTGGTTAGCAGGAAAATACTATCAGACCATATCTGAACTGGTAGTGTTCCGGAACCGGTTCCGGGGGGTCCCGATGGGAGAATGCAAACTTTTTAAGGAGTTAAGGGATGATGGTGAAAAAAATGTGAACGCATATGGTCAAATCTCAACCGTTACGTAGTAATTGAACTTTACATGTTTTTGACTTTGCTTGCCTCGAACTGGCTATAACTTGAAAATGGTAAAACTTATCGCAGCTTTTTTACCCTCATTCGCAGAGATGGCATAGATACACTCAGTGTCGAAAAAAATCAGTACAATGATGTTCAATTTGTGCGAAAACGAACACAAAAAACAAAGACAGTTACCCATAGACACGAGGCCGAGAATGAACATGACAAAGAAGAGACGAGGCAACGAAAGCGGCGTCTTGTGGTGTCATCCACTGTAGTTGAAGTTCAGTTCAGCTGAACTTCAGCTCGATGAATTCGAATATGAATATTTCATTTTGGAATTAATTTATTTTGGTTTTAGGCATGCAAATACCGATATGTTACCTTAATTCCATGCATTATAGTTACTTTTGGTGAGTGATGCACAACAAATGCATTTCTTGCTTCTGCATCTTGCCTATTTAAAACGAATCAGTTGAAATTGAAAATACTGACTATGAGTATCAGTAGGTTGTTGAAGTTCAGCAGACAGCGGTCAAAAGAATTTCGAAAGCATGCGTTTCTGAGAATGCCGCTCGGGTTGTCAAGACGACTATCAAAACAAAAACAAATCATCGACGCTGGCGCCACTGGGCGTCGGTGCAGACGACCGTAATTTGACAATTGTCGTCACTGGTGTATGATACACTGATAAACAGCTCTGCGTACACATCTTCAATCAAATGCGCGCCGCTCTGTTTTGCTACGAATGTGGACTGGCGACAAACACACACCGCTCAGTCGTAAATCTTTGCGTGAGAGTGCGAATGTGTAAGTTGCCACACCAGCTGCGCGAGACGTCGCAGAGCTCAAACTTCTTCTGCGTGAGCTTCGCTCATTTCTAGGAATGTGCTACACATCTGCGCTGTCTGAGCTGCAAGTTGTATTGCGGCACTTATAATAAATCCACATTGGGCGGCGGCGATATGGCCGCTAGGAGATTCCCGCGATACAGACGCAATGTCAAAATCGAACAGATACTGTCACCCACCCAGTAGCATCGCAGCAGCCTTCAGGCCGTTCATACCAAAACAAAAGTTAGTACAATGGCATCTCAAGTGGCCAGAAATCGTAATAATATTTATCGCGATATTGTTTCACTAAACGCATACGCATCACCTCGTCGGCTTTGTATTTTTATAATCGGGATATTATTAGTGATGCTGCAGGAGGATGCGGCTTCATCTTTTCCATTTCCACATTGCGTCTGTATCGCGTGCATCTCTTCGCGGCCATATCGCCGCAGCCTCATGTGAATTTGATATGAGCGCCGCATGCAGAATTTCTTACCATCAGGTCGCTCATAGTGGTGCGGTCATATTTTGACAACTTGATGGAAAAGAAAAAGACAAACGCGTTTTGCGGATTTATCTTGCAAGGCACAATAGGCTCTCGGCAGTACAGAGTAGCGCAGCGCTGCGATGTGAGCTGTGTGTTGGACTGTACCTTTTCTTGCTTTCCTGCGCTCAACTTCGTGCGCGATGCGACAACGATGCCGAGCGCATGCAGTCGGACCACGCAGAAGATAATTCTTTACACGCACTCTTTCTCATCATGCAGGCTGTTTGTAATGTGTATTTTTTTTTATCTTCTCACTTAGCACTCAGAGGAGCATGCCATCTCTGCTCATTGTCTCATTGAATGAGTCATTCGAAAGTTTATTGAACTTGCTATCAATCTTTCAATCTATCGGTTTAGTTAAGGACAAACGTCTTGAAATCAAACAACAGTGCATTTTATTATTCTGTTCTTGTTCACTTGTAATAAGCTTAAAATAAGAAGATCAAATGCTATGGTTTTGTTTACGAAGAGATTTGTGCCCTCGAAATCGTGAGTAGTTGCCAAAGTCAGCCATTGTGGCGACCATCTTGGGATTCTAACAAGTCTGTCCTTAAAGCTCCATTGAGAATGGCAAATATCCCAGAACTAAAGAAGCACTTTTTTCCAAAATGATCAACAAATCAAAGAAAATAAGAATGTCCGATTGTTTATTTAGTCAATTATAAGAATCGGACACACTGGTTTTGTTCGCTTTTTTGTCATTCTGGAGAAAAGTGCTTTTTCAGTTTCGGATAATATGCGATTCTCATTTGAGCCTTAAATATCTTAATTTTCTCAAGCACCGAAGTGTACTGAAAGGCTATATGTTCACTCAAAAAATCAATTTTCGATAGATGGCTTGGAGGGTCAAGTCACATATACTAATCAATCCAGATCGACGAATTGAGATGATGTCTGTATGTGTGTATGTATGAGTGTCTGTGCGCAAAAAAGTTCACTCATTTTTAAGGCACTTCCCATTGACGAATTTTTCGATTTCTTGCTTTGACTACCTAGATAAATCGGAAATAAAAAATATGCGACAGATAAAACTTTTCATGTTTAACGGTTTTCGTCCACTTTTTGCTTACTTTGTTGTGGTAAATCCCACAGGCAACGTAAACAAAAGTTTGTTTACACACATACAAGTAATGGTTGAATTATTGTAACAGTTAACATAACTTAAAACAAAGTCCTAACAGATAAAAAATATGCAAACATGTTACCGCTCAACAGCACAATTGCGCTGGTTCGTCACGAAAGGGATATAAAGACGACTAAAATATTAACGAGCACTGAAACGGCAAAAACTAGCAATAGCCGATATCTCAGAAAATAATGATTAAAACAATCAAAGTCTTTGATAACAGAGAGATGTTCCTTCTTTTTATCATCTGCGCCAAAAACTATTGAAAAATATCCACAAGTCTTCCAGTAATCTAGCAAAATCCTGATTTTTTATTGCTTCGCCCATACAAAGTATTAGGCGATTTTTTTCAAGTTTATTGCTAATTTCCAATTTTTAATTGAGCGATAATATAGCTGCCGATATAAAACTGAACCAACGTATCATGCGACACATTAAACTGCGGCGATTTTTGTAACCTTTAGCATGGTTTACGAATTTTATGCGGATTGAACACTGAAGACCAGAATCTGACGTAATTCTGCAAAGTGACGTAAGCGCCATTCAAAATTTCGATATTTTTTGGTATATTATATTTAACATCTGGTGTAAAAATAACACCATGGTAAGCCTGCAGTATTAGAATGCAAGATCTTGTCGTAGTCTATCATCTATGGAAAGAAACTTAGAGAATGAGCAAGAGTTTTATGCATAATAACCAAACAATGGGCCAAAACTATGAATGTCGTTTACGTCACTTTGCAGAATTACGGCAGAGAAATTCCACGATTTCGGTCCAAAATTCAAGATAGCAGCCTAATATTCAAGATGGCGACTCCAAATTCAAGATGGCGGCTGTGTAATGGAGTTTCAGGCTCTAAAACCATGCAATATGGATATATTTGGTATGAAAAAGATGTCCGAAGTTTAAAAATGGCGACCACAATATCCAAGATGGCGGTCTAATATACAAGATGGTGGCTCCAAATTCAAGATAGCGATTGTTTAATGGAGTTTATGGACCTGACACCATGCACTATGGGTATATTTGATATGGGGAAGAAGTCTATACTCCAAAAATGGCGACCAGAATATCCAAGTCGGTCTAAAATCCAAAATGGTGGTTCAGCATTCAAGATGACTGCTGTTTAATGGAGTATTAGGATCTAAAACCAAGCAATATGGGTATATTTGGTATGGTGAACTTGTCCAGAGTTCAAAAAATGGCGACCAGAATATCCAAGATGGCGGTTCAACATTCAATATGGCGGCTGTTTAATGGAGTTTTAGGCTCTAAAACAATGCAATATATGTATATTTGGTATTGGAAAGATGTCTAGAGTCCAAAAATGACAATTAAAATATTCAAGATGGCGACAAAAATATCCGAGATCGCGTCTTAAAATTCAAGATGGTATGGGGAAGAAGTCTGGAGTCCAAAAATAGCGAACAGAATATCCAAGCTGCTGGACTCATTTGAGTTGTGTTGAAATGTGTTTCCGAAGGCACGAGAAAGGCACCATCACCGCGGGTGGATTAATTAGGGTTTTTTTTCTCATTATTGTCACCATGATAAACATCTGTTTCTGAAGAAAACTGAGCTTCGCATATAGTGACTTTTTATTGAGATATGTAAGTACGCATTACTGTTCTGCTTTTAGAATAACGGTATCTATCTTGCATCACTTACAGTTTTCTAGCTGGAGCATGAACTTGATTGACTGCTCGATTAGCTACACTCACATAAGGCTCAAATGAAAATCGCATATAATCCAAATCTGGAAATGCACTTTTCTCCACAATGACGAAAAAGCGAACAAAACCAGCGTGTCCAATTGTCATGATTGACCAAATAAATAATCGGACATTCTAATTTTCTTCGATTTGTTGATCATTTTGAGAAAAAGTGCTTTTTTAGTTCTGGAACATTTGCCATTCTCAATTGAGCCATAAGGAACCAAAGAGATAGCTGCTTAGGTGGTACTAACAGGCGTTGTTAGTGTGTGAGTGCAGGTGGTCTTCCATTTTTAAGCTAAAATGGCGTCTGCTACGTCAGATCGCAACTCAATATGAGAAAGGGAATGTTAATGCAATTCACTGCACCTGCGTAGTTTCCTGCTGAGATGCTGGATTATATTTGGAATGTGGCTTTGTAGCAGAGGGTTCACGTTGGTGTGTGGATATCGGGCGTATGGTGATAAATTGTATGTTGATTAATATGAAGATGATGTGGCACAAATCGTTCGTTGCATACTTGTAGGCTTGATATGATTGTTTGACACTGTGATGTAAAGTTGGAAGGAAGGTTAATGGCCTTTCAATCCATTTCTGGATTTAGCGCTGGCTAAGAATATATCCATTATAAGATGAATACGTAGGGAAGAAGGAGAAAGTAGACAGAAAGGAGCGAAGGAAGAGTAAAAAGATGGGTGACCAAGCCCTGCTAAATTAAATGATGATGCAACTCATGGATTGTAATCCAGGTGTCTGCTTTTGTTGTTTTATGCCTTAAAGATTTTACCTTTTCCCATTGAGAGAGCACAAATCAAGGAACCACTTCAAAAACACAAGCTCGTTTAATCAGTGGCGTTTCTCGTATTGTCCCCAGCATCAATCCCTTCCATCCCGTTGCGAACTATTATTGAGATTGATGTCGGTCATTTTTCGCCCCTTTTTCAACCCATCAAAACCAAGTTCTCAGTAAATCCCTACCCCACCAGTCAGTGCTCACTGCTCAGCTCTCCTCGAGCGTAATAAATAATTGTGCTACACGATTACCCACTAGAACGTGGGGCCGCCGTGTCGTATCCGGATGACTGGCTAGCTTCTTCAGAGGAATATCAATTTTCCGTGCGTTTTTCTTCCGATTTGCGAGGCATTTCTCTTTCCCTCAAATCCACCGTTCACCGGAAAAAGGAATCTCTGCTGCTGGTGAAACGTATGTGCGTGGATTGTAATCCAGGTGTCTGCTTTTGTTGTTTTATGCCTTAAAGATTTTACCTTTTCCCATTGAGAGAGCACAAATCAAGGAACCACTTCAAAAACACAAGCTCGTTTAATCAGTGGCGTTTCTCGTATTGTCCCCAGCATCAATCCCTTCCATCCCGTTGCGAACTATTATTGAGATTGATGTCGGTCATTTTTCGCCCCTTTTTCAACCCATCAAAACCAAGTTCTCAGTAAATCCCTACCCCACCAGTCAGTGCTCACTGCTCAGCTCTCCTCGAGCGTAATAAATAATTGTGCTACACGATTACCCACTAGAACGTGGGGCCGCCGTGTCGTATCCGGATGACTGGCTAGCTTCTTCAGAGGAATATCAATTTTCCGTGCGTTTTTCTTCCGATTTGCGAGGCATTTCTCTTTCCCTCAAATCCACCGTTCACCGGAAAAAGGAATCTCTGCTGCTGGTGAAACGTATGTGCGTGTGTACATATGAGAGTCAGTCTTAGTCCGACCGACAGAGGCGAGGACGACGACGCAAGAGCCATTCTTCGCTTGTTTAGTTCCACAACTAAAGCTTACTCACTCGGAACAAAGTTCCCGAGGTGCAACCATGGCAGAACACTCGAACCATGTGTTCACCACTGCAACAGTGGTTGTCAATACTATACTGTAACCATGCCAATAACTGAGTCCGGATAGTGTATCCAAAGCAAGTGCCCTAAAACAGGATCAATCCCAAACACTAATTTGAGACCTAACTAGTTTTAAGAAGGTTCTGAGAACCATCACAAAGCCTAAAGTAGTTTTCAATTGATTCCAATGAATCTATTAGACTTGGAAATGTTACTAAGGATCCGATTTTCAGATGTTATTTACCCTTCGGTTGGAAACCCCTGCCCATACCACATATAAGGTTTCAGCCAAGTCGTTCGTTATCATTAGGGGTAGTTGAGTTGATTTGAATAGAATAGACTGTTGCAAGTCTACTTGGACTGCCATCGCCGTCGTCGTCAGCACTTCGGTTGTTGGTTCGGTACCTAGAGTCTGAAGCTCGGCAACTCGGTTACAGCAGAGAGCCATAGTTTGGTGTAAATGTGCTTACAATGGGAGTGATAATTCGCTTATCTACTTGGGGGAGAATTGCGAAGTGTATTCATTCTCCAACTGACCAGGAACGCTTTGTGTGTGCGTTTGTGAGGATATCAGTGTGCGAATGGGTAAGAAAAGAAGGATGTGTAGGGGAAGTATCGGGAGCGTTCTTGTTTTGATGTTCGCTTTAGGGGAGCACAGCTACGGTATGGTGTAATCAAGTTTTGTTCATGTCGATACACAGTTGTACGTTGGTGTCCTATGGCCACAGGTCTTTATTGTAACAAAGCGAAATTGAAGAGAGAGAGAGAGATACAGAAGCTAGCAGGCACTGTTGCTCATTGGCATGAAGCTTAATATTACTAGTTGTGCGAAGCTGATAGAAAACTTATCCTATGCAGCTACCAATCAGATATAGCAGGACGTCTATCATTGATGTTCAATAAGCAATGCTGAAACCATGCATGCACAGCGATTTATATGGTATACTGGCATCACGCATTGTTGTTGAGGACCCGACCGAAGCGGTAAACGCGTGGATATCCAGCATGGCCATGCGATTCCCGAACGGTTTAGAAAATTTTCGTAGTTACGATTTGGCGGAATAGAATGTCAAACGGGGATCGAAGCACCACTGGATCCGTCTTTAGGATGATAATTTTTACCAATTTATCTCTCATTTTGTCAATTAAACACACAATGTGTCTTCGAAATTTGGGGTTTTCGTATCTCCCCGAGATCCCCAGAATCGCCCTTGATGTGGGGTTACCCCCCTCCCCTGGAATCCTGGGACCCCCCCCCCCCCCCCCTTTATGCTCCCGCAGGCCCCTGGAGACGCCCGGGAATCTCCCTGAGACCTCCTGAAACGCCTCTGAGACTCAATCCGCAGCCGCCTGAAGCCCCTGAGACCTCCTGGAACCCCCTGAAATTCCCTGAAATCTCCTGAAAGGCATCAAAGATCCCTGAACACCGCCTGAAACTCACTGAAACGCCCTTGAGATCCCCTGGAATACCGTGTCCCTGAGATCCACTGAGCTTCGCAACACAACTATATTGTAAGAAGTGCTCCCTAAGGTGTAGAATCGCGAAAAAAAATCATGCCGTTTGGCTCTTGATCTTAGGTTGGATACCACTGAACTTTGCAAAACTGCTAAATAATTGATTGTTACATATTACATAGTAACTCCAAACTTATCACAGCTTAAAAAACTTTGCAATTCCGATCTTCACAAACTGAGTGCACTGCATCCTTAATAATGCTCTACTATTTACGCTTTAACCCTTTGGAGACGGTATTTTCGCCTTTCAGGATGCAACCTCGTCGGTCTAGAACACGTTTGTAAGGGCACTCTTTTCGCTTATGCGTACAATGTCCTTTTCAGGGCACTGATTAAACCCATTGTGGTATGGGCTATGAGCTCTCGTTGCGCTTATGCGTTCATTCCCTCTTCTTGGGTTTCCTATTTCATCACCTTTCCCTTTCCTAATTCCCATCCCGTGTCCCATTCTTCCTCAAGTAAATGATGAAATAGGCTTATATGTATATGGCGATGGCACAAATGTCCTAAATGGAGGATAACGTTCCTCTGGAGCCGGCCTTCTGATACCTGATACATGGGGTTCGAAGGGGTTTTAGGAGGATTTCGCGGGCATTTCAGAAAGCCTCAGATAATTTTTGACGAGTATCAAAAGCGTTACGCAGGCGTTTTCGGGGGTTTTGGAGGGTCTCAGGGTGTTACCGGGGATTTCGAGGGCGGTTTAGGGGGCATACAGTTTCTGAAATACACTTTGGATCTTCAAAATTCGGTTTCCGATATGTTTTAATAAGTTGTCCAATTATTCAAGTTTTAGACAATTGAACAAAAAAAATTGAGGGATAAATACAAAAATTACCATTTTTCCTTAATAGTCCTGTAAGAGGACTCAATTTGCAACAACTTTGTCGAAGACAATACTTTGTTTTCTTCAATGTTTGAATTTATACAGCCGCTTCTTATTGGTGTCCCCTTTGGCTCCAAAGGGTTAATGCATTTCTCTTTCCTACCGTGATCAAAAGGCTCTACCTTCTATAATCTGGTTGGCCCCTGGCTTCTTGAGAATGTCCTCTTGGGCTTTTTCTCCTAGCCGCTTGCGTTCCTCCATAAGCGCTGGAGTGGAAAGATGGGCCGGCTGACCGGCAACACTGTTCATTAACCCTCTAATGGATACCTGGGGTCCATTGGACCCCAGAGCCACTTTGACGTGGTCGCAAAAAAAATTGGATTGATGTGTCAGCCCCATTTTTACAGTATCTTTAAACTACACCGCAATGAGTTATTTGTGCAAAAAAAAAACCAATAGCTTTATGCCGTACTATGGATTATTTTCGATGTCAAAGTTGAACCGGGCGATTTTGTACCCCTGGGGTCCATTGGAATCGAAATTAGCCCAGTAGACGGCGCTAATGTGCATTCAAATTACGGAGTGAAAGTTATATTTAGCTTGAATATCTTGATATTCTGAATGTATAGAATGTTTGTGTCTTCGGCAAAAGTGTTTAATACCTACTTCAAGAACTATTTGGGAATAACAATTATTTTAATGTTTCACAGCATCCTAGATACCCGAGATACAAACTTTCTCAAAAAGCAAACTTCTTTTGAGGTAAATGTTTTGATACAATATGTCTTGACACAATATATTTACTTACATTAACAATACCAATACTTCCTATTTGGTGGATAGTTAACCCTCAACAAGATACCTAAAATAAAGGTCCGTTTTGGGACCCTGGGATCCAATGGACCCCAACATATATTCTCGCGTATCCCACGTATCAAGTTTTGTGTAGGAAGTTATGAAATTTTGTTAAAACAGCGTTAGACTTTGCTCTTTTATAGCGTTACGTAATATTTGAACGAACCAGTTCGTTTGTTTGTTGTTTGTTAACACAGCGCTAGACTTTGCTCTTTTATAGCGTTACGTAATATTTGAACGAACCTTTTTGGGCCGACAGACATATATGTATATGTACCCATCTACAGAAGTGCGATTTACCCTATTGTTATGTACACCTTCTCCGCTTGCTTGGGTACGTTCCACTGTATTGATTAGAGGCACTTTGAATGCTCTCTAGCGCCGCCTGGCGGAAATTTCCCGAACTAAATTTTTCATCACTAAACAGGCATTGACTTACCCAACATCTTTGATGAAAACATCACCCTTTTAAAAAGTAAGGATTACGAGAGACGCAAGAATATATGTTGGGGTCCAATAGACCCCAGGGTCCAAAAACAGACCTTTATTTTAGGTATCCTGTTGAGGGTTACCCGAGCAGAGGAGAATATCAAATCAATAACTATCAAATCACATAACCTGTTTTTATATCTTGTTTTGTTATTATTAACTTATCAAGGCATTACTCTTCCATAACATGTTTTGTTTGACAATCTTATTTTGTTATGATCAAGCTATTGGTATACACCCATAAAATAATCTTTTAATAATAGGTTTTGTTATCGAGCAAATGTAGTTATTATTATAATGTTGACAAATATTTAATATACAATAGCACAACAATAACAAGTTTTGAAATCGAAACTACATCATTCAAGATTTACATTGTTTACAGCATACCGTTCGGTTCATCTAATTAGTTATTCTAATTGTAACTGAACGAGCTTTTGCGCTTATCATTTTATAAACTCTTCGATAATTATGATTTGTTTTATGTTTCTTTTTTTTAGTATTTAGTTACGTATATTCGTAGCTATTCCATAGCAATTCGATATAGTTGACCTAAAAATGTTGTTCTACTTGATGAGTTTGTAGTTCAGCAAAAATACTTAGACTTATATTTTTGTTATTCGTCATTAGGATTAAGTGCTCCACCCAATGCATACATTTGCGTGTGCGTGGCAGTAGTTTGATAGATTTTCCATGGTAAAACTGTGAAAAAGCGCAGACATCGACGGAACGGACACTAGGTATGTGTTCCAGGCTTTAGGTCTAGGAATGTTTTAAAGTGTAGCCCAGAACAAGATTTTCCAATAGTCTATTTTACGAAACGACAACAGTGTTGATATTGATATTAACACTCACGGGCTTGGGCGCAACCTCCTGTCAAATTTTCATTCATGAAATGAGCGATCAGCTGATCCGAAACGTCTCGTAAAATGGCTCATAGTCCATTTTACGAGCTGATTTTATGAATGAAATTTTGACAGGAGCTCGCGTCTTAGCCCGTGAAAATCAATATCATCATCAAAATTGTTGTCGTTTCGTAAAATTCCTTAAATTTTCAAATAATCGTAACTTTTTAACCACTGAACTGACTTTTATTGTTTTGTAATTTTAATTTTACTGACAACGGTAGTCTGCTATCACAGACAAACAAATGTAAAACTCCAATAATTCCCATCGTACACAAATTTAACGGTCTATTTGGAATTTTGTTAGTTGACCAACTGCCCACCCGTAGCGCTCGCATCGTTTTTGTTCGACTTTAACTTTTGCCCACTACCGCCACCTAGGGTACGGGAACCGGTTTTGTCCAGTCTAAGGGAAATCATTTTTATAAAAATAGTCACATGAAAACTACCAATGTGTCAAATGAAAGGATAGATAGATAGATAGATAGATAGATAGATAGATAGATAGATAGATAGATAGATAGATAGATAGATAGATAGATAGATAGATAGATAGATAGATAGATAGATAGATAGATAGATAGATAGATAGATAGATAGATAGATAGATAGATAGATAGATAGATAGATAGATAGATAGATAGATAGATAGATAGATAGATAGATAGATAGATAGATAGATAGATAGATAGATAGATAGATAGATAGATAGATAGATAGATAGATAGATAGATAGATAGATAGATAGATAGATAGATAGATAGATAGATAGATAGATAGATAGATAGATAGATAGATAGATAGATAGATAGATAGATAGATAGATAGATAGATAGATAGATAGATAGATAGATAGATAGATAGATAGATAGATAGATAGATAGATAGATAGATAGATAGATAGATAGATAGATAGATAGATAGATAGATAGATAGATAGATAGATAGATAGATAGATAGATAGATAGATAGATAGATAGATAGATAGATAGATAGATAGATAGATAGATAGATAGATAGATAGATAGATAGATAGATAGATAGATAGATAGATAGATAGATAGATAGATAGATAGATAGATAGATAGATAGATAGATAGATAGATAGATAGATAGATAGATAGATAGATAGATAGATAGATAGATAGATAGATAGATAGATAGATAGATAGATAGATAGATAGATAGATAGATAGATAGATAGATAGATAGATAGATAGATAGATAGATAGATAGATAGATAGATAGATAGATAGATAGATAGATAGATAGATAGATAGATAGATAGATAGATAGATAGATAGATAGATAGATAGATAGATAGATAGATAGATAGATAGATAGATAGATAGATAGATAGATAGATAGATAGATAGATAGATAGATAGATAGATAGATAGATAGATAGATAGATAGATAGATAGATAGATAGATAGATAGATAGATAGATAGATAGATAGATAGATAGATAGATAGATAGATAGATAGATAGATAGATAGATAGATAGATAGATAGATAGATAGATAGATAGATAGATAGATAGATAGATAGATAGATAGATAGATAGATAGATAGATAGATAGATAGATAGATAGATAGATAGATAGATAGATAGATAGATAGATAGATAGATAGATAGATAGATAGATAGATAGATAGATAGATAGATAGATAGATAGATAGATAGATAGATAGATAGATAGATAGATAGATAGATAGATAGATAGATAGATAGATAGATAGATAGATAGATAGATAGATAGATAGATAGATAGATAGATAGATAGATAGATAGATAGATAGATAGATAGATAGATAGATAGATAGATAGATAGATAGATAGATAGATAGATAGATAGATAGATAGATAGATAGATAGATAGATAGATAGACATATCTCGCTTATAGACACTATAGATACAATAGACTCGCGGAGGCGAAGACAACTGTAGCCAAACGAGGATTACGTCACCAGTTCAATAGCGACAATGGATTGTGTGACGTCATATTCGCTCGGTACACTCTAAATTCACGGTAAAACACACTAAAATCGCATTGCTCAACCATGTTTCCGCGATTCTATGGCAATCTATAGTGTCATAGTCTATAGTCTATTTTACGAAACGACAACAGTGATGATATTGATATTAACACTCACGGGCTTGGGCGCAACCTCCTGTCAAATTTTCATTCATGAAATGAGCGATCAACTGATCCGAAGCGCCTCGTAAAATGGTTCATTGTTATTCACGCTCACGGGCTTGGACGCGACCTCCTGTCAAATTTTCATTCATAAAATGAGCGATCAGCTGATCTGTAACGTCTCGTAAAATGGCTCATATTGTGGCTATTAGGGTTCATTCAAATATTAAGTAACGCTTGAGGGGTGGGAGGGGCCTAGCGCTGTGTTACGCTTCATACAAAATATCAAAACTTATTGGGAATCTCGGTATACGTAAGGAACAAATCTTTATTTGATCTAACTTGGTTGGAGGTTTAACAAGAAGTGAAATGAAAAACTATGTGTCAAACTATGTCGGGATCACCAATGCCTACTTGATCTTCAACACCCCCTCTTGATCCGACACCTTTGGACAGGTCATAGGCTCCTCTCCGGTTACATACACCACGAAGTTTCACGGTCGAGTTCGCATTAGTCCTCCAAGATTCAAGCAGCTGCGTATTAGCACTTTTCTTGAGGAAACCACTGCTCGATTTTTGAACACGTCGTATGCCTTTCTTGGGTTTGTCACCGGTTCCTTCGCTTTGCCAATCTTGATATCGCTGCACACGCCTATCACACTGCATCACCGGAAGCCGGGAAGAGGGCTTCAATTTATCCGGACAATCAACCATGCAGCCTTCAATCTTCTCAGCTTCATCTCCATCATGCGGGACATCATTTTCCCCCTCTGGCTCGCTTATCTGATCCTCGCAGTGCTTAGTATTTGATATCTTGATGTCCAATTCATAGAGATTTCCTCTCAGCAATGCCGTCGCAATCACAATATTGCCTTTCTTCAACACAGCAACGCTTCCCTCAAATATTACGGTAACGCCAGCCTTCGTCAAACGCTTAACCGACAACAAGTTCTCCCGCAGCTCTGGAACATAGAGCACCTGGTTGACGTTGAGTGGTACTCTTCTATTACTCTGACCGTCAATAACGCCAACCGCTTCTGCTTCGAGAGTCTGTCCCTCCTTCGCAATGTCGAAAATGATCGGAGCTCTCAGTTGCCTTGCCGATGAAAATGCCTTCAAATCGTTCACTACATGGTCACTCGCGCCGGAATCCAGTCTGAACGTCAATTTGCTGGAGCCGTTCCGTTGACCACCGTGCCGATCCACCATGAAACTTACCGCCTTCCTGTTTGCCGCTGCTGATTCCGAACTGAACTCTTCTTCGCAGTCCTTTTTCATGTGGCCTTTCTTTCCACACCTGTGGCACCGGCCACCGAATTTCGTCTGCTTGAGCCTAGCTTTTTCTCCAGAAAACGCCGTGGGTACCTCTTCAAATGGATCATGATGCCGTTCTTGTTGCTTCATCTCCTCCGCAAGCAGCCGCTGCTTCACGTGGTCCAGCGTTATTTCATCGTCCCCCAGATTTTCAAGCGCCGTGATTAGAGGGTCGTATGAATCTGGAAGCGTTCCGAACAGTGATACCACCATATCCGCATCCGACAGCTTGGCACCAGCAACACGTAGTTGGCGGATCAAGTCTTCAAATGCCACCAGGTGTTCACGCATCGACGAACCTTCCTTCATCTTCAAACGGCTCAACTGCTTCCGCACCAGGTTCTGCGTTCCCAAGGACTTCTTCGCAAACGTGTTTTGCAGGCTTGTCCACATAGCCTTGGTCGACTTCTTCTCCCGTATAACTTCGAGACACTCATCAGCGAGGAATCCGATCAGCAAGGATTTTGCCTTCTTATCCGCCTCTGCAAATTTGGCCTTCAAAGCATCTTGCGCGGGAGGGTCCTCCGTCAACGTATGGTCTACTCCCATTGCTTCCAGGTAAGCGCACACACGGAAACTCCAGTTATGAAACCCAGGTCCTCCCCGGAACTGCGGGATTCCGTTAACCGCTGCGTCTTTACTGGTCGAGCCCATAACCTATTGGGAATCTCGGTATACGTAAGGAACAAATCTTTATTTGATCTAACTTGGTTGGAGGTTTAACAAGAAGTGAAATGAAAAACTATGTGTCAAACTATGTCGGGATCACCAATGCCTACTTGATCTTCAACAAAACTTACCATACAAAAGCTGTTACGTGGGAGAGGAAGGGGGTCCAAAAAGATCAAATATCGCCTACGTAATATTTGAACGAACCCAAAACGTGACGTCATGCTCGTTTGGCTACACCGGCTACACGAACTGACAGTCCATTTGACTTCAGTTGTTTTTGCTTCCGCGAGTCTATGGTATCTATAGTATCTATAGTGTTTATTTGTTTTGACGAACTCGTTGTTTTGATTATTTTCGATCGCCTGTAAGGTATTTTAGGACCATTCTTTCAGTAGTAATTTAGTATAAAACTATAAAAGAAAACCTTGCGGCCGTGATAGTTCTACGCGAGTGCAATATTTATTGAAATGCAGTCGTTGTCGTTGCTGATAGTCATCTGTAGGATTTTGTTGACGTTGGTGTTTGTTCACAGCCAAGCCTGATTGAAGAATCACTAGGAGACGGTTCATCGGAAGTTGGCCACCAAAACGCCATTTGTTCCGCGATGGGGCAGGTGCCAGCCGGTGTCAGGACACATCGATGATTGCCAGGTGTGACGGACATCGAAATTGTTCCGGCATAGAAAAAGAAGCCGAGACGAAGAAGGCGATCGATCGGATGAATCTGACGGATAATCGGGACGATTTTTCAGCATGGGAAGCTGTTCACGAAGGAGCTGGAAGTGTTCGAACAGTGTAAACCGAGGCGGAAAATGGACCTGGAGGAGATTCTGGCGAACGATTGCGCAGACGAAATGCAGTCGCTGGGCAAGCGATTCCGGGCGCGATACATACTCGGCTTTTCTCGGAATGCACCGGGATGAATATACATACTTTGACGCTCAAGGATTACGGCAGGAAGCGACAGTGGAGGGTTGGCGAAATCAACGTTTTTGCATCGAATTTGGCTTTCAAGCAGTTTGAGTGAGTACTTATAACATGTCCCTAAAAATCTTAAGGGGTGATATACAAATTATGTCACGCAAAAATCAACCGTTTTCAAACACCCCCCATGTCACACTTTCTGTATGGGACATCATCATTTTTATATGGGTCGTCATGTTTTGTTAACCCTCTACTCCTTAAAGCGTAATATAATTTATGCATGGCCCCTACAATGCGTGTGTACAAATATTTGACCAAGCACAGATGAATGCTCAAACATCTGGTTTGACTCAATCAGATCTTCATTATAGTGCTAGTGAAATGTTGGTCCTACAGCTCATTGCTTGCCTAATATTTGATCCTGTGTTTTTAAGTAAGGGAGGATTAAATTTGAATATGAGGGAGAACGTCTATTAATTACGTAACGAAAAAAAGGTCCTCTCTCTATGCCTCACTTTTTGTATAAGAACTCTGAAATGTGTATAAGAGTCCTCGAACTTTGCTCAAGCAAAGCATGACGTGATTTATGGAAGTTCCCTACGGAATATGGCTACCGACTAAGTAAAGCTTTTGGGCGGTGGCATAGCCACTTTTTTGGCATTTTTTGTTAAAATTCTTTCATCATCAAACGGTTTGTACACAGTGAATATTCGTTCATTTGGTTTTTCTTTCTTCGTGTTCGTATATTTTAAGTGTTTCTTTCCATTGAGTTCGATAAACGCTACTAGTCAGCAGGGATGATCTTTTCAACTGCATCTGAACCATTCAAAATGGTCGTAGTGAGAGTATCACCCCGTTTGACGGTACTAAAATGGTCGCTTCGGATTGCTAATAAATTCAGATTTTCTCAACAAAAAAACTGCAATATTGAGGTGGTTTCTACCTCCGATCTGGTCACGATCTTCAGTATTATCGTGATGGTTAGTGTTTGTTCATTCAATAAAGTGAAGAAAGCGCGAAGTAAGATTTGAATGAACAAACAGGTACAGATCAGGTAACAGTTCAGGAAACCCTCGGCTGACCACATATGCTCTAACCTAATGTGCGATAATTGGGCTCTCTGTGATTTTTAGCAACGTTATAAACATAATACTAAAATATGCGGGCCGCTTGTGGAGTTGTGCGGCCCATTAACTTCTTTTAATTTTAGATACGATTTATTTTTGAAGAAATATCGACCCATATCATGGCGGGCGATTTTGGATGCCTGCGGTGTATTGTTCGTGCATGGTGGCTGTAGAATAGAGGAATAGGACGAATCGCAAATTTCGACAGTGAGCTCACAATTGGATTCAGAACTTGGATCTCTCATCAAGAATCGATAAGGACAGAAACAAAAGCGTGAATAACATCTGCAATCAAGCGAGACTGGAGCCCATCAGGACGTCGCAGCAGAGGCAAGTTCAGAGTTCAAACGTATTGATAATCATAGTAAATTATTATTATTATTATTATTATTGTTATAGCGGCAGGTGCCCAATATAGGTACACCTGCCCAAATGGTACAGGACC
The DNA here is from genome assembly GCF_035046485.1 of Aedes albopictus. NCBI lineage: Eukaryota > Metazoa > Arthropoda > Insecta > Diptera > Culicidae > Aedes > Aedes albopictus. Next base: position 283,585,561 of record NC_085136.1, on the reverse strand, counting down.
CTAGCATCATTACTTACTTTGTTATTAGTTTGATATCATAACTAATTTTGCTTTCGGATTGTTATCAATAACTGTTAAATAACAACATTTGTTATTGAAACATTTTACAAATTCATTGTTATTATGTTGTTATCGAAACCAACAAAATATGTTATTGAATAGGTCTACCAGGAACATTTTTTTGTTATGATTTTTGTTATTTTGCCGCTTATGACAGCCAAGTTTATAACATAATTTGTTATGTTAATAACATGAAAATAACTGATTTCATCACTCAGTTATTTTGCCAAAATAACACATTTTCTTATGCTGTTGTTATTCCCTTCTGCTCGGGTAAGGTGGCCCACACTTATATGAAAAACAAAAATTTCGAAAAATGCCAAGTCTCACCTCCTCAATCAGTTGTTTTTGACTCCCAGAAGCTACGTTCAAAATTTGAGCAAAATCGGTTGAGGGGGTGCTCAAAACGCTTGAAGTTTGTATGGGAAAACTTGGCCAAATGTATGCAGAAATTTTAAGTTTTCGAATTTTGGCGCCAGGTGGCGCTGTAAGCGTTCAATAATCAAACCCTTTGGTATTATTGTAGGTGACTATATGTCAAACAACTTTGACGAAGACCGCAAAGTGATCCAACGTCTGTGAAAAAAGTTATACCCTAGGTAAAGTGAGGATAAACTTTAATGTTGTTTTTCCAATACATGTAAAGAAATAATATCAATAATGAAATCTCAATACTTTGCCTCACTTTGCCTGGGGTATAACTTTTTTCACAGCCGTCGGATCACTTCGCGGTCTTCAACTAAGTTCTGCGAGCTAACTCATCAGCCAATTCATTTCCAGCGATGGAAGAATGGCCAGGTACCCATACAAGGTGAACAGCATTTGCAGAATTCATCCGATGCCGTCTGAAATACTTCTTTCCAGATAACCAGATGTCCACTCTTCCCGGGAAGGGAATTTCGTGAAAAATGTCCTATATGAAAAATTACAAGCAATTGTAAGATCACTTGGAGCAAGAACAATTTTGTCCCAATTCACCAAAAGTGAAAACAACGAGGTGTGTGTTGATGTGCGGTTCACAGGAGTTTCCTCTAGTAGACCGAGCACCCGTAATCGGTAAGTGCAAGAAAGTGCTTCTTGTTTGAGATGAATGTGTAGTGGGGCAACGTCAAAGAGAACTTCGAGCGCTACCGTGGGAGTTGAAGAGAACGCTCCAGACATCGCCATTAAGCACAACCTTTGGAGATGGCCTTATTTTGATTGGACCGTTCTCACTTCGCCCTTTTGCCACCGCACAAGACATCCATAAGCCAATATTGGCCGAACCACAATTGATATACTTGGGTATTAGACCCCAAGTTGTACCAAAAGTACGCCGGCATTGCCCGAAGGCCATACAAGCTTTCTTGATTCTGAACTCAATGTGAGGTGTCCAGGAAAGCTTGGAATCAAGAATGACTCCAACGTACTTTACCTGTTCAGTCACATCGATTTCAGAATCAAAGAGACGCAAAGGTCGAACGCCGTTACGGTTTCGCCTTTCCGTGAAAAGAACAATAGATGTTTTACTCGGATTTACCGAAAGACCATATTGGCGACACCAACCCTCAACTATCTGAAGGGCGTTTTGCATCAGGTCGAAAAGGGTGCTGATGCACATACCAACTAACAATGTTAGGTAGTCGTCGGCAAAACCATAAGTAGGAAAACCGCTATTATTGAGTTGCCTCAATAGCGTATCTGCTACGAGATTCCACAAAAGCGGCGATAAGACTCCCCCTTGGAGGCATCCACAAACACTCAATTTCTTAATCCCTGCTAGACGCAATGTCGAGAAGAGATGTCGGTTTTTGAGCATTTGATGAATCCAATTGGAAATCATTGGAGATAAACCATGACTCCGTGCGGCTTCCAATATCAAAGGCACCCTCGATATCTAAGAAAACACCCAGACAAGATTGCTTTTGTGCGAATGCTTTCTCGATATCGTAAACAACCTTGTGTAAAAGAGTCACAGTGGACTTACCAGATTGGTAGGCATGTTGGTTCACATGAAGAGGCACGTTAGCCAGATGAACATCACGGATGTGAAGATCCACAATGCGTTCTAAGCATTTCAGAAGAAAAGAGGTCAAACTGATAGGTCTGAAACTCTTTGCTTCTTCATACGACGCACGACCCACTTTCGGAATAAACTTTACAGTAATATCCCGCCAGGATTTGGGAATATACCCTGTAGCAAAACTGCAAACAAGTAGTTTTTTCAAAACATGTTTGAAATAATCAAATCCCTTCTGAAGCAAAATAGGATAAATCCCATCTGCCCCAGGAGATTTGAAAGGAGCAAAGCTATTAAGAGCCCACTCAATCGATTCTATAGTTACAATACTCCGAGCCAAAGCTAAAGAATCATAACTACAAGAAAAGACATCAGGTTCATCCGAAGATGTAATATCCACACATCCAGGGAAGTGTGTGCTGAATAAGCATTCATCAGAGGAAGTCAGATCGCCATTTGGCAATCGAAGTCCGTTCACCCGGAAATCCTTAGATTTCGCAAGGATTTTGTTTAACCGACTGACTTCACTCAAGCTGGAAACATTTGTACAAAGGTTTTTCCAGCCGGATCGTTCAGCAGACCGGAGGGCTTTCCTGTAGGCCTTGCGAGCCGACCTGAAAGCCTCCGAACCAGCCGAACGTCGTCTGTTCCAACTCTTTCTACATTGTTTCCTGAGTTTCGCCAGATCAGAGTTCCACCAAGGGGTTCCTCTTGTGATCTTCACAGACCGTAGAGGGCATGCTTCTTCAAAAGCTTCCATGATGAGGGCCGTTGTAGTATCAACGGCATCATCTAAATCACTTGGAGTGTCAATGGATGGTGAGTATCCATGAAATTTGGCCGCAACCAATTCAGTAAAATGATCCCAGCTTGTTGACTGAGGATTCCTGAAACGCAATGTTTGCGAAGTAACATTTAAATGTTCAAAAAAGATAAAACGATGGTCAGATAGAGATTCTTTATCTGACACATGCCAATTGGTCAGCTCGTGACTAATTCTGCTAGAGCAAAGCGTTATACAGGGGATACTCAAAATAACTGGGACAGGTAAAATTTAAAAGGGCATCAAATTTTCTCAAATTTTTACTGTAAGTTCATCAACTAGTTGTGTATCAGTGGTCAAAATTTGGAAAAGATCGGTCCATTCTACACGAAGTTATAAAGATTCTAGAAAAAGGTATAATTATTCGATAGCCAACTTTGAGCTGTTATATCTCCGGATTCAATTAACCGAATGCAATGAAATTTCGATCATTTATGACTTATATAATGAACTTTAAAAAACAGTTGACTTAATTTGAAATTATTAATAAGAAAAAAGTTATGGCGATTTCATTTATTCCATGTTTTTCAGTAAATTTATCTATTTTTTATATGCATCCCATTACTTTTTTCAATTTAATGCCGGCTATTTGGTTGCTTTCCTTTGAAACATAAATATATTCAATTTAATAAGAAGAAATTTCAATGAACTATAATTACCTACTATCTCGAACTTTGAAACGATGATGAAGTTTTGGATAAATTGGTGTTATATTAGAAAAATAAACTAATCGAAATAATTTTCTTTCGTGTGAAGAATTTTAAGTTTAGTCAAATGTTTTCAATAGCTCATTATATAAGTCATAAATGATCAAAATTTCATTGCATTCGGATCATTGAATCCGGAGATATAACAGCTCAAAGTTGGCTATTGGATAATTATACCTTTTTCTAGAACCTTAATAACTTTGTGTAAAATGGCCCGATCTTTTCCAAATTTTGACCACTGATACACAACTAGTTGATGAACTCACAGTAAAAATTTGAGAATATTTGATACCCTTTTCGAAAAGTTACAGCGAGTTGAACATTTTTTGAAAAGTGAAAATTTCACCTGTCCCAGTTATTTTGAGTATCCCCTGTATCTAACACTTCCTCTCTAGCAGATACCATGAAAATTGGGCGATTGCCTATGTTAAGTAATGCAAGATCTGTACTACTTAAGTACTCCATCAAACTGAAGCCTCTCAAGTTAATGTCTAAGCTGCCCCAGATGATATGGTGAGCATTAGCATCACTGCCAACAATTAGCGGAAGGCCTTTTGAAGTACAGTATGCGACGACTTGTTTGAAAGCATCCGTAGGTTCATCATGCGGTAAATAAACCGAACAATATACGTATTTCCTGTTGAGGTTTCCAACAGATACATCAATTGTGATAGCACATAGGGTCTGGGACTATTTGGGCAGGAGCCCCTATTTTGGGCACTTGCTGCTATAACTTAGTCATTCTTGAACCGATTGACATGATTTATGAGACACGATCAGATACTCACAGTATCTAGCAATGTGCAAAAATTCAAGTAAATCGGTTTGAAATTGACTGAGTTATAGCAGCAATTGCCCAAAATAGGTGCTCCTGCTCAAATGGTCCCAGACCCTACAGCTCTAGTGGTTAGTTCAGAGATGAGTGTAGCAACTATTGCGTTGTTGACAAGCACACAGGCTCGAGGCATGACACGCGAGTTTGCCATTTCATGTTTACTGAAAGTAGCAAAAACCGGGTTCACAAGGTTTCCTAGATAGAAATTTCCCTTACGAAAGTAAGGTTCTTGTACCAAGGCCACTTGGGCTGTACCATTTTGCATAAGTCTGCAAAGATTGATCATTGCTGTTCTTTTATGCTGAAGATTGATCTGAGCTATCCTAACCGTAGCCACTACCCAAACTAGGTAAGATTAAACTCTTCGCAACAGCAGCACAACAAAGAACAGCAACAATAAAACCAAATCGGTATCGATTGGAAAACGCCAAAGGCGAGGATACACAGAATACACTGTGTAAATCGCATAATGCGAAACCATATAGGTGAAAATTTAAACTAATTAACAACATGTTCATAATCCCGCCCTTATTTAGCCTCAAGTGAGACTAAAGAAGGGCAGCTGATTGTCTCGGAGAAACACAAGGTCAACTGCACCATTGCTCCGGTTAGCGCAGTAAGGGCTACATACTGTGGAGGGCGCCCTGGTACTCCACAGGCTCCGTTAGCGGTTAGGTTTTTATTAGACCCCCCTAGCCATTTATTTCTAGACACGGTAAGCATAAAGCCGCATTACACCATGAGATAGGGGTCACCTGTTGGTGGATTCTTACCATCGGAACAGGCGGTCGCGGTACGTAGTGTTATTCTTAGCCAATTGAGACAATCGCTACCGACACTACACAGTTATCTAGGCTGATCGAGAAAAGAAGTTAATATTGATGATCAACTTCATACGGACTCGAACAGCCGTGAAAAGCCCATCTTGTAAAATTTATTCGTGCTGACGTGCTGCAATCACCTTACCAAATCTCTCCCGACCAATTAGTGTTATTATCCATTTCGGCAAATCTATCTGCACCGTAGTCGTATACATAACACTCCTCGGGTTGTACAAGTTGTCCATTCCAAGAGCCCAAAATTGAGGAGAGATTGAAGCTGGCTGGCTGTAAATAATATTTCACCTTGCCCCGCACAATTCATTCATAAAATTTTACGGCATGGGTTGATGGAATAACTAACCGAGGTGCCAGACCTCAGCCATTACCATCAATTACACTCGCGATGCCATCGTCTGTCATGGCCGCTGGATAATATTTTGTGAGTGGTAAAAGGTCCCGATAGGCTGCTCCAACCAGCTCTCGTTTGTTACCACCTAAAAGCGGAACTAACCAACACCCACTCTCACTCAATGTACTGGTGGTGGTCGTGGCTTTTTCATGACTAATCTGTCTGCCACCGATGCGATGCGACGGATGGGTAAAGGAATGGTAGCAGGGCCGGTGGATTCAAATGAAACAGTTGCGCAGATTTCACTCGGTAATAAATAATCCATCCCCGGTGTCGAACAAATTGCCCTATTTAGGTAGAGTCGCGTATACCTGGTGCGTTGCCATAACCATTACCACAGAAAGGAGAGTGATAGCTTTGGGGACGTTATTTGATACCAGCTGCGGGACACTTTATCGCGGTTTCTAAACGAGTTATGCTTTTGAAATTTTGTTTTACGATTAGCAACGAGTGGCAGGGTCGAAAGAAGCCTACAGATCTGGATGGAAGCAACCTTTATTCCATTTTTTTCTGGTTGGTTGCCTGATTGCCAATAAAACCATTCTAGAAGGCAAACTTCTGGTTTCTGTTTCTTATGAGACACAACGTGCCACCTGACTGAAATCAATTCTTCAGGGACAATGTAATACTCCCAAATCCTAGTAATTGATCTTATACTTCCCATAATCTTCCTGCGATTTCACTTCTGACACTTTGCGCCGCGTGTTATCCCGAAACAAGCAAAAGCACAATAAAAACATCCACTCAAAGCAAACATCGAAACTTTTCCTAATAAATTTCCCAACTTTGCCTGCTTGCCGCTGCCGGCCCAAGACCCACTGCTAATCTGAGGCTCGCTATATCAGTAACGACTGCGACGGCGACGGCGACGAAGACGGAGCATCACCATTCCTTTGCAAGTAGCGCGTGGCGACGAAGAAAAGCAGATTCGTTCGTATCACAAACATTGTCGTTTCCTTCCCTTGGCCCGCGCGCGCTGCGCCTTCGGTAGGTACCTTACTAATGTGCCGTAATCCACCCGTCTGACACCCGGCCCGGCACCCGACCGTCAGCGAGACCGAGATGCGAGCTCACGCATTCGAGTGCCACTTGAAATTGCCCTGACCCAAAGTTGGATTAGGACCATGCTTCCAAGTGATGGCTGTGGTGTGCGGTCTGTCTGTCTGTCTGGTTTGGGGTACGGGTGATGGAAAACTCATCTCACACTAATAAGCATTTATTATTAAAAGCTTCCGCAGTACCCCGGAGAAAATGGTTTCGTTGTTCTTGGGAAAACATTAGAAATTCTGCACTCGAAAAATGTTGCTCTGTGACCTGGCTCTTGTGGCTGTATTCATTTGGGATAGGACGAAGAAAAATAAGTGGAGTGAGTGGAATTGAGAACTAGGGTAGTGGAAGTATTTTGGACCGGGCAGGTATTTTGGCCCACCTAGGGAGTTTTATGATATTTATCACATAATCTCTACTAAATCTTGGTAATTTTTTATTGGAACACGAAAAGTATTCAACTGTGTGATGACTTTTATTTTGGATGTCAGTTAAATATGCTGTTCAGTATCAAAAATAGAGAAAATGTTTTCACTTCCAATGAAACGCACGGAAAAGCACCAAAAACAAAAGAGATAACAAATTTGTATTCGGCTTCGAAGAGGTATTAAATTTTACAAATGAATATTTATTTCATGTGAATGTAGTTAGGGCCATGTAAGAACTCAAAATAAACTGTTCTTAACCTCGGTGGAGCGATAATATTTACTAAAATGGTGGTTTGAGGTATGGCCAAAATATGTTCAACATAATCAGATGTGGACATATTTTGGACCACCTGCCAGATCCATCTCTCCAGTTCCTTCTAAAGGGAGTAACATTCATGCCAATGTAATGTACTCTGAAAACAGATGAATAGAATAAGTTGGGACCTCCCGTGATCTGAGTTGTTATACGTTTATTTCACAATGAGATTGTTGTGGGTTCGATTTGTTCTAACAAATTTTCGCCAAGTTGTTTCGTTTCGATTCAATTTATGCCCTAACAACTTTTCCACAAGTTGAAGTTTTCAGGTGATCAGTCATCCAGTTTAGAAAAGTTGTCCTTTTCGGCAATTAGTTGATGACTGAGACACTGTGTTATCTAATGTATGTTTGACAAATTATGTATCATTCAAATTACTTTATTTTTGATGGCCTTTCCACTCATTACAATATGTGTGGATCACCTTTATATTTAGCAAAATCACTAGACTTTCACACTTCCTATGAAGTGTTACGTAATTTATACATGGTGACTTACGTCATGCAATAGTTAATAAATACACGTTTTGCGTAAAATTTTTAATGAAACATCATACTACAATGCGTAAAAACTGGCAATAGCAACAAAATTTCACCTTTTTTTACCGTTACGTAATTTTTAAACGTTCCCTGCTTCAAAAAATGAATAGAAAAGATGTAATCTTCACGTAGTTTTAACAATGTTTAAATTTTTGCTGAGGTGGCTTTCATTTCATCAATCAATTGAAGTTTAATTTGGTGGGCCAAAATATGTGCACTTGGTGGTCCAAAATAAAGTCAGGTGGTCCAAAATAGAAGCCCGAGATCCTTCAGGAGTTTTGATATTTCTTGTATTTACTACAACAATTTTGAGTTCTGTTTGGCCTTTTTCGACAGAAAACATGTTGCTCTACGTAATGCCTACTGAAATTATCCATGTTCAGAAGTGGGGACCTTCTTTTTTCGCTGAATTGTTCATCCACTTCCTAAAGCGGTCCAAAATACCTCCCTTACCCTAAAGATGAATTGATTTGCATAGTGATTAGTGTTGTCGTTGAGAGATCATCTATTTGCATATCTCCGTAATGGAGGGTGTTCCGACAGGAAAGAAAGGACGACGACCTGATTTTTGCAGCTAATTTATTATCGCTTCAAAGCTGTGAATTTAGTTAAGTTAAGTTTAATGTTTCAGTAATATTAGTAAGTTATCTTACTTTCCAGTGTTCCTTACAATTTTGGACCCTGGCACTGTCAAACTCGTTTTTAGGTTTGTTTTTACCCCCTTCCCTTGATAGCCCTTGATGTCATACCAACAATGACGACTTGTCACTGAAGTGGTTGAACCATTTGGGATAGGGTTCCCATCTCGACGGTACCGATAACAGTCTCCCTCCGGTGCTCCCCTTAGAGTCCTGGGGTAGCACTTTGTCCATGAACGTCGAGTACACCCAACCTAGTCGTTGGTCTTCTGAAGCTTCCCTGACGAGTTTGTACAAGAGCTTGGCGAATTCGACCTTCGGCTCCTTCGAAGTTCTGCGTAACCTTGCCTCGTATCCACTCACCAGCGCCGTCTGCGACAAGGACAAGATCGCCAACCTGCAAGGGGGTCTAGTTTCGTTGAAACATTTCGACTTCCATCTTATGACTGGTAGATACTCTACCAAAAAGCGTTGCCAAAACATGTCCAGCTGACTCTGTATTGCTCCCCACGTGCCATGCGATTCCTCGATGCCTACACTACTTTGCCTAGCCCCACTAGAGCTCCCCAAAAGGAAGTGATTGGAAGTCAAAGCTTCTGACTCCTCATAGTCTAACGGCAAGTATGTCATACATACATACATTTATTTGTTCAACATCACATTTAAGACAAGACATCATCAACAATGGAACGCAACAATACTCGGTTTGTGGCTTCCGCTCTTCATCCTCGGTTGCGTCCAATGCTCGCCAGGTCACGCTCCACCTGGTCCGCCCATCGTGTTCTCTGCGCTCCACGCCTTCTTGTACCAACCGGATCAGTAGCAAACACAGCTTTACAGGGTTGCTGTCAGGCATTCTTGCAACATGTCTTGCTCACCGTATCCTTCCGGCTTTGGCCACCTTCTGGAGGCAGGGTTCACCGTAATGTGCAGCGAGCTCATGATTCATCCTTCTCCGCCACACACCGTTCTCCTGCACACCGCCGAAGATCATCCTTGGCACGCGTCGCTCGAAAACTCCGAGTGCTTGCAGGTCCTCCTCAAGCATGGTCCATGTCTCGTATCCGTAGAGGACCACCGGTCTTATTAGCGTTTTGTACATGGTGCATTTGGTGCATGGGTGATTTTTTTGACCGCAGTTTCTTCTGGAGCCCGTAGTCGGGAAGTCGGGCCTCCGCTGATGATGCGCCTACGATTTTCACGGCTCACGTTGTTGTCAGCCGTCCGTAAGGATCCGAGGTAGACGAATTCCTCCACCACCTCGAAAGTATCCCCGTCTATCGTAAAATTACCACCCAGACGGATCCGGTCGTGTTCAGTTCCGCCTACTAGCATGTACTTTGGTTTTGAGGTATTCACCACCAGTCTGATCTTTGCTGCTTCGCGTTTCAGGCGGGTTACAGCTCAGCCACCGTTCCAAATGTTCTGGTAATAATGTCCATGTCGTCCGCAAAGCACACAAATTAACCGGATTTCGTGAAAATCGTTCCCCGGCTGTTGAGCCCGGTTCGTCGCATCACACCTTCTACAGCGATGTTGAAGAGTAGGCATGAGAGTCCATCACCTTGTCGCAGCCCCCGGCGAGATTCAAATGAACTGGATTGTTCACCCCCTTACGCAGTTTTGCACACCGTCCATCGTTGCTCTTATCAGCTAGTCAGCTTCCCAGGAAAGCCGTTTTCGTCCATGATTCTCCATAGCTCTGCGTAGTCGATACTGTCGCATGTCGCTTTGAAATCGATGAACAGGTGATGCGTTGGGACCTGGTATTCACGGCATTTCTGGAGGATTTGCCGTACGGTGAAGATCTAGTCCGTTGTCGACCGACCGTCGATGAAGCTGGCTTGATAACTTCCCACGAACTCATTCGTTTTAGATGACAGACGACGGAAGATGATTTGAGATAGCACTTTGTAGGCAGCAAGTTAATAAATTTTTAACTTAAAATAGTTTTTTAAAAAAACTACAAAAACCTACATTAAGAAACTACAAAAACCTAATGACGTTCGGATAACCAACCAACCTCTTCAATTAATTAACTACCTAACACTGACTAATCAGTGTCGGGCGAGCCTCTGCCCTTTTATTGATTTATCATGTTTTGAATTCCATTTGTGTGTTTAGTCTTTCTTTTGTTGTTTAATTTAGCTGGAATGGGTGCTGCTGTACTGGCTGGTGTTGGCGCTAACTGCTGTGCTGGCTGGTGTGGTGCTAACTCCTCCCCCTTTAAATGACTTTGTCCTCAAAGTCGTATGGATCGATCTGCTGTTGGCATTCTCAAGTAATTGTTTATTTGTTGAAGTCTTTCATCGGAAACATCAGGATACGGTGATTTGATTTGGATACCTTCTGGTGCCGATGGTTTTTCTTGCTCATGTAAATTAATTTCGATTTGTGTTTTTTTAGCTTGTCTTTTTAGTACGAGTACGTAGACTATAATTGCTGCGATGATTAATGTAAATGTTGTGATAGTAATTGATCCAAATATGTACAGTTTCCATTTGAAAGAATGATTTTGCAAGTACACATGTTTGAGTATTCTTCTATGTTCCAATGTCAAATTTGCCAAATATTCTGGTGGCGGAACATCGATGATATTTTCTTTGTATGCTAATATTCCTGTTGTAGGTCTGAATGATGTTTTCGGGGTCTCCATGAAGATGTTTGTATAGCGAATGTTGTCGAGGTACAATTCACATTGTTCGAAATGAATTAGGAACGATCCTTCCAATAGTTTACTTGAATTACTGCAGTTGGTGTATAGCGATATATTCACATTATTCAGAAGTAATGTTGCATCATTGATTCTATTAATTACTCCAGATGAATACACTTTTTCAAATGTACAATTTGCGTGTCGTGACAGAATCAAATTTCTGATGCATGGGCTTGTAGGTTTTATCAACTTGGATTCACATAAAAAATATTCGGAATCTTTTTTACATGGTGCAGATGTTTCGAAAGTATGCGATTCATTAGTGATAATGTAGCTTGATTCAATATGTATTTTTGTTTGGTTTTGAATCAGAGGACTAATGAATTCGTAGTTGTAAGTTTCGTTTGAAAGTTGTGGAATTTTTAGCATATACATCACGTGCGTATTGTTCATGGCAATTTGTGTACTTGTTTTAGTCAACATCTCTTCAAATGACGTAACAGGGATGCTCTGTTGCTGTAGGAAGTATTTTATTTTTGAATAATCTTTCATAGATAAGATTTGACTGCTAGGAATGCCATTTTTTGCGAGTAATAAGGCATCTTCAAGTATTTCAATTTGATGTTGAGCTGCATTCAGGTTAAGCAAGATTGTTAGAAGGTTGATTTCAATAACATGTTGTTTTTGAGATTTAAAGTCCAGTTCTAGTAATTCGTTGGTGACTTGATTCAAATGTTTGATTCGGGAGTTTATAGCTTCGTTGATGAAGGTTTGTTGATTGTTGTTGTCGATTAATGCGTTCATCGTGTTGTTAATTATACTCAAATCCTCAGCGTCGGGAGTTCCAGCAACCCATTTCAAGATTTTTCCAATAGTATCCCATCGTTTTATACGAGATTGTGAATTATTGTGTGGTGCAATTTTTAAATATGTTTGGTATAGCAAATGGTTTCTATTTTGTAACAGTCTATAAAGGTTATTATTATAAACATTTGTTCTTACCAATTCATCAAATTTGGTGATTATATCATGAATTTGCGTAAGATCTATTGGTTGTATTATTCTCACATATCCTAATGTAAGTTTTGCTTTTCCCAATGGAATTATTGCCAGTGGATTTTTATTCAAGTTATGAATTTGTATCTCTCCTTGCACCAACAACATGGAACATATTATTAATCTGCAAATAGAGTAAATTGATATATGTGTATGTTAGTTTTTTCTTAAATTCATTTTATGTATTTTTCGATTATTACTGTCTATAATAAATGTATCAAAATTTTCTTTAACTTGTATCTTTTTATATCTACTTTTTCTTTTTGAAATTTCTTTTGATTTTTCAAAGGCATAGGATCCTGGTTCGTAAATGGGATAATTTTTGTCTTGTATATTTTCATTCTTTTTCTTATATAATTTTATAACATTCTCATGAGTTTTAGCTTTTCTTCTGTCTATTTCTTGTGTACTTAAGTTTCTATTTACTTCACCAATATAAATGTTGTGGGGGGTGTTTTTGACAAAACTGTGAATTGTGTTGTTGTATTTATGAACAGCTGATCTAATTAATTGGGAAACATCTATTTCTGGCAATTCTTTTTTAATACATCTCGCAATTTCGCGTAAAGTAGAATGACAACGTTCGATTTGTCCATTCGTTTCAGATCTGTTTATCGGAGTTTTATAAATTTCAATATTTAAATTTCTTAAACGTTGTTCTACTACATTTGAATTAAATGAGCTTTCATTATCCATAATGATCATTCTAGGTATGTTCCATTCATGCATAAGATCCAATAGAGCATCTTCAATATCAAAAAGTGATTTGCTTTCTATTGCTCTACATTTCAAATATTTAGAAAATTTATCAATTGATGTAAGAAACAGATGATCTTGATCATACGTAAATATGTCTACATGTACAATTTCACAAGGTTGATTAGGAATTGGTGTTTTAAATGATATAAACTTTTGTGGGTTTCTTTGATATTTTTCAGTTTTGCATATCTCACAATTTTTTACAAAATCTTCTACCATTCTAGTCATTTTTGGAAAATAAAAAGTTTTTAACAATTGTTCTGAATTTTCTTTCGAATTTCTGTGGGCAAATTGGTGAACCTTTTTTATTTCTTCCAATTGTTTTTCTAAATTATTCAAATCTTGGACTTTGCTTTAGGAAAATCTAGCTTTAATTAATCTTGGATTGAACATTTCTCTGTAAATTTCCTGTATTGTTGCCATTATTGGTTCATCAGTATATATACCATTTATAACATTTGGGTTTAAAAACTTTTTTAGTTGTTCTTTTAAATATGCACTTGAAAATCTTGGTTCAATAAATATGTGTCGTTTGTAATTATCAAAAGGAACTACTAGGCCATAACTGGATCTTGTTCCAATTTTGAAGAATAATTGATTTTTAAAGACATTTATGGGAGCTTCTGTCGAAGGGATAAAGGAACTGTCATCTTCTTCTGCCGAATGTTGAGTCGCAGTGAGGGAATTAATTTGAATACGTGACAAAGCATCTGCCACAATGTTAGCTTTACCAGGCTTGTAACAAATCTCATGGTCATGCTCTTCAATAAAAGCTTTCCATCTTTTTAGTTTTGCATTATTATTCTTCGGAGAAATTGTATATGTCAAGGGTTGATGATCAGTATAAATAATTATTTTATGACCATAAATAAAATTTCTTAGAGTATGCAATGCCCAAACTATTGCAAGCATCTCCTTTTCATTCGTTGCATAATTTTCCTCCGTGTTAGATAACGTTTTTGAAATAAATGTAATAGGTCTTTCTCCATCGTTAAAATTTTGAGATAAAACAGCACCTATTGCTTTATTAGAAGCATCGGTTGTAAGTAAAAAGGGTTTACTAAAATCGGGGAACGCTAAAACATCTTCTGAGGATAAGATTTCTTTTAACAATTTAAAAGCTTTCTTTCCCTCATAATCCAATAATATTTTGAAATTTTTTGACTCATTTTTAGAAATTTGTCGATGGCCGTTTTCTCCTTTCAAAAATTTAGTTAATGGCTTTGCAATTTTTGAATAATTTTTCACAAATCTTCTATAATATCCGGATAATCCAAGGAATGCACGTAATTCTTTTAAACTACTAGGTTCTGGATAATTTTGGATACTTTCAATTTTCTTTGGATTTGGTTTCAATCCATTTCTGGACACAATAAATCCAAGAAATTCAACTTCGGGTTTTAGCCATTCAGATTTGTCTAATTGTATTTTAAAATTTGCATTACGAAGAGTTTCTAAAATGATTTTCAAATTGCTCAATTGTTCTTCCAAAGTTTCTCCGAATACTATTATGTCATCAATATAGACATAACAAATTTTACCAATATATTCATGCAACACATCGTCCATCACACGCTGAAAGATGGCCGGGGCATTCTTCAGACCAAACGGTAAACGCACGAATTCATACTTTCCGTTATTTACTGAAAATGCAGTTTTTTCTACATCTTTACCATTCAAGGGTATCTGGTGAAAACCAGACGCAAGGTCTAGAGTAGTAAAATATTTCATTTTTCCCAAGTTTGCCAAAATAGTGGAGGTATCTGGTATTGGATACCTATCACTTATGGTTTTCTGATTTAATTTACGGTAATCAATAACAAGTCTATATTTTTTCTGTCCTGAAGCATCTAGCTTCTTAGGAACTATCCAGACCGGAGAGTTATAAGGCGATCTAGATGGTCTTATTATCCCATCTTGTAGCATTTTGTCAATTTGAGTACAAACCTCATTTTTCAAAGCTTGCGGATAATGATACAATTTTGAATATATGGGATTATCATCAATTGTCCTTATATCAGCATTCACTTTTGTTGTGAAAGTCAATTTTTCATTAGGTGGTTGAAATAAATCCTTGTATTGTTCTAACAAATTATGCAGTTTTTCCTTTTCATGTGTTTCCAAATGTTCATCTCGAATATCTATTTTATTGATCATTTGTAATTTACGCTGCAATAAAGGGATTTCAAATTTTGAATCAATTATTAGTTTTTCTTTTGATGTATCAATTACAGCTTTAATTTCCTTAAGTGTATCGTGACCTATTATTGCATCAAATGTTTTTAGCATTGGCAAATGAAAAAGTTTCACATTGATATTTGAATATGGTGCAAAAATTTTACCTTGAGAAAAACTTTCAATTTTGATATCTCCTCCTACCGATGAGACATAAAAGGGACTTTGAACCGCATGGGATATTTTAGCAAATTTTGGATGAATAAAATTTTTATTCGATCCGGTGTCAACTAAAATTCGAAGTGGATTTTCCAATTTACCATTACCATAATGTAAAAAATATGGTAATGATGATTTTATCCTAAAAAATTCAGTTCACTTTCGCCTATAGGTTCATCATTAACAGACTGTTCTTCAAGTGGTTGTTGATATTCAAAGTTTTCGCAATACCTTTCAAATGAAGGCATTTCGGGGAATTCATTATTTGTCAAATATGGAAGTTGTTGGAAATATTGTTCTGAATCATCAGATTCAATATGGAAGTTTCGTGGTCTGTTGGCGTAATTAACCAAATTAGTTTGAAGCGAGGAGTCAACTTCCATTGGAGCTTGTCCACGTTGGAAGGGATTAGGTTGATACACTGGTTGTGGTTTAGGTTGAGATATTTGTTGAGGTGGTGATTGAACTCTTGTAAATGGTTGAGGCATAACTCTAGGTGGAAACATTGTTTGTTGGGGATATTGATAAAATTGCGGTCTAGTAACATACCTTTGCATGTGAGGTAAAGGCTGCTTCATGTTAGGAATCATTGGTTGCCTGTTAGAGAATGGATAACTTGGTACATTGATGCTATTTGGCATCCTAAATGGTATTTTTGGTGGAATCGGAGGTGGTAGTTTTGAAGACATGAAATTTTTAGATGTTGAAGGCATATCTTGACTTTTTGGTTTGGTCATCATTTTCCTGAACTCAATGTTTTGATATGTTATGCAATACGCATACGCATTGGCTAATGATTCAGGCTCATAATTTTTCAAAAATTTACCTATGTCCCCATCCAATCCCCTAATAAACGCATCTATGGCTTTTTTATTATACATACCAATCAGCGCTTTGGATGCTTCTGGGTGTCTAAAAGATTGGTTCGTCTTAATTTGTCCTGCAATTAATGAAAGAAGTTTATTTATTTCATCGTAATAGGTTTTCAAGTTTCGTCCGCCTTGTGTGATATTCATCAATTGGTAATCTAGGGTGGTCAGATCCCTTTTCTCGCCATAATATGTTAGGAGTGTTTTTTTTATTAGATTCCAATTAATGTTCACGTCCGAATTAACCAGAGCCGTATTGGCTTCACCTTTTATTTTCCTCCTTATCACCGTACAGATTGCGTAAAACTTATTCTTTTGTGCAACACTGCTGGAAGAATTTACTTGATATGCTCTAACTAACGTATCTACATCTTTTATCCAGCTGCTCAATTCATCTGATGATCCCTCAAAATTTGGGATTCCGTTTATTAAGTCTGGAATTTTTTCAATAGACGATGGATCAGCAGGTGTTCCATCTGGATTTAGATAATAAAGAATCGGATCTTCATAGTCTAATTCCGGTGGAATCACATTTGCTTGTTCCAGAGCATCGAGCCGATCTAATATATCTTGCATATCGTTATTTGGCATATTAATCTTTAGTTTGTTGAATGTTTTAATTAAATTATCCAGAATTTTAATGGGAAAGATATTCCAAAATAATTCACTAAATTAACTTTTCACTACACTTAAGTAACTCTTTTTTTTAAACTTCACACTTTTTCTGAAATTAAACACTTAATTAACTTTTTTTTAAACTTCACACTTTTTCTGAAATTAAATGAATTATTAGGTAATACTTACAGAAACTTAACCATAATGCGAATGCTCTGTCCTATATCAGAGAGCACTTCGTCTTGAAATCGGGTCTCCGTCCTGTGTCGTCGGGACTCCTTGCTGCGAATGCTCTGCCCTGTTTCGGAGAGCACTTCGTCTTCCAGATGGGTCTCCGTCCAGTGTCGTCGGGACTCCTTTTTGTGGCGACCAGACGCAAGCTTCAACTGTCCCGGTGAAGCGGCGATCTTCCCGTTTCTCCTATGCTGGTTGGTGACTAGGGGCGCTCTTCTCCACGGCTGCTGTGATAGTGGCGGTCGCTACTTTTACAGCGGTAAAGTTGAAATTTTCGGATAACACTCACGATGTTGTATCACTCGCGACGAATTAAACGATACTCGCGCTGGTCCCTATTCGGGCGCCAGTTAATAAATTTTTAACTTAAAATAGTTTTTTAAAAAAACTACAAAAACCTACATTAAGAAACTACAAAAACCTAATGACGTTCGGATAACCAACCAACCTCTTCAATTAATTAACTACCTAACACTGACTAATCAGTGTCGGGCGAGCCTCTGCCCTTTTATTGATTTATCATGTTTTGAATTCCATTTGTGTGTTTAGTCTTTCTTTTGTTGTTTAATTTAGCTGGAATGGGTGCTGCTGTACTGGCTGGTGTTGGCGCTAACTGCTGTGCTGGCTGGTGTGGTGCTAACTAGCATTCAAAATAGTGATCGCCCTGAAGTTCTCACATTCCAAATGATCGCCTTTCTTGTGAATGGGGCAGATTACCTCTTCCTTCCAACCTACCGGTAGCTGTTCGGTTTCCCAAATCTTGACTATCAGCCGATGCAGACAGGTGGCCAACTTTTCTTGGCCCATCTTGATGAGTTTGGCTGCGATACCATCCTTACCAGCTGCTTTGATGGTTTTGAGCTGGTGAATGGCATCCTTAACTTCCCTCAGCGTTGGTTCATTTCCGTCATTCGCTGCACTGGCGTCGTCGTTTCCTCCGTTGCCGTGGTCTCCCGTGCCTACGTTCTCCACGCCATTCAGGTGCTGATCAAAGTGCTGCTTCCACCTTTCGATCACCTCACGTCCGTCCGTCCGTCAAGAGACCTCCGTCTTTATCCCTGCATATTTCGGCTCGCGGCACGAAGTCGTTGGGGGATGCGTTGAGCTTCTGATAGAACTTCCGTGTTTCTTGGGAACGGCACAGCAGCGCTTCTCGCAGGCGCCGGTTTTTCTCCCGAAAGAGGCGGGTCTGCTGTTTCTGCATCTGTTTGTAACGTTCCACGTTCTGTCGGGTCCCTTGCTGAAACATTACCGCCCTCGTTGCGTTCTTCTCTTCCAAAACCGTTGCACTCTTCGTCGAACCATTCGTTCCGTCGATTCCGTTCCACGTACCCGATGGTGCTCTCGGCTGCGTCGTTTATGGCTCCTTTCACTGTACTCCAGCAGTCCTCTAGAGGGGCCTCATCGAGCTTGCTCTCATCTGGCAACGCGGCCTCGAGATCCTGCGCGTATGCTGAGGCGACATCCGGTTGTTTCAGTCGCTCTAGGTTGTACCGTGGCAGTCGCCGATACCGTACATTGTTGATGACGGAGAATTTTGGGCGCAGTTTGTCCATCACCAAATATTGGTCGGAGTCGATGTTGGCGCCACCATAGGTCCTGACGTCGATAATGTCGGAGAAGTGCCGTCCGTCAATCAGAACGTGGTCGATTTGAGATTCCGACTGCTGTGGTGATCTCCAGGTGTAACGATAAGGGAGGTTGTGTTCGTATGGCCATATTTTTGAGGCGGCGAAATCAATTAGTCGTAGGCCGTTTTCGTTCGTCTACTGGTGGGCGCTGAACTTACCAATCGTCGGTCTGAGTTTCTTCTCCTGGCCTACCTGAGCGTTTGAATCCCCTATGATGATCTTGAGGTAGTGGCATGGGCAGCGGTCGTACTCGCGTTCGAGCTGCGCGTAAAATGCGTCCTTGTCATCATCAGTGCTTCCAGAGTGTTGGCTGTGCACGTTTATTATGCTGAAGTTGAAGAATCGGCCCTTGATCCTCAACCTGCACATTCTTTCGTCGATCGGCCACCAACCGATCACGCGCCTCTGCATATCACCCATCACTATGAAAGCTGTTCCCAGCTCGCGTGTGTTGCCGCAGCTCTGGTAGATGGTATGATTACCTCTAAACGTTTGCACCGTGGATCCTGCCCCACACACCTCCTGCAGCGCTACGATGCCAATCCCGCGGTCCTTCAGTAGATCGGCGAGTATGCGGGTGTTACCAATGAAGCTGAGAGATCGGCAGTTCCACGTACCGAGTTTCCAATCGCAGATCCATTTTGTTCGCTGGGGTCGTTGCCGTTTGTCTCGGTTCGTATAATTCTGTTGCTGATTTTCCGTTACAATGGTTTTTTACGACTGACTCGTAGGGCCTGACAACTCCCTACTTTCCGGAGGACGATAGTGCACAGTTGAGCTTAGAGTCCTTTCCTGGCACTCGGACGTAGATCAGCCGCCCCTAACATGGGGATCAGGAGCTGTTGTGAGCCGCTCCTCCTGGAGAACAGACGCTCAGGTTTGCCGAAGCAAACCCCCCCCCCCTTCCCTGTCAGCCTACGACCAAAGTTCTCACCGGGGTCCCGATCTTTCCCTAGGGTTGCTCATAGTCTCCGGCCGGTACCAGGAGGAGGTAAGGATAGGTGTTGCTGGGCAGAGGCTAGTGGATCACAATGGGATCTGAATTGCGAAGCATACCCAACCTTTACCTTCAGGAACGGTATATCAAATGGATTTACACAACTGTTGTTCGGCCAATATTAGCCTATGGATGTCTTGTGTGGTGGCAAAATGGCGAAGTAAAAACGATCCAATCAAAATTAGGTCATCTCTAAAGGATGTGCTTAATAGCGATACCTGGATGGTTCTCTTCAACTCCCACGGCAGTGCTCGAAGTTCTCTTTGAAGTTTCCCCATTACATATTCAGTTTAAACAAGAAGCACTTTTGCTTGTCGAACTCAAATCGAGTAGCTGAATTCAGTAAACGCTGTTCACCTTGCATGGGTACCTGTCCATTCTGTTTTCTATTCTATTTTCCTATTTCCCTACCTGTCCGTATCCCTCTCCTACTCCTTATTGTCTTCCTTTTCCCTTAGATGGATGATGAAATAGGCTTTTATTATGGCGATGACACAAATGTTCCAAATGGAGGATAACGTGCCTCTGGAACCGGCCTTCTGATTTTTCTATACTACCACTTCCAACACGATTTCTTTTATGAGTGCAATTTTATAATAAAGACTGATTTATTTTGCTTGGAAATCGAGAAAAAATTTTTTTGAGTTGTACACAATGAAGGCCCATGCGATGCCAAAGGGTTCTCTTTATACGCTTCTTTCTCAGATAAGCTTGAAGCTCAAGCTTGAATGATCGCTCGTCAGTGTTGCAAACAATCATCTTAGGGGCTGTCCATAAACCACGTGGTCATTTTTTGAGACTTTTCAAAACCCCCCCCCCCCCCCCCGCGTGGTCATTTGTCCATACAAATTCTTTTATTTGTTCATACAAAATGGTCATTGGCCGAACCCCCCCTCATGACCACGTGGTTTATGGACAGCCCCTTATACATTTGAACAGTAACCAACGAATATTCTCAGTCATTTTTCCTTATATTTATGGTAAAAAACGATTTCATTCAGTCAGAGCACTTATCAAATGAGAAGCGAACCCTTGTCAATTGAATGAATGATCACTCATTTGAATAGCTAAGCTCGAAACTCGAAAAACTCTGCCAGACTGAAAAATTGTCGAATGTCGGGTCAATTTTTATCGAATGTTGGGCCACTGTTGGACCAATATCGAACATCTGGTATGTCTTTGTTGGGTTTGGTGGTTCATGTCGGGTTTGACGTCATCAACGATGGTAAAAGCTTTGAACCCAAAACTCCACAAATTATGCTTCCTAAGCTGGGACTCAATTTAATGATATGTGGCCGGGGTTCTGCTAAACCGAACTAAGCGCCAAAAAATTTATTCCGAGATAATAAAGCTTAAAGTCCAATATACATGTAACTAACAAGCCTTTATTAACCATCAGAGACGAAGAATGCATGTTAGCGATTACAATAAAGCCTAGTCGATTTTAGTACTGACATTACGTGCAGTTTGAATTGCTTATCACACCTCTAGCTATATAGTTCATCCTAACAGTTCATCTTTGTACACCGTTGAACGAAATGAACCGTATGTCTGTTCTATGTTACTTGCGACGGATCGTCGACATTAAATTATTTGAAATCATTGATATGATTACATTTAATTTTTCAGTACTTCGCACTCAGTTCACTCTGGCTGAACAAAAACATTGGAATATGGTTTAAAGTTCAGTGTGGCTGACTGTGTTTCTTTGTTTCATAGAAAACCATTAGGATTGTGAAAAAAACTCGATTTTTCATCGTCTATGAAGTTGAAATCGATATCACTCACAATCCTTTACATGAATCAAAGAGGAAGCGGTATGGTAGCACGGAGGTCTCAAAATAGTTTGAAATATGAACGGCGGAAGCCCTCCCAGCTCTGCCCATCCCACCTATATTTTTTGTTATAAGCGGTGCATGTGCAGGCACAGAGCAAGTGTGATTATGTAAAATGATGTCCTTGCATGTCCTGAGTTCCTGAGATGTGAAAGTGGAGCAAATTCAAATTTATACTGATCGAAGAAAACCATGAAAATGATCTGCTAAAGTGAACTAAGACAAAAAAATCGAAAATATTAGAGAGATTCGAACTTGGATCCTTTATCTGATAACCAAGCACGTTACCTCTAGGTCATTTTGCCTAGCTGAAGGTCAGTCGTTAAGTCTGAATCAAGTTCTAAACATTCTTCTCTAGCATGGTTTTCGTGAAAATGTCATTTTTCGATCAGCCAAAGCGAGCCAAGTATTTGTTTTTTTTTTTCATGCTTCATTATTCTTATTAGCCTTGTTGTTCAATGACGGCTTCTGTGTTAAATTATCAGTATGAGGTGTATAAACATAACGTAGGTATTTATAACCAGTTGATTCTTGTATTGTTGAGAATAAATAGATTTTGAAATGCTGTGGACTTGGTTCGGTCTGGCTGAATCTGGAAAAAATTTGATCAGCGCCATCAAAACATAATTATATCCTCCAACATCCGTATTTCTAATAATGTGTTCAATTCTCTCACAGATTGTTACTATGAGTCGGTTGGAAGTTAGAAATTTAACGGCGATGAGCAGAACTTAAAATGTTCTTCATCTGAACCAACACTAAAACATTTCGCTGATTCTATGGAATGGTTTACAGTTCACTCTGGTTGGATGCAATTTTATTTTTTGTATGTTCTGCCCAATAGAAATTTTGAATTTACTCAACGAAGAGCTGTCAGAATTACTGCATTTTTACATGGAAGGAGGATCATCAATTTTTTCTTCCAATGGTAAAGAAAGCTTAACTTTTCAAAAAATGGTCTTTGGTTCGGTTTAGCAGAACCCCGACCAATTGATGACGTATAACCCGACATCAACCCATCATTGACCTGTTTTATTTTGGCTACCAAACCCAACATACACCCTACAGTTATCCGATGTGGGTCCAACAGTGGTCCAACATTCGATAAAATTTGACCCGACTTTGGCCGGACATCCGATAATTTTTCACTCTGGCGGAATTTTTCCGGGTTTTCCGTGTTTTGTGGCCAGTAAGTCATTTGTGTGGCAATTTATTCAAATGACAGGGAATCGCTTCTCATTGTAAAGAGCTCTAGTGGACTGAAATCGTTTTAAACATGACTAGATTAGATGTAAAAAATGACTGAAAAGATTTGACTAGAAGCAAAAACGATTGAAGAAAAGAACGCCTTTGAAAGCCCCTGAAACTCTCCTGGGTTTCCCATTATCCATGGGAACCACTCAACCCCCTAGAACACCCCTGCAATGACTCTGAAATCCTTTGCAAACTCGTGGAACGCATCCCTCTGCAACGCCCTGAAATACTTCTGGGACCACCTTAACACTCTGAATCACTTTGGAACACCCTTGAAACCCATTGAAAACCCCTACAACCATTCTGAAGCCCTCTGCAACACCCCTGGAACATCCCTGGAACGCCCTTGAAACCCCATGACATGCACGGATAGGTAAAGTGGAAAAAAATCTGGCAGTCATGCTAACACGTTTGGATCCTAGATGCATAATGATGGTGTGAAAAAAAATGTTTTTTTTTTTAATGAAATTACAATGAAAATGTGATTCTAAACAATGTTAAACTGTTAAGGACATCCTTCCAGTTCTTGTAACTATGGTGTGACTTTGATATTTGTGGTCAATTTGCCAGCAAAGCTTATTTCTTAAGAGCAATTTCTTAAAATTAATCTTAAGAATTGTGCAGTTTTCGTATCATCAGCGGTACAAAATTTGCAATCAATATTGTTAACGTAAAATATGTATAATTTTGTAACATAATTGGATCTATAACGTGATACACATGTATACGCATCTACATCATACGTTTACGTTGAGCGAAAATTACTTATATTAGATTTATAATAAAATTTTCAGAAACTGTTCAACATTTGGGTGGTGTTCAACAATTAGCGAATTATCCTATATGTATATGTAGAGCAAAAAGGGTTACCATCAGTGTGTTTTTCGATGCCCACAGGGTTACTAGAAGTTCAATTTAATATTGAACCCATGAGGTGTCGTTCAAACCAACGGGAGTATACGGTAGAAAGGTTCAAAGTAGATTGAAAGGGACAGGCCAGGGATTGAACCTAGGACCTTCTGCCACTAGACCACCTCAATCAAGCTCATCATACGCTTCTTTCGTAGATAAAAAATGTTGCAAAAATTTAATTTTAATAGTAAAGGGTAGCGTCTACGCAGTTAAACTTGAAAGGGTCTACAGGCACTGATAACTGTGGTGCTGATTTATTTTCCACTTCATTATTCTAAAATGTACCCCCAAATAGGAGTTATGCCGACATTCACATGATATGTCTTCTCTCAGTTAACGAACTATTTCGAATGTATAAATAATTACTTCCAAACCCCCCAAAACCAGAAAATCAATTACCGTGCTAGTGCTGGAGAGATATCCCAACGTCCGGATGTCGATGATATCCATGTCCATTCTGTGAGCCCGCTTCTGCGCGCCAACCGGGAAAACGCTGGAAAAACTTTCACTAATCACCACACAACTCCAATTTCCAATCCAATTCAAGTTTCTCTAACCAGCTGTTACTCTGAATTGATGATGATGCCCCGCTTCAGCTGCTGCAGTCGACACGAAAACTCTCACCGAAAGCCGATGCAAATCAGGGGCCTTCTGGTTTTCTTCTGGTTGTCCTTTGGATTTTCCCCGGCACAAAAGCACAAAACTTTTTTTTTCGCTAAACTCACCGACCGGACAACCACTGAACCGGAAAAATCGCACCCAAACAAAGTGCCAGTTTCACAACGTGAGCAAATCTTCAGAAACGCACAAAAAACCGGGTCTTGAGACCCACCAGCCCCACTCGGGAGACCACCGAACTAACTTTCGAACCAGGAAAAAAAACTTCTCCTATTTGGCATCAACTTCTCACTCCGGTGATGATGATGATCGTTATCACTTTGAGTTCTTCCTGATGCTGCCGACGAAGGACTGCGGTCCAACTGCTGATGGTCCGTCAAAGTTGTCGACATTGAAATTCATTTTTCAAACGATTTTCTTCTTTTTGCTCCACTCACAGAAAGCTTCACCGGAAGCACCGAATACACTACTGTTGGGCGCACTGCTGCTGCTGTGTGCGCCCAAGAAGGATAAAATTTTCCTTCTTCAATTAAAACTTTTCTTGCACATCGGACAGGTTGGTCGATCGTCGTCGTCGTCGTCGTCGGTGTCCTTCAAATGGGATTCGACCTGTTCCCGCCGGAAATCGAGCAACACACTGTTTTTGTGCAGTTTTGGTGCGGTGAAGAATTGTACAATTGCAATTTTCTGACCCGATTGATTTGGTGTCGGTGCATTTCAGATTTCAGCTTCCTGCTGAAACAACTTTTTCTCCCCCTTTTCCCGAACTCCCGAATGTGAGAACGGCTTTTCTGGGGAGCTGATGTTTGTGATATTGCTTTGATAACTCCTGGTTGGCAGTTTTGCCGCGGGATTTAAATGATCGTTGGTGTTCACAAAAAAAGTCGAATCGAGCGAACAAATGGGTTCCGATGAAGCGTGGTGTCAATCTGAAAGAGAAAAATCAATTCAATCCATTAAGTTCTGTTTGATTGATTTTTACGGTTATTAGTTTGCCTGCCTTTTGAGTCAAATTGTCATTTCAACCAAAAACAATTACTTTTTGTTTTTTGAAATCATCACCATTTTGAATTATACCGAGAAGCGCCGGGGTGGTAGCATCATTTCCAAACAGAGATTCCAGATATAGTTATTTTTTGTGTTGCATTGCATTATGTGAGAGCACTCAAGTACTCAATTATTTGGGATTTGGTTTTTGGTTTCCTCTGAACACTCCCTGAAACCCCCTTAAAAATCTCCTGAAAGTCGCATGAAACGCATTGTAACTCCTCTGAAAGCCTCCTTTAACCCCTTAAATCATAGTTACACAAACTTCTTTTTGTGACCAGTGAGATTTTTCTTAAACTTTCAAAAAGCGCATTAAAACCAGCTGAAACGCCTTGATGTGACTTGAAAACACTTCAAGATTGAAACTTCTTCCAAACCTTCGGGAAACCTTGAAAATTCCTCAAGCCCTCTGAAACTTCCTTTAATCTATCTGGAAGATCCCTAAATTACTCCTGAAGCCTCTAAAATAACCCGTAAGGCCCATGAACTCCCACACCTGAAATGCTTTGAACCTCATATAAAACCTCCCTGAAGCTCCTACAAACTTCTCGAAAACTTCGGCTGGCCCTCTGAATATCGCTCATAGCCCCCGAAACCTACTAGAACCCTCTCCAACGGTTTCCTTAATTTCTTCTGAAGCACCCTGAATTCCTACTGAACTGAAGCCCTCTGAAACCCAACGGTTTGACAAAATGCCAAAACTTAAGCTTTGTTCAGCATACCGTTCGACAGATATTTGTATGGAAATAATCAGATCTCCGGAATAATCAAGGCCGGCCTGTATTAACATGCATTACCGCATCTAAATCATAAAAGTCATCATAAAAGTGGAAAGGGGCATTACCTAGGGCACTACTATTGTTGGATTACTATTTTACCGGTATAATCGATAATCAATTATGGTGGTGCCACTTCGCATTTTAGTTCACTAATGTTTCATAGAGGGTGCGTTGTTATTTGAGCATTTCAACACTTTTAAAAACCCCCTGAAATTCTTCTGAATTACCGAAGGAATCCGTGATGGACTTCTTGAAAGAATCCTTAGAGAATTTCCGAAAAAAAGCCCTTGGAGAACTTCCTAAATGAATACTTAGATGACTTCCTGAAGAAAGCCTTGGAGGGCATTCTGAAGGATTCCTTGGACGGCTTTTTGAAAAAAATCCTTGGAGAACTTTCTGAAGGAATCTTTAGAGGACTTCCTGAAGAAAGACTTGGAGGGTTTTGTGAAGGAATCCTTGCACAATTTTTTGGAGGGTTTCCAGCAGAAATTTTTGGGGATCTTCCCGAAGATATCCTTAGAGGAATTCCTGAAGGAGTCCTTGAAAGTCTTCCTGAAGAAATCCTTGGGCGATTTCCGATTACCGGTGGATTACCGATTGAATAACTGAAGAAATTTAAGAAAAATATTTCAAAAAAATATCGAAAATTCTCCGCAGATATTTTTGAAGAAACTGAAAATGAATTATGAACAGAAAACCCAAAGAAATTTGGGAAGCAGTTTCGGTATGCAAAGAAAAATATTAAGAAGTTGATAGAAGTAATTCCCTAATAAAAAATGGCAAAGGAGTTTCTTAAGATATTTCCGAAAAAAATGTCGATGAATGAATGTATTACCGCAAACATTATCAAATTAATTGCTGAAGGAATTTGCAAAGGCTAACGAAGACATCTCCAAAGATATAATGTCCAGAGGAAGAGGGGTAACCAAATGTCGAATAAAAGGCTTGATAAATTGACGCCAAACGACTACGAAAAAAAAATAAATAGCTTACTGAATGTGCTCTTAAGTTTTCGATAGAATGCCCAGAGAAATACACGAATGAATAACCAAGAAAACCACACGAAGTAAAAAACCAATTCTTGAAGAATGAAAATTGCCAAAGGACTTTCTTCAGATACTCCTGCAATAATTTCTAAACTAATTACTAAGTATTTTCTATTTAATAGCCGGAAAAATATAAAGAAGAAATTGCCAAAGGAACTTCTCAATGAAACGCATCCTCCAAGAGTTCAACATAGGAAATCTCAAAAATATTTTCTAAGAAATGTCTTAAGATGTTCCTGAAGGGATTCCCAACAAAATTGCAGAATGAATTACCAAAGAAATTTGGTAAAACATTCGTATGAATTCTTATTTTAATTGTCTGCAATTGCTTCCAATCGAATGTGCAGAAGAATTGACAAAACAAAAAAAATTGCCTAAACATTTTGCGAATTTATTTAAAGGAAAAAAATTATAGAAATTGTTTCATAAATTTCCAACCTATTCTCAGAAAGAATTCCCCAAGTAAGTGACGAAAAATGTGCCCAGAGGATTTGACCAAATAAATGGCTGAAGGTACTCTCAAATAATTTGCTAAAGAAAATTCAAATGATATCCTGATTAAAAATAAAGATTTGTCGGATTAACTGCCAACTAAATTTTCGAAGGAGTTTCCAAAAAACGCAACTGAAAAATTTCGAAACTATTTTCAAAAAAAAAAAACATCGGAGGATAGCCCAAATAGAATATTTTAAGGCTCGCGCGTTGCATGCCCATAACTGAGCCATTATCATCTGTACACTTATATGTAAATATTGCTTTGTTTAAAATGTTTAACTCGTGTCAAAAAATCTGGATAAAATATCCCAAAAATCTTCAATTGAACTACGAGTTCTGAGTTGTAAAATACATCTGTTTTTTTTTTTTTTGACACACGTAACATAAGAATAGATATGAACAAATTGTAAGTAAAATTGTAATCCACTGATCTGTCGAATAAAATGAAACAACATTTAAAAAAATTATAATGCTCAAATTAATTGACAAAACAACAACATTTCTAAAGGAACAGCCAATCCAATTAACTTTTTTGCAGCTTAAGACTTTAAGATAATTTTCGACCAAAAACGTTCGTCCCGTAGGCTGTTATACTGCTACATTTGTTAGTGGGGAAATGAGCAAATCCAAGAAATGACAAGAAAATTTTCGACTAAACTTGCCAAAACAATTTTTTAAAAATCTAAAAATTGCTGAAAACATTGTAGTATTTTCTGAAGATAAATTTACAAGAAATTGGCAATTCTTATGAAATTTTAAGAACAATGACTAACGAATTGCCGAAACGAATATAACACGTTACGTAATTAATTTCCACAGGAAGTGGCGTAGGAGTTTTCCTGGATGTTTCTAAAGAAATTGTCATTTTTACTGAAGAGTTTTCAAAAATATTCCGGTTTTTTTACGCGGTACCGCATAAAAAAATCAGCGTAAAAAAAACTTCAGTGTATTCCTAGGAGTTGTCCATAAATGATGCAGCATTTTTTGGCCAATTTTCAACACTCCCTAGGTTACTTTGCCATACCCTATGTTGCATATGAAACCCCCAATCATCCAGGAGATCACCAAAAAAGTGATGGCCGATTAGAAGTTGATGCTTATAAGTTAGAAAACGCTAATCAGTAACAAGTGTATGAATACTCTTCTCCACCCTTCCCTATAGTGGTAAAACTGAACTTATTCAAATGTTTGCCTTCTTTAAAAAATTGGCTGTTCTTTTGAGTTTGCAGAGTTCAACCGTGTACTTTTGCAGAGTTGTTTGGCAGCCTGTTAATTTATCTATAGACATTTTCTATAGAGTTTGAATGTTATATAGTTTATTTACAGACGAACCACTAACTCCATAGTGGATTTGTTCTTCTTTGAATAATAGGCTGTTCTTTCAAATTAAGTTATTGAAAATTAAGTGGCGGCCAAATTGGTCCATTTTTTTTTTCTCTTATGAGGATCGATAGACTGTTCTTCCGAGGCCTGCTCTTCAGTCGATCTATAATTTATTCGGCCTCAAAGTTCATGGCTATGCTAGAATGAAGCGGTTCAGTTGACATATAAACTCATTAACTTGATTGAGTCTATCAGTATGCATTGGCTGTGGCCCTACTATGATGAATTGGTTCTATACTATTTTCCAGAATGCCACATTTTTTCGAAAAAAATATTTCAAAGAAAACCTGAGATCATTATATTAATTAATTTTAGTACATTTAAACATGATCTGATATTTTGTTTCTTATTTTAATTAATTGTATCAGTTGATGATCAGTTTCCGGAACGTCAAGCCTTAAAATTGTTTTTAAATATTTTCAAGATTTTAGTACTTGCAGTACTTGCAAAGTAAATCCAGCATCGTTGGACCAAATGGACTTTTTTTGTCTAGCGATTAAACTGTAGCTTTTATTTTCGTCAAAGGCTGTTTTTCTAGGTGCACTTACATAGTTTACTGGCAGTTTGTGGTAGACAGCTCAAACCGTAAGTATGTTCTACGCTTTGAATGTGCCGCATGTGTATTGGTGATACATTCATGCTGCCGACGGTGCGACTAACCGTATGCATTCAGTTTGATACTTAGACGCGTGTGCTTCGGTTCTCGGTACCACAAGTTGGCGACGAGGGTGAAAAAAAAATAGTTTGGGAGTGAAAAATTAAGTTTCAAGTGCAAATTTATTGATGGAAATACGAGAAGAAATTTGAGTGTCCGGGCAATAAATAATAAATGAAAGTGAAAATGAAAAAATAAGCCTACGAGAAGAAAGTGATTCTGGTCGACCACGCTTGCGACCGGCCATATTTGGAAAAGTGAAAAATGATGAAAAAAAAAATATATACCCGTCAAAAAAAGAAGTGATAGAAAATTAAAGAAAACGCTCACTTCACAGTAAAACCGCTCAGCACTAAAATGTGTAAGCCCTACTCATAAGTGCATAATTTCCAGACCACACAAAAATGTGTTACAGTTACACATTCTCAAAAACAGCTCGTACACTCGTCTAGATGCGAAATGTCGATAGTTTTTTTGTTCTCCAAGGTCACTAGTAAACCTAGCTAGATTTCTGTATAATTTTTTTTGCGAATTTAACGATTTTGCGGACTCAGGAGCTGATTTTGTGAATGTGCAAGGGTTACACATTTTTGGTGTAGTCTGGAAATTATGCACTTTAGTGCTGAGCGGCGTTAGCGTGTTGTTTGCCCTGTGATGTGAATGAAATGGCGAATGAAGCGACTGAAAGTGATTAATGGGGTTGGATGCAGAGAAACGCATGCGGCTGTTCCGAGTCAGCGAAATTTTTGGTTGTGGTGGATGTTCTGGTAAGCTGGTTCAAGCCTGTGGGGGTGTTGAGCGATGTTTGCTGATTTTGAGGTATGTACCCTTTTTTATTTCGTATTTGAAGGCGACACATAGCAAAAGTTTTCTTTCGTGGCGTCATTTCTGAGGAGAGGGGAATGGCGTTCTATTATTTAGCCACGGATCGAGACGATGGATAGTGTGTAAATGAGAACAGATAAGGTATTGGTGACCATTAGCCTCTCTATCGGTCCTCAAACGCACCTATTTAAGCGTATGCGTCTGCACCACCACATGAAAAAATGTGCGCGCGCCCAGTCCGCGCAGCCTGCCAACGTGTTTGCGGTGCTGCTAAGCGTGCATTGGTAGCCACCTACTGGTATTGCTGCTCGGTGGGCGAGAAGCCGACGGAGAAACGAGCAGAGACATGTCTCTGCAGAGTGAAAGATTTTTTGTGAGAGTTTGAAATGGGTGCGTGTGATTCCGTCACCGTACTGTACTGGCGAGCAGGGCGCAAAAATTTTCGAGCAGACGAGTTGAGGTTCACCGTGCGGCAATTTTCATTCACTTGCCTGTACACGCTAAGAAAATGTTACTCTAAAATGAGTAAGATTCACACAAAACTGAACTAAACTGGAACAGCTCAAAAAATGAGTAAATTGCATTTCCAGCGATAGCGCTGGCCCAAGTGTAAAACTCCAACCAATTTAGGCCGTATAATATTCTTCACATCGGCAAGAATATTATACGACTTAAACTGATGAGATTTTCGCACTTGGGCCAGCGCTATCGCTGGAAGAAAAATTTACTCAATTTTGAGTTGTCCCACTTTAGCTCCAAAATGAGTGAATTTTCTGACCGTGTATATTCATATTCAGCTGCTCGATACTCGTTTGTCAACTGAATGAAAGTCAATGAATATTTGTAAACATCTTACAAAGTGTTAAATTGCTGATAATATATTAACGTTTCGATTACATTCAACGGTGCTTTACACAGATCTTTTCCCATTTGATTGTTGTGGAGTGTTTTTGGAAGGAATTGTAGCCATAAACGTAGATAATTATGAAGATGTTTCTCGATTGGCTTCATGTTCAATGACTACGAATTGACTGACTATGTGAAGAGGGAGAGCGAAAATGAATTTGTTTGTTTTGAATATTCAGTGCAGAATCATTCAAATTCGTGCTGTTTTCAGTCAATGACTATGAACATTTTGCACCCTGCTGGCGAGACCAAGCGCTAGACGCTGGGAAGCAAATCCAATTGGAACGAAAGATGCGTTTTTGAGGGTCATCGTGATTGAATTCACTGTGGTGAGAGAAGGGAGGAGATAGTGTTGCGCCGATGTGATGATGCGTGTTAGCCTTGAATGTGCAGTGAGTGTTCGCTAGTAAAGAAGTAGATCCTAAGTTTGTAGCGGGAAGGTAGTACATCTGCTTTGCTTTTACCATTCTGTGCGGTCATACATATGTCGCTCTGCGGCCATCATAACAGTCCAAGAGCTATGTTGAGTTTTCTTCCATTCTATGCTGCGTTTAACGTTGGAGTGATACGCAAGAATGGGCTAGTTAGCGTTTTTCTTCAAAGCCTATGATAAGGTTGACGATCCAGAAATGCAGCATATTTTCGTTTTTTTATTTATTACACCGAAAAAAAACGAGAAGTGTTTAATGTTAATATTCTTGATTCACCGGTCGTTGAGGTTTAGTCGTTTCCACTTTTGCGGAAAAAAAACGTTGTCTTGGACCTGTTGACCGTCTATTGTGTAGTGATTCAATTCACTGACGAATTTGAGGTGACGTGATTTGATTCACTGAGAGGTATAAGAAAGATAAGGCGCTGTCCATAAACTACGTAGACTTTTTTTCGGCCATCTCAGACCCCCCCCTCCCCCCTCGTAGACTTTTGTTCATACAAAATTTTCGAAATTTGTATGGAGCGTAGACTTTGGCCAGACCCCCCCGTCCCCCCTAAGAGTCTACGTAGTTTATGGACAGGCCCTAATGTGATTTGATTCACTGAGGTGTGTGGAAAAGTGATTGGATTCACTAAACGAGCATGAATAAACGAGATACTTAAGCAAAGAAGTGGAAACGTGATTAAATTCACTAGTTCAATAGAAGATGTTCTATGGCGGTGTTTTGAGTTGAGGTACGAAATTGGGTTAGAATAATCTGGTAAGTTCGTTGTGATTCTTTTGGTTTTCATTGAATGGATTCGTCAGCGAAAGAAGACGTACTTGACGTTCTACCGACACCCGTTTTCAGTTCGGCATTCAACAATCCACCGCAGGTCACATTCACTTTCGCTTTCTGAGATATGAAATACATGAGTTATTTGGATTCAATGGTTCGAAAGTGCGATGAACGCAAGGAGTATCAGCTATCGAAAAAAAAAATTCAAAGCTCAAGTGCTGCTACGGGAGGAGTGGAGTTAATACAAAGGTTGTTACGGCACTCGTTGAGCTGACATGTATTATATTTAAAAGCGACGGCCATAATCCGAGTGGGCAGACAAGCAGAAGCTTTCTGAACATGTTTCTGAAACAGGGGTTTTGAGCGATTTCATTCATGGTCGATGTCTGCAGTAGATGATGAACCCATCGAAGGCTTTCTGTTAAGAGGGTAGCAGAGGGATGATTTTTTTGTCGAGCCGAACAACGATGCTGTAGAGTTGCAGTCAAGGACAAGGTTATTTCGTGAGGATCTGAAACGACCGCGTCGCAACCTTGATGAAGCCATAAAGATTATCTACATTATTGCAGAGATATCAGAGTTTTGGCTCAGAAGGCGGGATGTTGATTTCATCAGCCAGTGGTAGATGTTCCGCTTTGGATATAACTAATCATCGTTGTCACATATTGTGTAGGTCTGATGCAGAATGCGGAAGTACTTGCTATATGAACGGGGTTTCTGCTCCAGTATGACGTTTACTCACTACTGCGTTTGGTGCTTTGTGAAACATAAGCCACTAGTACACACGGTAAAATTTGAGAAAAAACAAACCAATGCGCAAATATCTGGTTTGACTAGATCGAATTTTCATTAGTTGCAAACAGATGTTTGTTCTTGAGTTCATTCCTTGTCAAGTGTTTGACCCCGTGTACTCTAGGCCACAGAATGAATGACATTGGACGATTATGTTTTCGTGACGATGAATCTTGTGTGATTGTGTTGGAAATCTTGAAGATGGCTGATTGCAACCATGAGAAGAGGCATGGCACAGTGTCTCTACTTTGTGATTGAACATGTAGAGAGGTGAAACATACACTGGCCGTTGTCTGCCCGTCTTTCTACGTCAGCGGATGCAAATTTCAGCACCAAGAGGTACAGTACCATGTACATTGATTGTCTAAAATGATATTTCTCGTTCAATCAGAGTGTCGATCACCAAGGATTTGGGAAGAACTCTACACTATTCTCATGCTAATTATATATGGTTCTCGCGTCGTTTTAAACTTTTCAACAGGAAGCTGAAAAAAAGTTGATCAATTTCCAACGGCTGCCGCATCGTGACAGCTGTTTCGGGAAGCTAAAGCTGCGGAACTCAGACTTGGAACGTCTATTGGATCTAAGATGCTGTTATCCACAATATCAAACAATATTGGTAGTTTGAAGCTTCAGGTGTGAAACTCAGGTCGATGCTGCTACAGTGGAAGGACAGTCTGTCTCGTGTCATCAGCAATGGTTGTAGGATGGTTGTATGCGTTGCAGGTGTTTGGATTCAGAATTGTTTGTATAAAGCGGCCATTGAGAAATGTTCGTGAAATGTCGTATCTAAATCGTTTCTTAATAATGATCGTTAAATATACATTGGGGTGTGATTCAACGCTGGCTAAATTCTCGGAAATGAAGGCTGAGGCTGTTATGACCAGGACGTCGAATACGCTTTTCGCCCTTGCCAAAAAGCTGCTTCGAATTGACATTTCTGTGGTTGCTGGGGCCACTTAGAGTGAGATCACTGTATTATGCCTAGGTGGTACAGGGTGGTATTAGACGTCGGTTTAGGTGGAGTCGTTTTCTGCCCACTTCCATAATGGTCTCGTATGCAAACAACCTTGTCATCTGAGGTTTAAAATGTTTTGTTCTGTCGGCTTTTAAATGCGTATGGTAGTAGCAGTAGAGTATAAAGAGACGTTTGCTAGACAGATATTGGTGGCCATGGCCAAGCATAGACCAGAACACGGCGTGAGTGTATGAGAGGTATGAAGGATTCGATTGTGCAATAGTATAGGAAACCTGGCAGATACTTTTTATGTTGGAGTGCTGGTAGAGACGTTGAACTGTTAAACACGAGAAACGTGGTAACAGAGTAAAGGCTTGGCGAAGGCTACGCTGCAGAGTCAGAGATGTCGCTCGTTCGTGATTCAAGGGTTTTCCACATGTATGGTGGTTACACCTGAACGTGTCCAATTGTAACTCAAATGCACACTACGGGTGGACAATGTCAGTCAGCAAAGAGAGAAAAGAAGATAACAGCTCGAGATTGATATGGTGGTACGATGGATTATCCGTTGCATTCAACCCAGAAGAGGAGCATGGGTATTGTGGTTTTGTTCGTAGTTTGCAACTTCTTGACCCAGCGTGAATGTCGCTGCGATGCAAAGTGCGTGCAAGTCAGCGGGTTGTCTATTCAAGGAGAGTTATTTGCCTTAAACGTGGTGATGCCATATCTCAGATGAATATGCTTTGGATTTCTTGTTATTCTCACTCGATCACCGGTAAAGCGACAAATAAACAGCTTGAAAGTTATAAACCCCGTTTGAAGTTTCCAGAGTTGAATTTTACAGGAGTCCCTTTTACGCATTTCGTTTGCTGAAAAAAAAAAGACCGTGGGATGCCAGCAATGAAGTGGAGCTGAGTGATATCCTGGTTCGTGATATTGTGCTTGGGAAGTTTCTCACGGACGACCGTAATGGCTCTAACATTAGATATAGATGATGGGACACGAGAGGCTTGTACAAAATAAATAAACGTGTCCTGAACAAGATTTAGGAGTCAGCGTTTACATTTAGTATAGATAGTATAGATAGTATAGATTTATGTATAGAAGCCGTGCATAAACTAGGTATAGTTGATGATGATTAACCTGGGCTTGTTAGGGGAATATCAGTAAGAAAAAAGAAAATCGCGTTAAGTACTGTTTCTTTGAATTCCACTAAGAATTTGCATCCTTTGACAGATACGTATTTCGACCTTCGACCTTCGACTTCGAGTCAAGTACAAGACACTGAATACGACCTTACAGTTGAGGTCGAATACGTATCTGTCAAAGGATGCAAATTCTTAGTGGAATTCAAAGGAACAGTACTTAATGCGATTTTCTTTTTTTTTAGGTAGAGTTTCAGAGGAAGGGGTCTATCCATAGTCTACGCACCATACAATTTTCAAAATTTTTGTATGGACAAAATTATATGACAGGGAGGAGAAGAGGTCTGAGGTGACCGAAATTTGGTCTACACACTAAGATTTTTTCGCCGAATCTCGGCAAACTGATTGCCGAGATTGGCACCGCTGAGTGCTCGGCAATCATCTCGGCAAAAAATAAATTTGCCGGGAACCTCGGTAATCACAAAAATTGACAGCTGTTAATATTTTGCCGAGATTCTCAGCAAATATATTTGCTGAATTCTCGGCAAATAAAATTTTCAGTGGGAATAAATTTGCTGAATCTCGGCATTTTTTTTTGTTTATTTTTCAGTATAGAAAGAATATTTTTAGCTCACAAAGAAACACAGTAGAGAAGTTTTATCCTCGTATATGTATTTTACATTTTTTTTTTTCCAAGAGAATGTTTTTCAAAATAATCAATTGGTTGCTGGTGGTTTCATTCTCTTCCATAAGCAAACACACTGAACTCCCAGCTGCAACTCCCAAAATCGAACAGCTCCTCGAAGGGCAGCAGCAAAAAGGTCCTAAAATAGATTGAGGGGATATGAAATTCAATAGCAATAAGTTACTTACAGAAAGTTCTTACATTCTTACAAATTTTCACTTCGTTTGAAAGATCACTACTTCATTTATTATTCATGTAGCACCTTCAGCACCACGTAACACGGTTTTGTTTTTTTTTTCTGGAAGGCTGCAAAACTGACAGTTGTCTTGCTGAAATTCGGTAATCTCGTTTGCTGATTTCAGTAAAATCTGTGTTTGCCGAAAGGTTCAGCAAAAAATGCTGTCAGTTTTCGTAGTTTTCAAGCAACTTGCTGATATTTCGGTAAAACGTTTTGGACAATCTCGGCAAAAGCGAGTTATTTGCTGAAGTATCAGCAAAATCTTGAGTTGCCGATTGAAATCAGCATTTTTTTCTGCCGAGCTCAAGAATCATTTTTAAGTGTGTACGTGGTTTATGAATGAACCCATAGGAGATTTGCCCTTCTTTAATTTATAGGCTATTCTTTCTAGTTATAGCCATTCAGACCTTGTGGGCGACCAACCTATTAACCACATTTTTCCTCTTGTTAAGAATGTGTTGTTGTTTTTTTAAGCTACACTGTTACAGAGTTTAATTACCAAACTGTCTATTCATCCTTAAGAGATTTTCCCTTCTTCTAGGTATAGGCTGTTTTTTCGAGACCAATTTTTCGATCGGTATTATTTTGATCTAGCCTTTTGATCATTTGGCATAGTGATAGTTTGTCCAAATGTCTTTTCGGCCTAATGAGCCATTATTGACAGCCAGTATTTAACAGAACTTTGCTGACCGTTATATCTCATGCAAGATCAGCTCTAACACGCATTCACTTACGTGCGCATATTTTTTCCTTTTTCTCGCTCATTCTCTTTGATATACTCAAGAAAGATTGAGATGGAAGAGGCAAAATGTCCCCTCTTTTATCTGTTTCTTTCTCGTGTTTGTTTGCGAGAGTGAAAGAGAAAAAAAGAAAAGTTGAATGATTGATTGATTTATCTTTATAATAGAGACTTTCAGCCCAAAGAAAAGTTGCGCACACTAGAGTACGCATAACTCCTTTATGTTGTTTTGAGATTATTCTTTCAAACAGTATCTTCTGGTATTGAAGCTGTCAGTAATGTTATTGAATTATTTCTTCTTTCAACAATGGCTTCTCTTTCAATATCCTCTACGAAAAATATATATAAACCATCATCAGAATAACTCATTTAAACATATGTTTACGGGGTAATGGCGTTCGGGGTAATGGCCTATTCGGGGTAGTGGCTTTCGGGGTAATGGCCTATTCGGGGTAATGGCTTTCGGGGTAATGGGGTAGAATCCTAATTATATTTAACTTAAGCACCCCTAGTGTAACGAATAATTCTGAAGAGCGAAGA
The DNA here is from genome assembly GCF_035046485.1 of Aedes albopictus. Taxonomy (NCBI): domain Eukaryota; kingdom Metazoa; phylum Arthropoda; class Insecta; order Diptera; family Culicidae; genus Aedes; species Aedes albopictus. The sequence continues at coordinate 283,547,665 of NC_085136.1, read as the reverse complement.
GTAACAAAATCACAGTCAGAAGTGAAGATGAGTAGCTTCAGCCAAGAGGTGGTAGAAGGAGCTGAAGCACCAAAATTGTAAGATTATTTGTTCATATTATAAATTGTTTTATTAATAAAAATATTATTCTAGCTTTATAGCTGATCGCAGGAGAATTGACATGTTTCCTTTCTGCTGAAAGAGTCGGATCTCGTCACCACCTCCCGCAACCGCAACACCCTAATACATGAATCGTAGTAATTTCAGACACTCCCCCTCCCTCCTAAAATGCTACGTCATTTATGAACGACTCTCTAGAAGAAGTGACAAAAAATAAATAAACACAGGGAGTTTTATTACATTTATACATTTATTTTATAATCTCTTCTAAATATTGGTATTTTTTTTATTGGAACGCGAAGTATTCAAAATGTAGTGAGCTTTATATTGGATGTCAGCTAAATATGCTGTTCAGTATAAAAAACAGAGAAAATGTTTTCATTTCCAATGAAACGCACGGAAAAACAAGGAAAGTGGCAAATTTGTAAACAGCTTCGAAGAGGTATTATATTTTAGAAATGAACATTTATTTCATGTGAATGTAGTGAGGGCCTTGTCAGATCTGTTCTTAAGCTCGGTGGCTCGATAATATTTACTAAAATGATGGTTTGAGGTTTGGCCAAAATATGTTCAACATAATCAGATGGGAACATATTTTGGATCACCTGTCAGATTCATCTCTCAAGTTCCTTCTAAAGGGAGAAAACATTCATAATAACGTAATGCACTCTGAAAAAAAGATAAATAGAATACGTTGGGACCTATCGTGACCTGGGTCGTTATACGTGTAATTAATAATGAGATAATCATGCGTTCGAATTGTGTCCTAACAACTTTTCGCTAAGTTGAAAATTTAAAGTGTTTGTTCAGTCATCCAGTTTAGAACAGTTGTCTTCCTCGGCAATTAGTTGATGGCTGAGACAATGTGTTATCTAATGTAGGTTTGACAAATTACGTACCATCAAAATTACCTTATTTTTGATAGCCTTCCCACTATTACAATATGTGTGGAATGTCTGGAAAAACTTGTAATTAGAAGGCACGAAATGTTGCTAATTGACAAATTGAGAGATGAAATTTGTGGAAAAAAAATCGCGTTCTGGTGGGATTCGAACCCACGACTCCGTATTCGCTAGACCGGCGCTTTAACCAACTAAGCCACAGAACAGGTAATGGTTCTGCGGAATAGAAAGCCAAACTGACTCCGAAGCCGCACCGTGAACACTCCTATTTCACAAACTCATCTCTCTTTTCGGCTTCTAATTACAAGTTTTTCCAGTATGTTTCAGACATATTACCTGTTCTGTGGCTTAGCTGGTTAAAGCGCCGGTCTAGCGAATACGGAGTCGTGGGTTCGAATCCCACCAGAACGCGATTTTTTTTTTCACAAATTTCATCTCTCAATTTGTCAATTAGCAACATTTTGTGCCTTCTAATTACAAGTTTTTCCAGAATGACGCTATTATGTGCAAAACCGCCCAAGGGGCGTTTTAAAGAGATCTCTGAAAGGCCCAAAGGATGAAGGGGCGAATGAGTGAACTAGTTGAACTTGAACGATGTGCAAATAAGAATTTCAGGGTGGATTTTAAATGTTATCTGATGTTTCAGGTGGTTTCAGAGGCATTTCAGGAAGATTCAGGAGAATTTTTGAGGATTTTCAGGGACATGTCAAGACGCTTCAGAAGACCTCGTGAGGTTTCACAGGCATTTCAGTGGGTCTACAAGGATTTTCTAGGTGTTTAGAGGCTTTTCTTGGTATATTTCTGTAAGTCCCAGGGACATCAAAGGGGTTTCAGGAGGATTGAAATGCACTGAGGGGTTTGGGCCCACTAAATGTTTCAGATGATGCGTATTAGGGAAACTCTAGGGGCATTTTAGGTAGCCTCAGAGGGGTTTCAGAGGGATTTCAGAGAGTCTCAGTTGGTTTGTGGGTACATTTAGAGGGTTTCAGAGGGTTCCAGGTACGTTTCAGTGGATCTCAGGTACGTTTTAGGAATGGCGTTAAGGTGATTTCAGGAAGTTTAAGGAGTTGTCAGAGGCGTTTCAAGAGCACTGGAATGCTCCTTGAAATGTCCACAAAATAATCCTGAAAACCCTTAAAACAACACTATGAAACGCTTGTAGTCATTTTACCAAATTTTCTTTTCGCAACGTTTTGTTTTTTTTGTGCGGCTTTAACTTGAAGGAGAATTTGTCTTTAATAATTATTGAAAAATCCACTCTACACATTTTTTTTCGGAAGACCATGGAACTTCAGAAATGCTTACTAGAGTATTGCAATGTCTTCCATCAGTGATGACATTTTCCTCTGTGTACAAAAGAGCAAGTGTCATGCTACACACATTTCTTTTCTCCCAGCCAGAGCGCCACACACTGGCTTGCGTTCACCATACGTGCTCGCTGAGAGCTGTGACGATCGGTGATGCGAGAAAAGGAATAACTCACCACAGCCGACTACAATCTTCAGAGAGAAATGAGTGCACCAAGATTCTCTAGAGTGGACAAGTGTTCGTTCACCCTAGTTAACTCTGGCAAAGAACACTGGAGAGAGCGATCTGCAGTGCGCACTGACGAGAATCGGGAAGCATGGTTTATCGTGGTGAAAGCATTGTAGTTTTCTTCTCTACGAAACGAACCATAACTTCGGCAGCGTGCCGACATTTACGTCGTCGTCGTTGTGCCAAAAATTCGCGACTAACAAGTTGATGCTTTTGTTTGCGGTTTCCCGAAAGTAATGACGCTTGTATGTACTACACAGGATCAAATATTTTACCAAAAACAAACCAATGCTCAAACAACTGGTTTGACTCAATCGAATTTAAATTAGCATCAACGAAGCGAAGAATGTAGTACCTTATGCCCTCCATCATTCGAAAGATGTTGGCGCGTCGATCGTTGCACGCTAATGATTTTGCGGTGGGTTGTAGGCGTTTGATAATGAATAAAATGCACCAACACCCGATTTTTTATTGTTTGTTCAGTGCATATTTGGGCAAGATTGGACTATTTTACATAAAGTGATTCTTGTAATATACCTGCCATTTTGAACTGGTATTATCAATACAATCGAAACTCGCTATTTGGTGCGAGCGAAAATCGATTTTTTTTTTCATAACCCTGGGACATAACTTTGGAAGTGGTGCGCTACGTAATTCATCAAGACCGCTAAATAGCGCGATATGAAAAAAAAACTATTTTTATTCGCATCATATTCCGAATTACGATTGGGTTGATAATATTATTTATTAAATACCGGTAAAAAAGTGTAGAATTAGCCCGAATTAAAATACACCTAAATACATTTAAAATGAAACAATGTCCCGACCAACGTCGTACTGCCGTACGCACGTTCCCTCTCAACTCGTTTTTGTGTGCCAACAAATTATACGAGGTTTCGCTTTTGAACGGTTTCCGTGCGTTTCCACAGAGGATGCATAATGAAATACTAATTTCTTTCTCAGCATCATCAACCATTTTCTACTTGCTGAAAAACATTCCTCGGATACTTTTTCAAAACGACGTATAATACACGCAAACCCTATGTTGATACGTCGTTTTGAATAAGTATCCGAGATTCCCACATCATCCTCGCGCTTCTTTTATTCCGCCATTTTTCGTTTTGCATGCAACAGGAATCTACAATGCCGCGGATGCTTGCAAACAAACTGCACTCGCTGCTTTGCTTTCACCAACCAGAGAAAATTTCTTCAGAGTGATGCTCTGGAGTGGGCTCACTACAGTGTACACGCGCGTGTGGGTGATCCCATAAGTAGGTTGGTGTGAGAGAACTGAGGTGCGCAGAAAGTATATCTGGACGAACATTTGAAAAGGGCCTATCTGCTTTGCGTAAACAAACATGATTTTGTCTCTGTAGGGCCCATCTGCATCCACCCACGCACATCAACACCCTTATCAGAAAGAGTGTTCTTCAAGCTATCTGTTAAGGGTGTTGATGTGCGTGGGTGGATGCAGATAAGCCCTGCAGAGACAGAAACATGTTTGTTTACAAAAAGCAGATAGGCCCTTTTCAAATGTTCGTCCAGATATTTCTCTTGGGTGGTGAGTTCAGTTTCGCTCTATGGCTTTGCTTTACCGGCACTCTCTCGCACTGAATAGTTTCAACTACCAGTGAAAACATTCTCTTTGTCTCCCTGGTGATACGGTACATGCATCCTCAGAGAGGCCGGTTCTCTCGCTCGTCAGTGCCGAACTCTAGTGAAATGCCATCACTGTCTTCCATCATATTCATTTTTTCAATATTTTGCTGAAATTCAGTAATCATGACTCGGCTTTGATGAAATTCAATGCCGAATTCCTGGAAAGTTTCCAAATTGACTCTAAAGCAAAGTTTGGAATTCCTCCAGGAAGCTTCTCTAAAATATTGTCTATGAATGTATGACGAATTTCATCCAAAAAGTGATCTGAAACTTTTCTGAACATAAAGTTTTCGATTAAAAATTTCGTGAAAAAAATCTGCCCATGATTTTAACCCTCTAATACCCAAATTTTTTATTTTGATCCAAATATCATTTTTCGTCATCTAAAATCTATTTTTACATGTTTTGGAAAATGATTCTTTTTAATTCTCGATTTTGTGAATTTAATTTTTTGATTTTTCAAATTTTTACTTTTGAGTATACCGACATTTTTTATGTTTTCCTGGAAGCATATTTGGGAAAAGGATTTTTTGAGACGAAAACATTTTGAGATTTTGTGATTATTGTTGAATTATGTTTATTTTAAATTGTTTTCAAAAAAAAATATTTTCCGTGTAATTTTAAGGAAAACTATTTTAGAGTGTTTTCGATTCCCATAAACTATTTTACTATGATAGATAAATTTGGAAAAAAAATAAAATATGTTATTTATAGCGATTCAATACAAAATAATCAATGACTTCTGAAAGGTGACTAAAACATCAATTTTTCAATGATTTAAAAAAAATGTAAATACGCTTTGGAAGACACCGAAAACCATTTTGAGATATACATAACAGTCCTAAGTATCAGCCGCCGTCTAAAGGCGATGTTGTCTTAGAGGGTTAATATAAACATTCCAAATCAAATTAAATCATAAAACCTTTTTCTACAATTATTTTGACGAAAATCAATCACAAATTTTCAATAGAGGTTTCTCAATATACAATACTTGAACCAGAAACCATAGGAATTCCATGGGAAATTCGTTTAACAGTCTCACTTTTTCTTGCCAAGTAATTTTAGGAGTTTTGCGAAAAAAAAAACACTTGACGAACAAAAATTCTGTAAAATTCAATTGATTTCTAAGAATGATTAGAAGCGGCATTATTCCAATAATCCTAGAAACAAAACATGTTGAAATGTCTGGGAGTTTACATAGTTTAGTTTAAATTCTGGACTTGTGTTTTAATACTATTGAAATTTTTCAATCGTTTGAAAAAATCCCCTTTTTTAGTATTTTCGCTCCTTAATATTAGTTCTCTTTTTCAAATTGTCCCCTTGGGGGCGATTTCGCCCACTTTGGGAATCACTGATTTAGAGCAACCACTCACGCCAACCGAGGAAGACAAATAAGATGATGTGGAGGAGTTATTTGCTCAAATTGCCGCGGAAAAGGATGTTTCACCGAAAATTAATCAACTTCCAATGAGGCGAAGTAATTTGCGATGTTTTACTTGACATAAGGGTGAAGATCAAAAGGACCCAAGTATAGGTCAACCAAAGCGAAACTAGAACTGCATCTAGAGTGGACTAAACTTAAAGATGTAGACCGAAAATAAGGTAACGGCCTTGCGTACAGTGGCACCATTGCATCCGGACCACAGAAAACTTATCGCGAAGTGCAAACACTTCGCCAGAAGATTTCTGAGCTACAGGATAACATCAATAAAACAATCTTGATCATAAGCGTTAGAAGGATTGGGTTCTCCGGAGAACCTGCAGAAGCATACTTCTGGTAAGAATTTTGAACTACCCAACCAACCATTCCAAAGACGTTTTGACTCCCGCAATGCAGATACAGTGTCGTGCAAAACAATAAGACCACCAGCCATTTTTTCATACAAAATGGCCAAGTTTGACGATGTGATGCTCGGTTTCTAGTGAACCGATTTGGCTGAAATTTTGATAGTCGCCATAAAGTTACGTAAATTTTGATTTAATTAACCCTCCAGGACGCGCGCCGTTGTAAAAAGTACAAAAAAAAACTCGCTCGTCGTATACAGCACGAGTGCGGTACACTTTCAGCTGCTTCATGGCGCGCGTCCTGACAAGTTAACAGTATTTAATTGGTTGAGTTCTGTTCACTACACAAGTTACAAACGACAAAATAGTAGGATCACTTTCAGATTGCCATTACCAAAGGATCCATGACAGTATCTGTTTTTCGATGATTGATAAACAAGTACTAAAATTAAGGATACCATTTAAACTTGGGGACATTTTTACTGAATTAACTACAAATAACCATCATACAAATTTGGTATTGGCTGTCTAAATTTCAGCTAAATCAGATATCTAGAAACCGAGAACCATATCGTAAAATTTGTCAATTTTGTATAAAAGTAATTCTAAAAGTTTTGAGAATCTCGGAGCTTCGCTCAATTCCCAACACTTTTATCAACAGCCTACTCTTCCGAATTTCACGCTTCCACATCAGCCGGGGAGCTTAGCATCGGTGGAGATCACCGGTTACTACCAGCGGGCCAACGGGTGGCCAATTAGAATTGTGGATGACGAAGGAATGGGACTCAACGAGTTTTAAGAATCTGTTCAATAAACTGAAACCACCTGGTGTGCGAGTTGAAGACAAACTTCGTGTACCGTCGTTCGGGGTGACATTGGGCCTAGAGGGTAACATTGGTCCATCGATCCCACGGATTCAGTGTAAGCCAGAGAATCCGACGGTAGATGCAAAGTATCTTAGAATAATGTATTCTAGTAGTCTAGCACACAATATGCATTCCCTTCGTATTCTAAACGTGCGGAATAGTGCCCCAATGTCACCCCACTTTGGCCCAATGACACCCCGCACGACGGTACCCGGAACTTGATGCTGCGCTAAGGATGAAAGTTTCTCAGCGGCGACAACAAAGGTATGAATCCTTCCAAGATTTCAGAATAATAATCTAAGATTCTATGATTTTGAACGACTGTAGATGTACTTTCAGGTTATGATTAGTTGGTGATTCAGTCATCAAATGGATTGAAAAGATTAAATTTTTATACAACGTTTCGCTTCGTATGGAAACTTCTTCAGGTACTCGAATTGTATCGTTTTTTCGTTTAATCCGATTTGTTAAACGTTGAAATGTCAGTATTTGTTGAGTAATTTCTTTTGGGGGTGGTAGCATTACGAAAAGCACTAATTTTATAGGGTCTACTTTGCATGAATTATCTGATTTTGTGTCAAGCGAAACATTGGATGAAAATTTAATCATCGTTTTCAATCCATTTGATGACTGAATCGCCAACTAATCATAACCTGAAAATAATAAGCTAAGTTCCCACGAGAAGGCGGACATTTACATCCCTAAGCGAAACCTGAGACCTGATGACAAGCAGGTACTCGTCTTCGAGTCGGTGAACACATTGTCCGAGTTAAAGTGTTCCAAGTCCAATCGCGTCTTTTGAGTACTGTGTGATTTAATCTTTCAGGGCGCGCACCTGTTCGATCCTTTAACAGCACCACGCTATATGACGACCGAAGTTTTCTGGTAGGCTTGTACTTTTTACAACAGCGTGCATCCTGAACGGTTAAAGAGATTTGAAGCTTCTCGGTACCTTTATTGCTGGCTAATGAGGTTAGATCTAATTAAACACAACAATCGAACATCAGTGCTTGATTGTGAGAGAAGTTAGTGAAACACCAAGTGAGTGTCCGAATCTACACAGATCGAAAAAAGAGTGTAAAATTCTGTTACATATGATGCGCATGATTGGAGCGTGGGATATCACAGAAGTTTACATGACATGTCATGTAAAAGTCATAAAATATCATGTAAACTTCCATTATATGTCATGTAATTCAGCATGACTCTGTGTGTTTACATGGCATATAACACAAATTTACATGATATATCATGTAAACCATCATAACACTAAGTTTACATGACTAAAATGAAGTTTACATGACGTGTAAACCATATTATTTTTGTCTGTGTAGAACTAGTTCAAATGCCATTTCAGGCCAAACATGTCTAAAGGTCCTATCTGCAGAAGAGAGGCTCTCTTTGGTTTTCCTCTCCTCCTCGTTAATATCACAGCTGTTTATTTGTATTATGATTGTCTCCTTGCATTGAACGATGGTCAAAACAATCGTCTTTTGATTTGTACTGCAAAAGTACAACATTGCAATAATTGAAAGAGAAAGTGATCCAAGAGAGCCTCTCAAATGCAGATAGGACCAATTGAAATGTTTGGCCGGATTTTCGCTTGACGTTGCCATCAGTTACCCACGTTGTTACTCGATTTATTTATTATGTATGTTTCATCAAACTTGTAGCATGTTTCGAATCAGAAGTCTTGTATAAATCTAAACTTGTGAGATTTTAACAGAATTTACAAAAAAGGAAATCTTATAATAGTCTGCTATTTTTGTGGTATTTGTATTTTCATAGGAAACTTGGTAGGAAGACTATTGAAAACTATTTCCAATAAAATTTTTGTTATAAATAACATGTAGAATTTTAATTTCTCAATGAGCTTCAGACAGAATTTAATTTCAGAATTTTGTCAAATATTCTTTTGCGTTCTTGTATTTTATTGCTTATCACCCTAGAAAATCATGATATATAAATGAAAATTGTACAAAAGAATGCCCTTGGCTCAGTATTATCACAGGGATTTCTCTTCGAAGCATTCTCAGAAAAGATCCCAGATTAGCGATTTCGCTTTTTTTTTTTCTAGAAATGTCTAGACAAATTTTGCTCTTTTTTGCCTTCAAATTTCACCAAAAATATCCCACTAATTTTTCCTAGAGCTTTTTTCCCAAGAGATGCATTGTAATTCCACCAAGGGCTTCTGTTGTAATTGGATTTTTCTAAGAGTTTTTATTCGAGTTATTTTCTGGAGTTACTGAGCTCCAACTTTTTCATCTGAAAATTCTGAAATAAGTACAAACTTAGAAATTCTGAAATTTGCACGAGACAGAAACAGCAAAGAACGTAAACATTTTCAAGACTGAATCACAAATTGAACTTAATTTTACGCGCATCATGTAAGTACTGTTTGGTTTCGTTAGATGTCAACAAATCCACTTTATCAGAAACGTAGAATCAGTATCATATTCATCTGAAACCTTCTAACTCGGTGAAATAGCCGAGAGGTAAGAGACGTGGCTCACAATCAGAAGATCCTGAGTTCGAATCCAGGAATGTCAATTTTTTTATATGATTTATTATCAGATCGGTTTTAGCGATTGCTAGACGCTAAGAAAATATAAGTCCTGGAAGACGTAAATTTACATGATTTGACCTCTGAATTTGTGTCTTTGAAGACGCTCGTATATGTCAGGTTCAGGACACCTAAAATTACATGATTTTTTCTAGGTGTGTAGTCCAAAATTACACCCTACTTACAGTTGACAAACTATACAATTACAACCTAGGAACAACAACTGCAAATATGCTGCTTATATCTACAACATCTGTGCATGGAATTTGTTAAATGCATCTTTTTCAGGAATTTCGTTCGAAATTATTTATCAAATTATTTGCAATCACTCTGCGGTAGCCGCGAACTTCAATCGCAGCCCCATGGCAACCATCAAAATTACCATATCACTTGAATAGATGGCCAACACTTGAACAGATCGATGATACCTCGGTAAAAACCAGTAGCCTGGCAGCTGTGGTAGCTTCGGAAATGAATTTGGTTACCAAAAAAACACCATATAAAAATAAGAAAAATAAGTTCTGAAAATAGTTAGAACTTCATATGTAAAATAAAACTCTTGATCAGTTCATTAGGGTAAACGTACCAATAGTGGTGCTATTAGTAGTTCCTTGTAGAAAAATAATTGAATAAAATTGATATTACCACAAAATAAAAAGTCTGAAAACGTTAATCGGTAGTTTTTCACCTCAATTTGCTAGGAAAAATGTAAAAACCATTGTTTATTTCAGTTTTTGCTAATAAATCACTTGCACCAACTATAGGTACACGGTTCCTATTATGGAGGTAAAATTTAACATTGGTTCCTATAGTGGCGCATCCCATTGAATTCTTATGGGACCCACCACAATAGGAACACTTCCACCACTATAGGTGCAAAGGAGTAAAAAATTTAAGGAAAATAATTGTTTAAAATAGGGTTTTCGGTAAATCCTGAACACAAAACTGAATTAATGTTATTAATTAGTTATAATGCATCTATTAAAAATGCCATTTGCTAGCTTTTTGTTCGAAATAGTGCTAAATTGGCACTACCACCACTATTGGTACTATCTCCACTAAGGGAGCTTTTACCCTACTGGATGAACCAAAACACTTGACGGATTTGTTAGCTAGGAACATGCCTGTACTTCCATTTTATCACATGTTATCATCATCTAGTTTTGAAAAGTTTTTTTGCGTTTTTAAATATTCTCTAATATTGATTTACATTTTCAATGTATGTAGAAATTAAAGTTATGTGTTGAAGACTAGATTCCACTCGTGATGCAAACTCAAAATTAGTTTAAAAATGAATACTCACATTTTTCTGTTGGTACGATGTCTATATGTTTCTTAAGTTTGTTTCACAGTTACACAATTTCTTCCATCAAAACCGGCTTCCGGTAATATATAATACTTAGATATTTATGATTGCGTGATAGAACTCTTACATCAACATTTAACATCAACGGCTTACACTTACTTCCACAATAAATTGATATCGATTTTCAACATTGAATTTAAACATCTTATTCTCAAACGATCTAAACTATTGCACATCAAAAACAATCTTCCCGTGTCACAAATCACCAATCAATTAACACGCCTTCGACAGCAGCACTCGTCAGAAGCTCAGCTCGTCCGCCGTTGACCGCCGGCAACTAATCGCGATTTTCCCACGCCATCGCAACCAGAATTCGACAACCACCCGCCGCTCGATGACCGACGGCTCGACCCACACTCATTACATTCAAATCAACACCCCTCGAAGCAAATGAACCGCACAGTGCGAAAAAGTCACACGCTTGGGAGCAATCGGCAACATTCTTCCCTCTAATTGCCACGCACCGCCGCCGTTGCCGTCATCCGCCACCGGAATTAGAACTGGAGGCAAAAAATCGCGCCACTCGTGCGTCTCTCGGCTCGCCCGGTACCCAAATTCCGGTTCCACAGTCAGTGCAAAAAGAATTTCGTGGACATTCCTTCCGCCACGTTTTTCGATGGCGCAACAGTTATCCTTTTCTCGACTGAGGTGGTGGGCTGCCGCCATACAGCAATATCCTTCCTAAACTCGTTTTTCTTCTTCGCTTTTCCACGATTTTCCTGGCCTCAAATTAGGTGCCAAAGAGCGGAACGCACGTACACACGGCCTACCCCGCGACGGCACTACCAACGGGCACACTGACTCTGACTGGCACCCCACTGACTGTGGAGGTGTGTAGTACTAGCACCAGCAGCAGCAGTAGCAAGTAGCACCTTGGGCACTTTGGGGTCCCACCGAGAAGGGCGCGCAACATCGTCCACCGAAAGCTTGAAGCTGACTGACTGCCAAACGGTTCCTGTCGGGGCTGGGAAGCATCATCATCGAACATCCCCCCGACCGACCCGGTTCTGGGAGCGATCCGTCGTCGTCGTCGGATGAAACGTGGGGTTCCACCACTCAGTAGCAGCAGGGGGATGGAATCAGTCTGTGAATTGCATCATCGTCGCTCTCGTCGGAGCGGACGCCTCTCCGGGAAAGCGAGTCCGACCTAGAACGCCCCACTGACTGACTGACTGCACGTTGCTGCTCTGTTGCTGTGTAGAACGATGAACGGACCAGCTGTTTTCCACCCCGTCTGAGCACTGATTACAGTCATGATGGTTGCTGATGATTATGCTGGAAGTAAGCGCGGGAAATGAATATGCGAGAAGTTAAGAAGAGAATCGAGGTGAGAGTGAGATATACCTTAAGGATATTTCGATGTGGATGGTCACGTACTCTGGAGGGGAAGTATTTCCAGAGTTTGGATCCTGACCTGCACGAGGTCATTCGATCAACAGTTGGGCAATAAATAAAGCGTGAAAATGGATCACGTTCCAATGGTTGTCAGCAGGATTGGGATTTGCATACCCATTTAGGAGCATTAGAGCTTCTGCGAACATGCCAAATTATGAGGCGCGATTTTATCTACGTCACGGTTCTTATGATACACAAACATGAACAATTTGATGATGAAATATATTGAGGAACCTACTGAGCGTCCTATTGAGAACAATCGTTTTGAAATCCCAGTTTGATTTTACACTTGAGGGTTTCAGGAACTTTTGAGGGCGTTCTGACTGAGACTCCCTGGAGCCCTGCTGGAACTACTGGAACGCACCTGAGACCTCCTGATTCCTGATGGCACCTCTTAAATCCCCTTGAAATGATAACTGCCCTCCAGGTACCCCTCTGAAACCCTACGGGACTGAAATACCCTTGAGACCCCTCCCTCCAAATGCTCTCGAAGCCCCCCGAAACGCTCTTAAGGACAGACTCGTTATAATCCCAAGATGGCCGCCACAATAGCCGACTTTTGCACCTACTCTCTAACCTCTTCTAACGTGTATCTGAAGTTCTTCTAAAATAGTGCATCTGAAGTTCTAGTGCATGGTGTGCTGGGACGTTTGTTGTTAAGTGCTCCGAAGCGCACCTGAGACGCTTTGGACCCATCTGAAACCCCCTGAAACTCCCTGAAACCCTTCTGAGACCTCGTAATATCCTACCAGAAATGCTCATGAGATCTTCCTCTAAAATGCCGTTAAGATCCTTAGGAACCATCCTGGAAACCTCCAGAGACCCCATGAAACGCTCCTGGGACCTCCAGAAGCTCCCCTACTACTCCCCTGAAGCCCTCTAGATCGCTCTCAGACCTCGTAGTCCCCCCCTGAAAACCCCTGGGAGCCCCCGAAACGTCCGTGAAACAACATAAAACCCCCTAAGACTTTGAGACCTTCTAAAACGCCCCTGAAACTCCCAAAACCCGCCTGAGATCCACTGAACCGTCCCTGAGACATTTTGAAGCGCCCATGAGACCCCCAGGGATCCCCCTTGAAACACCCCAGAGACTGCAGCAATGAACATCGATGACACGTTTTGGGGAGTCCACCAAAGTAGTTTCCCAAGTGGTCTTTACCACTTCTCTCAGAAGGCAGACAGGGTCGACACCACACTTGCTTCCAACTGCACCACAAGTATCAAGAATCGATACCGCGTGCACAGCAATTTAAACTTCCCGCAAGTAAGGCCTTATCAGTCATAACTCAGGATGTGCTCCCCTGAAACCCCCTGAGATCTCCTGAGACCTCTGTAAGGCGCCCCTTCGCCTTTTGCCGAAATTAGGAAAAACCTCTCCCTTGGCGCCATTTCTGTGCACGGCCCTGCCCCCGAGACCTACTGAAGTGTGTGAAAAATTAGAATTTGTTCAAATCAAGGATCGGTATATTCGCTTCACTCCATTCATATTCACTCCTCTTTGCTGAAGCGAATCGAGAAAGATGCAGCAAACGGATCGTCGTGATCAAACACGCAACCCCATCACCAGTGGGAAGCGATGAGCCATCTGCTTGACATGAATATTCGTTGCCATTTGTCGCAGTTTGGATCGCAAGCGAATGAATGAATGGCGAATGGTGAAGAATACTGGTGAGCGATCGAAGCGGCTATTATCATAAGTAGAAGAGAATTTCTGCATGTAATGCATACATTTTTACTGTATTGTCGCTGAAATGCTAGATTAGCCAAGAAAATAATTCGAAAACATCAATAATTCGTATGCACAATGTTAATCGCATCACTCACGAATCGCATTCGCTTGCGATGCGAATGTGGACGAATGAATAATTTCCAAGTGTGGCTTCCCACCGTTCGCCGGAGTTTGCTGTCGTCGCTGACAAGCACACACACGAACTCAAGCGACAACCGTTCGCTGCTGACTGTCTTCGAATGGGGAAGAAGATGAAAAGTGGAAATCAGGAACCCTGGTTCAAATTTACTACTAAAAACTACTGAAGCGCTCGAAAGACCCTCTGGAATCCCCCAGAGACATCCTGAAATCCTCTGAGACTCCCTGTTTCGCGACTGAGACCTCCTGGTACCCCTGAACCGCTCCTGAGAACTTCAGGTACCCCCAGAAACCTCCTGGTACCTCCTTAAACGCATGTGAAACATCCCTGAGACCTCACAACTCCCCTGATACACCCTGGAATGCTCTTGAGACCCCTGGAGCCTACTTGAACCCCCTGGAATCCTCTTGAAACGCCCTTGAGATCTCCTGGTACATACCTTCTAAAACCACCTGGGCCCCTCTAACTTCCTCCGAGACCACCCAAAACGGCACTGAGATCTCATGGAGCCCTCCTGAGCAGATTTATCTGTATTATACAGATTTTTGAGCATCCGTACAGATTTCGTTTTATATGAAATGCAGATTTTTGAGCTAGGCGGGCTTTTTTATTTTTGTATGGGATACAGATTTTTCACCCAATTTTTGTATGGGATACAAAACATCCCTGCTCCTGAGACCCCTGAAATGCCACTGAGACCACTTGAGGCGACCTGAAGACCCTCTGAAATCCCCTTAGATACCCCCGGAAATGACTTTTTTTTCCTTCTAAACCAAAAGAGGAAAAATCTGCTCATTTCATTTCATTTCATTTATTTATTCTCCGATAGCTTAAGACTAAAGTCTTTTAAATGCTACACAGCTTTTTGGCATGGATTTGGGCATCACTAATTTGATCATAATTATAATAAAAATAACACATTAAAATACACACTTTCTTCTTACCTTATCCAATCTTGACTAATCAAAATACTCTTGACATTGCTTCTTGAACACAAATATAGACCGTTGATTTTTCATGTAGCTTGGTAATGAATTCCACAGAACAACAGTCGCCCTAACAGGAAGGTTACGGTAGTAAGGCAATCTTTTACAACAAAGTAAAAGCCAGGACTACTCTCTCCTCGACCCACTAAAACACATTCCTATGGTCGCCAAACCCTTCGTCTCTCCGGAACCACCAAGAAGGCATTGCTTCAGAGAGGAGCTAGTGCACATCGCACCCTCAAGGTCAGCTGCGTAGCCTAGCAGCAACGAACATCGATGACTCGCTCTGAAGAGCCCATCACGGTAACATGCTGACGCTTAGCCAGTTTCCCGAGTGGTCCTCGCCACTCCCTTTGTCCTCGGAAGGCGGGCAGGGTCAACTCCGCCCGCACCCAACTGCTTGGCAGACATCAAGAACTGATGCCCACGTGCAACCCGATCTGACCTGCCCGTAAGGAAGGGTATCACTACCCTTCAGGGCCTATCAGATGCACCCGAAGGTTGCAAACAGTAGGGTATCACCTGCCCCGACCCTTGCCGGGGACCCATCTCCAACCGCGGGCTCGGATCAAACCCAGTAGACCGACGGTACGACAGCAACGCTACTAGGATCTTCTCTCCGCGGCCATTTAATCGAAGGTCGATTTCGACCGCAGGACACCAGTATGACCTACGAAACCGACTCCCAACCGCTGAACCACCTATTGTACCGCATCTGAACTAGCGGTTCTCCGAGTGCACGCGCCACCTTCTCTGTAGCTCTAAGACGATGTGGGTGATAGCCGTTGAAACGGCGTTCCAGCCAAACTCATCCCCACACATCTTCTGGACAAGATTGTCCGGAGTTGTGTCCTCCCCGCATGTGGCAAGCATGCGGTCACACATTGGGCGAAAACGAGGGCACACGAACCAAACGTGTTCCGCCGTTTCCTCTAAACCAGCATAAACCAAACATTCGGAAGAATCAGCATGTCAGGTTGAATGTTACTTACCCATGGCACCTGTTAATTCAAATACATACTCTCGGCATCAACTTATGGGTCCATACCTTCCTATGGTGGAACTGTCCCACGCGCGCTGCCATTTGACCACGGAGGTCATCCTGGCAGTCCTGCGTACGCCTCTTGTGTCGTGGTTTTTGTATTTTTTTATATATATTTTCTTTATTTGATAGGCCCATGCGCCAGAAGGCTTAACGGGGCTGATTTTGCTATTTATACATTTTCAGTTAGACACTTTCTAATCACAGCCACTCTGTGATTCCTGAGTTGAACATAACGTGTCGATCAAGCATATTGATCTATATGCCGACGGGTCTCCGGGTGGTTTCCCCGCCTTTGGCAATAGAACCAGGCTGTGCCTCTTCTGGTAAAACTCCCTCGTCCAGGCATTTCTGCATATCAGACCTGAACATCTCGGGAGCAGCTGCAATAGCTACTTTTAAGGGCCGGTTCGGAACTCCGTTCGGACCTGGGGCCTTACCTACGCTAAGGGACTTTTCTATCCCCGCAAGTTCCACATCGGTGACCCTCTCCTCATCGCCAGCCCCAGTCGCCGGCAGTCTTACGAATAAAGGCCAAGAGCTAAGATCATGGAGGGAAACATCCCCTCTATGATCGCCTCCAACATCTGTGGAGATTGTTCTGTAGGAGCCATTACACCTCTCGTCTTGTCCATCACGATCCTGTAGGCATCACCCCACGGATTCGCATTGGCACTCTGATAGAGACCTGGCCTTCTTGCTTGCCCATATCTCGGTCTTCCGCGCGACATTGACAGCGGCGAACACCATCCGCCGTTCGTTTCGCTCTTCCTCAGATTGTGCTCGCTGCATCCGCCGCCTAGCCCGTACGCAGGAGCGACGCAAGTGCACAATCGCTTGAGTCCACCAGGTGGTCTCCCATTTCTAGGGTGGACCCGCCTAGGCATGGTCGCATCGCATGCAAGCGAGAGCACCGCCATCAGCTCGTCTCCGTTTAACCTTCCGTAGCTCGCGCGGTTGGACACCAACGTCAGCACCACGCTAATGCTGAATACAAAAAGCGAGATTTTTTCATCGTGTTGTACAAAATACAACAGCGCGATCGATCGAGGGTTGAAGCGAGTAGGTATCGCTCGCGACGGAGCGCCTCCCTAAATACCTCGTCGTTGAAGTATGATGTCTGAAGCCCTACTGAGACCTCTGAACTGAGACCCGCTGAAGTGCCCTAAATACCCTCTGGAATTCCTCAGAGAGACAACCTGAAACCATATGGGGCGCCTTGAAACGCGACTCAAGCTCCTGAAGCCCCCTGAAATCTCCTGATAACCCCTAAATCGCCCCTGAGACCCCCTAAAGCCCTTCTGAGACACCCTGGAATACCCCTGAGACCCCCTGGAGAATTCTTGAAGCTCCTGAGGCACCGTCTCCGTGGAACCCTCTTCAATCTTCTGATACCTTCTAAAACAACCTGAGCTCCCCTAACCTCCCTCTGAAACGCCCCTAAGACCCATGAATCGCTGTTGAGACTCCTTTGAGCACCTTTAAGACCCCCTGGAGTCCCGCAGAGATTCCTTGAAACCCCTTGAGACTTCCGAAACCCCCTTGAGATTGCCCCTGAGACCCTCTGAAGTGCCCTATTGGCCTCCTAGAGCTGCCCTGAGACCTCTGAAACGCCTTAAAGATCCCCGAGAATCCCCCAGAGACACCCTGAAACTCACCTGTTAGGCTTTCTGAAACGATACTGAGACTTTCTGGTACCCCATGAGCAATCCTGGGATCTCAGAGGTACAGGCGTATTCTGCGAGACGGGTGGAAGCGGTTCTATAACATTTACCCGAAAACCATTTACCCGAAAGACATTTACCCGAAATCCATTTACCCGAATGTAACATATACCCGAATGTCAAATACCCGAATGCGACATTTACCCGAACGCGACATTTACCCGAATGCGACACTTACCCGAATAGTTCATTATTATGCATAATTATGATTTTGTGAATAAAGTTCACTTATTTTGTACAATTTAAAAAGTACATGTATTATTTTGTTTTGTGGATCAGAAAAGCATTTTGAATATCAAGTTCCCCAAGAACCCATTTTATCAAATTTTCTCTGAAATGATCCGCGATAGGAATTCACAGGGCATATGCTTGAATAAAACTCATCACTGCAGCTTACATTTGTTGTGTTTACGCTGTTAGCGTTCACTCTAGATATTTACCCTTCTTTGATGTATAAGCTGTTCTTTAGATAAGCAAAGAACAATTTATGATTTAAAGAAGGGGAAATCTCTGTTTGTTTAAAAGAACATCATATAATCGAAAGAAGGTCAAAACTTATATGCATCCCAACTAACAATGGTAGCTGAATAACAGCTTATTCAAGCAAAATTTCAAAAATTAAGCTTATTCTTCTATTGTACAGCAACAATGTTTGTTGTGCAGTTATTAGTTCGAACGCCAACAAAATATGCAGCAGTGAAACTCGAAAGAACAGCCTTTAAAGAGAAGAAGGGAAAATCTTCGAAAGATAGGTAATAGTTTGGCCACCAAACAACACAGTGATACTATGTCTGTAAAAGAAACTCTACCCCATTACCCCGAATGCCATGGCCCGAATGCCATCATAACCTCGAATAGGACATTATTCCAAAAGCCATTTCCCCGAATGGGTTCCCTAAAGGATATAGGTAGAAAGATGGATTCACGGGTCTCCTATGGAGTTAGTTGTTCGTCCGCAACTAACTATATAACATTTCAACTCCAACTCAAAAAAGTAGCCTCTTATGAAAAGAAGGAATAAATTCAATGGAAAAATTATCAGTTTAGTCAGTACCAGCCGACCAACTCATCAACAGTTCACGGGTGGACAATGTAAATTCGAAAGAACAGCCTATTTTTAAAAGAAGGCAAATCTTAGAAGAAGTGGATAATACTTGCGGTATGGCTGCCAGTTTGTGACCGTGTATATAAGTTTATATAAGTAGCTCAAAGCAGCCTGAGTTAAAAAAAATGTGATAGCTTGGTAATGAAAAAGTACTCACATTCAGATGTTCTTCAGTTATGCTAAGAACATTCCATAATTCTTAATGACAATTTAGCATTCATCCTCATGACTTTCGACCTGAATATTTTTTGGCCGAATGGCTGGACGATTTTTTTTTCATTCTCATTCATCAAAAAGCCAGCCAGTTGACAAGGTCTGGGGCAAATATTCCGTAACAAATGAATTATGATGAAAATAACAGTCAACATTTGAAAGAAGGGAACATTTCAGATTTAAATACTTGATTTTTATAGCAATAACTACAATTTCGAAAGTACAGCCATATCTTGAGAAGGAGAATTCTAAATAAATATTTACAGCTATATTGCAACAGCATTTTACAGCACCAAAGAACAGCCAATGATAAAAAGAAG
Organism: Aedes albopictus; assembly: GCF_035046485.1. NCBI lineage: Eukaryota > Metazoa > Arthropoda > Insecta > Diptera > Culicidae > Aedes > Aedes albopictus. Next base: position 283,528,236 of record NC_085136.1, on the reverse strand, counting down.
GGAAATTTTATTATTTAAATATGATTTGTGATCAGCGCAAACAGCAAATGTTCAAGCAAATTTTAAAAGATCACATTAGGGAAATTGTTTGAATTTGAAACCGCTCCCTTCGTCATAGTTTTCTTAAATGCATTGCATTTGCTTTTTACGTTTTCACAAACCATTCTTGTTCATGAAAGACAACGTTGTAACAGATTTCCCCAAGGGTTACCCTTTTCTAACTGATTAAGTTTCATCAACTTTTAATAAGCTATTCACAGTGAGCATTTTTTGGGCGACCTCCTGATTGATTCGGATTGGCGTTCGGGTTAATTGGATGGAGCCGTAAAAGAACAGCATGTTTACAAAAATCCTTTCATTAAAATAGCATTGTGACGGCCAGTTAGTCCTGTACTAGACTGCTTGATGATCACTCAGTCTGATGATTTTTAGGTCTAACCAAAGCCTGCTATACACACTTAATTTGGAATACCGTGTTCAGTAAATTTTTGACGAAAATAGAACAGCTGTATACAGCTGTACTGCATTGTTTACCTTTTGCACCAAGTTTTGGCAGTTGGTGTACTGAGCCTCAGTAAAATCGATTACCAAAGCTACCGAAATAGTTCTGCTGTACTATTTTCGTCAAAAAAAGTGCTGAACAGGCAATTCAGGATTGATAGTGTATGATACCGGGCCATAACATATTTATTATTGACAAATCATATTTGATCCCCATATTTTTTTTATTTTTCGGGTAAGTGTCGCATTCGGGTAAATGTCGTATTCGGGTAAATGCCGCATTCGGGTAAATGTCGCATTCGGGTATTTGTCGCATTCGGGTATTTGTCGCATTCGGGTAAATGACGTTCGGGTAAATGTCATTCGGGTAAGTGTCTTTCGGGTAAATGGTTTTCGGGTAAATGTTATAGAACCGGTGGAAGCTGGGAAGCTCGTGTGAATTACCCCCTTTGTTTCTTCGTTCGGCGAGTGACTGAGCGTCCAGCTTTCAGACAGACCAAGCAAAGGATGCATAGGATGTGGCGGGAATTCAACAGTAGACTCTGGGATCTGTGGGGTCTCTATAAAAAACCTGGTACCGTTTCCTATGTGCCTTAGCCCGAACATCTGGAGTGTTCAACGCAAAGGACATTGGTCCAATTATAAGTTGGCATTAAGCAGGCATTAATAGGAGAACAGAGCATAGAGGTAGCCAAAAACTGGTAGATGAGCTACACGAATACGTCGATAAAAGAAGCAACGTGCACAATAACCTTGGTATGGATTACTGCACGAATTTATTCTGGCCTGCTTACTCTCACACGAATTTTGACGTTTGGGTGGTGTCGACACCTCTCAAACTCCAATTTTCTGTGAGAGTAAGCAGGCCAGAATAAATTCGTGCAGTGGACCATTATGATCCAAGGAGCTCTTGGATCGGCAGTTAAAAAGTAGAAAAATAAAATAAATACGGCAGAAAGAGCCGAAGAAGCTGAGATGCAACTCTCATCAGCCATGACTGCCAGTGAGACAAGTCGAACAGCGGAAGCGCGAAGGCAAGTCACCAATAGAAGAAGTCACCAACTGAGGAAGAAAACAGCGGGGCAGGAAGTATCCCCCAGAGGATGCCAACTGCAATCTTCAACACACCGAATAGACCAAGGGTAACGCTAGGAGATGTTAGAGTTTGCGGTTCCAAAGGACGCTTTCGTTACTAGTGCACGTTATCCAGTTGAGAATATCACCCCGAGTGGCCATACCCCATAGCCATATCCATCAAATGCTCTTGGAACGCTCTTGAAAAGCCCCTGAGATCTCCTGGTACCCTCTGAACCCCCTGGGACCTCCTTCCAAGCAACATTTTTTAGTCAAATCGACTATAAGAAGTTAGAATCATTAGAACCATCGTAAAACCGAAATGAAAGATATAAGGTTTTATGGAGGGTCTCAAAACCTCTACAAGATTAATTGGTTAGCAAAATCTTACTTGGACAGGTACGGTGTTACAACCTCTCTTTGATATCCTCTTTAAATGTCCTCTTAATTATTTTTTAAGGTCTTTGGAAACAGCGTGCGATGGTGAGATATCCTTTTAAAACTCATACACGCAGAAAAATATATTGTAAACACAATTAAATTCTAGTTCAAATCAACCGATTTTTCAGTTTACTATAGCGACAAACTGATTTCTAGTTTAAACTGAACTGTTCTATTGTTTGATAATACAAATATTTTCATTTGTCGACATTTTTGACAGTTTGTTAAAACAAACAGAGATATGGTATTATCAACATAAAATAATGGATTGATTCAAACGACTGCACTTTTGCCACTAACAAACCCGGAATCTGATTGTTTTGGTGACGGCAGCAACTGCGACAGCGATAAGCGGAAGGGGAGGAGAACGACTGAAAAAAGACAAAAAAGTCGCCAATCAACTTTTTGTGGATGCTGTCGTGAGTACCTGCGCGTTATCCATCACGGCCAAAGCTGCACTTGGAAGTTGGCGTGATGGATTTGCTACACCTTCTTCGTTCACGCAGAAAAATGGCGCTTGTTTAAAACAATAAAACGCATGGTTGATATTCAAACTGAGAATTTACTTATTCCAAAGTTATATTTAATTGTTTTTATTTAGAGTTTATTGATAAAAACAACCGATTACCATAATTTCATATAATGTCAAAAATTTTATTTGCTTCAACAAAATAAAAACCATAAACATGGTCCGAAAGCACTCACACATCTATAAAGTGCTTATCCCAACATCGCCACAACGAAGAAGGTGTAGCAAATCCATCACGCCAACTTCCTAGTGCAGCTTTGGCCGTGATGGATACCGCGCAGGTACTCACGACAGCATCCACAAAAGTTGATTGGTTTCGCCTTTTTTGTCTTTTTTTTCAGTCATTCTCCTCCCCATCCGCTTACCGACGGTCTAAAAATAGATTTTCGAGCTGCCGCAGTTGCTGCCGTCACCAATACAATCACATTCCGGGGTTGTTAATGGCAAAAGTGCAGTCGTTTGAATCAATCCATTATTTCATGTTGAAAATACCATATCTGTTTGTTTTAACAAACTGTCAAAAATTTCGACAAATGAAAATATTTGTATTATCAAACAATAGAAAAGTTCAGTTTAAACTAGAAATTAGTTTGTCGCTATAGTAAACTGAAAAATCGGTTGATTTGAACTAGAATTAAATTGTGTTTACAATTTATTTTTCTGCGTGTTGTGGCGATGTTGGGGTTAGCATTTTATAGATGTGTGAGTGCTTTCGGACCATGTTTATGGTTTTTATTTTGTTGAAACAAATGAAATTTTTGACATTATATGAAATGATGGTAAACGGTTGTTTTTAATGATAAACTCTAACTGAAAACAAATCAATATAACTTTGGAATAAGTAAATTCTCAGTTTGTAATTCAACCATGCGTTTTATTGTTTTAAACAAGCGCCATTTTTCTGCGTGTAGAAGAGCTTACGTCCTTCCTCGTTAGGATACAGCTCATATTCTAAGAGGCACGGTGCAGTACACACTCTGCCATTTCTAAACAAAAAAGATAAAAAAAATCTGAATCGATCGCAATACATCGCATATCTCCGTTATCAAACTTCAAAATGCGGCTAAATTTGGCACCTATCACTCTCCTGTCCGTCAATCCTCCACACATACATATTGCTTGGCCAGACAACACTGTTCTTCCAAATTCCCCCTATGATTGTTCTCCAGAGGCTATCCATTGTGTAGAACATAACTGTTTATCACCGTTTCGCGCTCACTTCGGGCGTGTCGTACTCGAAGATCGATAAGATCTATGACACTGAATGGCAGAAGGTGGACAAGATACGAGCTGCGTATCCGCTCGGTTGCGACTCAGTTTCGTCGGGAAATTTGCCCGGTTCGGAAGGAATCGAAATGTACAGGAAGCAATTTGGATTGTTTGCAATTTTAATTAGTTGGCAAGTGACTTGCGTCTCGGCATTGGATGCCATTTGCGAGCGCATTGATTTCAATGACATCTCGCAAAGCAAAGTGCAGAAGTGCTCGGGAACTGATCACGAGATTTTTCGGTTGAAAACGTACGCCAACTCACAAATATTTAAACCTTACCGAGACAACATTATCTACTATTTGAGCAATGAAGTTTTTGGAATCAGCTGCTGCGAAACGGAAGATGTTTTCTACATGCATGAGTTCACGGAAATACGATTGATCTATCAGTTGACGTTCCTGACGACGTCTACATTGACGCTTCGAATATTGGATATGGATCATTTGGAGGACGGTGAACCGATGGTAGTGCAGCGCTGGAGTTCGCAGCAAGCGACCAATACCTGGAGTTTGTTTGTCGGACGAGTGGAGCGGGAAATTCGCCGAGCGAAGTTGCAAATCGAAGTATACATGACTAGCGGAGCAAACGTGGCCATTGAGTATGTCACAGTGTTCAACTCGTTGGTTCAGGAACAGTTTTGCAAAGAACTGGATGAATTCTATAGTACACCATCAACAGATTCTACGACGACTCCAACTACGACTTCTAGTACTACTACTACTACTACGCAGAGACCAACTACGGTGACTTCAACTCAACCAACTACTACTACGACGACAACAACTCCAATGCCAACAACAACAACCACTATTGCACCAGCAACTACCACTACAACATCCACAACACCTAGGCCATCTACAACATCAACTGTCGCTCCAACGACTTCCACTACAAGCACTACTACTACGACTAGTTCCACAACTGTTCGTCCAACTTCAACAGCTACTGTAACAACTCCCACACCGCCAACTACAACATCAACGACAATGCAAACAACTTTGCAGCAAGAAACCACTACTAGTCAACCCATCACACCGGAGTCCACTACAGAAGAACCTACAACATCCATCCCGAATCCCCTACCTATTGCGCAACCCCGCTCAGACGCCATTTGGATAATCCTAACGGGCGTCTTCATAACCCTATTCCTACTAACGGTAGCGTCCGGAATCTACATCTACACCAACAGTCGCCTCATCAGTCGAACGATCCTTGAACAATTCGGACCCAAGACCACAAACCACCACGCCAACAATCACCATCCAACTCCACTGGACCAAACCATCCACCGGAAGCTGCAGCAGCAGCTCAAGAACCGCCTCCGGCAGCAGCACAGCTTCGACGCGGAAGACACCACCAGCAACAACAGCAGTCGGCGCAGCGTGTCACGAGACTTCGAGCACAGCAAGTACCCCAGGGGAGCGAACGTGAACCTGAATCGGTCGCATGCGAAACAGGCCGGCGATGGCTTCCGGGATGATATAAGCGAGCTGAAGTACCAGAACCGGATGATGAACAAGCTGTGAATGGGATGGATCTGCTACCACGGTCGCAATCGCAACTGGAAGAACTCTGCTGGCGGAGAACGAGGTGTTATCAGCTACGTTACAGATGATAAGAAGTTGCGATTCGTAGAAGCGGTTGGTGATGGTTTGTTCTATAAAGGAAAGAATGTTTTGTTGCGTATGCGACAATAGAAACAGATGCTGAAAAGTGATAAAGTTGTTTTGTTTTACTGTAAGAATAGATAAGAGAAAGGTTCTCGAAATCGGTTTCTGCTACTGAATGATTTCGTTTGTGACGTGTGAGACATTCCCCAATACAGTAATGGCTACTGTTTTAGATACAGGTCGGACTTGATTATCTGTAGTCGAGTTCTGAAGCTATTCAAACATATAATCTGGGGAACGGAATACTGTACAATGCTAAAATTTTAACTGGTTATCAATCAAATTTGGCTTGACAGAATGTAAAAATTTCAGCTTCTTACAACATTCCGTTCTTCAGATATATGTGTGGAAAGCCACAAAACCTGACTCCGGATAATTGAGACCGATTTGTACCTAGTTCTACATACATCAAGTAACGATAACAGATGTCTAATTTCATTTATGTCCAACGGTTGCCAGATCACGCTCCACCTGGTCTGGCCATCGTGCTCTATGTACTCCACGCCTTCTGGTGTAAATCGGATTAGTAGTAAATACTTACTTTGCAAGGTTGTTCTCCAGCACTCTCGCAATATGCTCTTCCGTATCCTTCCAGCTTCGGCGACCTTCTGGATGCTGGATTCACCGTAGAGTGTAGCTTGCAGCTAGTAAATTGGTAATCTTTCCGTAGTTCTACTGTCTCCGGAATGTCGTCTTCTTTCGGCATAACCATCGTTTCTTCAGCGACGTTGTCCCGAAAACAAGTCCATCTGGTCCGGGGATGAAGGCCAGATAGGTAGTCAGTTGGCCACCACTTCCAGATTCACCGGAGGAGTTCTTGGTTCTCTTGATAGCGATCACGCCGTGTTCGCGGTACCTCAGATAGTTCGGGTTCAGGGAAGCAAGCTAGAGGACGGTGCACGAGGTACTGGCCTAGTATCAACACCGTCAAGACATACAGATTGGTCGGGCTCGGCGTCAAAGGCCACGAGTTTAGGCAGGTCAGCAGAATGACGAATTAGTTCTGAGGCAGGACGAAGTTCCCGACAGTTTGACGAGTAGAATAACTAGCCACAGAAGTTCAATGTCGGGACTGTTCGTGTGACTAACATCTAGTTTGCCACGCCCTTACAGCGTCAGCAGCGGTACTAGAAGTGTCAAGTTAATTTTGTTTACCAAAACAAAAGATCCTCTACAAGAAGGGCACTTGAAAATAGTGAATTATTGCAATTAAAGTTATTGATATAATTAATTGAGAAAAGTGACTACAGCGCCATTAGAGTTCTAGTGTATTTCTATTGTTTGACGGAAGTGCACTGACTTTCCAGCCACATCTCGCAACTCACCATAGTTTAGGCTGCGTTGCAGAATGAATCCAAAGGTGATGTCTTTATCTGTGGCGGTCATAGGCTAGCTCTACTTGATCTGTCTTGGTTAGGCACTGTTCCTAAAATGACAAGATGACAAAGATATCAACAAATCACCTTTACATGTTTTACGATAGTGACCCCAAACTTTTGGTCGATGACATCAAGGGTTAAATTACTTAATAACTTTTTTCTAGATTTTTTAGCCAAGTTCGGTAAAAAATCGGTTGAAAGCCAATAGAAAATAGGTTATATTGCTGCTCTCATCTAAAAATTTGGTGGACCCTATTTCCAGCAACACTGCCGTAAGTTTATATTGATTTTTTAGAAAATTTGGAACTTTGGATTAAGTTTACATACAAATATTTTTGAACAACTTTCACCGAAATCATCTTCAAAGTTCTCTCTCTCTTCTTGGCGTAACGTCCTCACTGGGATAAAGCCTGCTTCTCAGCTTAGTGTTCAATGAGCACTTCCACAGTTTTTAACTGAGAGCTTCCTCTGCCAATGACCATTTTGCATGTGTATATCGTGTGGCAGGCACGAAGATACTCTATGCCCAAGGAAGTCAAGGAAATTTCCTTTACGAATTTTAGCGACTAAATTTACCTAAAGAATTTTACTAAAGAAATTTACCGACCGGGAATCGAACCCGTCACCCTCAGCATGGTCATGCTGAATACCCGTGCGTTTACCGCCTCGGCTATATGGGCCCTTCAATCTTCAAAGTTATTTTGGCTTATTATCTTTCGAATAAGACCTAGGATTTTGAAATCGGACGCAAATTGGTGGAGATATGGGCCCAAAAAAATGACATGTTTTTGAGAGGGTGACCCCAAACTTTTGATCGGGAGTGTACATGTGCTAATTTGTACTGTTACTCGGCGGGTCAGATGGACCAACCCTAGCACGAGAGACTTTTAGGGTCGGCGTGAGCTCGTCAAGGGTCCAAGAAAACACACTCTTCTTTCTAACTGATTTTTTTAACTGACGAGGTGTGTGAGTGTAGGAGGTGTGGCGTGTACTCGATGCGGCCGGCCGGAGGAACTGCAGTACGTGGAGGGGCTCTGGAAGTTATGGTGAGGCTTCGGGTAGTCCACGGGTCTAGGATGTCCTCGCTGGTCCCTGAAGTCTTCGAAGAACACTAAACTGTCATCCGGGGCGCGGCTTGACCATCGAGGCCGATGCTGCGGAATACTGGAATCTTCCAGGGTTGCGCTAGGAGTCAGAGGACGCTACAGACTCAAAAACGGGTCGTCGTACGAGGCACTTGGTAGACGGAGGCCCTAAAGCGGACCTTCTAGCCTACTTCCTGGGGTTCTTCACGGAATTTGGCGACTCGTGGTAGACCTTTAGCTGGCCAACAGTAATGGATCCTAATATTGAGGTTAGGAAAACATTTAAGAACAGACTTGTTAGAATCCCAAAATGGCCGCTACAATGGCCGACTTTGGCAGATACTCATGATTTCGAGGGCATAAATCTCTTCGTGAACCAAACCAGCGCACCTGAGCTTCCCGTTTGAGGCTTATTACAAGTGAGCAAGAACAGAATAATAAAATGCTATGTTGATTGAAACTTGCTTCTTGAGATTTGTGCGTCTGAAGTTCTGATGCACTGTTGAAGCGGGATGAGAACGTTAGAGGGCTACTGGGTACTGATGGAGGTCCTTATGACTGTTATCTTCCGGCTACCATACCTGATTTCAACTTCGAATTCCATTCAGGTGGTATACTAAAACTTTTCAAGTACTAACAACTAAACCACAGACAAACAGACACTTCGAACATTTTTCGATTCAAATCATAGTCACGAAAACATATTCGCCCAATGCTAAAAGGCCTATGTTTGGCCGATCACCAACTAGGTGGCGGTAGTGAGCAAACGTCAAACTCGAACAAAAACGATGCGAGCGCCACGATTGGGCAGTTGGCCAATTATCAAATTTTGGAAAAGACCGTTAAATTGGTGTACGATGTGAATTATCAGAGTGTTACGTCTGTTTGTCTGTGACTAAACTGTAACGGTCACTTTAATGCGGTGGTAAGATTTCCGTGTCTGTTCGCATTGAGCTCAAGATTTTGATAGGCTTTAGCTTTAGCACTATTCGACCCAATAACCAGCTCCCCGCTTTTCCTTCCTTTTCCCGCATTGGACTCTTTTACTTATTTTTTTTTTTACGTGACTTATACATATGGCAACTTTCTTATCCCCTTTTTTCGAACCCTCCGTACATTTTGGTGTATGGAGTATTGAATGTGTTTCCATGAGTTAACAAATTTTGCCTCTAGCTTTCTCGGAGTGTTTTACTATATTAACAATTTTTATCAATCTTTAACAATCAAATAATAATTTTACTAACAATTAACATGAAGAACTAATCAAAAGTCGTATACTTTATTATATTTTTAACTAACAATAACTAACATCAAATCTAACAATATATTGAAAAATACAAATAAACAAACGCAGATAATCGCAACGGTAACAGTACATTAACTTAACAAGTAGCAGAAAAAGGTCTTGTTAAACTATTTTGTAAAGGAATTACTGCATGTTAAATGGAAAACTTATTAAACTCTTGAAAAGTGTTTCATATTATCATTGCTAATACCGATACGGAAGTTTGTACATTGGCTACTTTTTCAATTGAAACAACATATGTACAGTAATGTGTACATCATAATTAAAAAAACATCATAATGTACATCATAATTTTAGTTCAGCTATCATTACTATTATAAAGCAACAATTCAGCATGCATGCATGTTTGTGGCCTGCGATTGTTAGTGGGCGCTCCCTGGTCCGCCTTACTTTGTGGTTGGTAAGGTCCTCACAATGGTCGCAACTTCCTGTTCCCTTCTATCCGGGACGAGTCAGCCTTTTCAGGCCTTACCCTCCCAGCTTTTCACATAAGAAACAGAGATAGCTGAATAACAGTTTCTTAAGCTGAAGTTTGCTTATGAGTTGTTTGTACAACTTTTCTACAGCTAATATGTTTGTTGGGTGGGACGCTTGAGTGGGGTCTGACTTACTTCGGGGATAACCGTCGAGCCTTGCGAGCAACGCCAGGCAGCTCCTCACCTGACGGTTGCCTCACCCGCTGCAGCGAGTGCTTATCAAAAACTGTCGCATCCGCCATACTCTTTGGGCTACCTGCGAGCTGCGAAAGCGAAGACCTTCGTCTGGGTAGACGTCGTAACCTTTAGGTGCCAGCCAGAGTGGACGCGTCACGCGGCACGGCGCGGTGCAATGCGGCATTTGACAGGTCGCGCGTCGACGCGCGGCAGAACTCCGTTCATTAGAATACAGGGAAAACAACAAGGGGTAGTCACTCTACACACTTCATTTGTGCCAACGTTGTGCACTGGTGTGCCCAAGTGTGCCCTAGTGTGCCGAAGTGCCGAGGACCTAGGACCAGATTTTCACGCTTGTCATTATGGCGGATGCACTGGACTGAAAACATAATAAAACAATCTCAGCAAACACTGAATTGAAGGAAAAAATGTCCACTGTCATTAAAATCGTGAAAATCTCTTCCGCAAGTTTTTATGGTAATATGTTGGATTTTCCAATTAAAATTATTATTTTATATTTTAGGTTCAGGAGCGGTGCACATAACTATAGCATGAAACCCCTAGAATCCACTGTTGGCGTTAATTGAGAAGAATCATAGCAATAATGCATAAAGGGTGATATTACTGTTGTCAATCTAACCCCGATATATGAAACCAACTCGTGAAAATTGTTTCGAAGATCCATTTTCACAAACAAGTTTATTTCTTGCAAAAAAAAGACTACATTTCCCTCCTGACTATGAATAAAATACGTTAAAGAAACTGCTGAAACCGTAACTTTCTCTTACATGGTCTGGTGTTCACTTCTGGAGATAAAACATACATATTTTCGAAACTAAACATCGTAATTAATACAAACTTATTCGCAGAATTACATTACACCCACGACGGCCCGGTTAAATGCCTTTGTCCTAGGGCAAACTAATTGGGAGGATAGAACTTGAGTTTTTTTGGTAGTTTTGATTTCTTTCTCATGAGGGAGTTTGTCGGCCAAATGTTCTGGTACTTGGCTTGTACTTGTCCGTATAATTCAGTTAGGTTGGGAATGTTTTTAAGCTGAGTGGTGCGAATAGAAACGGTTTTATTTTTCAAGTTAGCCAACACACACCTACACACTCCCGGCACACAGCTTGTAAACACGCACGAGCGTTCAATTTTCTTGCAACCACCTTTCTCAGTGCGGTTGTCAAACACGCCGTCGCGACGCTGTCCGGAAATGGTAAACATGATCAATCCACCATTATTCCAATTTTGTTCTCGTGTTAAAAGTTTATTATTTTCAATTCGCGATGGAAATTTTGATGGAAAGTTGTTAAAAAATTAGCTGAAATAGGCTCAAAACAGTGCCCGCATAGTTGAAAACTGCAAGCGTACTATGTCGCTTATTGTTAACAACCACTTACAACTATGCCTGCACAACTTCACATGTTATCCGGCAGCACATCAAGTAATAATGTTTGTATATTGTAGTATACCATTTGGCAAGTTGTAATGGGCCAATTGGCTTCTTTAGCGGTGTTAAGATAATTCCATATTCTGAATCTGCATGCAAAACTAAGCCGAAATCCAAATTTTTATGAATTTTGGTGCCCAGGAACCCATTTAAAAATCAATTTGAAGTTTGTATGGGAGCGATTTGTCGAATCACCCCTCGTCGCATTTTGTACTGGGTGGAGCTGTCAAACAGTTACCCAGCTGTCAAAAGGTGATTTCAGAAAATCTCTTGGAAATTGATTTTAGGTACCAAAATAAAGTTCTAAAAATCTGAAAAAAATCATAGAGGCTCAGAAAAAAGTGCTCTTTTGTATAAAATCAAAAAATTGATACATTTTTCTTAATTTAAAAACCCAATTCACAATATGGCGAATAGGCGGTTAAGTTAGGTTACAATAAAAAAATCGGCATTTTTCTCGAACAAAATTTTCGCAAAACAACAAGCTGTGTTGTAGACATATAGTTCATTTTCAGCAACAAATACAATAAATCAAGTTGTTGCAAAGACGTCGAACCATAAATTTAAAAGAAAATTGTAACTACCAATGAAAATGTTCATTTATTGTCCTTTACGTTATAATTAACAGCATACTGTATTGTTTGATTATATTTTCGGGAATATGGTGTTATCGTATTATAAAGCAACTTACTGTTCTCGAGTAAATGTTTTCACAAGCCAACAATTTCCATAATAATTTACAAAAAATGTATTAGATAGCATGACGCTATCCAGCTTTTTACGCTGTGGTGAGGGGTGATTCATTTTTGACAATTCTTGCCGACAGCCCTTGCAGCATCACAGTTGCCGAAAATTTTAGTTCACTGCTCCAGATCTGTCAAAAATTTTCACCTGTTGTTACCATTGCTACCGCCACAACAAACATTATGTATAAATACATTAAAGGGATTGCCTCGTAAACATCTCCCGGAAGTGATCGCCAGCAGATTTTTGGATGGATCTGATTGAAGATTGACCAGAAGATACTGCTTAAGGAGAAATTGCTCGAGGATTCCCCAGAAGCAACTTCTGGCGGATACTCCAGTAAGAAAGATTCTCCAAAATGACTTGTTTGATGATTTTTGGTTCATTGGCAGTGGGTGAAATTTTTGGAAGAAACTACTGTAGGATTCAGTGAGAATTATTCCTCCAGAAGTTCCCTTTGGAGACTACTCCAGGAATTCCTAAAGGAATTCCACCCCAGTTTTTTCACCGGAGATTCCACCGGGTATTCCCTGCGGAGAATTCTCCAGGAATTCCTACCGATGATTTAATCAGGAAGTCAAACCAACGATTACTGCAGGAATTTCCACCGATGATTACTCCGGGAATTTCCACCGGATTCCCTCGGTGGTAGTTCCCAGAACAACGTCGGAAATTCTTGGATCATTACTAAAATTACTAAAGAAATCTTATACGGACGGCGAGGTTAAACACTCCTGAGTTGAGTTCGGAGACTACACACCCACAACCTAAGACGGAAACTGAAGGAAAGTTCAGGTTTCGGAAGAGAACCTGGTAGAATGTGAAGCAAAAATCTCCCGTATCCGTATGTGAGCCCGGTGGACAAATCGTGCCAGCCACGTCGACAGCTGAGGCCGAGAGCCTCTCGTTCATTTCCGGACGGTGAAGTCACTCCACGAGGGCCCAACGGAAGTTTGGACGACCGGGCGGCAGGGCACCAGATATTATCGTCAGGGCTCCACATTAGGGCAGTTCAGACTTGAAATATGTTAAAAATTCAAAGCTCCCATATGTTCATTACAATCCTTAGTGCAAAACTAGAGTCCTGTCAAATTTTCAGCCATTTCGGTGTCGATTTAATGGTGGCCCAAGAGCAAAATAGGTTTGTATGGGAATTACTATGGAGAATTTTCTAAAAAAGTTCTCCACGTTGTAGAACATTCACACATGGATAAAGTCATAGGTTCAAAGTCAAATTGAATTCTTCAGATCACAATGATGAATGTTGCCGAAGACCGCAACTCATTTCGACTCACGAAAAAGAAGTTATTAATCAATATTCATCCATGCATGATTGAACAGAAGACCACAGCTCGACCGACACGCTTGACACGCAATCATAGTATGCGTGTTAGCTTCTTGCACACCTTACAGGACATCGTGTATGAAGATGCGCATTCGAGTGAGAAATTGTTAAATATCTTTTTTGCCGATTGTCGAAATAAGTTCCGGTCTTCGGCAACATTCATCATTGATATCTGAAGAATTCAAGTTGACTTTGACCCTATGACTTTATCCATGTGTGAATGTTGTACAACGTGGAGAACTTTTTTTGAAAATTCTCCATAGTAATTCCCATACAAACCTTTTTTGCTCTTGGGCCACCATTAAATCACCACCGAAATGGCTGAAAATTTGACAGGACTCTAGTTTCGCACTAAGGATTGTAATGAACATATGGGAGCTTTGAATTTTCAACATGTTTGAAATCTGAACTGCCCTACTCCACATTGACACCATACACGAATTACCCGTAGTTAAAGGTGTAATAGCGCGGACATGGGCACGTAGGGACGATAGAATTCTCCCAATATAAGCCATCAATCGTAATTCATTGTTTTCACTCTTCTCGCGAAGCCTCGGTGGAATGTTTGCGCCTGGGAGTTCATGGGACTGAGCGGGCGTAACAAAGAATAATTGCAGTTCCTCGGTATCAACTGATTCTACGGTTGAATGTGGCGGATAACGATCACAATCCTAAAAAGAAATAATGTTTTTATTCATTACAAACGTTACTACTAGCTGAAATAGTTCATAGTGAAAATTTTTGACAATTCGGGAAATTTTTGGCTACTGTGTTGCTGCATGGGCTGTCGGCAACATCCGTCAAAAAATAATCACCCCTCATCAAGCGTAAAAAGCTGGATTATAATGTTTGCATATAAAATTGCTTGTTTAGTTTATATTAGGAAAATTGTTTGTTTGTGAAAGCAATTACTCAAATACAGCAAGATGCTTTAGTTTCTTAAGAAAAAAAACGAATAGCAATATTAATGACACTTTGAATTGAAATATTATTTGTTTACATTGTTAGTTTGGAAAAGATCGAATCAAATGATAAATAGCACTATGATCTTTCACTACGAATTGGTCGCCTCTCTCCTAAACACCGGACGTCTGCATGCGAATTCGAATTCCTGGAAAACTTGTTTTGTCGTCCGGCAAGGAACACTGTAGGACCGGTATAACCTTTTCCAACTTCCAAATTTTTTCGACCGCGTATTCTTCCCGGCTGTGCTTTTTGGGCTTCTTGTCGGTGGATACTCCCGGATTTCCTCGTCGTCGTTCACACACTTCAACTGCACATGATTCGCCACCCCTTTCACGAAAACCGGTTTCCTCAAGATCTCCTCCAGCTATTTCAGCACCGTCTCAAAAGCAGCTTGGGCTAAACGCAATGGGGCCGGTTGCGGAACGGCAACGGTGCGGTTGCGGCAGCTGTCACTTTTGAATGCATGAGCGTGTATGAAACGGCACGCAATGGTGCGGAACGGCAAGTGCGGAATGTACTAAAACCGCATCCAATTTTGAAAATTTTCAAAATCTGCGATTGCGGAATGCGGAAAGCCAATGAGATTTGTTTTTGTTTATGTTTCACATTAGCTGGAACTTTGATTCTGAATATATTTGTGCGTTCCGGGCGGAAGGTTGTTCAGAGAGATCGAAATTGTTGAAGGAGGCAGAAATTTCCAAAAAAAAATCCGTATTCCTGATATCCGAAGCATGCTAGTGATCATCGAGATAAATATGACATGGAAGCACAAACTCATTTAATGAGTTTGTGATGGAAGCATCATCAAGAAACCTTGTGAACTCGAGGAGGAGATGGATTTTCCGGAACCGATTCTGGGCGGAAGCCGAAACTACAGAAGGTTGCTGATAGGAAGAAGGATTCTTTGCTGCCTTTTTTAAGGAAGCTCGGAAGATTCCGAAGCAAGATGGTAATTAGGAAAGTTGGGATATCCGAGAAAGATTTTTATTCCTGGGAGCGGGAGTGAAGCGATCTTAAAATTTAAAGAGAACCGTAGTGTATACCCTAGGACGATGGAATTCTGATAGCCCGAAAGTTCCTCTTTCCAGTAGATTTTATAGCAATTCTTCCACAAGTTCTTCTAGGAACGCTTCCACATTTTAATTAAGGAATTCGTTCTTGTTTCACCAATATTTACTATTTTGCAGACATTTCGTCGAGAAGTCTTGCTGATGCTTTGTAGTTCTTCTGGAAGGTCCTCAAAAAGTATTTAAGAAGTAGCTGTGCGAAGGCATCCAGAAGGTCCTTGGGAAATTCCCTTATGGATATGCCCAAGAAGTGCTTCAGCATTTATGCATGAATCCCTCCAGTGCCGAGCTCCACGAAAATTTCTCCAGGAATTCCCAGGGAACATCTCCAGGAGCTTCGCAAGAATCCTTTCAGGAGTTTCTCGGGTGTTCCTACAAAAGTTCCTCGAGAGTTCTTCCAGAGGTTTTTCGATAATTCCTCAAGAAGTTCCTCGGAAATTCTTCAAGGATTTCTTTGGGAAATCCTCCAAGTTCCTCGGAAGTTTCGCCAAAAGTTCCTCGGGAATTCCTCCAGAAGTTTTTCGGGAATTCTTTCAAGAGCGCATCGGGAATTCCTCAAGGAGATTTTCGAGGATTTCTTCAGAAGTTCCTCGAGAGTTCCTCCAGGAGTTCATCGGGAATTCCTCTAGGAAATCCTCCAGGTATTCCACGAAAAAACCTCCAGGAGTTTTTCGAGAATTCCTACAGAAGTTCCTCGGAAATTCCTTCAGAAGTTCCTCCAGGAGTTCCCCGAAAATTTTCTGAAATTCCTCCAGGAGTTCCTCGAGAAGTATTCCAGGAGTTATTCAGAAATTCCTCCAGGAGTTCCTCGAAAAGATCTCTAGGAGAACCTGAAAAATTTCTTCATGAGCTTCTCAGAAATTCCTCCAGGAGTTTCTCGTGAAATCCTCAAAGATTTCCTCGGGAAGTCCTCCAGAAGCTCCTCGCAAATTCCTTCAGGAATTCCTCCAGGAGTTTCTCGGGAAATCCTCCAAGAGTTTCTCGGGAATTCCTCCAGAAACTCCTCGGAAATTCTTTCAGAAATTCCTCCAGGAGTTTCTCGAGAAGTTTTGGATTAGTTACTAAAAATTCCTTCAGAAGTTTCTAAGGGATTCCTCCAGAATTTTTCGACAATTCCTTCAGGAGTTCCCCTCTGGGGAATTCCTCCAGGAGTTCCCCTCTGGGGAATTCCTCCAGGAGTTCCCCTCTGGGGAATTCCTCCAGGAGTTCCCCTCTGGGGAATTCCTCCAGGAGTTCCCCTCTGGGGAATTCCTCCAGGAGTTCCCCTCTGGGGAATTCCTCCAGGAGTTCCCCTCTGGGGAATTCCTCCAGGAGTTCCCCTCTGGGGAATTCCTCCAGGAGTTCCCCTCTGGGTAATTCCTCCAGGAGTTCCCCTCTGGGTAATTCCTCCAGGAGTTCCCCTCTGGGGAATTCCTCCAGGAGTTCCCCTCTGGGGAATTCCTCCAGGAGTTCCCCTCTGGGGAATTCCTCCAGGAGTTCCCCTCTGGGGAATTCCTCCAGGAGTTCCCCTCTGGGGAATTCCTCCAGGAGTTCCCCTCTGGGGAATTCCTCCAGGAGTTCCCCTCTGGGGAATTCCTCCAGGAGTTCCCCTCTGGGGAATTCCTCCAGGAGTTCCCCTCTGGGGAATTCCTCCAGGAGTTCCCCTCTGGGGAATTCCTCCAGGAGTTCCCCTCTGGGGAATTCCTCCAGGAGTTCCCCTCTGGGGAATTCCTCCAGGAGTTCCCCTCTGGGGAATTCCTCCAGGAGTTCCCCTCTGGGGAATTCCTCCAGGAGTTCCCCTCTGGGGAATTCCTCCAGGAGTTCCCCTCTGGGGAATTCCTCCAGGAGTTCCCCTCTGGGGAATTCCTCCAGGAGTTCCCCTCTGGGGAATTCCTCCAGGAGTTCCCCTCTGGGGAATTCCTCCAGGAGTTCCCCTCTGGGGAATTCCTCCAGGAGTTCCCCTCTGGGGAATTCCTCCAGGAGTTCCCCTCTGGGGAATTCCTCCAGGAGTTCCCCTCTGGGGAATTCCTCCAGGAGTTCCCCTCTGGGGAATTCCTCCAGGAGTTCCCCTCTGGGGAATTCCTCCAGGAGTTCCCCTCTGGGGAATTCCTCCAGGAGTTCCCCTCTGGGGAATTCCTCCAGGAGTTCCCCTCTGGGGAATTCCTCCAGGAGTTCCCCTCTGGGGAATTCCTCCAGGAGTTCCCCTCTGGGGAATTCCTCCAGGAGTTCCCCTCTGGGGAATTCCTCCAGGAGTTCCCCTCTGGGGAATTCCTCCAGGAGTTCCCCTCTGGGGAATTCCTCCAGGAGTTCCCCTCTGGGGAATTCCTCCAGGAGTTCCCCTCTGGGGAATTCCTCCAGGAGTTCCCCTCTGGGGAATTCCTCCAGGAGTTCCCCTCTGGGGAATTCCTCCAGCAGTTCCCCTCTGGGGAATTCCTCCAGCAGTTCCCCTCTGGGGAATTCCTCCAGCAGTTCCCCTCTGGGGAATTCCTCCAGCAGTTCCCCTCTGGGGAATTCCTCCAGCAGTTCCCCTCTGGGGAATTCCTCTAGCAGTTCCCCTCTGGGGAATTCCTCCAGCAGTTCCCCTCTGGGGAATTCCTCCAGCAGTTCCCCTCTGGGGAATTCCTCCAGCAGTTCCCCTCTGGGGAATTCCTCCAGCAGTTCCCCTCTGGGGAATTCCTCCAGCAGTTCCCCTCTGGGGAATTCCTCCAGCAGTTCCCCTCTGGGGAATTCCTCCCGGAATTCCTTCGGAGATTCCTCCCGGGATTCCTCCGGAGATTCCTCCCGGAACTCCTCCGGAGATTCCTCCCGGAATTCCTCCGACGATTTCCCCAGAAAATCCTCCGAAAATACCTCTAGGAATTCCTTTAAAATATCCTCCAGGAATTGCTCCGGAGATTCCTTCAGGTATTTCTGAGGAGATTCCTCCAGGAATTCCCCAGAAGATTTCTTCGGAGATTTCTCCTGAAATTCCTCCGGAGATTCATCCCGGAATTTCTCCAAATATTCATCCCGGAATGCCTCCGGAGATTCCTCCCGGAATTCCTCCGAAGATTCCTCCCGGATTTCCTCCTTAGATTTTCCCAGAAAATCCTCCGGAAATCCCTCCAGGAATTCCTTTAAAATTTCCTCCAGGAATTGCTTCGGAGATTCCTTCAGGTATTTCTCCGGAGATTCCTCCAAGAATTCCTCAGAAGATTTCTTCGGTAATTCCTTCAGAAATTCCTCAAAAAATTCCTCCAGGAATTCCTCCGGAGATTCCTCCAGGAATTCCTCCAAAGATTTCTGCAGGATATCCTCCGGAGATTCCTCCAGGAATTTCTACGGAGATTTCTCCAGCAATTCCTTCGGAGATTCCTCCAGGAATTCCTCCGGAGATTCGTCCAGGAATTCCACCGGAGATTCGTCCAGGAATTCCTCCGGAGATTCGTCCAGGATTTCCTCCGGAGATTTCTCCAGGAATTCCTCCGGAGATTCCTCCAGGAATTCCTCCGGAGATTCCTCCAGGAATTCCTCCGAAGATTTCTCCAGGATTTCCTCCGGAGATTTCTGCAGCAATTCTTTCGGAGATTCCTCCAGGAATATCTTTAAATTTCTTCCACGAACTCCTCCATAGATTCCTCCAGGAATTCCTCAGAAGATTTCTTCGGAGATTCCTTCAGGAATCCCTCCCTAAATTCCTCCCGGAATTTCTCCAAAATTCCTCCGGAGATTCCTCCAGGAATTCCTCCGCAGTTTCCTCCCGGAATTCCTCCGTAGATTCCCTCAGAAATTCCTCCGGAAATTCCTCCAGGAATTCCTTTAAAATTTCCTCCAGCAATTGCTCCGGAGATTGCTCCAGGAATTCCTCAGAAGATTTCTTCAGAGATTTCTCCTGGAATTCCTCCGGAGATTCATCCCGGAATTCCTCCAAATATTCATCCCGGAATGCCTCCGGAGATTCCTCCCGGAACTCCTCCGGAGATTCCTCCCGGATTTCCTCCGTAGATTTTCCCAGAAAATCCTCCGGAAATCCCTCCAGGAATTCCTTTAAAATTAACTCCAGGAATTGCTTCGGAGATTCCTTCAGGTATTTCTCCGGAGATTCCTCCAGAAATTCCTCAGAGGATTTCTTCGGTAATTCCTTCAGAAATTCCTCAAGAAATTTCTCCAGGAATTCCTCCGGAGATTCTTCCAGGAATTCCTCCGAAGATTCCTCCAGGAATTCCTCCGGAGATTCCTCCAGGAATCCCTCCGAAGATTTCTCCAGGATTTCCTCCGGAGATTTCTCCAGCAACTCTTTGGGAGATTCCTCCAGGAATTTCTTTAAATTTCTTCCACGAACTCCTCCATAGATTCCTCCAGGAATTCCTCCGAAGAATTCTCCAGGAATTCGTATGGAGATTTCTCCAGCAATTCCTTCAGAGATTCCTCCAGGAATTTCTCCGAAGATTCCTTCAGGAATTCCTCCGTACATTCCCCCCGGAGATTCCTTCAGAAATTCCTCCAGAAATTCCTTCAGGAATTCCTCCGAAGATTCCTCCGGACATTCCTCCAGAAATTCCTCCGAAGATTCCTCCAGGAATTTCTACTGAGATTTCTCCAGCAATTTCTCCGGAGATTCCTCCAGGAATTTCTCCGGAAATTCTTCCAGGAATTCCTCCGGAGATTCCTCCAGGAATCCTTCTGAAGATTTCTCCAGGATTTCCTCCGGAGATTTCTCCAGGAATTCCTACGGAGATTTCTCCAGCAATTCTTTCGGAGATTCCTCCAGGAATTTCTCCAGGGATTCCTCCAGGAATTCCTCCGGAAATTCCGCCAGGAATTTCTTTAAAGTTCTTTCACGAACTCCTCCATAGATTCCTCCAAGAATTTCTTCGGAGATTCCTTCAGGAATCCCTTCCTGAATTCCTCCAGAAATTCCTCCCGGAATTTCTCCAGGAATTCCTACGGAGATTCCTCCTGGAATTCCTCCGCAGTTTCCCCCAGAAATTCCTCCGGTAATTTCTCCAGGAATTCCTTTAAAATTTCCTCCTTCAATTGCTCCGGAGATTCCTCCCGGAATTTCTCCGGAAATTCCTCCCGGAATTCCTCCGGAGATTCCTCCCGGAATTCCTCCCGGATTTCCTCCGTAGATTTCCCCAGAAAATCCTCCGGAAATCCCTCCAGGAATTCCTTTAAAATTCCCTTCAGGAATTGCTCCGGAGATTCCTTCAGGTATTTCTCCGGAGATTCCTCCAGGAATTCCTCCGAAGATTTCTCCAGGATTTCCTCCGGATATTTCTCCAGGAATTCCTACGGCGATTTCTCCAGCAATTCCTTTGGAGATTCCTCCAGGAATTTCTCCAAAGATTCCTCTGAGAATTCCTCCGGAGATTCCCCCCGAGATTCCTTCAGAAATTCCTCAAGAAATTCCTCCCGGAATTACTCCAGGAATTCCTCCGGAGATTCCACCAGGAATTCCTCCGGAGATTCCTCCAGGAATTTCTCCGAAGATTCCTCTAGGATCATTGTTGTACTTAGAGCCCCCACCCCCTACCTCCTATTAGCTTCTGGTTTGCCTGCCCGTCGTATCTGTGTAACCTGCTCCTGTTGATTGATAATCCAGATCTTGAGTATGTGTGTGATAGCAATGTCCTTAAATGACCCTATAGATTCACATCCCCGATGCTGTGAGCTAGCGAGTTACAGAATCTCCGGAAGAATTTTTGCAGAAACTCTTCGGGTATTTCTTCCGGAATCCTCGAGAATTTCTCCAGGAACTTCTCGGGAATTTCTCTAAGATTTCTTCGGAAATTCCCCCAGGAGTTTCTCGGGAATTCCTCCAGGAGTTCCTCGGGAATTCCTTCAGGAGTTCCTCGGGAATTCCTCCAGAAGTTCCTCGGGAATTCCTCCAGAAGTTCCTCGGGAATTTTTCCAGAAGTTCCTCGGGAATTCCTCCAGGAGTTCCTCGGGAATTCCTCGGGAATACCTCCAGGAGATCCTCGGGAAATCCTCCAGGAGTTCCTCGAGAATTCCTCCAGGAGTTCCTCGGGAATTCCTCCAGCAGTTCCTCGGGTATTCCTTCAGGAGTTCCTCGGGAATTCCTCCAGGAGTTCCTCGAGTATTCCTCGGGAATTCCTCCAGGAGTTCCTCGGGAATTCCTTCAGAAATTCCTCGGGAATTCCTCCAGAAATTCCTCGGGAATTCCTCCAGAAATTCCTCGGGAATTCCTCCAGGAGTTCCTCGGGAATTCCTCCAGGAGTTCCTCGGGAATTCCTCCAGGAGTTCCTCGGGAATTCCTCCAGGAGTTCCTCGGGAATTCCTCCAGGAGTTCCACGGGAATTCCTCCAGGAGTTCCTCAGGAATTCCTCCAGGAGTTCCTCAGGAATTCCTCCAGGAGTTCCTCAGGAATTCCTCCAGGAGTTCCTCGGGAATTCCTCCAGGAGTTCTTTGGGAATTCCTTCAGGAGTTTCACGGGAATTCCTCGGGAATTCCTCCAGGAGTTCCTTGGGATTTCCTCCAGGAGTTCCTCGGGAATTCCTCCAGGAGTTCCTCGGGAATTCCTCCAGGAGTTCCTCGGGCATTCCTACAGGAGTTCCTCGGGAATTCCTCCAGGAGTTCCTCGGGAGCTCCTCCAGGAGTTCCTCGGGAATTCCTCCAGGAGTTCCTCGGGAATTCCTCCAGACCTTCTTCGGGAATTTATCTAGGAATACCTCGAGAATTTGTCCTGGAACTTCTCGGTAATTTCTCAAGGATATCCTCAGGAATTCTTCCAGGAGTTGCTTGGAAATTCTTTCAAGAGTTCCACGGGAATATCTACAGGAACACCTCGGAAAATTTTCCAGGAACTCTTCGGGAATTTCTCCAGGAACTCCTCGAAAATTTCTTTAGCACTCCCCAGGGAGTTTCTTCAGCAGTTCCTCTGGAGTTTCTCGAGGAGATTCTCAGGAACTTTTTTTGGAACTGTTCGGGATGTTTTCCATGAACTCTTCGGGAATTTTTAAAGGAACGCCTGGAGAATTTTTCCAGGAATTTCTCGAGAATTTTGTCAGGATTTCCTCGGGATTTTCTGCAAAAATTTCTCGGGAATTTCTCCAAAATTTCCTCGGAAATTTTCCAGGAATTCCTGGAGGAAGTTCCTAAGGAACTCCTGCAAAATTTCGCCAGGAATTCCTCGGAAATTTCTCTAGAAAATACTCCAGAATTCCTTCAGGAGTTAATCGCGCAATCCTCCAGAAGTTCCTCGGAAATTTCTACAGGAACTTTTTCCAACAAGTTCCCAACTGGGGAACCCTTCCAGTAGTTCATAAAGAAATTCTTCCGGATATCCCACTGGAAAATCCTCCAGGAATTTCTTCGCTGGTTTTTCCAGGAATTCTTTCGGGGATTGCTCCAGGAATCCTCCCGGAAATCTCCGGATTTCCGAAAGAATTCCTGGAGGGATCCCCGAAGGAATTTTTGGAGAAATCCCCGAATGAATTCCTGGAGGAATCCCCGAAGGAATTCCTGGAGGAATCCCCGAAAGAATTCCTGGAGGAATCCCCGAAGGAATTCCTGGAGGAATCCCCGAAGGAATTCCTGGAGGAATCCCCGAAGAATTTGTCCTGGAACTTCTCGGTAATTTCTCAAGAATACACTCAGGAATTCTTCCAGGAGTTCCTTGGAAATTCTTCCAAGAGTTCCACGGGAATATCTACAGGAACACCTCGGAAAATTTTCCAGGAACTCTTCGGGAATTTCTCCAGGAACTCCTCGAAAATTTCTTTAGCACTTCCCAGGGAGTTTCTTCAGCAGTTCCTCTGGAGTTTCTCGAGAAGATTCTCAGGAACTTTTTTTGGAACTGTTCGGGATGTTTTCCAGGAACTCTTCGGGAATTTTTAAAGGAACGCCTCGAGAATTTTTCCAGGAATTTCTCGAGAATTTTGTCAGGATTTCCTCGGGATTTTCTGCAGGAATTTCTCGGGAATTTCTCCAAAAGTTACTCGGAAATTTTCCAGGAATTCCTGGAGGAAGTTCCTCAGGAACTCCTGCAAAATTTCTCCAGGAATTCCTCGGAAATTTCTCTAGAAAATACTCCAGAATTCCTTCAGGAGTTAATCGCGCAATCCTCCAGAAGTTCCTCAGGAATTTCTACAGGAACTTTTTCCAACAAGTTCCCAACTGTGGAACCCTTCCAGTAGTTCATAACGAAATTCTTCCGGATATCCCACTGGAAATTCCTCCAGGAATTTCTCCGCTGGTTTTTCCAGGAATTCTTTCGGGGATTGCTCCAGGAATCCTCCCGGAAATCTCCGGATTTCCGAAAGAATTCCTGGAGGGATCCCAGAAGGAATTTTTGGAGAAATCCTCGAAGGGATTCCTAGAGGAATCCACGAAGGAATTCCTAGAGGAATCCATGAAGAAATTCCTGGAGGAGTCCCCAAAGGTTTTCCTAGAGGAATGCCCGAAGGAATTCCTGGAGGAATCCCCGAAACAATTCCTGGAGGAATCCCCGAATGAATTCCTGGAGGAATCTCCGAAGGAATTCCTGGAGGAATCTCCGAAGGAATTCCTGGAGGAATCCCCGAAGGAATTCCTGGAGGAATCCCCGAAGGAATTCCTGGAGGAATCCCCGAAGGAATTCCTGGAGGAATCCCCTAAGGAATTCCTGGAGGAATCCCCGAAGGAATTCCTGAAGGAATCCCCGAAGGAATTCCTGGAGGAATCCCCGAAGGAATTCCTGGAGGAATCCCCGAAGGAATTCCTGGAGGAATCCCCGAAGGAATTCCTGGAGGAATCCCCGAAGGAATTCCTGGAGGAATCCCCGAAGGAATTCCTGGAGGAATCCCCGAAGGAATTCCTGGAGGAATCCCCGAAGGAATTCCTGGAGGAATCCCCGAAGGAATTCCTGGAGGAATCCCCGAAGGAATTCCTGGAGGAATCCCCGAAGGAATTCCTGGAGGAATCCCCGAAGGAATTCCTGGAGGAATCCCCGAAGGAATTCCTGGAGGAATCCCCGAAGGAATTCCTGGAGGAATCCCCGAAGGAATTTCTGGAGGAATCCCCGAAGGAATTCCTGGAGGAATCCCCGAAGGAATTCCTGGAAGAATCCCCGAAGGAATTCCTGGAGGATTCCCCGAAGGAATTCCTGGAGGAATCCCCGGAGGAATTCCTGGAGGAATCTCCGGAAGAATTCTTCCGGAGAC
Source organism: Aedes albopictus (assembly GCF_035046485.1). NCBI lineage: Eukaryota > Metazoa > Arthropoda > Insecta > Diptera > Culicidae > Aedes > Aedes albopictus. The sequence continues at coordinate 283,503,629 of NC_085136.1, read as the reverse complement.
TCAGCCAAAAATTCCTACAGGAATTCTTCCGGTTCCCCGAACGAAGTCCCCAAAGGATTTCTGGGAGGAATCTTCGGATGCATTATTGAAGAAAGCTCTGGAGGAATTTCTGGAGGAATCTCCGTGGGAACTCCTGGAGGAATCTCCGGAGGAATTCCTGGAGGAATCTTCGGAAGAATTCCTGGAGGATTCTCCAGAGGAATTTCTGGAAGAATCTTCGGAGGATTCCTGGAGGAATCTCCGGAGGAATTCCGGGAGGAATCTCCGTAGCAGTTCCTGGAAGAATCTCCGGTGGAGTTCCTGGAGGAATCTCCGGAGGAATCCTCGAAAGTATTGCTGGTGGAATTCCGGAATGAATTCCTGGAGGAATCCACGAAGGAATCTTCGGATGCATTCCTGAAAAAAATCTCCGGAAGAATTTCTGGAGGAATCTCCGGAGGAATTTCTGGAGGAATCTCCGTGGGAATTCCTGGAGGAATCCCCGAAGGAATTCCTGGAGGAATCCCCGAAGGAATTCCTGGAGGAATTTTCGAATGCATTCCTGAAGAATTTCTGGAAGAATCTCCGGAGGAATTTCTGGAGGTATCTCCGTGGGAATTCCTGGAGGAATTTTCGAATGCATTTCTGAAAAATTTCTGGAAGAATCTCCGGAGGAATTTCTGGAAGAATCTCCGGAGGAATTTCTGGAGGAATCTCTGGAGGTATCTCCGTGGGAATTCCTGGAGGAATCCCCGAAGGAATTCCTGAAGGAATCCCCGAAAAAATTTCTGGAGGAATCCCCGAAGAAATTCCTGGAGGAATCCCCGAAGAAATTCCTGGAGGAATCCCCGAAAGAATTAATGAAGTAATCTTCAAATACATTCCAGAAGAAATCTTCGGAAGAATTCCTGGAGGAATCTCTGGAGGAATTTCTTGAGGAATCTCTATAGGAACTCCTGGAGGAATCTTCGGATGCTTTCCTGGAGGTATCACAGAAGGATTTCCTGGAGGAATCTCCGGAGGAATTCCGGAATGAATTCCTTGAGGTATTCCGGAATGAATTCCTGGAGGAATTCCCGAAGGAATCTTTGGATGCATTCCTGATGAAATCTCCGGAGGCATTTTTGGAGGAGTCTCCGAAGGAATCTCCGTGAGAACTCCTGGAGGCATCTCCGGAGGAATTCCTAGAGGAAACTCCGAAGGAATTTCTGGAGGAATTTCTGGAGGAAGCTCCGTAGGAACTCCTGGAGGAATCCCGGAGGAATTTCTGGAGGGATCCCCGAAGGAATTCCTGAAGAAATATTCGAATGCAGTCCTGAAGAAATCTCTGGAAGAATTCCTGGTGGAATCTCCGGAGGAATCTCCGGAGGAGTTTCTGTAGGAATCTCTGGAGGAATTTCTTGAGGAATCTCTATAGGAGCTCCTGGAGGAATCTTCGGATGCTTTCCTGGAGGTATCACCGAAGGATTTCCTGGAGGAATCTCCGGAGGAATTCCGGAATGAATTCCTTGAGGTATTCCGGAATGAATTCCTTGAGGTATTCCGGAATGATTTCCTGGAAGAATCCCCGAAGGAATCTTTGGATGCATTCCTGATGAAATCTCCGGAGGAATTCCTGGAGGAGTCTCCGAAGGAATCTCCGTGAGAACTCCTGGAGGCATCTCCGGAGGAATTCCTAGAGGAAACTCCGAAGGAGTTTCTGGAGGAAGCTCCGTAGGAACTCCTGGAGGAATCCCGGAGGATTTTCTGGAGGAATCCCCGAAGGAATTCCTGAAGAAATCTCTGGAAGAATTCCTGGAGGAATCTCCGGAGGAATTTCTGTAGGAATCTCCGTTGGAACTCCTGGAGGAATCTCTGGAGGAATTCCTAGAGGAAATTCCGGCGGAATTCCTGAAGAAAACTCCGGCGGTATTCCTGGAGGAATCCCCGGAGGAATTCTTCTTCCTTCGGGGATTCCTCCAAAAATTATATCGCGAATTCCTTCAGGAATTCCTCCGGGGATTTCTCCAGGAATTCATCCGAAGATTTCTCCAGGAATACCTCCGAGGAATTCCTGCATAAATTCTCGAAAATCTCCTGGAGTAGTTCCCTATGAACATCTGGAAAAATTTCACAGAAATTTCTAGAGAAATTTAAGAGGAATTCCTGTAAAATTTTCTGGAGAGTTTCTGGTGGAATTATTGGCGAACTTCTGGAGGAATTCCGGAGGATATTTTAGATGGGTTCCTGGGAAATTCCTGGAGAAACTTCTGCAGAATTTCATGGAAACTCATTGGGGAATTCCAGAAAAACTTCTCCACGAAATCCCGGGATATTTTTACATGAATTCATTGGGAACCTCTGCAGAAATTCTCGAAAATACCCTTGACAATTTCCCGATGAACTCCTAGAAGAATTCTTCGGCAATTTCCCGAAGAACTCCTGGAAGGATTTCCGGGGAACACCTGGATATACTCATATACATTTCCGGGGATCTCTTGGAGGAATTCCCGTGAACATCCTGGAGAAATTATCGGGGAACTCCTGAAGGGTCTCTTTTAGGAATTCCCGAGAACTAGTCAGCTTGATCCGGGAATTAAGAACTATGTTCATGAGGAACTCAAAAACACCATCTTTTCTATTATTTAAATAGCATTTCCGGCATCCTGTAGAATCTCGAACAATACCCAGAATCCCACAGAACCATAATTTTCCTTTAGGTTTTTTTGGAATTTCCTTCCGTATTACTTTTCTTTATATCTCATGAATTTGCTCTAATTACCCTCCGCTTAGGAAACCTCAGATTTCTTTCTATTTATCAAGACATACCAAGAGCAATGCTGCAGACTTTTACATAGACGAATTTCGCACCAACTCGTCTTCGGGGTTGGCAGCACCCCCTCAGAATGTTATGAAATTTTGTAGGTTTCAAGACTTTACCTTTTCAAGCAACTTTGCGTATTTTGTTTTTTCAAAATTAACCTAGACTAACATTTAAGAAGAGTCAAAGTTCTTTAACCATTTTTTTTTCACAAAAAATAACTCGAATATGATAAGATATACAAAAAATTGATGTATGGGTGACATTTAGAAAATTGTCCAAGCTTTCATGAAAAAATATTTTAAAAATTCTAAATACATTTTTACACGCTAAAAAATATATTTTTAAAATTAAAAGTCAATTTACAGAAAATGCCCACTTTTTTATGTTTTGAAATTTTTTTCCAAGAAAGTCAATATTGTTGCCTAACTTTCCTCCATACATAACAAGATGGGCACTTTTAAGGAAAAAAAGTTTTTCTAACAATAACTTTTTCATGTTAGTTTTTTTAGCGTGTTGCGCATTAGCCGTTTTTTTCACAAAAAATATAACTCGAATATGATAAGTTGTACAAAAAAGTGATGTATGGGGGACTTTTAGGGAATTGTCCAAGCTTTCAAGAAAACATATTTAAAAAATATAAAAAAATGTTTTACACGCTAAAAAATATCTTTTCAAAATTAAAAGTCAATTTACAGAAAAAGCCCACTTTTTTATGTTTTGAATTTTTTTTCCCAAGAAAGACAATATAGTTGCCTAACTTTCCTCCATACATCACAAGATGGGCACTTTTAAGAAAAAAAAAATTTTTCTAAAAAAAATTTTTTCATTTTATTTTTTTTGCGTGTTGTGCATTAACTCGTACAGTAATGTATCCAGAATCCTAATGACAATCCATTAAAACTCAATGGGCTCAACTACTTTTTTAATATCTTAACGTGCTTGACATTGAAAACGTGCTTGATATTGGAAAGGGCTCAAGACAAATTTGCTTTTAGGGTTTTATATCAATGAAAACGCTTGTGTATTGATGAAATATGTACATATGTATATGTGTATTCAATTATTTTTTTTTCTACAATATATACATCCTTCTTTTATACATTCTATTGAAACGTTTTTTTGAATATTAGATCTTTAGTCTATCTGAAACAAAGTAAACTTTTTTGGATTATCTTTTGAATTCGAAAACTTCTTCGCTTCAATTTGATTTTCAGAAATTGGCACAAATGAATGAAATTTTTGTGTACCAGGTATTGTTTTTACGTGACTGTATGTGTATAGTTCTTCAAGTTCATCCGTCATTTTTGCATATAGTTCATTTGAAATAAAGCAGAAATTCAATTTTGTTATATGTATATCTGACTGTTTAACTGCCCAGTCATACAGTTCTCGAGGAGTTGTGATTGTGTTTCCATAATCTCGAGCAAGACTTGCTCGTTTTGCCATTCGCTTGAGAGTACCTCCAATAGCGTCACATGGACCTTTGTCATGTGAAGTTGCGAAGAAGTGCCATTCTGTTTCCAATCCATAATTGGACCGAAAACTGCACAAACTGGCAATTTTTTTTTTGTTCTTATAATGAGCTGCTGCTCCATCTGACATGAAAGTAATTTTTGAGAAATCAATCGATTGTTTAATGAAATCTAGCAGTTTTGATATAAATAACTGAACTGCTGTTGTATCGTGTGTAAGTACTTCAGATATTATTATAAAGCTCAAGTTTTCCAACTTATTTTCTTTTCTGTAGTACACTTCAAAGGGGTGAATGGTAGCTTGAGAATTATTCCAATGATAACCTTGAGCTGAATTTTGAATGATAAATGAATAATTTTCTGAAAAGTCACAAATTGTTAATACTTCACCCTGTTTAAGAGATTCTTTTTTATCCCGCAAAAATGAGGATTGTTCTTTATAAATGAAATCATGAGTTATAAGCTTATCAACTTTTTCTACAAAATACGGAACAAACTCGTCTATAGTCTTAGTAATAGTTTCCAAATTGCATCGATCAGTGGTTAGCCATTGTTGAAATAAAACCGATTCTTTATCATTCGCTTCTAATAATGATGTTAGTTCACTGGTTCTAGGCACACAATAATACAATTTCAGCAAACAGAATGCTGTTTTAAGCATTCAGATATCAAAACAAGCTGAGAAACAGGTTCTATTCCAGTTGGGATGTAACGCCAAGAAAAAGAAGGCACCCAATCAAACAAAGTTGTAATGCCCATTGAGTGTTATTAAATGGGTATAAGGATTCTTGATACATCCTGTACGAGTTAATGCGCAACACGCTAAAAAAAATAACATGAAAAAGTTTTTGTTAGAAAAACTTTTTTTCCTTAAAAGTGCCCATCTTGTGATGTATGGAGGAAAGTTAGGCAACAATATTGACTTTCTTGGAAAAAAAATTTCAAAACATAAAAAAGTGGGCATTTTCTGTAAATTGACTTTGAATTTTAAAAATATATTTTTTAGCGTGTAAAAATGTATTTAGAATTTTTAAAATATTTTTTCATGAAAGCTTGGACAATTCTCTAAAAGTCCCCCATACAACACTTTTCTATAGGTCTTGTCATTTTTGAGTTACATCGATTTTTAAAAATTTTTCGAAAAAAAGTTAGGCCCTCTTCAAATGTTACTCTTGAAAATTTTCGAAAATTTAAGTATGCAAAGTTGCTTATAAAAACCTAGTCTTTATGCCCACCAAGTTTCATTCGATTCTGAGAGGGTGTTGCCAACCACTGGTTGAGTTGGCGCGAAATTCGTCATAATTCCCTTCTTTTCGAAAACAAAAACATATTCACAGAACTGAAGTTGTTTTGAAATTTACCGCAGGAAATCCGCGCTAATTGCGTTTTGCCGCAGCGGCAGAGTTGCGGATTATTTTTTAGTACATACCGCAGCGCTTCCGCATTCCGTTGCCGTTCCGTTGCCGGCCCCATTGCGTTTCCCGCTTAAGTCTCAATCTTTCTACCGTTCAACAAAGTCTGCACCTTATAGTACATAGTTCCCTCTTGGTATGAATTACCTAAACTGTGATATATAGTTGAGTGCTTTAAGTTTCATGTCATTCAACACCAAAGTAACAATTTGACATAGACTAACCCTATCAGAGAGAAGAAATTTATTGTTTGGAGTTTAAGACAAATTGTATTTCTCTATGCGGGTGTTTATCCTTCTCCTCGTTTTCCAACGACTTGACAGCGGCAAATGGAGATATCGTGGCAACAGTTTTGATTACATCCGCAGCGCCTAGATAACAATACTCTTCAATCAATCACACAGGTTCAACAAGGTTTAACATAACCTCAATCTTCAATGTTTGGCTCCCGATGTTTGGCTCCCGCTGAGCGAGCATATTGAGTCAGTCCGCGACACTCAGTTTTTAAGCCAATTTTGATCCTAATTACCCAAGCCAGACATGACAAAGAGAACAAAACTGTCAAAAATACTTAAGTACGAAAATCTGCTGAATACAAAACAGGTTATTCTCGCAAAGGTTTCTAGGGCAGATGTGGAGTAGTACTACTTTTACTATGACCTCAAAGGGTATTAGAACTGAGTAACGAGTAAAAATCTTTAAAGATAAAACAGATGGTAGTCCTTCGAGGTGAACCTTAGATCAAATGATGAAATGATAATGTATTTCGGGGTTTTGACTTGATTATCATTGGGAATAATTGTTCTCCAAACTCAAAATATCCTGATCATCATTTCTGAGATCAAGACGATTTATTTTATTGCTACGACTTGTGCTACGACGTAGTCTTCATATGATGACCGTTTGACAAATACATATCACCAAACCCATAAAGACAACAGTCCGTAATGTTGATTTACGTTTTTGAACCTAAAATATGAAGAAAATAATGTAAAATGATCAATGGGAAATGTAAAAATAGAGACAAACTCTTGCCGAAGCAATTTTTTCGTTTTGACAGCTGGACATTTTTCCTGGTTTCAAAGTTTGCTGTGATGGTTTTCTCATAATTTCAGTTCAATGTGGGATTATGTGCCAGCCGGTGCCACTGGTGTGCCCGATGTGCCCAAGGCACACTGTGTAGAGTGGCTACCCCTTGGAAAACAATCATAACATGCCAGAGTGCGCGCGGAACGATGCGAAGCGGAAAGCGTTTAGCCACGCGACGCACGACAAAACAGTGCATGCACTGTTTTTGATGCGGAAGTCATGCGGTTCGCGCGGATAATTTTGTATTTTTGTGTGGATTTCGTCCGTTTTTACAAAATCATGGCGCTAATTTTACGAAATTGTTTTTCAAATGTATTCAAATGTGAATGTAAAATATATTAACATGAATAATATCACATGTTTATTATCCGGTGGCGTCTCGTAACCTCACTTTTCACCTATTTTGCGAATCAAAATAAGTAATTCCTTCAAATTTATGACTAAAGACTTAACGGAAATAATCGAAATCTCTGTCATTCTACATCCATTACAAGCAGAGCTTTCACATTACCCCTACCCATGTTTCATGCACAAAAACGGTTGGCACCCTCTAGATTATTTTACTATCTCAAAGTATTCTACTAGGGCTGTAAGCTTAAAAAATAGTTTCAAAATAAAAATATACTATTTTTGAGTTACCAACTTGTTTCATTGCATTGCTGTTTAAAAATAAACGAAGGGGTGCCATTTTTTACGTATACAACCCTGTGGTAGCTCTGACTGCAAGCTCACTTGTTCATAAAATTTCAAAATTTGTACCTGTAGGGCGGGTAGATTTGAGGTTAGGAAATCACCATTATCCCAAATGTATACCTCTTCTGAATCATCTGAAATAAATAGCAGTTGAAGCTGGATTTAGATAAATGGTTCATTTTTAATTTTAGGTTGAGCACAATAATCACATAGGGTATATGTACCATTCCTTGGCCTAATTTGCAAGCCGCCTTGACAATTTTGACCATAACTCATGAATTAATTGCACTAGAAATATAATGTTGACCCTATTACACACTCTAGGCAATGCATGGTTCATCAATTGGAAGTAAACTTACGTAAATATTCAATAATTTATTTAATTCAGTTGAAAAGATTCGATGCGATGGTATGCAACGTTGGTCTATGGTACAAAAATTGGCCTATTAGTGGATACAACGTTGGCCTATTGCTTCCCATGCACTAGAACCACTAATATCTCATTTTTTCAATATTTCTGCTGAAGCATTATCTCTGTTTGTTCACCAATCTTACTTTCAAATTACGTTTTCGAAGCTAAATTTTCAAAAAACTCTAAATAAATCACTTAAACTAAAGTTCTTTCTTAATTTAGTAACGAAAACAACGCAACCCTATTATTGTGTTATATTTTTACAGTCACCGCACACAAAATCTTTCTTCCTGTTCGTTCTTTCTGGTTCTTACGCAAGAAATGTTGTTGACGTCTTTTTATCGGTGTTATGACATCATTTTACTGATGGGCCAAGATTTGGGTACATGGTGAAAAAAAATGTCCTCAATATTCGGCCCCTATTCAATTTGTAAAATAGTTATTATTCGTTGAAAACAACTACACAAGCTCAAAATAGCGTCTTTAACCGTCGCATCAAATGTTCAGTTATTGTAAAGTCAATTCGAAATGTTCCAGAATCATGCAATTTATGATCATGTGTATAGACTTCCCACTAAGCCGAAAAATCAAGGCGTCTACAAAAGCTAAACGAAGTGACATTTTCATTAAATTTTAATGCTCCAAAATGCTAAAATTGAAACGAAAGGTTACTGTTGTTTGGCGCATAGCCTTTCCGATATCTACTTATGCGTTTTTGTTTGAGTTTTTGGTTTACGTTGAGATAGGCCGAACGAGAGGACTATGCCAACGAAGCATCCCGATACCCTATCTCCTGGAAATCTTTCATCAGATAACTCTAGAAAACTGTTGAAATGTTATGGCTTTTAAACCGATAGAGAGGAGACAGCTCACTTTGATTGTGTGCTACTGGTTGTCAAGGCGAACCTGTCACAAACTGTCTCTGCAACCAGAGTTAGAAATTATACATTGATGGTGTGAAGTGTTCCAATATCTAAAAAATCTTATCAAAACTTCTCACCGTTTGTTGTAATTTGAAAGATAAAATAATTATGGTGAGTTTAATAAAATAATCTATATAAATAAAATAGTTATGGTCAGTATTTATGTGCAAAGGTAGTGGAAATTATGAAAACTTTTCAGTTTGCTTTACGAACAGACGCTTTGCACCGCGTTCACTGTGGCTATCAAGCCGCGTTGGAAGCCGCGTCAAAAACGCGCCGCACCGCGTCGCGTCGCGTGACGCGTCCACTCTGGCCGCAGCCTTACTTTCGCCGGTTCTGCCGCTGCAACAGTTTTCAGGAGATTCTCGTGGTCTTCATTAGCTTCCTTCATGGACTAACGAAGTCACAACGGGGCCTACTTGAGGTCATTGCTAACGTTAGACTTCGAGGACCCATGACATATAATGGAAGTTTACATGATATTTTATGATCTTTATATGATATGTCATGTAAACTTCAGTGATGGTTCTACCCCGTTAGGCCGAAAGCCGTTAGGCCGAATGCCGTTAGGCCGAAAGGGTCGTTAGGCCGAAAGGGTCGTTAGGCCGAAATGATCGTTAGGCCGAATATGCCATTAGGCCAGATGGGTCGGGTCGTTAGGCCGAACTGGTCACTAGGCCAAATGGATGGTAAGGTTAAACGGTTTGCTTAGGCAACTGGATGACTTGTTAGAACCCCATAAGGGGCCGTCCATATACCACGTGGACAGAAAAATCGTGATTTTTTACCCCCTCCCCCCTCCCCGTGGACAAGCGTGGACTTTTCACTGACCCCTACCCCCCTCCCCTAATGTCCACGTGGACTTCAGAAAAAAAAATATTTTGTTTTTTTTATTTGAAAAAAAAAAAACAGTGATTTTCAAATTTTTATAGTTTTTTTTCTGAAAATGATGCAATGAATAAAATATTTTCCTTTATTTTATATATTACGAATATTTTCGTATTACAAATAATCTACATAGACTACTATGGCTCTCTGAATGTTCAACCCATGATTTTCTCATATATTTAGATGACTTTTATGCTTTTATATACTACTATACTATATACAGTATGCGGCAGGAAAAAATGCGAAAGTGTTTTTCAACTTCAAACCTTATTTTCGTCCATTTGACATTAACCAAACTATGTTTCAACGTTCCATGATCTATAATAGGCTAGTTTTCTGAAAAGTTAATTAAAAAATTTCCCATTTTGGTCACTAACCTTTACAGGGCGGCGCCTGAAGATAAAGACAAACAGAATTTTCAAACCGCAGAAAATCGCACAGGTCGCTAAATTTCGCATCTGATAAAACAAAATTTTTGATTTTCTCTACAATATCATCAAATATATGTACTTATTTCATCTGGTATGGGAAACTACATGGCTCTGGATCAGTGTGGTCTGGTTGTTCATCGAATTTGAAGTAATTTTGTTACTGTTATAGTCATTTTGTTTAATGACCATTGGGCGCGCAGTTTATTGATATCCGCTTATTAGGCCTACATTATCACATGTTAAACATCAAATATGTTCATTTTTATTTTTCAGTGCTAGAATATAGACATTGACTGATACACTGTCATGAAAAAATAGTCATACATATCCCATATTTAGCGTGTAATGGTGCCTTGAACTTTTCGCATTTTTTCCTGCCGCACCCTGTATATGATACTATATATCAAAGATTGTATTTTTTAGATCATTGCCGAAAAACATTTATTACAGCAACATTTTGAAAGTGCATAGTATAGTTTCAAAACTCATTCATAGTGATATGATTTTGGACCTAATGTTCTATAAAATATTTTATATAGAATTTTAACGAAAACTTTAGACGTCAGTGACAAGCAGCAGCAGGGCGCGGAGGCTGAAACATGCCGCATTTCGTCGTTCCCGCGTTTTTGCATTTTTCTTTGTGTTTTTTGTTCGCACTTTGTGTAAACGATCGACGATGGCTCGGTGGCAAGAGACCACATTGCCCGCATCGTGGTGCTCGTATTCGTCGTTATTCCGAGTTCGGAAATGCTAGTATCCAAGAGATTGTTTTTCAGTGCGTCGGGTATTCTCGCTTATGTATTTTTTTCGGATTCTTCGATGGACGATCGGAGAATCAGCGAGTGGTGTGAACGAGTGCACATTTAATATGGTTGGACCGTTTGCATGCTGAGACCAAAGCCAAATATAGAAAACCAGCTGGTCAGGATTACCCGGTGAGTTCGTTCCTTATTACTTTTTATATTTGAACATGACATATATGGGGATTTCGGAGGGGTAGCCTAAGGAAGTTAAATGAACTGGTTTCCGGGCAAATGTTCGTGGGGTGGCCAGACTTTGTCACGAGATAACAATTATCATGTTGTTTTCCGAAGGTCTCCAGTGAATTTAGCTTACCCTGCTACAACAAACCATCAGGTAGATCATTCCGTTCCGGTATGACTCTGCAGCCATAGGTAATCCTTGCGCTGATGGTGGGTACACAATCATCATCATCATCATCATCAATTTTAACGAAAACTTTAGACACTAGACAGTTTGGAATCCTGATAATTTTTCATGTTGCCATTATAATTTCAAAATTGGTTTTAAAAGTTATGATTTTATCCTATGAGTAGCCGTCGCGAACTAAAAAAAAGTTATTTAATAAATATAATATAATAGATAACTGTCATGAAGTAGAATCACATCAATAATACAACATAATTTGTTACACTGATGAATCTTTTTTTTTTTCTTAAATCAATATTGTCCACGTGGACATTTGACAAACCCCTACCCCCCTCTCCGTGGACAAGCGTGGACTTTTCTCAGACCCCCTCCCCCCTCTAAGTTGTCCACGTGGTATATGGACGGCCCCTAATGGCTGCCACCATGGCCGGCTTTGGCACCGACTCACAATTTCGAGCGCACAAATCTTTTCGTAAACAAAATCAGTGCACCTGAGCTTCTGATTTTAAGCTTATTACAAGTGAGCAAAAACAGAATAATCAAATGCTCTGTTATTTGAAGCTTGCTTCTTGAGATTTGTGGGTCCGAAGTTCTGATGCACTGTTGAAGCGGGATTTCAAGACGACTGTCCTTAATGTTTCATGGAAACGGTCTTCGACCTTGAAATTTTGGTTGGCTTTGAATGGTTAATTTAATAAACACACTAATAGTTTTTCGCGTTTTAAAGTCTAAATTATAGTTACACCTGGTACAAATTCAGAGTTTCAGAACGAACATAATAACAAGATTAAGTGCAACTGAATCGAGTTCTCTAAAACTTAGAAAGGACAGCCTATGTTTAAAAGAAGGAAAAATCTTCGATGAAAAAGTTGTTAGCCGTTATGCTTATAATGAGTATAAAAGTAAAATTACGAAAAAATACCCTATGTTTGGAAGAAGGAAAAACTCTGTTGAGGGCTGTAGTCCTCATAATGAGTAAAACATTTAAACTAGAAAGAGCAGCAGTAGACTACCGCCGTGAAACTGAACAGTTAAACTAGAAAGAGTTTAGAAAAATTAAAATTTCAGATGAAAAAGTTGATAGCTATAATATGTATATGTATGAGTAAAACAGCCTATGTTCAGAAGAAGAAGGAACTCTGATGAAAAAGTTAATGGCTGTAATCTTTATAATGAAAAAAAGAACAGCCTATTTTCAAAAGAAGGAAAAAATTCCGATGTAAAATTTAATAGCTGTTATGTTTATAGTGAGTATAACTGTTAGGCTAGAAGAAAATCCTATGAACAGAAGAAGGAAAAACTCTTATGCAATAATAAATGATTGTAATACTTATAATGAGTAGAATAGTTAAACTAGAAAGAACAGCCTATTTTCAAAAGAAGGGAAAATCTCTGATGCAAAAATTAATTGCTGTAATGCTCATAGTGAGTAGAACACTAAAACTAGAGAGAACAGCCTATGTTTAAAAGAAGAAAAAATCTCCGATGAAAGATTTAAAAGCTGTAATGTTTATAGTGAGTACAACTGTTACACTAGAAGAAAACTTATATACAGAAGAAGGAAATACTCTTATGAAAAAGTTTATGGCTGAAATACATATAATGAGTAGAAAGTTGAACTACAAAGAACAGCCTATGTTTAAAAGAAGGAAAAATCCCCGATGATAAATTTAATAGCCGAAATGCTATATTTATTCTTAACCACTTATGCTTACAGCTTTTTTGTCCACTAGGGCACTACGTAAGCGATTCCAATTGGCAGCTGAAGTTACACGTTGTACTGCGCCTAAATGTATTATATTTCACTCTATTGAACTGGTTACCTTTGCGCTGTTTCCTTTTTTGTATCCTGCTCGTGGTAGAATGATAAGCACGATGATGTTGATGCTTTTAGGTTAGGTATTATAGCCTCTTTGATTTGTATTACATTCATTTGCAAGTAGTATAATTATGTTGACATTGTTACTGTATTGAATATCTTTATCCTGTCTATAGCTTTGGTTGTGCCCGTTCATCATAACTCTTTGTTTCTGGCTAAAAATAAGCTTTTTCAAGATGCTGTATTTTTCTACTTCGCCTCAAAATTGATTTCCCCTACAGTTCCCCTATGACGTCGACTTTTCTTAAGTTTATTTCGTTTTGTGCAATATAAAACGATAAAATCAGTAGACACATATAATGATAACCTATTCGGCCTAACGACCCTTTCGGCCTAACGGCATTCGGCCTAATGGCCTTCGGCCTAACGGCATTCGGCCTAACGGCCTGCTCCCGATATCCCACGCTCCAATCATGTGCATCATCTGTCACAGAACTTTACACTCTTTTTTCGATCTGATTTTGAAGCTCCCTGCAGATCATAACAAACATTCTGTCTCCCTTCGAATCACCCTCCCAACCACCCACTCAAACAAAACAAACCAAGCGGCGCACAGAGTAGTATACGGTGGCCAAAAACACGAAAGAAAATCTCGGCTAAATTCATTTTGATTAATTTACTAGTATTAATTTTTCATATTAGAAGTTTAACGTACGTTATATTGGCTTCGTGGACTCGTTCGCATAACTGAGCACGACCGGGTTCACAAAAATATTTTTTAATTTTTGTTGTGGTCCAGTATTCAACGCACTTATCGCACTGTGCGCCGTTTTATTTACATGTTTTGACAATCCTGATTTCTCTCTTGCTGCGTCTCTCTCGAACCGTTCTACCGTGATACGGGGTGATATTGATCAATGCAAAAATGAATGCACAAACAGCAAATTAACTGTTCTTCTCCAATTTTACAACGTGCTCGCGTGTACTTTGAACGTAATGTTCTAAATATATGCAATCATTGGCAAAGATAGCTGTTTTATCTGATAAACGTTGACATCGAACGGATATATTTCATGCAGCGTTGAACAACGACACTTAGTTCTACGGTACGCTTTTCAGTTCGCTCTTGTTGCTTTTCTTACCCCGATCGAAATGGAATTGGGTTTTCGACCACGAATGTTAAAAAATAACCGATTTCGGGTGACAAATTGTGTGTCAAATGAAAAAGGAAAGTGTTTTCAATATTCGATCAAATTCTTGAAGTGCTAGTGTATTTAGAAGTGCATTTAAGCATCATTTGAATAAAATGCAGTACGCGCCCGTGGACGAAAATAGTGCTTTGAGTGCTACGTTTTTACACGAATCTGTGAAAAAATAGTTAATATTGAAATGAAGATTTAGTTATTGGAGAAGAAAACTATTTATGTAGCACCAGTAGCAATTGCATTGCATTTTATGCAGGTAAGTTTGCTAAATCTAATGCATTTGTTCGTCGACATCCGTACCCGATCAAGGTTAGGGCTAGGGGAAGAAGGAAGGCAGGTGTCAGTGGGCGCCATACCGCCTGCCATTTTGTAACTCTAGCAACCTCGTCCTTAACGAAGACATAACCAACCCACTTCTCGCGAAGGGGTGTGTCTCACCACTACTTGTACCACTATTTTTTATTTTTTTTTATTTTTAGGTTAGCTCATTTTTAGTCTCACACTCATTCCTCGGCGCGGGTCGCTTAAGGACAAGGTATTTGGAGTACATTGCTCAAAATTTCCAGAGCACCGTTTTTTAGAACCGTTGAATGGATTTGGATGAAAATGCATCACGCTAATTGTTCAGTGGTTGTCAACAGCGTGATGCATTTTAATCCAAATCCGTTCAACGGTTCTAAAAAACGGTGCTCTTGAAATTTCGAGCAATGTACTCCAAATACCTTGTCCTTAACAACTTGAATTGGGGTTAGTAGGCCTATTCTTTGCCAGCTGTATCGAAGCTGAGGGAGGGCGGTCTATCGTCAGGCCCTTGGACTTCCTGCTGCCCAGTGCTCTTAGTTTATAACTGTGGAAGTGCTCATAGAACACTAAGCTGATAAGCAGGATTTGTTCCGATGTCGACGTTACGCCAAAAATAATGGACTGGGGCTTTTGACATTCGCTGCTGCTACCCTAGAATATCAGACTGGCGTTTATGAGAACCGATCATTGACGGATCAAATGTTTAGCCTGCGGAGCATCCTAGGCAATTTTCGGGAGTATGGCTTACAGGTTCATCATCTGTTGATTGATTTTAAAGAAGCGTACGATTTAGTATAAAAAAATAACTCTGGGAAATAACTTCAGAACATGGTTTTTCGAGTAAACTAATGGGACTGGTATGTGCAGCGCAGGATGATTCAAATTCAAGTGTTCGGATCGCAGTCGATGTCTCCACTTCGTTTGTTACCTTAGCAATTGAAGCAATGTAGTGCTCTTTCAAATATGTTGTTCAACATTGCGCAGAAGGATGAAACTGTCATGACACGGTCGCTCATACTCCTCGGAAATATTGATCTCATCAACGTCAATCTCAGGTCAGTAGAAAAAGACGGCGAAAATAGGCTTGACGATAAACTCGACTAAGCCAAAATGCAGAGTTAGTGATGGATGGCTTTGTATGATGATGACACGAATTTCCCAAATGAAAAAGCCAACCTTCTGATGCGTTATATCTAATGAACAATCCTTAAGAGTTTCATTATACAAACTCAAACAGTATCAATAAAATGAAAGACAGCCTATTCCATGGTAGAGCCAGGAGGGAAAAAAATATACAAAGCACTTCTCACACATCGTAAGCCATTACAAAATACCCCTTGATATGAAGCTTCATTAACTTCCCATCTACCCAATCCGACGAGATTCATGAATGCACTTTTATCACCCAAAATTATCCCCCTGTGACCCATTTCGGTTACGCTGTTCGCTTTTACTCGCGCCACCGAACCTCCAACAAACTCCCATTAACTGGTCGGTTATTTCAAGAGAGTTTGTCTTTCCCAATTCAGTGGCTCTACC
This sequence comes from Aedes albopictus, assembly GCF_035046485.1. NCBI lineage: Eukaryota > Metazoa > Arthropoda > Insecta > Diptera > Culicidae > Aedes > Aedes albopictus. Next base: position 283,487,491 of record NC_085136.1, on the reverse strand, counting down.
TCTAAGTCAACGATGCTGAAATGAAAAAAAGAAGAAAAAAACAACACGCCAATGTTCTCAATCCTCGACAGTAACAACAGGTATACCCACAAAATTACATTCATGAAAACACGCGCGCACACACACACACACACTCAAACACACCGACAAACACGTAAATCACCCCTTTCGGGTCCCAGCATTGTGTGCCCCGGTCCTGGGAACAACATGACATAAAGGAAACCCATTACTTCCGGTCGGTTTGAGCAACCCGACGTCGTCGTCCGTCCGTCCGACCGTTCGTCCGACTACCCACCCGTCCGTCATGGACTTCAACGAGGATAGGCTGCTACTGGTTAGACACGGACGACGACGACGTCTTCTAAAAATAGGCAATAGCATCATTCTAACACGATGAGGAACACATTCATCATCCCATCGCATCGCATCGCCGGGTAGGCAGAAGTTCGCAGGTCGGGTTGAATCCTTCCGACCACCATACCACAGTGCCACAGCCAGCGCACAGGTGAATTGTGTGAACAAACCAAAACAAAGGCGGAAGGCTGCCAACCAGTACCTAGATGTCTTTGATGTGTTCTGGGTTGGTTCTGGTGTAGCACATGCGAACGGAGCTTGAACAATGGTTCCACATCCAAGGAAAGCACGGAGTGGACTGATTTCGGAGAGAAATCTCGGTGGCGGTTGAGAAGACGTGATGGGAAATTGTGAGCATGGGGTAATGCGCATGCCTTGGAAGGCGGGTACTCATATGGCGTAAAGAGGAATTCACCGGAACGGGTGTTGCGTTCATCTTCCGATGAATTGTTACTATTGAGAAGACAAACCTGTTGGGAAGCAACAGTTTGCAACATATGACGGAACTGTCTTTTGACCTTGATCGCTGATTATTTTAGTGTTAACAACACGCATAATCGAAGTTGATTTATAGTGGTAGATTGCATTATGTATACGATTTGAAAAATAAGTAGTAGCATTTTGGAGTTCAAACCCTGAACACTCTTCATTTTTGGTTGACAATTCTTTCAAAATTACCGAGCTATCGCGACACTTCCAAACTCTTTTGAAAAGCTGTCACAACAGTGTCAACCGTTCTAAACTGCTCCTCCTGAAACAGGCTGCCACAATGCAAGCCATCGTAGCTTACCTTACTTACCTCTACTGTCCATAGGAGTCGTCTCCATTCTACTCAGTCCATGGCTATGTGTCGTCAGTTCCGCATTCTGCGAAGGGTCCGCAAATCGTCCTCCACTTGATCGACCCACCTAACTTGCTGCGCTCCACGTCTTCTTGTACCTATCGGATGACCATCAAAAACCATTTTAGGCGGGTTGCAATCCGACATCCTGTTGACATGACCTGCCCACCGTAGCCTCCCGATGTTCGCGGTGTGGACGATGGTTGGTTCTCTCAGCAGCTGATGCAGTTCGAGATTCATTCGCCTTCTTCAAGTCCCGTCTTCCGTCTGCACTCCGCGGTAGATGGTACGCTACGCAACACCTTCTGTTCGAAAACTCCAAGGGCGCGTTGGTCCTCTGCACGTAGAGTACATGCTTCATGCCCATAGAGGACGAGCGGTCTTATCAGCGTTTTGTAGATAGTTAACCTCATGTGACGGCGAACTTTGTTCGATCGTAGGGTTCTGCGGAGTCCAAAGTAAGTTCGATTTCTTGCCAAAATGCGTCTCTGAATTTCTCTGCTGGTGTCGTTGTCGGCGGTCACCAGTGAGCCCAAGTTCACAAATTCTTCAACCGCCTCGATTTCATCACCGTCGATAGAAATTCGGGGTGGCGGGCGCGGTAATTCCTTACTGGAGCCCTTTGCCATCATGTACTTTGTCTTCGACACATTACTGACTAATCTGACTTGCCTGGCTACACTCTTTAGTCGGATGTACGTTTCCGCCATTGTTTCAAATTTACGAGCTTAATATCAATATCATCAGCGAAACCAATCAGCTGAACGGACTTCGTGAAAATCGTTCCACTCGAGTTTATCTCCGCTCTCCTAATTACACCCTCTAAAGCAATGTTGAACAGCAAGCAGGAAAGATCATCACCTTGCCGTAACCCTCTGCGAGATTCGAAGGGACTCGAGAGTATCCCTGATACTTGAACTACGCACATCACTCGATCCATCGTCGCCTTGATCAATCGTATCAGTTCATCCGGGAATTCGTATTCGTGCATAATCTGTCATAGCTGTTATCAATCGATTGTATCAGACGCCGATTTGAAATCGATGAACAAGTGATGCGTGGACACGTTGTATTCACGGCATTTCTGCCACACCTGGCAGATGGCGAACATCAGGTCCGTTGTAGCGCGTTCACCTATGAATCCAGCCTGATATTGCCCCACGAACTCTCTTGCAATCGGTGATAGACGGCGGCATAAAATTTGAGAGAGTATCTTGTAGGCAGCGCTCAGTAGTGTGATCGCGCGATAGTTGCCGCAATTCAACTTGTCGCCCTTTTTGTAGATGGGACACACGATACCTTCCATCCATTCCTGCGGTAATACTTCCTCCTCCCAAATCCTGCTAATGATCCAGTGTAGTGCTCTCACCAGTGCTTCTCCATCGTATTTTAGATGCTCGCTTGGTAGTTGATTTACTCCAGCGACTTTGTTGTTTTTCAACCGGCCAACCTCCTCCTCAATTTCTTGGAAGTTTTCCGTCCTGCGCACGTACTCCTAGATATGTTACCACACCACTTTTGGTGCCTGCAAACGTCGTCATTGAGGTGCTCATCGGAATGCTACCGCCACCTCTCGACCACCACACACTAGTTCGTTAGAAGATTCCCGTGATTGTCTCGGCACATGTCGGCTTTGCACCAGCGGTTCAGCTTCTCGTAGAATTTCCGTGGCGTCCCAGCTCCAACTTGAATAACTGAATGTTCTGGATCTTGAGTATGGAATGCGTCAGCTATTTCTGAACTTGGCTGTGTCTGCTCTGTACTCCGTGTCGTCTTGCACCATCCGGGTCTCTTTTGAACACAATGTTTGCACAGTTGCTATGCGGCTTTCTTGCAACATGCCTTGTCCATCGTATTGTTCCTACTTTTACAAAACCTTCTGGGTGCTGAGTTCGTCCTAGGGCACTGAGAGCTCGTGGTTTATTTCATCAAAAGAGCACATGCCACCTGTTCATTTCGTACCCATCACTCCAAGTGCTTACAAATCTTCCTCTAAAATAGATTAAGTCTCAAGTACATAAAGGTCTTCGTATATCATCCCGGAATTCACTCCTAAAGTTCCTTCGAGGATGGCTTCTGGGACTGCTTCGGGTATTCCGCCGGAAATTTCTTCGGGGATTCCTCCTGGAATTCCATCAAGGCATACTCCTGAAACTCCATTCTTCCTGGAATTCTTTCCTCTTGGAATTCCAACAGCGACTTCCTTCTAAATTTCCTTCGGGGACTACAACTAAAAGCCCTTCTGGGATTCCTCCTGGAATCCTGTCTGGGATTCCTCATAGAACTCCAGCAAATATTCCTTCTATAATTCGGTCGAGGATTCCTAGTGGAATTCCTTTGGGGATTCCTGCTGAAATTCTTTGACATTCTTCCTGTAGTTCCTTTGAGGGTTCTTCCTGGAATTCCTTCGGGATTGCTTCTAGGGATTCTTCTCCTGGAGTTTCTTCGGGGATTCCTCTTGGATTTTTTTCTGGGAATTCTCCTGAAATTTCTTCGGGGATTACTTCCGGAATTCCTCCTGGAAATGGTTCGGGGACTCCCCTTAGAATTCTTTCAGCAATGTCTGCTGAAAATTCCTCCTGGAATTCCTTCAGGAAATCCTCCTAGAATTCCTTCGGAGATTTCTCTTGGAATTCCATTGAGAACTACAACTAGAAGTCCATCGGGAATTCTTCCTTGAATTTCTTCGAGGATTTCTTCTCTAATTCGTTCAGGGATTCCTACATGAATTTCTTCGAGGATTCCTCCTGAAATTCTTTCGCGATTTCCTCCTGAAAAGTTTTCGGGCATTTCCTCTTGAAATCCTTCTGAAATGATTTCCCCTGAATCCCCGTACGGGGACTTTTTCTTGAAAACCCCTCGTGGATTTCTCTTGAAAATCCTTTAGGATTCCTACTGGAATTCCTTCGAAGATTCACTCGGAATTTCCTCCTCACATATACCAATCAACTCAGCTCGACGAATTGAGGTGATGTCTGTGTGTGTGTGTATGTATGTGTTTGTATGTGTGTGTACAAAAAAACTCACATCACTTTTTGGCAGTAAACCTCAACCGATTTTAAAGACCGACGGTTCATTCGACGCGGAATCTGGTCCCATTGTTTCCTATTGAAAATGGTTCGGATCGGTCCAGCCGTTCCGGAGTTATGGCCATTTACGTGTTCCGGACCAGTAGCCTTGGAAGGGGCCATACATAAAAATGTAACAAACCCATACATGCGGCACATCAAACTGCGGCATTTTAGATAACATGATGAACAGTTAGCAAGAAAACAGTCTCAGACCATATCTGACCGGTAGTGTTCCGGAACCGGTTCCGGGTGTCCCGCCGGAAGTGGCCAAATATAAAAGTGAACCAAATCCATGCATGCGACACATCAAACTGCGGCATTTTCGATAACCTGATGAGCAGTTAGCAAGAAAATAGTCTCAGACCACATCTGAACCGGTTCCGGGTGTTCCGCCGGAAGTGGCCGTATATAAAAGTTGACAATTTTTTTTGCATGCGGCACAACAAATCACGGCTTTTTCGACAACTTGATGACCGGTTATTGAGGAAGTAGGCTAAGACCACATTATGGACTGTCAGTAGTACCGAAACAAGCTCCGGGTTTCCCTCCGAAAGCGGCTAAATATGAAATTGAACAAAACCCATGGCTTTTTTGATAACCTAATAAACTTTAGCAAGCAAATAGGCTCAGACTATTTAAGCGACTATCAGTAGTGTTCCCCAGCCGGTTCCGGGCCGGCAGTGACACCAAACCCATGCATGTGATAGCTTGCACGGCTTTTTATGTAACATGATGAACAGTTGCAAGAAAATAGACGCAAGCCATATCAGTGTGTTTCGGAACCGATTAGGGGTATCCCGCCAGAAATGGTCAAATGTAAAGAGAACCAATACATGCGACATATCAATGACTTATTCAGTAACAAGATAAACGGTTAACCAACAAATAATCTCAGACCATATTTGGGAGAACCGGTAGTGTTCCAGAATTGGTGACAAGACGAGTTACGCGTCGGAAGTGGTAAAATATAGAAGGGAACTAAACCATAGCGGCGTTTTTGATAATCTGATGAACGGTCAACAAGAAAATAGTCTCAGGCCACATCTAGAACTTGTAATAGTATTTCGGAATCGGTTGCGGGTGTTTTAATAGAAGTGAACCAAAATCATGCATGCGATATATAAAATCGCGGCTTTTGTAAAAAAATGCCGAATGGTTTTTTTTTTTTTTTGCCTTTCTCGTACACCAAGGTGTACCGAAAGGCTATATGTTCACTCCAAAAACGAAAATTTGATAGAGCCTCCGGAGGGGTCAAGTCTTATATACCAATCGACTCAGCTCGACGAATTGAGGTGATGTCTGTGTGTGTGTATGTGTGTGTGTGTGTATGTGTGTGTGTGTATGTGTGTGTACAAAAAAACTCACATCACTTTTTGGCAGTAAACCTCATCCGATTTCAATGACCGACGGTTCATTCGACGCAGAATCTAATCCCATTGTTTCCTATTGAAAATGGTTCGGATCGGTTCAGCCGTTCCGGAGATATGGCCATTTAGGTGTTCCGGAACGGTACCCCAGGAAGGGACCAGATATGAAAATGCATCAAACCTATGCATGCGACACATCAAACCACGGCATTTTCGATAACCTGATGAGCGGTAAGTAGAAAAATAGTCTAAGACCATATCTGAACCGGTAGTGTTCCGGAACCGGTTCCGGGTGTCCCGCCGGAAGTGGCAAATATCAAAGTGAACCAAACCCATGCATGAGACACATCAAACCACGGCATTTTCGATAACCTGATGAGCGGTAAGCAGGAAAAAAGTTTCAGACCATATCTGAACCGGTAGTGTTCCCGAACCGGTTCTGGGCGTCCCGCTGGAAGTGGCCAAATATACAATTGTACCAAACCCATGCAAGCGACACATCAAACCACGGCATTTTAGATGACCTGATGGACAATGAGCAGGAAAATCATCTCAGACCATATCTGAACCGGTAGTGTTCCGGAACCGGTTCTAGTCGTCCCGCTGGAAGTGGCCAAATATACAAGTGAACCAAACCCATGCATGCGACACATCAAACCACGGCATTTTCGATAACCTGATGAGCGGTAAGCAGAAAAATAGTCTCAGATCATATCTGAACCGGTAGTGTTCCGAAACCGGTTCTAGGTGTCCCGCTGGAAGTGGCCAAATATACAATTGAACCAAACCCATGCATGCGGCACATCAAACCACGGCATTTTCGATGACCTGATGGATAATGAGCAGGAAAATCATCTCAGACCATACCTGAACCGGTAGTGTTCCGGAACCGGTTCTAGGCGTCCCGCTGGAAGTGGCCAAATATACAATTGAACCAAATCCATACATGCGACACATCAAACCACGGCATTTTCGATGACTTGATGGACAATGAGCAGGAAAACCATCTCAGATCATATCTGAACCGGTAGTGTTCCGGAACCCGTTCCGGGGTTCCCGCCGAAGTGGTTAAATCTGAAAGAGAAACAAACCCGTACATGCGTCACATCAAATAGCGGCTTTTTAGATTACCTAATGAACAGTCAGCAAGTGTTTCGGAATCGGTTTTGAGTGGCCGGAAGAGGCCAAATGTAAAAGTAAACCAAATCCAGGCATGTGACACATCAAATCGTGGCTTTTGCGATAACCTGATGTACAGTTAGCTAGAAAATAGCCTTACGTCACTGGTAGTGGTCCGGAATTGGTTCAGAGAGTCCCGTCGAAATTGTCAAACCCTGCATGTGACACTTTCAATTTGCAGCGTTTTTGGTTAATCGATGAGCAGTTAACAAGACAATAATGTTAGACCATATTTGGTTCAGCCGGTAGTTACCCGGAATCAGATCAGGGTAGTAAAATGTAAAATTTAGCCAAACCCATGGATGCGGTACATCAAATCACGACCAGTCTTGACGGCATTCGACACTTTTTACTACCTTCATTTCGTTGCCGTAGTCGGGTGTCAGTCGGCTTTGTTACATTCGTGCGCTATCGTTACCTCTTACCTACACACAACACGAGCAGTAAGAACGAAGACTGATCACGACTTATCGACAACCTGATGGAAAAATAGGGTCAGACCACATTAGATTCCCGGTAGTGTTGCGGGTTCAGCTGTGGCTGCGAAAGTGGTTAGAAGTAAAAGTGAAGCAAACCCATTCATGCGATATATCAAATCGCGGTGATTAGGTAAAGGTGAATAAATAGCAATAAAATATTCTCAGACCATAATTGGGACAACCGGTAGTGTCATGGTCCATGACTCATGGAATCAGATCCGGCTATCCCACCGGAAATTACCAAGTATAAAAATGAACCAAACCCATACATACGACACATCAGATCGCATATTTTTTGATAATCTAATGAATGGTTAGCAAGAAAATAGCCTTAGATCACATTAGAGACTAGCTGTTGTGTAGCAGAACCAACGTTCATGTGAAAAATTAAATCGTGGTTTTGTTTAATGGCCTGATAAACATTAGGTATGAACAACAGTGACGAATAGGTCTAAGTTCTCATATATGAGAACAAAATATAGACAAAACTAAAGCGATCTCATCAAATCGTACCATTTCAGATTCCTAAGGTGTAAAGTTATAGCAGGATTGGTCAACGTTGAATGGAAAAATAAGAATTTGATCGCGCAAACAGAAGATGGTGGCTGTTTTAAGGATTTTTGAGCTCTAAAACTATGTAAAATAAGTGTATTTGGTATGGGAAATTTGTTTGGAGTCCACCAGAGTATCCAAAATAGCGGTCCAAAGTCCAAGATAATAGCCCAGTATTCAAGCTAGTGCCTATTTTATAGGATTTTTAATTCTTGCATTATGGGCATATTTTGTATGAAAATATGTCCAGAATTCAAAATTTGTAATCCGAAAACCCAAGCTGTGCGCTGTTTCACAAGGTCTGCATTATGACTATAGTTTAAATGGGGAAGAATGCCGGTCTTCGTCCAAAACTGGTAACCAGAAAATCATAAACGACATGCCAAAATTCAATACGGTGACTATTTTATGTAATTTTAGGTGCAGAGTCCAAAAATGAATACCAGAACATCCAAGATGGTCTCTCAATGTTCAAGTTAGTTTAGTTGGGGTAGATATCCGGAGTCATAAAATGATGACCGGAAAATCTAAAATGACGTTTCAAAATTTTGCGGCTTCATGACACTTGTTTGGTTTGAGTTTTGGATCGTTGTCTTATATTTTCTGAATATTGGATGTTATGCTAATATAAAATGTATCCATATTGAGTAGATTTAGCAAGCAGTTTTCATTTTGTATTTATGTCAATGTCATCTACATGTCGCTCGAGTTTTGTTGAAAGGATATTTTAAAGCACGAGAAAGGCACCATCACCGCTAGGTGGATTAATTAGGGTTTTTTGTTAAAACATTTAATGGTCGTGGCAATTCTAAAAGTATAATTATAGGATTATAATTCAAATTTCACATTCCAAATAGAAATCTAATGATTGCACATCAACTCTGCCGTTAACGTTGTTAATGTAGGTGATGTAAGCGATGAAGAGCTTCAGGAGCCTTGCTCTCTGTGTGAAAATAGCCTAAGATCACATTAATTTTCGGCTTTTCAGGTAACCCGATGAACAGTTGACAACAACATAGTCTCAGACCATATTTCAGACAACCGGAATCGGTTTTAGGCGTCCCGCCGGAAGTGTTCAAACGTAAAATTTAACAAAACTCATGCAAGCTGCACATCAAATAGCGGAATTATAAAGGTGAACAAAATAAATGACAAAGCGATAAATCAAATTGTGGCTTTTTTGATAGCATGGGTATGATTATAAGTGAAGAAATGGTCAAAGTCTTCATTTCTGCAAGAGAACAAAATCGTGACCAAATCACACCATTTCAGATTCCTGCAGTGTAAATGTATAGAAGGATGGATCAACGTTTTATGGAAAAAATATAATTTTCTCGCATCAACACATTCAGTTTTTAAATCTTCAATCTCCTTATGCTTCTAAAATTACTGCTCCCAATTTGGGTGCTGCTGGTTGAGCCCTCACTCTTCTCATTGCGATTGAAATTTGAGTCTAGTAGACAACTGAGAGGTCTGATATTTTTCAGCTCTGTTTTGCTGTTGAACATAACATCGGAATATGTATCATCAATAAGTTTCGAAAACCGATGATGGCTTTGTTAAAATTGTTGCTTTACTATATGAAGTGTTTTCAGGATTCAAGAAAACATTTTGGCTAACGTCGACAAAAAGTTCATAAGTACATATTCGACGAGAAAGGCACTATCACCACTAGGTGGATTAATCTGGTTTTTTTTTCGTAATTTTTCAAAGCTTTTTTCCTAATAAATTAAAACCGGCTACTCAGTCTTGAACTAACAAACGATGTTTATTACTTGCCCAACGTTTTGACACAGGGTTAGTTTCTTCTTCAGGGGGAAACTAATTTGGTCGTAGCCGGTTTTAATTGATTGTTGAGGATTCTTTTAGTATGTTATCCAAAATGTTCCCATAGTTTTTTTTCCGCAATCGGGAACTTTTTCTAGGAATCATTCGATGCTGTCCAGTCCAGGTTGTTGATGATAGGTGTGTCCAGTCGAGTGTCCCCAAACAAAAATCAACAAATAGTTATTTCGCATACAAGAAGCCCAAAATGCCGGGGCCCGTGGCGTAGTTGGTCACACGTTCGCTTCATATGCGGATGGTCATGGGTTTGATTCCCAGCTCCGGCACTTGCAATTTTTCGTCAATTGCTCTTCACCGAGAGTGGCTGACACTGACCCTCTTCTGAACCCCATGGCTCAAACGGACCCGGATACCTGGACATCGGCGAACTGCTACTCATAATGGACCCCCAATCGGACTGGAAAGGAACAACGGCCACCTAACATCCTTGTGCTCATCATTCTACCATGTAGAGTAGAGAAGTGAAAGCAGCAGAAAGGCAACCAGTTTGATAAAGTATAATAAAATGCATCTAGGCTCTGTACAATACTGTAGGTACAGCTGTCAATTGAAATCGCTCACGTAGTGCCCTAGTGGACAATAGAGCTGTAAATTAGGTTAAGTGATTAAGAATAAAAAAAAAAAAACAGAAGCCCAAAATGAAAATTGCGGCATTTATCAATGTAACGAAGAACTACAGACAGTTTTATCCTTCTAAAAGGACTAATACACAAGGTCGAAACGTAGGGCAATACAAAACAAGTCGTTTTGAACTTCCCCAGACTTAGAAAACAAGTTAGAATAATCAATTAATTTCCAGTCGAAAATCAAGTCATTATTCGAAAGATTTTTCCAAAAATTCTTCCAGGGATTCCTTGGATAGTTCTTAAGATTTGCTCATAAAACTTGCCAAGAAAATATTCAGGGTATGTTTTTCAAAGGTTCCCCTTGGTTTCCTTGCAAATATTCCACCACAATTTTGTTATACGAATTCTTTCAGGAATGATTCTAAATATTTCATCTGTAATTCTACAAAATATTCGTTCAAGAATTCTTAAAAACATTCTTCCAGCACTTCCTTTTGAAAATCCACAACAAAGCCCTCCAAAGATTCGTGAAGGTTTTTTTTTTAGTTTTTATTTCTAGAAGGATTTTTTCGAGCTTCTTTCAAAAATCCTTCAGAAATCTTCCTAGGAACTCACATACTGATTCATGCAACATTTTTACAATAGTTCCTCTAATTTCTCTATTTTTTTTCAAGGAGTCATTCCAAATACTCTTCCGATAATACTTTCAGATACAGAGGGTGACCAGAATGTTTGAGATAGGCAACTTTTTTTTCTTTCATAATAAAGTTCAACAAGCTGTAACTTTTTATAGAGTGCATCAAAAAAACTCAAATTTTGACTGTTTATCAACCTATTATATGTGCATCTTTGGAACAAATACAGCTATTTTTTAGACAACTAATTTTTGAACTATCATGTCTCGGAAATCAGTGAACCAAATTAAATGGAATTTTGAACGATTATTAGCAATATATCAATACTTAAGTAAAAATATTCTTTAATGTTGGTCCCAGTATGCTGCCTTGTGGAACAAGCCTTAACGGGTAGGGAAGACTGAGGAGACTTGATCCCTGGGGAGACTTGTTCCCCCCATATTTTCTCGGAATCAAAAACAGTTTTCTTCTAGCATATTTTTTCCAAAACTACATCTTGACAGACGACAATGTTTTGGTAATAATTGATTTTGATTGTGCATTGCATTATTTTTTAATGGCTGATAGTTTGTTTTCAGTTCTTCGGAAATCTTTTAGGCGATTCCAAAAAATTTCAATAACAATGTAAAAATTGAACCAAATCGTGTAAAAATTTTACAGCACATAATGTAAATAAACTACTATCAAACGTATTTATTCAAATAAGGCTGTTATATAAATATTTTAATAAGTGCAGCTTGGTATATACAACAGTGACATGGGGAGACTTGATCCCTCGAGGATTACACACACATTATACATGTGAAAAATAAAATTCCATTTGGAAGCCTCTTTTTACTCGGAATTCTAGCATATTCAATGATAAAACGTGTCAGATAATTGTTATTTTATTACACACCATAAAAAGAGGGATCAAGTCTCCCCATTTTCAAAATACAGCATAACCTTAACAATTTAAGGAAACCTTATAATTTCAAATTCACCATATTAATCAAAAATACAAGAAAACTTGAAATGAAAATGAATAGGAAGCTTCTGGAGATGTTTTCCCTTTAAATTTCATTTTCATTTTCATTTTCATTTTGCAGCATTTGGTGGGGCAATGAGAGCGCAAGTCAGTCCAAAGCCGATGATAAGGAGGGGTAATGGCTGAATAGTCTTTGCTGACCACATAAACGCCATGGGATAGGAAAAGGGTATTTTGGTGTGGGATTAGGGTGTTGGTGCAGACTTGACGATATCAATGCTATTCAGATGCAAAATAATTTTAAGGCTCAATAGTGAATCGCATACCTTCCAAAACCAAAAAACAATAATCCACAAAATACCAAGCAAGTCATAGAAAGAAAAAGCGCCCGATTGTTTATTTTGTCAATTATAACAAACGGAAATTTCTACCCTCTCCGACTCGCCAGTCACCCCGGAAAAAATGTCCCTTCAGTTCTGGAAAATATATTATCCCCAATTAAGCCTTTAATCGAATTGTCCGCGTGGTCTTGTAGTACCCCTGCTAGGTAAGAATCAGTCATTGCCATACATATTAAATGCTAGACATGACCCCATGGATAGCATTTGCATATGTAAAAGCTTTGCTGATGTGACTTTCCTATTAGGCAATTCTCTCATCTCATGTTTGTCTTCAAAACCTTATCAAGCTTAGAAAATTGAAGTTGATAAACAATACATTACAAGGTTCGAATTCCCATAAAATGAGATCATTCATTCGCACTACAACACCATAGGAGATAATACCACATTGGCTGATTACAGTACAAATGTGAAAAATCTTCCTTTTCCCCCTATCCGCAACCCGGGGACGCGCCCTGTTGGATTTCGAAAGCCTCGGAGAATATTACAAACCTTCAATGGCATTCCCATAAACTAACCCACATTGCCCATTCAGGGGTCTGACTGGGCCTATTACCCTCCCTCAGTTTGTAATATTCTCTCCAACTTGGAATTATATTTTCCCGGCACATAAATGACTTCGACAAATGTTCGATATACTATGCAGCGTCATGATCAGTATAACTATATCAGATGACTTGGAGATCTGATTCTTACAGAATTGTTTGCCATTGATTATACATTCAGCTATTCTAATCATTACTGCAAAGGCCATCGACCACATGCCTGAAATCAAAGCTTCCTGGAAGATATAATCCAAGCCCAGGGGAGATATTTTCCCTTTAAATTAATCATTAATGTGTTACCCGTTAAAGTTGAGTAGTCGAATGTCCTTGGCGAAATCCGAAAATAGAATTTTCATCAATGTGAATTATCATTCTATTTAAAATATGTTTTTTTAACAATTGACTGATAGATGACAGTAAACCCAGTCAACCAGTCATCGTATAAGATGTTGTATAAGATGCTAAAGTGGAGGCGATATGCGTACATTTTACGTGCGGTAATTCCTTTAGGAATGTCTTCTACAATTCTTTTAGAAATTTCATCGGCTATTCCTTTGGGAATTATTCCGGCCTGTCTTCTAAGACTTATTTCAGCAAAATATTTTGGAATTTTGGAAATGCCTTTGGGAACGGTATTTGTTTTTTTTTTTTTTGAAAAGAATCTTTTGGCATTTTTTTTGACAATTCCTTAGAAAAGTTCACCGGTAGAGTGCCATGCGAAAGTTTTCTTGGAATTGCTGTGATTTTCTTCGGCAAATTATTTTTTTTTTTGAAAATTCCTTTGAAATTTTCTTCGGCGATTTTGATTCATTGTTACGTCTTGGATTTTTTTTTTCAATTTTATTGAATTTTTAAATTAATAACATACGGAATTCTGAAACGAAAAACCTAACTAATTTTCGGAGGAATTACTAAAAATAAATCCAAAAATTGCCAAAGAAATTCCTAATCAATTTGCAAAGAATATGCCGAAAGAGTTTCCCCATCATTTCCCGTAGGAATTGGCGAAGAAGAGTGTCGGAGTGACTCACAAAGTACGTAATTACCAAAAAAAAATCTAAAAGATTTGTCTAAGACACTAAGGAAAACGAAAGCAAATTGGAAAAGGAATTCCTAAAGAAATTTTCAGACATTTCTGAAGAAGTACCTAAAGCCACTACCAAAGGATTTCCAACAAGATTTGATTCAAGGAGTATTCCGAGTCATTGCCCCTAAAATTCTAAAATTTCTGATCTAAAAGAATTGTGAAGGAAATGTTTTTAAGAAATTTGTAGTGGAATTTCTGAAAGAAATATTGAAAATTTATCAATGAAATTGTAAAATATTTTTTCAAAACAAAAGCTGAAACAGTTTCCAAAATATTCTCGTCAAAAAATGTATGCCAGTATCCCATAAATCAAGTTATACGTGGCATATAAGCATTATTTTTCTCAGAAATCCAAAAAAATGAACTGGAAAAAGTTTTCCACAAAATTCTCCACAGTTGAGAAAATTTGTACAAAAAAGCCGGAAAAAAACAATGGCCGAACTCGTGGAAAATTTTCATAAAATATTTTCGAAAAGGTTATATCATAAGCTTTAATCTTTAATTTTTGGAATACACTTTTTTATCATTCCTGAGTTATGGCCAATTATGTGAAGGATGACCATATTATATATGCGTGCCGTATTACCCCGCTAATACGACACCGACTGTTGTCGAACAACCGGGGTAAACATTTAATTCGACAAACTGGTCACCCGACACCACTTTGCGCATTGAAATTTTGCAACTCTATTTTTGTTTTTGTTTTGATTTCCAGATTTATTGTGAATCATAATTTCAACAGATATAGCGGTGGTACGAATGAAACACTAGTTCTTTCTACGATTGTTGCCATCCTTAGTTAATTCTGGTTGGTCTCCAGGCAGTTTGGGTGTCGAATAGCACCAACTCAGAACTTCCGGAATTAGCGGCTTCAAGTGTTAGCGGGTGCTAGTATAAGCGCAATATCAAACTCTTTTGCATTTACAGTGTAGATCGCTGAGACATTTGAACACTTTTTAATTCGACATTTGCCCGTGTAGCTGCCGGCTTAGAATAGCACTACGGTTGTAAAAGTCCACCAAACAGGTAACCCCAATCCAAGGTGTCAGGCGACCCGTGCTGAGGGATGAATGGTTGAGGGGGTTTAAAATATGCACGATCTTTAACGGAGCCCGTAGCGTGGGTAGGTCGCCTTTTTGGGTTTCGTTGCGGTGAAAGATCTACCAAACCGAACCCTAGTCCTAACTGCTTCCAACTAGTGGAACAGCATAACTTAGAAATCAAAGGAAAACACTTTGGTCCTTATTACATTTTACACCTTGTTGAAAGTGATAAGACCTAAGACGGTTTTAGGTGTGACCGAGATAGACCTTGAAACAGGGACAAATGGATTAGTATTCCTAATCTTTTATTCGGTGTTCACTAGTTTGAAACAGTAAGGACTAGGGTTCCGATGCATGGTCAATATCGGTATCATTTCTTGACTTTATCGTTAGGGGATCCGATTTTGACTAAAAAAGGAGCGTGTTCAAAGCGGAACCTATCAATCAGAATCTTCCCTTGCGATGAAGTTGAAAATGACTACCCAGCTAACACAAAGTCTTATATGATGTTGAATAGGATGCTAAAGTGGAGACCATATGTGTACCTGCTTCCATTTGACTGGGTACTGTAATAAAACCGAATACTTTATAACTTCTCAATGGGGATAAAGTAATACGACATGCACTATACAAATGGCACGGGATATACCACAATAGATCAAATATTGGTCGCAGTGGTTTATGTTCCGAACAGAGAAAATTCGATATACATATGTCGAATAAGCGGGGTACGAATTAAAAAGTGTCGCATTAAAACGTGTCGAACCAACGGGGTAAGACGGTACATGGCAATTTTTCACAAAATTGACCATAACTCAGGAAAGTAAAAATGTGCTTTCCAAAAATTTCAGTGATCAAAGCTTATGAAATAACCTTCTCAAAAAATTTTTTTTGAAAATTTTCCGCGAGTTCGGGCATAGTTTTCCCGGCTTTTCTTTATGAATTTTCTCAACGGTGGATAACTTCTTGGAAAGCTTTTTCCACTTCATATTTTTTTTTTAGTCCTGAGGAAATTTGCTTTCATTTTCATTAATTTTTTTTGTTTCTACGATGCTTCGTTCTTGAGTTACAATTTTTCATAGAAAATGTTTATATGGCACAATTGGGCATTTTTCAACAAAATTGGCAATAAACTCAAAAACGAAAAAAAATGCATTACAAAAATTTCAGCGATTAAAGCTTATGAAATAACCTTCTTAAAAATATTTTTAAGAAAATTTTTCACGAGTTCGGACATAGTTTTTCCGGCTTTTTTTTTAATTTTCGCAAGTGTGGTATTTTTTTTGCAGTTCATATTTTTGGATGTCTGAGAAAATTTCTTTCATTTTCTAAAAAAACTTTGTTTTTGTGATGTTTCGTTCTTGAGTTATGGTTTTTAAAATTAGTAGTGTCGGGAGAAAACATAAAAAAATCCGACTGGGTTTACCGGAAAAATAGGCGACCCTGATTTTTTCATTTTTTTTTTGTAATAAAAGTTTCATGAAAATCTGAGACCCTTCGGCCAAATTGACCATAACTCAAAAACGAAAAAAAAATGTATTCCAAAAATTTCAGCGAGTAAAGCTTGTGAAGAAACCTTCTCAAATTTTCCACGAGTTCAGGCATTGTTTTTCCGGCTTTTTTCTACAAATTTTCTCAACTGTAGAAAATTTTGTGGAATACTTTTTCCAGTTCATATTTTTTTTTGATTTCTGAGAAAATTTGCTTTCATTTTCTAAAAAAAAAAAAACTTTGTTTCTGTGATGCTTCGTTCTTGAGTTATGATTTTTCAAAGTAAGTAGTGTCAGAAAACAAAAAAATCCACCTAAGGCTGAGCCACAAATCTCTGAAAAAAATCTAAAGCCTGTAGAAATTTCTGAACAAATTCGTGGAAGATTTTCCAAAACAATCCCTTGAGCGATTCACGAAGAATCCTCGGAGGGGAATTAAGAGTAGTGAAGGAATTGCGAAGTAAATGTAAAAGAACCCTTGAAGAAATTCTGAAGGAACTCGCAGAGGATTTATGAATATTTTTTTGGAACAATTAATGTAATAGTCAATTCAAGATTGTTGAATGCCTCGTTAAATTTCTGAAGCAATCCTCGAAATAATTTTAATAAAAAAAAGAAACATCGAGATAAAAATTAACCAAAGATTTAAAAAAATCGTTGAAATTTGTTTTGTGCGTGCAAGTGAAATTTCAGAAGGATTCTATGGATGAATTTTTGATTGCTTAAGAAGAAAAACAAAAAAATCCTCGAGTTAATGAAAACAAATTCTGATGGAATCCATTCAGAAACTTTTGATGCAGTTTTTGGAAGATTAAAAAAAAAAAGAATAATATCTGTGTAGAGAAATTGATAAAAGAACACTGGAGGAATTTCTGAAAAAACTCTTGAAGAAACATTCATAGCAAGGTTTACTAAAAGTATTCGCTAAGAATTTTTTTGAACAATCTCTAGTGGATTTTTATAAAATTCCATAATCAATTTGCATGGGAAATGTTCGAATCAATCTTTGGATTTTTTTTTTATTTCAATAATTTGTAAAAAAAAATCCTGGTTGAAATTTTAACGAAATTCTTAAAAGGAATCTCTACAGGATTTTCTAAAGAAAACCCTCAAACAAGTTTAAGTAGAAATGCAAGCTCTATCTACGTAGCCCTCAATCTTCGGTCACCTTGACATACACTCTGGAACGAACGGATCGCCTTTTTCTAAGCACAGCTCCATCGTCGTCTGACAAGCCCACAACACGTCGACGGACCCAGATGATAAATTATGCAATGATGATGAAACATAATCCCGTTTTTGGCACCAAAGTTTGCGGGTTTGTCTCGGAATAGGAAATTGAGTGAGCTGTCCTTCATCTTCATTGTTTCGCAGTAATCAATTTCTTCCCTTCAAAGTTATTCAAATCTGTCGGTGGTGGTGATGAACTGTGCCTGATCATTGTGATGTTTAGCAATTTTCCCTCGATAATTGACACTTCTCAGGGACGATGCAAATGGGTCTCGATTGAAAAGTTTCTAGTGCCAATCGTGTCGGAAATTGAAATCATTCCACTCTCCTCCAATTTCTGAACAGCTTCAGAGCATGGCACTGTAATCCCATTAAAGCAATCCCTCTCAAATAAGAAATGATTCAATTATCCACTCACTTGCCCCAAAAATCCATCACACTTATTCTCGTGCGTGAACACACATACACACAGACACACGCGCGGAAAATCCTTTCATGTGAAAAATTTCTTCAGACTCCTCGTTCCATCAAGCTGATATGGCAGGGTAGCTACAGCATTTTAAGCCTAGATGCGTATGCTTCGCGTTCAACAAGCTCCCTAGAGATACACCATACATGGAGAGAAACCGTTTTGACAAATTATTTCCCGGTTCAGTACACTTTATAAAAAGCTCCCTGCCAGAACGCCTTTTCCCGGTCGTTCGTCGTACTAGCTACAAACATCTATCGCCGGTGCACAGCAACGCTTTTGTTGTTTGTACGGAAATTTCGGGGGCTTCTCCGGCCGGTAATGGGTTGTTCCACAAAGATGACGGCAAACAGCTCCGAATATACACTCCGCTCATAATCACACCGACTGGCACTCTGCGTATCCACAAGATAGAAGCACGCCAAACTTCGTCGAAAGAATGTGTACTGCGTTATGAGCTCGCTTGGCAGCCTCTGTTTTTTCTCGGAAAGCAGGAAATGAAGTGTGGCAGCCGTAGATACCTACCTAGCCTACCTATCTACTCCTGCGTTTTATGGTTCCTTTCAGACTGGATTTCGTAGCTGGGAAGCGCTGCGAGCATTGACCTACAGCCGAGCGTCGTCGATGCGGTTGCACGTGGCATACAGGTTAGATGGGATGGGATCTGATGAGATTTTGCTTTTGAGTTCCCAGGATGATTTGCGTTATTACGTTTTGCAGATTTTCAATGTTAAGATCTACTGTTGATAATTTATCATTTTCAATATTTAACATGACTCTATTTGATTATGTGTTTATTTTTAACATCTTCCTGTTTATTACCTCTATTTCTACTATTTTCATTCCTTCTGTTTCTTTTCGTTTTTGTTCTTTTTCCTTCTCTTTCTTGATCTTTTTCTACTTGATCTTGTAAATATGTACTTCCATTTCTACTTCAAATTGTTTCACTACGTAACTGTTGATTCTATTTTTATTTTTACTTATACTTCTCCACTATTATCTTATTTTTCACTATATATTCAACTATTCACCTCTATCTTGAACTTTATAAGCAAAAAATCCTCTTGTTTTCCGATTTCTCCTTTTCTTCTGCATACAATCACCAACATTCACTTCCGGACAATTCCTTCCTCTTTATTCTCAATCTTGTACATCATCTTCCGCCACTACTACTGCTAGTACTACTTCTTACACTGATGTTTTTACTTCGAATTTTATTTTGACGCTTACTGTATCTTATTCAACAGTTCTTTTCTTCTTTTTGTCTTTTTTATATTGTCTTCACCGCCGTTTTGTCTTCGTAATACTATACGATGCACCGCTGCTTACCTACATTCCTGGACAAATCTTGTATTTGAATGATCGTTTTCTTTATCTTCTCTTTCTTTTTCGTCTCTCTTTTTCTTTTTTTCTCTCCTATATAATTTGATTTTGGTAATCTTAGTCTTTAATAATAATTATCTTTTAATTCCCATGTAGATCACCTTTCTTTTTCGAAAACTTCTTATTCTCTATAGATCCTTTCTTAGGATTATAATATTTTTTTTCTGTATTTTTTTCCTATCTTTTTCTCTATGTTATTTGATCTATCGATGGACGAACTTCCGGATGCAGCGAGTCATTAAAATGCACCTGACATCCCTTGGAAAGACCCTGAAATGCCCCTGAAATGCCTTAGAATATCTCTTAAACCACTGAATCCCCTAAAAATTTCTGGAACACCACAGAAACTCATTGAAAACCACAAGACTCTCATGACACTATACGTGACGCCTCAGAAACCCTTTGGTATGCTCCTGAAACTCTTTAAAAATCCCTTGAAACGCCGCTGGAACCCCCTGGAATGTGAAAACGACTAAGACTTTGATGAATAACATTCAAATATGTCCCAAAATTGTCATTTTCACTTACGTCATTTTGCAGAAGAACGCCAGTCCATCTTCGGTCGCGTCCCAGATTTGCCAAATCATTCTGCACGCTGCTTTCCAGGTCTTCTTGTATCATCCGGATCTCTTGTGAACAGCAGATTTGCAGGGTTGTTGTACGGTATTCTTACAACAAGCCTCGCCCGTCGTATCGTTTTAGCTTTTGTGACCTTCCGGACGCTAGGTTCGCTGTAGAATTATGTTAGCTCGTCAGGGATTTAAAACACCCCTGAAAACCCTTGAAACGCCTCTAAAATTCTCTGCAATGCCATTAAGACCCCTGAACCTCCTGAAAACCCCTGGAACGCTTCAGAAGCCATTGAAAAACCCTGGAACCTATCTGAGACCGACTGTAATCCCCTGGAAAGCTCCTGATACTCCTTCAAAACCTCTTGGAACGCCGCTGAAACCCCCTGAGATGTGCCTGAAACTACATGGAATGCCCCTAAAACTCCATGAAACACCCGCGACACTACCTGAAATCCCCCGTAACGACCCTAAAACCTCTGAAACGCTCTTGAATTCCCTTAACGACTCCTGGAACCCCCTGATATTCTATGCAACACTCCTGAAACTCCTTAAAACCCCTGAAACGGCTCTGAAACCACCTGAAATTTCTTGCGCTTACAGAACCACCCTGAAATCTCCTGGAACGCCCCTGCAAACCCCTGGCTCCCCTATAACATCCCTGGAAGATCCCCAAAACTTCCCGGAACCCCCTGAAACAGCCTGGAACAAACTTGGAATTCCCATGGAACGCTCCTGCAAGCCCTTGAAACACCCATAAAACGCCCCTGGAACTCATTTGAAATCGCTTGTAACCCTTTAGAATGTCCTTGTCCTTTCTGAAACTCCTTGAGATCCCTTTGGAATACTCCTGGAACACCCAGGCAAACTCCTCAGAAAACTCGTATTCATAACTTCTGAAAAAATTCAAATGGAACTTCAGAGTGTTCATTCAAATACGAAACTCTAGGCACTTGTTTTTTTTTCATTTTTCATTAGATTTCATTCATTATTAACCATTTACATCTCTTGTAACTGCCGACTAGCTCAAGAGGGGAGCCTTCCTGAGACTCCCTGAAACAACACCTCAGGGTCGGCATGCTTCTCGACCCGTATTTCGCGGACAGGGAATCTTCGCACTGTCGAACAGAAAAACTCACGTCACTTCACATTTTTACACATTTATTTCCGGACTAGTCCGGCCTCTTCTTTTTCTTACACTTTCCTCTTTCCCACATTCTTATATCTACTCTAACCTGATCTTTCCTTTTCTTATCGGGGCCCCTTCTACCTTCCACCTTTCACCACCAGCTTCCACCACATCTTCTACGATGGCGGGCTTCCAAATGTTGCGCTTTGGCGTCCTTCGGGGTAGCGATAGCGACTTTCAAAGGCCCTTGTAGTCTTGGGTTGCCGAGTATGTTTCCGGACTCGGTTACGACGGGATTTGCCGGGACTGCTCCAACGTAGGGGGGGGGGGAATCCTTCAGCAGTCAGAACCGAAGTTCTAACCAAAAATAGCGGGGTTCTGTGAATCCGAGACATGGTATTAGGATTCACATTGACTACACATATCAAATCGCGTAATGCCAACATAAACGCTTCCTGCTTATGCGAGTTTGTATGCACACTTCAACGAGTCTATTTGTACTTTTAAGCGATTTCATCCATACACGAATGTGAGGTAAACTGACACAACAAGAAAAGTACCAAGCGAAGTCGTATAATCATCGCAGTACGCAATTATGCGAATTCATTTGACACTTTGCGAGTTCGCTCGCACGCTTTTGCGAGTAAGTAAAGTTCATCGCAATAAAACATCAGAATATCATCTACTACGATGTGCTCATACCTTATAAAAGTTTATTTGTATTCTTATATGACTTTACCTGATACATCGTAATAAGTTCAAAAAATAACATCATATGCGATGAAATTTGTCAGACAGCCGTTCATATATGTGATAGTGACTTAAAATAGTACTTTATACGATGTACAACGTGGTTTCTTATACGACTCCTGGTTGTCTGGGTGGTGTTCGGACCCCGAGCAGAAAGAAATAGCAACTGAATAACACATCAAGGTATTAATCTTAAATACTATCATACCTTGAAATGCCTTTCATTAGGTGGACATAAGAGGCAAAATAACAAAAACGAATACCACAAGTTTGTGTGAATAACACCTAGAAAATAACAAGTAATGTTATTTCAATAATGAATGCATACTTAAAATTAAGAATGCTGTATTTGTTATCCATAAGGTATTGAATAACAAAGCAATAACATGTTTTGTTATTAAATTGTTCATTTGTTTGATAGCTCCATGATGTAATAGCAAAACATGTTTTTCAGTCAAATCACTGCCAAATCAACAAATATCACAACAATACCAAACTCTGCTCAAATACCTCGAAATGTTATTGTGATGTTCTCATAAAATTTTGTAAAATAATTCAATAATATCACTTTTAGGTATTAGAGCACAGGTTGTTCTTTGCATGATATTTGTAAGGTATTCCCTTCTTCTCGGGACAGTGACCCGGGACATCGCTGCTATTATCGTGTCCGTTAACCCGTTCATGTGCAGTCATCCTTCCATCTTGGTTCAGCGTCGGCCACCCCTTTCAGGCTACCAAAAGGATTTCGATTTCTCTCTGGTGGTGGGTTTCGGAAGTGGCGTTGATGGTGGCGTAAAACGGTAGTCTACTAAACTATGGACTTACAGTAACTGACGGAGAAAACTGCACGAAACTCACGGACACTACCTGCACTATTTTATAACCAAACACGATACAAATTTCAACAAAATCCCAAAAACACTCCACACTGAACTGCGAACACTTACACTCTTCAGACTTCTCTTCAGAGATTCTTCCACAAGGATTCAGTGATACCTCCAGGAAAAAAATCGCCTGGGATGCTTCCATTGATTTTTCAGAAAATCTCTCAGGAAGATCTCGACAGGAGTACCTTCAGGAAAAGTATTCCTCCACAAGTTCTTTCAGGAGGATTCAGGGAAGCCTTCAACAAATACATCAGAGATTTGTCCAGAAGATCGTTCAGGGATTCCCATACGAGGTCCTTCAGAGATTAGTCTGAGAGTTTCTTCATAATTTCCTTCCGAAGTTCCGTCAGGAATTATCTCAGGAGTTTCCTCAGACACTCCTCCAGGAGATTCTGCAGGAGTTCCTCTAGAAATTCAACAAGGTATTTCTCCTGAGGTTTGGTAGGGATCGCTCAAGGAGATCCTCCAGGGATCACTCCTGAAGTTCCATCAAAAGTTCATACAGGATTCTTTCTTGCACCCCTCCTGGAATTTCTTCAAGGATCCCTGCTGAAATTCTTTCGGGGATTCTTCTTGGAATTCTTTCGGGATACCTTATGCATAATTTTCAGAGATTCTTCCAGAAGTTCTTCTAGGGATTTTTCTAGGAGTTCCTTCAGATATTCGTATATAAGTTCCTACAGGGATTTATTCATGAGCTCAGTTCCAGGGGTTTATTCAGGAGGACTCAAGGATGCCATCTGGTGTCCATTTGGAATTCCTTCAGAAGTTCCCTAAGCTAATCCAACAGAAGATCACTCAGGAATCCTTCCAGAAGTTCCTTCAGAGATTTTTTAAGGAGGATTCATAAATGCATCCAGGGTATCCATCCAGAATGTCGTAAGAAGTTCCTTCAGGAGGTCTTTAGAAGCTTGTGGTGGACTTCCTGCAGGAATTCCTACAGGAGTTTTTCCAAAAAAAATGTCCAGGAGTTGCTTCAGAGATTCACCAGGAGATTCAGAAGTTCTTGCAGATGTTTCTTTCCACATGGATTCCTACAGAACTTACTTCAGAAATCTCTCCAGCAGTTCCATCAGATAATCTTACAGTAGGATCCAAGGATATCTACAGGATTATTCAGGGACTCTCCCAGCAAGCAGCTTGACGACTGTATACCATACGAGCCGGTTTATTCAGAAATTTATTCAAGGATTCCTATATAAGAGTTCCTTCTAGTTTTCCTTCAGGATATCCTAAGGGGATTCCTCGAGAAGTTCCTCTGGGGATTCTTCCAAGAGTTCTTCCAGGGATCGCTCTTGGAGTTCTTCCAGGGATTTTTCCAGGAGGACTCACGGATGCATTTAGGAGTTTAATCAAAGCTTTCTCCAGAAGCTCATTCAGAAATTCTTACAAGTAAACTTGTACGAGCTCCTTCGATAATTTCCTTAGGATTATAATCAGACACGTCTCCAGGATATTCTTGAGGAATCTTTCATGGAGTTTCTACAAGAGTTCCACCAGGATTTCCTACGGGAATTCCTTCAGGAGCTGGCAAGCCTACTGCAAATCCTTCCCTCTTCTCAAGATGATTTCATTTGGGTGATTCCACTTAAAATCCTTCGAGGATTTTCTTTCGGAGTTTCCTCCTAGATTTTCTTCCAGGATTCCTTCTGAAATTCGTTCGGGGATTTCTGCTGATATTCCGTCTTCGATTCCACCTGGAATTCCTTCGCAGTTTTATCATGGAATTCCTTTGGTGATTCTTTTTAAAATTCTTTCGGGGATTTCTCGTAGAATTCCTGCTGGACTTCCTTCGGGGATTCCTCCTGGAATTCTTTCGGTGATCCCTGCTGGACATTTCTGGTGATTTTTTTATAGTATATGTATTGGTGATTTTTTTGGCATTAATTATGTTTTGTTGTTGTGAGAATTCCTGTTAGAATACTTTTTGGAATTCGTGACGAATTTTCTAGTAGATTTGCTGGTGTAATTAATATTGTGATTCCTGGTGAAAACGCTAATGGAAGTAGTACATCTATATAAAGGAAACTACACTTGGCGAAATCTCTGAATAACAAGATGCCAGAAAGCTCCCCAGGATATCTACCAGTGATCTCCCATCTCTGTGGCACGTCGTCGCACACAACAATACCCCAAACCATACACATGTGGATAACACCGCTTTCAGCACCCCATCTGCGCTCTTCTGTTGGGGTTCCTACAAGTAGATACCTACTGCAGCAGTGAACCAACCATCAACATTAATTAATTTCAACGTGATGTACGATCTGCGCGTACAACGTCTTCATTTTCGTGAGCAAATGAATGCGAACCGGCTAATCAGAGTGGGAAAAGCAAGGAGTTGGGCAATAGAAGAAATTTCTTTTCTTCATTTCCTAACTACATATAGTTTGACTCGACATCCCTGGCACCAAATCAAAATTACATGTTCTAGTGATTGCACTGGGATTTACATTTAACAAGTTCATTTAAAACTGAATATTGCCACAGGCACCACCCCTGAAAGCTGCTCCCTCAGGTCCCCCGGCTCTAGTTTGCATCATACGTATGTTTTGCAAGATTGGCACGAAAGCTCGTCTTCTCGTTTGGAGACGACAAGCTCCGAAATGGCGCAGAGGAAGATCTTGAGACACAATGTGTGAAAGCTTGTCATCGGCAGCTGTTGTTCCTACATGCACTGCACATCTACTGACTGACTGACTGGGACTTACCCTAGAAGGCAACATGTGCAAAGATGCACTAGTCCGCTCCTGAGCTCCACTAAATTGCTTGTGATGTAGTTCTGGTTGGATCATTCATGTAGTAGCAGATTGGTGGTTCATGTATTTAAACCTGCAGCACCGGAACTTGCTGGTTGGCAGATGAATCTGATAATGCGAAAAGGGTTTAATTTAAAGAAATTTCCGTTCATCTTCTTAATGATATTGTAGACGGAGTTCCTGAAGGAATTCCTGATTTAAATTCTGGCAGATTTACTGGTGAAGTTCAAGGTGAAACTCTTTGTAAAAAACAAGATTAATCCACCTAGTGGTGATAGTGCCTTTCTCGTCGAATATGTACTCATAAACTTTTCTTCGACTTTAGCCAAAATGTTCCTGAATCCTGAAAACACATTAGCAACAATTTTAACAAAGCCATCATCGATTTTCGAAACTTATTCCGATGTTATGTTCAACAACAAAACAGAGCAGAAATAGATCAGACCTGTCAGTTGACTGCTTGACCACCTTAACCCTAGTCGTGTATTGGGGTCATTGTGACCCCATTCCATCCACTACGGCAGCGGGGTGAGCGTCAGCTAATGCTTGAAGAAGGTTAACTTTATTCACAATCACAGATCACTTTGTGATCTTCGCCAATGTTTATTTCAGCACACTTTAGGCTATATTTTATTATCATTGGGAACACGATTCATGTAAAATTTGACCTTCCTACGAGGAAAATGCAGAAAATGTAGATTTTCCATTCAAATGTCAATCGCAATGAGAAGAGTGAGGGCTCAACCAGCAGCACCCAAATTGTGAGCAATAATTTTAGAAGCATAAGGAGATTGGAGATTGAAAAACTGTATAAGGTTGACGCGATTAAATTATATTTTTATATAAAACGTTGATCCATCCTACTATACATTTACACCGCAGGGATCTGAAACGGTGTGATTTGAAGAGATCGCTTTGGTCACGATTTCGTTCTCTCACATATATGAAGACTTTGATCATTTCTTCATTTATAATCTTACCCAACGTTTACATGCTATCAAAAAAGCCACAATTTGATTTATCGCTTTGACATTTATTTTGTTAACCTTTATAATTCCGCTATTTGATGTGCAGCTTGCATGGGTTTGGTTAAATTTTACGTTTGACTACTTCCTGCGGGACACCTGGAACTGATTCCGGTTGTCTCAAATATGGTATTAGACTATGTTTTTGTCAACTGTTCATTACGTGACCTGAAAAGCCGGAAATTGATGTGATTTGAGGCTATTTTCTTGCTAACCGTTCGGCAAATTTTTGAAAATGCCGCGATTTTATGTATCGCATGCATGGTTTTGGTTCACTTCTATCAAATCACACCCGCAACCGATTCCGAACTACTGTGGCCTGAGACTATTTTCTTGTTGACCGTTCATCAGATTATCAAAAAAGCCGCTATGGTTTAGTTCCTTTCTATATTTTACCACTTCCGACGCGTTACTCGTCTTGTCACCAGTTCTGGAACACTACTGGTTCTCCCAAATATGGTCAGAGATTATTTGTTGGTTAACCGTTTATCTTGTTACTGAATAAGTCATCGATATGTCGCATGTATTGGTTCTCTTTTACATTTGATCATTTCTGGCGGGACACCCGTAATCAGTTCCGTAACACACTGATACGGCTTGCGTCTATTTTCTTGCAACTGTTCATCATGTTTCCTAAAAAGCCGTGATTTGAAGTATCGCATGCATGAGTTTGGTGTCACTTCCGGCCCGGAACCGGTTGCGAAACACTACCGATAGTCTCTTAAATAGTCTGAGCCTATTTGCTTGCTAAAGTTTATTAGGTTATCAAAAAAGCCATGGGTTTGGTTAAATTTTATATTTAGCCGCTTTCGGAGGGAACTAGTTTCGGCACTACTGACAGTCCATAATGTGGTCTTACCCGAGCAAAGTCCAACAACAAAATTAGAGCAAATCGAAAACATGATTTGTATTCAGCAACAATTTGATATCACATTTTGATATCATTTTATCTTTACTTAATTTGATTTCAAATTTTGCTTTCGGTTTGCTGTCATTTTAAACTAGTTTAAATATTTAGCGTTACAATAGTTTTTAAATCTTTAAATAAACTATGTAAAGTAATTCTAGGGATATACCATTAGTGCAACTGTATTATTGCATTTAGGATTTGATATCAATCGAAAAACTCAACATTTAGCGATTTTTCAATTTTCTTGCGCTGATAACAAAAACAGTTATCAATTTGCTATCATCGATAGCAGGAATGGTTTTCAATTTGCTGTCACAGGAACATTTTCCTGCTCTCATTTTTGATGTTTCAACCGTTAAAACGACCAAATCGATAACACCCTGAGTTATCAAAATTTTCAATATCACAACATCAAAATTAGTTTTCAATTTGCTATCAGACTTTGCTCGGGTAGCCTACTTCCTCCATAACCGGTCATCAAGTTGTCGAAATAGCCGTGATTTGATTTGCCGCATGCAAGAGTTTTGTCAACTTTTATGTACGGCCACTTCCGGCGGAACACCCGGAACCGGTTCTGAAACACTACCGGTTCATATAAGGTCTGAGACTGTTTTCTTGCTAACTGCTCATCAGGTTATCGAAAATGCCGTAGTTTGATGTGCCGCATGCATGGGTTTGGATCACTTTTATATATGACCACTTCCAGCGGGACATCCGGAACCGGTTCCGATACACTGCCGGTTCAGATATGGTCTGAGTCTTTTTTATGTCAACCTTTCATTGGGTTATCAAAAAAGTCGCGCTTTGATATATCGCATGCATGGATTTGGTTCACTTTTATATTTGGCCACTTCCTGCGGGACTCCCGGAACCGGTTCCGGAACACTACCGGTTCAGATATGGTCTAAGACTGTTTTCTTGCTGACTGTTCATCAGGTTATCCAAAATGTCGCAATTTGATGTGTCGCATGCATGGATTAGGTTCACTTTTATATTCGGCCACTTCCGGTGGAACTCCCGGAACCGGATCCGGAACACTACCGGCTCAGATATGGTCTGAGACTGTTTTCTTGCTGACTGTTCATCAGGTTATCCAAAATGCTGCAGTTTGATGTGTCGCATGTATGTGTTTGTTACATTTTTATGTATGGCCCCTTCCAAGGGTACCATTTTCAATAGGAAACAATGGGACCAGATTCCGCGTCGAATGAACCGTCGGTCATTAAAATCGGTTGAGGTTTACTGCCAAAAAGTGATGTGAGTTTATTTGTACACACACATACACACACACACATACACACACACACACACACACACACACACACACACACACACACACACACACACACACACACACACACACACACACACACACACACACACACACACACACACAGACATCACCTCAATTCGTCGAGCTGAGTTGATTGGTATATGTGACTTGACCCTCCAAGCCTTCTATCAAAAAGTCGTTTTTGGAGTGAACATATAGCCTTCCCAGTACACTTTGTGTACGAGAAAGGCAAAAAATCAGTGCCATTCTGGTGGCATTCTAGAGGAAGTATTGAAATCGTTTCTGCATTTGGAACGCGCTTCCAGCTATTCAACCTTTAAAATTCAAAAATCAATGCTCATCTATTTCGCACGAAGCCTCCATCATCACAGCACTATACAATCGCCCCGAAATAAATTGCTTTTAACAAGCCCAATTTTCTACCCACACAGGAGCCATCACAATTCGCTTTTCGCCATTCATGCCAAAGGATTATAAATATGTAGGTAGGTAGTGGAAACGCACAGTATCAGACCTAGAGGGACCGCCAGCTTTGGCAGGCCAGAATCAATTTCCACGCTCAATTGGCTCAACTAAACGCTGCCGTTGTTGTTGATGTTGTTGCACCATCATGGTCGTCAGCAATTTTTGAGCTGGTGGTCCCCCAGCACATGGAGGTCAGCATTATTTATTTGGCCACCACAAAGTAAGCCATCATAGAGTGGCGGCAGGCTTTGCATACCTCAACGCCAACAACACATGTATTATGTTGGTATGTACGGGAGACCGGTATGATATGGGTGATTGGTTGCACCGAAATTTAATTAAAATCATCGCAGTACCTCATCGTGTGGGCGCGCAATGATTGTAATCACGTGTTAGGATAAAATCAATTTATCTAGAACAGTCTAGAGATGAAAAGCTCAATGTTGGTGGATAGGTAGGTGCTTAGACTGATTATAATAATGGGGATTGATTTCAAAGATACTGTACAGAAGCACATAATCACAATAACATATTAAATTCTGAATATTTATTCGCAGAATGCTCTAGAACCACAATTACCAGAAGTTACCAAAAACATCGTAGCCGTCTCCATTCTACTCGGTCCATGGCTGTGTGTCTCAAATTCTGCACTCTGCGTAGGGTCCGCAGATCGTCCTCCACTTGGTCGACCCATCTAGCTCGCTGCACTCCAAGTCTTCTTGTACCGGTCGCTATCCGGGTTGCTATCCGACATCCTGATGACGTGACCCGCCCACCATAGCCTCCCGATATTCGCGGTGTGGGCGATTCATTCGTCTTCCATCTGCACTCCGCCGTAGATGGTACGCAACACCTTCCCTTCGAAAACTCCAAGGGCGCGTTGGTCCTCTGCACGTAGGATCCATGCTTCGTGCCCATAGAAAACTACCGGTCTAATCAGCGTTTTGTAGATAGTTAACTTCGTGTTACGGTGAACTTTATTAGATCGTAGAGTTCTGCGGAGTGCAAAGTAAGCTCGATTTCCTGCCGAAATGCGTCTCTAAAATTATCTGCTAGTATCGTTGTCGGTGATCACCAGCGAGCCCAGGGCCGGATGTACGGGGGGCCCCACATTTTAGGGGCCCCCACAAAGACCTTTTTTGGTTATTACACATCAACTTTTTGTTTCATATTGCTCAAATACTGTTTGAAAACGAAGAAATTTTGTTTATGTCCTTCGCCAAGGGGCCTCCGCATCCGCTCGGGCCCCGGGCCCCCACAATCCTTAATCCGGGCCTGAGCGAGCCCAAGTACACGAATTCTTCAACCGCCTCGATTTCATCACCGCCGGTATAAATTCGGGGGTGCGGGCACCGTAATTCCTCCCTGGAGCCCTTTGCCATCATGTACTTTGTCTTCGACACATTAATGACTAATCCGATTCGCCTGGCTTCACTTTTAAGAAATTTTAGTCGGATGTACGTTTCCGCCATCTTCTCAAATGTACGAGCTATAATATCAACATAATCAGCGAAACCAAGCAGCTGAACGGACTTCGTGAAAATCGTCCCACTCGTGTTTATTCCCGTTCTTATTATAACACCCTCTTAAGCAATGCTAAACAGAAAGCACGAAGGACCATCACCTTGCCGTAACCCTCTACGAGATTCGAAGGGACTCGAAAGTGTCCCTGATACTCGAACTACGCACAGCACTCGATCCATCGTCGCTTTGACCAACCGTATCAGTTTATCCGGAAATCCGTACTCGTACATAATCTACCATAGCTGATCTCGACCGATTGTATAATACGCCTGTTTAAAATCAATGAACAAGTGATGTGTGGGCACGTTGTATTCGCGGCATTTCTGCAACACCTGGCGGATGGCGAACATCTGGTCCGTTGTAGCGCGTTCACCCATAAATCCAGCCTGATATTGCCTCACGAACTCTCTTGCAATCGGTGATAGACGGCGGTATAAAATTTGAGAGAGTATCTTGTAGGCAGCGCTCAGAAATGTGATCGCGCGGTAGTTCCCGCAATCCATCTTGTCGCCCTTTTTGTAGATGGGACACATGATACCTTCCATCCATTCCTCCGGTAATACTTAGCTCCTCCTCCCAAATTTTGGTAATGACTCAGTGTAGTGCTCTCACCAGTGCTTCTGAACCGTATTTTAGAAGTTCGCTTGGTAGTTGATCTGCTCCAGCGGCTTTGTTGTTTTTCAACCGGCCAACCTCCTCCTCAATATCTTGTAGGTTAGGGGCCGGAAGTCTTTCGTCCTGTGCACATACTCCTAGATCTGTTACCACGCCACCTTCGGTACTTGCAACATGCTCATCGTAATGCTGCCGCCACCTCTCGACCACTTCACGCTCGCTCGTGAGAATATTCCAGTTATTATCTCGGCACATGTCGGCTTATGGCACAAAGCCTCTGCGCGAGCGGTTCAGCTTCTCGTGAAACTTTCGTGTTTCCTTAGCGCGGTACAGCTCTTCCATCGATCGTTCTTCCTGCTGGCGCTTCTTAATTCGGAAGACTGAGTTCTGCCTGTTCCGCGCCT
Source organism: Aedes albopictus (assembly GCF_035046485.1). Lineage (NCBI taxonomy): Eukaryota > Metazoa > Arthropoda > Insecta > Diptera > Culicidae > Aedes > Aedes albopictus. The sequence continues at coordinate 283,455,656 of NC_085136.1, read as the reverse complement.
GTCTGTAACGTGCCTCATTCGCTCTCGTACGGTGTTGCAGCATTCTCGCCCATGCTGCATTCTTCCCGTTTTTTTAATGTTCACATTCGCCGTCGTACCAGTCGTTTCTGTGATTCGAAGTCGCGAAGCCTAGTGCTGTAGCAGAGGTACTACCTATGGCGGATCGGATGCCCCTCCAGCCATCTTCAAGTTTAGCTGCGCCAAGCTGCTCTTCCGTTGGTAGGGCCACTGCTAACTGCTGCGCGTAGTCTTGAGCCACTTCTACGTTACGAAGTTGCTCGATGTTGAGCCGCGGCGTTCGACTTCGACGCGTGGTGATAACTGTCGAAAGTTTTGAGCGTATGCATACAGCGACTAAGTAGTGATCCAAATCTACACACCAAACGCTTTCAGCAATATTTTGCTGAATTTTGCCGAGCTGAAGGGTTCAGCAAAATTTTTTGCTGAACTTTCGGCAAAGTTTGCTGAATTTCAGCAAAACGTTACTGGTGATCAGCGGAGTTTACTGAACAAATCAGCAAAATTTTGCTGAATTTCAGCAAAATGTTTACTGAAACCTTCAGCTCGGCAAAATTCAGCAAAATTTTGCTGAAACCCTCAATCGATTTTTGGTGTGTATATTCGCACTGCGGTATGTGCGGACGTTGGTTATATCTGAGAAGAATTTACCGTCGATTGAAACGTGGTCGATTTGGTTTTCTGTTTGATGGTCGGGTGATCTCCAGGTGGCTTTGTGGATATCTTTGCGGGGAAGAAGGTGTTTCGGACTACCATACCACGGGAGGCTGCAAAGATTACGTATCGCTAGCCGTTATCATTCGATACGGAGTGCAGGCTGTTTCGCCTGATTACCGGTCTGTACATTTCCTCCCTTCCTACCTGCGCGTTCATGTCGCCGACAACGATTTTCACATCACGCGGCGAGTAACCATCGTATGTTTTCTCTAACTGCGCGTAGAACGCTTCTTTCTCGTCATCAGGTCTCCCTTCGTGTGGGCAGTGGACGTTAATGATGCTGTAGTTGAAGAACTCTCAACATGCACATCCTTGCATTGATCGGCTGCCACCCGATCACACGTTGTCGCATCTTGCCCAACACTTTAAATCCTGTTACCAGTTCATTGGTGGTGCCACAGCTTTGGTAAAAGGTAGCCGCTCGATGCCCGCTTTTCCACACTTTCAGTCCAGTCCAACAAAGTTCCTGCAACGCCACGATGTCGAAGTTGCGGGGATGTAGTTCGTCGTAGATTATCCTGTCACATTCTGCGAAACCTAGTGACTTGCAATTCCATGTTCCAAGTTTCCAATCGTAGTCCTTATTTCGTCGCGTGGGTCTTTGCCGATTGAATCGAGTCGTATTTTCTCCAATGTTATTCGCAATGGGGATTTTTACGGGTGGCTTATTGGGCCTACGTCAACACTCTTGTCTCGCTGGAGGGCCATCGTGCCAGTTCTGTTTAACGTCCCAACCAACACTAGGACGACCGCGCTGATGGGGCTACCACCTTGGATCTAGCTGGGCGTGGTGCAGCGTTTCTAACTCAGCCGCTGGATGCCAGAACAGACGCTGTTTGAGCCGCACCTCCTTGGTGAACAAACGCTCGAATCGTACCTCCTCAATCTAGCTGAAGTCAGAAGGACAACAGTGCCCAGGCTGCACTACCAACTAAGCACACAACTCTTAGCTGGCGGTCTTTGTCATCGCTTGACCCGTGGAAGCATGAGGTAGGAACTTGTGAGGACCAGAGCTATATTGGACGCTCTCCTTATCGACTCACCGTTTTGCAGCCCAGGCTTTTCCCCGCTCCACGATAAATCAAGTTAAAGTTAATGTACTTCAAGGCGTTTCTGGCAGATTTAGTGTAATTCTCAGAAGTTTCAGGATGGCTCTCGAGGACTTTAAAGGAGGTATTGGGGTCTGAGAAGTTTCTAGATGAGTTTTAAGGTATTTTAGTGGGATTCACATTGAGGGCTTCAGGAGAGTTTTTAAAAGTATTAGGCATTTTTCTCAGAGGGGATGGTTTTAAAGCATTTCTGTGAGTTTCAGGGGACAGGGAAGTTTGCAGAGGTTTAAGAATAATTTCCTGCGATATCTGAATGGTTTGGTGAGATTTTAAGGTTATTCAAGGCGTTTCATTGAGTTAAATAGGGTTTGAAAAGGTTTCAGTGAGCTTTAGGAGACTGCTAGAAATTCTAAAAAATTACACCGCAAACCCGCGGTGGTCTCGAGAGGAGTTTTGGAGGTATTTCAAAGTCTAAGACCGGAGGTTGAATCGTCCGCCATTGCTCTGTTGTTAGTGAGATGCAAGTCTCAACTTCTACTTCATAGTATTGACTCGGAATTTGATCATTCTTTTGCTCACTGGCGATGCACAATCGATTAATTTTCCAGGGGTCAGTGCAGTGCAAATCGATATTTGCATCTTCAAAATCGCAAGGCGTTTGAGTACGTTAGGCCTGTATAACAGAGAAAAACTTGACGTATTATCAGTTGGGGTCACTCCCTCAAAAACATGTCATTTTTTAGGCCCATATTTCAGCCAATTTGCATCCGATTGCAAAACCGAAGATCTCATTCAAAAGATAATAAGTCTAAGAAACTTTGACATGATTTGAATGAAAATTTTTCAAAAATGTTCTTATGTAAACTTAAGTTAAAGTTGCCAAATTTTCTAAAAAATGAATATGCACTTACGGCAGTGTCGCTGGAAATAAGGTCGATTAAATTTTAAGATGCTTTCAACAACTTTTTACCGAGCTTTGCTAAGAACCTAGAAAGAAAATAACATTCAGGTAAATTAAATCTTGATGTCATCGACCAAAAGTTTGGGGTCACCGCTCAAAAGTTTGGGGTCACTATCGTAAAACATGGAAAAGTGATTTGTTGATATCTTCGTCGTCTTCCATTCAGTTTCATTTCTTCTTAGCTTATTTGAAATATAAAGAATGGTACTTACTGCATAGACATTAAACCACACATATATGTGAAAATTAACGTACTAAAACTTAACGTAAAATTGCCTCATTTTTTGGAATGTGGTGAAATGTGTTAACTTTATATACCATTTTTATATAAAAACAATTCTTGAATACGTTAAATTAAAGACATCAAACCTGTGCGCCGACTATATTTTGCTCGGCGGCGGCGTGAGGGCCATTTTTGACCGGCGGCGGCGGCGGCAGCGGCGTGAATCGGCGTGACCAAAATTTGACCATAATTTCAACA